>NC_064640.1:1044092697-1045304125 GCF_023864345.2 Schistocerca serialis cubense | reverse complement strand
CTTCAGGTTTACTGTATCCCTTGGACCTTCTTATTGACGATGAAACACAGAAATTGCATCCGAATTTAATACAAAAGGCACAATGCCGACTTAAGTACAAGCGGACTGACACTCTAACTTTCTATGATTTGAACCTCTCCTGTGAGTCCAGTTTTAGATTCCGATGCTTCACTCCATGTTTACTGTATCCCTTGGACCTTCTAATTGACGATGAAACACAGAAATTGCATCCAAATTTAATACAACAGGCACAATGCCGACTTAAGTACAAGAGGACTGACCCCGTAACTTTCGATGATTAGAACCTCTCCTGTGAGTCCAGTTTTAGATTCCGATGCTTCACTTCTGGTTTACTGTATCCCTTGGGCCTTCTTATTGACGATGAAACACAGAAATTGCATCTAAATTTAATACAAAGGGCACAATGCCAACTTAAGTACAAGTGGACTGACACTCTAACTTTCTATGATATGAACCTCTCCTGTAAGTCCAGTTTTAGATTCCGATGCTTCATTTCAGGTTTACAGTATCGCTTGGACCTTCTTATTGACGATGAAACACAGAAATTGCATCCGAATTTAATACAAAAGGCACAATGCCGACTTAAGTACAAGAGGACTGACACTCTAACTTTATATGATTTGAACCTCCCCTGTGAGTCCAGTTTGAGATTCTGATGCTTCACTTCAGGTTTACTGTATTCCTTGGACCTTCTTATTGACGACGAATCACAGAAGTTGCATCCGAATTCAATACAAAAGGCACAATGCCGACTTAAGTACAAGAGGACTGACACTCTAACTTTCTATGATTTGAACCTCTTCTGTGAGTCTAGTTTTAGATTCTGAAGCTTCACTTCAGGTTTACTGTATCCCTTGGACCTTCTTATTGACGATGAAACACAGAAATTGCATCCGAATTTAATACGAAAGGCACAATGCCGACTTAAGTACAAGAGGAATGACACTCTAACTTTCTATGATTTGAACCTCCCCTGTGAGTCCCGTTTTAGATTCCGATGCTTCACTTCAGGTTTACTGTATCCCTTGGACGTTCTCATTGACGATGAAACACAGAAATTGCATCCGAATAAAATACAAAAGGTACAATGCCGACTTAAGTACAAGAGGACTGACACTCTAACGTTCTATGATTTGAACCTCTCCTGTGAGTTCAGTTTTAGATTCCGATGCTTCACTTCAGGTTTACTGTATCCCTTGGACCTTCTTATTGACGATGAAACACAGAAAATGCATCCAAATTTAATAAAAAAGGCACAATGCCGACTTAAGTACAAGAGGAATGACACTCTAACCTTCTATGATTTGAACCTCTCCTGTGAGTCCAGTTTTAGATTCCGATGCTTCACTTCAGGTTAACTGTAACCCTTGGACTTTCTTATTGACTGTGAAACACATTAATTGCATCCGAATTTAATACAAAAGGCACAATGCCGACTTAAGTACAAGAGGACTGACACTCTAACTTCTTATGATTTGAACCTCTCCTGTGAGTCCAGTTTTAGATTCCGATGCTTCACTTCAGGTTTACTGTATCCCTTGGGCCTTCTTATTGACGATGAAACACAGAAATTGCATCCAAATTAAATACAAAAGGCACAATGCCAACTTAAGTACAAGTGGACTGACACTCTAACTTTGTATGATTTGAACCTCTCCTGTAAGTCCAGTTTTAGATTCCGATGCTTCACTTCAGGTTTACTGTATCGCTTGGACCTTCTTATTGACGATGAAACACAGAAATTGCATCCGAATTTAATACAAAAGGCACAATGCCGACTTAAGTACAAGAGGACTGACACTCTAAATTTATATGATTTGAACCTCCCCTGTGAGTCCAGTTTGAGATTCCGATGCTTCACTTCAGGTTTACTGTATTCTTAGGACCTTCTTATTGACGATGAAACACTGAAATTGCATCCGAATTCTTTACAAAAGGCACAATGCCGACTTAAGTACAAGAGGACTGACACTCTAACTATCTATGATTTGAACCTCTTCTGTGAGTCCAGTTTTAGATTCTGAGGCTTCACTTCAGGTTTACTGTATCCCTTGGACCTTCTTATTGACGATGAAACACAGAAATTGCATCCGAATTTAATACGAAAGGCACAATGCCGACTTAAATACAAGAGGAATGACACCCTAACTTTCTATGATTTGAACCTCCCCTGTGAGTCCCGTTTTAGATTCCGATGCTTCACTTCAGGTTTACTGTATCCCTTAGACGTTCTCATTGACGATGAAACACAGAAATTGCATCCGAATAAAATACAAAAGGTACAATGCCGACTTAAGTACAAGAGGACTGACACTCTAACTTTCTATGATTTGAACCTCTCCTATGAGTTTAGTTTTGGATTCCGATGCTTCACTTCAGGTTTACTGTATCGCTTGGACCTTCTTATTGACGATGAAACACAGAAATTGCATCCAAATTTAATACAAAAGGTACAATGCCGACTTAAGTACAAGAGGACTGACACTCTAACATTATATGATTTGAACCTCCCTTGTGAATCCAGTTTGAGATTCCGATGCTTCACTTCAGGTTTACTGTATTCCTTGGACCTTCTTATTGACGATGAAACACAGAAATTGCATCCGAATTCTTTACAAAAGGCACAATGCCGACTTAAGTACAAGAGGACTGACACTCTAACTTTCTACGATTTGAACCTCTCCTGTGAGTGCAGTTTTAGATTTCGATGCTTGACTTCAGGTTTACTGTAACCCTTGGACCTTCTTATTGACGATGAAACACAGAAATTGCATCCGAATTTAATACAAAAGGCACAATGCCGACTTAAGTACAGGAGGACTGACACTCTAACTTTATATGATTTGAACCCCCCTGTGAGTCCAGTTTGAGATTCCGATGCTTCACTTCAGGTTTACTGTATCCCTTGGACCTTCTTATTGACGATGAAACACAGAAATTGCATCCGAATTTAATACAAAAGCACAATGCCGACTTAAGTACAAGAGGACTGACACTCTAACTTTCTATGATTTGAACCTCTTCTGTGATTCCAGTTTTAGATTCTGATGCTTCACTTCAGGTTTACTGTATCCCTTGGACCTTCTTATTGACGATGAATCACAGAAATTGCATCCGAATTTAATACGAAAGGCACAATGCCTACTTAAGTACATGAGGAATGAAACTCTAACTTTCTATGATTTGAAACTTTCCCGTGAGTCCAGTTTTAGATTCCGATGCTTCACTTCAGGTTTACTGTATCCCTTGGACATTCTTATTGACGATCAAAAACAGAAATTGCATCCGAATTTAATACAAAAGGCACAATGCCGACTTAAGTAAAAAGAGGACTGACACTCTAACTCTCTATGATTTGAACCTCTTCTGTGTGTCCAGTTTTAGATTCCGATACTTCACTTCAGGTTTACTGTATCCCTTGGACCTTCTAATTGACGATGAAACACTGAAATTGCTTCCGAATTTAATACAAAAGGCACAATGCTGACCTAAGTACAAGAGAACTGACATTCTAACTTTCAATGATTTGAACCTCTCCTGTGAGTCCAGTATTAGATTCCGATGCTTCACTTCAGGTTTACTGTATCCCTTGGACCTTGTTATTGACGATGAAACACAGAAATTGCATCCGAATTTAATACAAAAGGCACAATGCCGACTTAAGTACAAGAGGACTGATACTCTAAATTTCTATGATTTGAACCTCTCCTGTGAGTCCAGTTTTAGATTCCGATGCTTCACTTCAGGTTTACTGTATCCCTTGGACCTTCTTATTGACGATGAAACACAGAAAAAGCATCCAAATTCAATACAAAAGGCTCAATGCCGACTTAAGTACGAGAGAACTGAAACTCTAAATTTCGATTATTTGAACCTCTCCTGTGAGTCCAGTTTTAGATTCCGATGCTTCACTTCAGGTTTACTGTATCCCTTGGACTTTTTTATTGACGATGAATCACAGAAATTGTATCCGAATTTAATACAAACGGCACAAGGCCGACTGAAGTACAAGAGGACTGACACCGTAACTTTCGATGATTTGAACCTCTCCTGTGAGTCCAGTTTTAGATTCCGATGCTTCAAATTAGGTTTACTGTATCCCTTGGACCCGCTTATTGACGATGAAACACAGAAATTGCATCCAAATTTAATACAAAAGGCACAATGCCCACTTAAGTACAAGTGGACTGACACTCTAACTTTCTATGATTTGAACCTCTCCTGTAAGTCCAGTTTTAGATTGCGATGCTTCACTTCAGGTTTACAGTATCGCTTGGACCTTCTTATTGACGATGAAACACAGAAATTGCATCCGAATTTCATACAAAAGGCACAATGCCGACTTAAGTACAAGAGGACTGACACTCTAACATTCTATGATTTGAACCTCTTCTGTGATTCCAGATTTAGATTCTGAGGCTTCACTTCAGGTTTACTGTATCCCTTGGACCTTCTTATTGACAATGAAACACAGAAATTGCATCCGAATTTAATACGAAAGGCACAATGCCGACTTAAGTACAAGAGGAATGACACTTTAACTTTCTATGATTTGAACCTCTCCTGTGAGTCCAGTTTTAGAATCCGATGCTTCACTTCAGGTTTACTGTATCCCTTGGACGTTCTTATTGACGATGAAACACAGAAATTGCATCCAAATTTAATACAAAAGGCACAATGCCGACTTAATTACAAGTGGACTGACACTCTGACTTTCTATGATTTCAACCTCTCCTGTAAATCCTGTTTTAGATTCCGATGCTTCACTTCAGGTTTACTGTATCGCTTGGACCTTCTTATTGACGATGAAACACAGAAATTGCATCCGAATATTCCAAATGCACAGTGCTGACTTAAGTACAAGAGGACTGACACACTAACTTTATATTATTTGAACCACCCCTGCGAGACCACTTTGAGATTCCGATGCTTCATTTCAGGTTTACTGTATCCCTTGGACCTTCTTATTGACGATGAAACGCAGAAATTGCATCCGAATTTAATACAAAAGGCACAATGCCGACATAAGTACAAGAGGACTGACTCTCTAACTTTCTACGATTTGAACCTCTCCTGTGAGTGCAGTTTTAGATTTCGATGCTTCACTTCATGTTTACTGTATCCCTTGGACGTTCTTATTGACGATCAAAAACAGAAATTGCATCTGAATTTAATACAAAAGGCACAATGCCGACTTAAGTAAAAGAGGACTGACACTCCAACTCTCTATGATTTGAACCACTTCTGTGAGTCCAGATTTAGATTCCGATGATTCGCTTCAGGTTTACTGTATCCCTTGGACCTTCTTATTGACAGTGAAACACAGAAATTGCATCCGAATTTAATACGAAAGGCACAATGCCCACTTAAGTACAAGCGGAATGACACTTTAACTTTCTATGATTTGAACCTCTCCTGTGAGTCCAGTTTTAGATTCCGATGCTTCACTTCAGGTTTACTGTATCCCTTGGACGTTCTTATTGACGATGAAACACAGAAATTGCATCCAAATTTAATACAAAAGGCACAATGCCGACTTAATTACAAGTGGACTGACACTCTAACTTTCTATGATTTCAACCTCTCATGTAAATCCTGTTTTAGATTCCGATGCTTCACTTCAGGTTTACTGTATCGCTTGGACCTTCTTATTGACGATGAAACACAGAAATTGCATCCGAATTTAATACAAAAGGCACAATGCCGTCTTAAGTACATGAGGAATGACACTCTAACTCCCTAAGATTTGAACCTCTCCTGTGACTGCAGTTTTAGATTTCGATGCTTGACTTCAGGTTTACTGTAACCCTTGGACCTTCTTATTGACGATGAAACACAGAAATTGCATCCGAATATTCCAAATGCACAGTGCTGACTTAAGTACAAGAGGACTGACACACTAACTTTATATTATTTGAACCTCCCCTGCGAGTCCACTTTGAGATTCCGATGCTTCATTTCAGGTTTACTGTATCCCTTGGACCTTCTTATTGACGATGAAACGCAGAAATTGCATCCGAATTTAATACAAAAGGCACAATGCCGACTTAAGTACAAGAGGACTCACACTCTAACTTTCTACGATTTGAACCTCTCCAGTGAGTGCAGTTTTAGATTTCGATGCTTCACTTCATGTTTACTGTATCCCTTGGACGTTCTTATTGACGATCAAAAACAGGAATTGCATCCGAATTTAATACAAAAGACTCAATGCCGACTTAAGTAAAAGAGGACTGACACTCTACCTCTCAATGAATTGAACCTCTTCTGTGAGTCCAGTTTTAGATTCCGATGCTTCACTTCAGGTTTACTGTTTCCCTTGGACCTTCTTATTGACGATGAAACACTGAAATTGCATCCGAATTTAATACAAAAGGCACAATGCCGACTTAAGTACAAGCGGACTGACACTCTAACTTTCTATGATTTGAACCTCTCCTGTGAGTCCAGTTTTAGATTCCGATGCTTCACATCATGTTTACTGTATCCCTTGGACCTTCTAATTGACGATGAAACACAGAAATTGCTTCCGAATTTAATACAAAAGGCACAATGCTGACTTAAGTACAAGAGAACTGACACTCTAACATTCTATGATTTGAATCTCTCCTGTGAGTCCAGTTTAAGATTCCGATGCTTCACTTCAGGTTTACTGTATCAATTGGACCTTCTTATTGACGATGAAACACAGAAACTGCATTCGAATTTAATACAAAAGGCACATTGCCGACTTAAGTACAAGAGGACTGATACTCTAAATTTCTATGATTTGAACCTCTCCTGTGAGTCCAGTTTTAGATTCCGATGCTTCACTTCAGGTTTACTGTATCCTTTGGACTTTCTTATTGACGATGAATCACAGAAATTGTATCCGGTTTTAATACAAACGGCACAATGCCGACTTAAGTACAAGAGGACTGACACCGTAACTTTCGATGATTTGAACCTCTCCTGTGAGTCCAGTTTTAGATTCCGATGCTTCACTTCAGGTTTACTGTATCGCTTGGACCTTCATATTGACGATGAAACAAAGAAATTGCATCCGAATTTAATACATAAGGCACAATGCCGACTTAAGTACATGAGGAATGACACTCTAACTTTCTACGATTTGAACCTCTCCTGTGAGTGCAGTTTTAGATTTCGATGCTTGACTTCAGGTTTACTGTAACCCCTGGACCTTCTTATTGACGATGAAACACAGAAATTGCATCCGAATATTCCAAATGCACAATGCTGACTTAAGTACAAGAGGACTGACACTCTAACTTTATATTATTTGAACCTCCCCTGTGAGTCCAGTTTTAGATTCCGATGCTTCACTTCAGGTTTACTGTATCCTTTGGACTTTCTTATTGACGATGAATCACAGAAATTGTATCCGGTTTTAATACAAACGGCACAATGCCGACTTAAGTACAAGAGGACTGACACCGTAACTTTCGATGATTTGAACCTCTCCTGTGAGTCCACTTTGAGATTCCGATGCTTCATTTCAGGTTTACTGTATCCCTTGGACCTTCTTATTGACGATGAAACGCAGAAATTGCATCCGAATTTAATACAAAAGCCACAATGCCGACTTAAGTACAAGAGGACTGACACTCTAACTCTCTTTGATTTGGACCTCTACTGTGAGTCCAGTTTTAGATTCCGATGCTTCACTTCAGGTTTACTGTATCGCTTGGACCTTCTAATTGACGATGAAACACAGAAATTGCATCCGAATTTAATACAAAAGGCACAATGCTGACTTAAGTACAAGAGAACTGACATTCTAACGATCTATGATTTGAACCTCTCGTGTAAGTCCAGTTTTAAATTCCGATGCTTCACTTCAGGTTTACTGTATCCCTTGGACCTTCTTATTGACGATGAAACACAGAAATTGCATCCGAATTTATTACAAAAGGCACAATGCCGACTTAAGTACATGAGGAATGACACTCTAACTTTCTACGATTTGAACCTCTCCTGTGAGTGCAGTTTTAGATTCCGATGCTTCACTTCAGGTTTACTGTATCGCTTGGACCTTCTTATTGACGATGAAGCACAGAAATTGCATCCAAATTTAATACAAAAGGCACAATGCCGACTTAATTACAAGTGGACTGACACTCTAACTTTCTATGATTTCAACCTCTCCTGTAAATCCTGTTTTAGATTCCGATGCTTCACTTCAGGTTTACTGTATCGCTTGGACCCTCTTATTGACGATGAAACACAGAAATTGCATCCGAATTTAATACAAAAGGCACAATGCCGACTTAAGTACATGAGGAATGACACTCTAACTTTCTACGATTTGAACCTCTCCTGTGAGTGCAGTTTTAGATTTCGATGCTTGACTTCAGGTTTACTGTAACCCTTGGACCTTGTTATTGACGATGAAACACAGAAATTGCATCCGAATATTCCAAATGCACAATGCTGACTTAAGTACAAGAGGACTGACACTCTAACTTTATATTATTTGAACCTCCGCTGCGAGTCCACTTTGAGATTCCGATGCTTCATTTCAGGTTTACTGTATCCCTTGGACCTTCTTATTGACGATGAAACGCAGAAATTGCATCCGAATTTAATACAAAAGACACAATGCCGACTTAAGTACAAGAGGACTGATACTCAAATTTCTATGATTTGAACCTCTCCTGTGAGTCCAGTTTTAGATTCCGATGCTTTACTTCAGGTTTACTGTATCCCTTGGACCTTCTTATTGACGATGAAACACAGAAATTGCATCCAAATTCAATACAAAAGGCACAATGCCGACATAAGTACGAGAGAACTGAAACTCTAAATTTCGATTATTTGAACCTCTCCTGTGAGTCCAGTTTTAGATTCCGATGCTTCACTTCAGGTTTACTGTATCCCTTGGACCTTCTTATTGACGATGAAACACAGAAATTGCATCCGAATATTCCAAATGCACAATGCTGACTTAAGTACAAGAGGACTGACACTCTAACTTTATATTATTTGAACCTCCCCTGCGAGTCCACTTTGAGATTCCGATGCTTCATTTCAGGTTTACTGTATCCCTTGGACCTTCTTATTGACGATGAAACGCAGAAATTGCATCCGAATTTAATACAAAAGGCACAATGCCGAGTTAAGTACAAGAGGACTGACACTCTAACTCTCTTTGATTTGGACCTCTACTGTGAGTCCAGTTTTAGATTCCGATGCTTCACTTCAGGTTTACTGTATCGCTTGGACCTTCTAATTGACGATGAAACACAGAAATTGCATCCGAATTTAATACAAAAGGCACAATGCTGACTTAAGTACAAGAGAACTGACATTCTAACGATCTATGATTTGAACCTCTCGTGTAAGTCCAGTTTTAAATTCCGATGCATCACTTCAGGTTTACTGTATCCCTTGGACCTTCTTATTGACGATGAAACACAGAAATTGCATCCGAATTTAATACAAAAGGCACAATGCCGACTTAAGTACATGAGGAATGACACTCTAACTTTCTACGATTTGAACTTCTCCTGTGAGTGCAGTTTTAGATTCCGATGCTTCACTTCAGGTTTACTGTATCGCTTGGACCTTCTTATTGACGATGAAACACAGAAATTGCATCCAAATTTAATACAAAAGGCACAATGCGGACTTAATTACAAGTGGACTGACACTCTAACTTTCTATGATTTCAACCTCTCCTGTAAATCCTGTTTTAGATTCCGATGCTTCACTTCAGGTTTACTGTATCGCTTGGACCCTCTTATTGACGATGAAACACAGAAATTGCAACCGAATTTAATACAAAAGGCACAATGCCGACTTAAGTACATGAGGAATGACACTCTAACTTTCTACGATTTGAACCTCTCCTGTGAGTGCAGTTTTAGATTTCGATGCTTGACTTCAGGTTTACTGTAACCCTTGGACCTTGTTATTGACGATGAAACACAGAAATTGCATCCGAATATTCCAAATGCACAATGCTGACTTAAGTACAAGAGGACTGACACTCTAACTTTATATTATTTGAACCTCCGCTGCGAGTCCACTTTGAGATTCCGATGCTTCATTTCAGGTTTACTGTATCCCTTGGACCTTCTTATTGACGACGAAACGCAGAAATTGCATCCGAATTTAATACAAAAGACACAATGCCGACTTAAGTACAAGAGGACTGATACTCTAAATTTCTATGATTTGAACCTCTCCTGTGAGTCCAGTTTTAGATTCCGATGCTTTACTTCAGGTTTACTGTATCCCTTGGACCTTCTTATTGACGATGAAACACAGAAATTGCATCCAAATTCAATACAAAAGGCACAATGCCGACTTAAGTACGAGAGAACTGAAACTCTAAATTTCGATTATTTGAACCTCTCCTGTGAGTCCAGTTTTAGATTCCGATGCTTCACTTCAGGTTTACTGTATCCCTTCGACCTTCTTATTGATGATGAAACACAGCAATTGCATCCGAATTTAATACAAAAGGCACAATTCTGACTTACGTACAAGTGGACTGACACTCTAACTCTCTATGATTTGAACCTCTCCTGTGAGTCCAGTTTTAGATTCCGATGCTTCGCTTCAGGTTTACTGTATCCCTTGGACCTTCTTATTGACGATGAAACACAGAAATTGCATCCGAATGTAATGCAAAAGGCACAATGTCGTCTTAAGTACAAGTGGACTGACACTCTAACTTTCGATGATTTGAACCTCTCCTGTGAGTCCAGTTTTAGATTCCGATGCTTCACTTCAGGTTTACTGTATCCCTTGGACTTTCTAATTGACGATGAATCACAGAAATTGTATCCGAATTTAATACAAACGGCACAATGCCGACTTAAGTACAAGAGGACTGACACCGTAACTTTCGAAGATTTGAACCTCTCCTGTGAGTCCAGTTTTAGATTCCGATGCTTCACTTTAGGTTTACTGTATCCCTTGGACCCTCTTATTGACGATGAAACACAGAAATTGCATCCAAATTTAATACAAAAGGCCCAATGCCCACTTAAGTACAAGAAGAATGACACTCTAACTTTCTATGATTTGAACCTCTCTTGTAAGTCCAGTTTTAGATTCCGATGCTTCACTTCAGGTTTACAGTATCGCTTGGACCTTCTTATTGACGATGAAACACAGAAATTGCATCCGAATTTAATACAAAAGGCACAATGCCGACTTAAGTACAAGAGGACTGACACTCTAACATTCTATGATTTGAACCTCTTCTGTGATTCCAGGTTTAGATTCTGAGGCTTCACTTCAGGTTTACTGTATCCCTTGGACCTTCTTATTGACGATGAAACACAGAAATTGCATCCGAATTTAATACAAAAGGCACAATGCCGACTTAAGCACATGAGGAATGACACACTAACTTTCTACGATTTGAACCTCTCCTGTGAGTGCAGATTTAGATTTCGATGCTTGACTTCAGGTTTACTGTAACCCTTGGACCTTCTTATTGACGATGAAACACAGAAATTGCATCCGAATATTCCAAATGCACAATGCTGACTTAAGTACAAGAGAACTGACACTCTAACTCTCTATGATTTGAACCTCTACTGTGAGTCCAGTTTTAGATTCCGATGCTTCACTTCAGGTTTACTGTATCCCTTGGACCTTCTAATTGACGATGAAACACAGAAATTGCATCCGAATTTAATACAAAAGGCACAATGCTGAATTAAGTACAAGAGAACTGACATTCTAACGTTCTATGATTTGAACCTCTCGTGTCAGTCCAGTTTTAAATTCCGATGCTTCACTTCAGGTTTACTGTATCCCTTGGACCTTCTTATTGACGATGAAACACAGAAATTGCATCCGAATTTAATACAAAAGCACAATGCCGACTTAAGTACAAGAGGACTGACACTCTAACTTTCTATGATTTGAACCTCTCCTGTGAGTCCAGTTTTAGATTCCGATGCTTCACTTCAGGTTTACTGTATCCCTTGGACCTTCTTATTGACGGTGAAACACAAAAATTGCATCCAAATTCAATACAATAGGCACAATGCCGACTTAAGTACGAGAGGACTGACACTCTAAATTTCGATTATTTGAAACTCTCCTCTGAGTCCAGTTTTAGATTCCGATGCTTCACTTCAGGTTTACTGTATCCCTTGGACCTTCTAATTGACGATGAAACACAGAAATTGCATCCGAATTTAAAACAACTGGCACAATGCCGACTGAAGTGCAAGAGGACTGACACTCTTACTTTCGATGATTTGAACTTCTCCTGTGAGTCCAGTTTTGGATTCCGATGCTTCACTTCAGGTTTACTGTATCTCTTGGACCTTCTTATTGACGATGAAACACAGAAATTGCATCCAAATTTAATACAAAAGGCTCAATGCCCACTTAAGTTCAAGTGGACTGACACTCTAATTTTCTATGATTTGAACCTCTCCTGTAAGTCCATTTTTAGATTCCGATGCTTCACTTCAGGTTTACTGTATCGCTTGGACCTTTTTACTGACGATGAAACACAGAAATTGCATCCGAATTTAATACAAAAGGCACAATGTCGACTTAAGTACAAGAGGACTGACACTCTAATTTTATATGATTTGAACCTCCCCTGTGAGTCCAGTTTGAGATTCCGATGCTTCACTTCAGGATTACAGTATCCCTTTGACCTTCTTATTGACGATGAAACACAGAAATTGCATCCGAAATTAATACGAAAGGCACAATGCCGACTTAAGTACAAGAGGAATGACACTCTAACTTTCTATGATTTGAACCTCTCCTGTGAGTCCAGTTTTAGATTGCGATGCTTCACTTCAGGGTTACTGTATCCCTTGGACGTTCTTACTGACGATGAAACACAGAAATTGCATCCGAATAAAATACAAAAGGTACAATGCCGACTTAAGTACAAGACGACTGACACTCTAACTTTCTATGATTTGAAACTCTCCTGTAAGTTCAGTTTTAGATTCCGATGCTTCACGTCGGGTTTACGGCATCCCTTGGACCTTCTTATTGACGATGAAACACAGAAATTGCATCCAAATTTAATACCAAAGGCACAATGCCGACTTCAGTACAAGAGGACTGACACTCTAACTTTCTATGATTTGAACCTCTCCTGTGAGTCCAGTTTTAGATTCCGATGCTTCACTTCAGGTTTACTGCAACCCTTGGACCTTCTTATTGACGGTGAAACACAGAAAATGCTACCGAATTTATTACAAAATGAACAATGCCGACTTAAGTACAAGATGACTGACACACTAACTTTCTACGATTTGAACCTCTCCTGTGAGTGCAGTTTTAGATTTCGATGCTTGACGTCAGGTTTACTGTAACCCTTGGACCTTCTTATTGACAATGAAACACAGAAATTGCATCCGAATTTAATACAAAAGGCACAATGCTGACTTAAGTACAAGAGGACTGACACTCTAACTTTCTATGATTTGAACCTCTACTGTGAGTCCAGTTTTAGATTCCGATGCTTCACTTCAGGTATACTGTATCCTTTGGACCTTCTTATTGACGATGAAACACAGAAATTGCATCCGAATTTAATACAAAAGGCACAATGCCGACTTAAGTACAAGAGGACTGACACTCTAACTTTCTATGATTTGAACCTCTTCTGTGAGTCCAGTTTTAGATTCTGAGGCTTCACTTCAGGTTTACTGTATCCCTTAGACCTTCTTATTGATGATGAAACACAGAAATTGCATCCGAATTAAATACGAAAGGCACAATGCCGACTTAAGTACAAGAGGAATGACACTCTAACTTTCTATGATTTGAACCTCTCCTGTGAGTCCAGTTTTAGATTGCGATGCTTCACTTCAGGGTAACTGTATCGCTTGGACCTTCTTATTGACGATGAAACACAGAAATTGCATCCGAATAAAATACAAAAGGAACAATGCCGTCTTAAGTACAAGAGGACTGACACTCTAACTTTCTATGATTTGAACCTCTCGTGTGAGTTCAGTTTTAGATTCCGATGCTTCACGTCGGGTTTACTGTATCCATGGACCTTCTTATTGACGATGAAACACAGAAATTGCATCCTAATTTAATATGAAAGGCACAATGCCGACTTAAGTACAAGAGGACTGTCACTCTAACTTTCTATGATTTGAACCTCTCCTGTGAGTCCAGTTTTAGATTCTGATGCTTCACTTCAGGTTTACTGTAACACTTGGACCTTCTTATTGACGGTGAAACACAGAAATTTCATTCGAATTAAATACAAAATGCACAATGCCGACTTAAGTACAAGAGGACTGACACTCTAACTTTCTACGATTTGAACCTATCCTGTGAGTGCAGTTTTAGATTCCGATGCTTCACTTCATGTTTACTGTATCCCTTGTACCTTCTTTTTGACGATGAAACACAGAAATTGCATCCAAATTTAGTACAAAAGGCAAAATGCCCACTTAAGTTCAAGTGGACTGACACTCTAATTTTCTATGATTTGAACCTCTCCTGTAAGTCCAATTTTAGATTCCGATGCTTCACTTCAGGTTTACTGTATCGCTTGGACCTTCTTACTGACGATGAAACACAGAAATTGCATCCAAATTTAATACAAAAGGCACAATGCCGACTTTAGTACAAGAGGACTGACACTCTAACTTTATATGATTTGAACCTCCCCTGTGGGTCCAGTTTGAGATTCCGATGCCTCACTTCAGGTTTACTGCATCCCTTGGACCTTCTTATTGACGATGAAACACATAAATTGCATCCGAATTTAATACGAAAGGCACAATGCCGACTTAATTACAAGAGGAATGACACTCTAACTTTCTATGATTTGAACCTCTCCTGTGAGTCCAGTTTTAGATTGCGATGCTTCACTTCAGGGTTACTGTATCCCTTGGACGTTCTTATTGACGATGGAACACAGAAATTGCATCCGAATAAAATACAAAAGGTACAATGACGACTTAAGTACAAGAGGACTGACACTCTAACTTTCTATGATTTGAACCTCTCGTGTGAGTTCAGTTTTAGATTCCGATGCTTCACGTCGGGTTTACTGTATCCCTTGGACCTTCTTATTGACGATGAAACACAGAAATTGCATCCGAATTTAATACAAACGGCACAATGCCGACTTAAGTACAAGGGGACTGACACCGTAACTTTCGATGATTTGAACCTCTCCTGTGAGTCCAGTTTTAGATTCCTATGCTTCCCTTCAGGTTTACTGTATCCCTTGGACCTTCTTATTGACGATGAAACACAGAAATTGCATCCAAATTTAATACAAAAGGCACAATGCCCACTTAAGTACAGGAGGACTGACACCCTTACTTTCTATGAATTGAACCTCTCCTGTAAGTCCAGTTTTAGATTCCGATGCTTCACTTCAGGTTTACAGTATGGCTTGGACCTTCTTATTGACGATGAAACACAGAAATTGCATCCGAATTTAATACAAAAGGCACAATGCCGACTTAAGTACAAGAGGCCTGACATTCTAACTTTCTATGATTTGAACCTCTTCTGTGATTCCAGTTTTATATTCTGAGGCTTCACTTCAGGTTTACTGTATCCCTTGGACCTTCTTATTGACGATGAAACACAGAAATTCCATCCAAATTTAATACAAAAGGCACAATGCCGACATAAGTACAAGAGGACTGACACTCTAAGTTTCTATGATTTGAACCTCTCCTGTGAGTTCAGTTTTAGATTCCGATGCTTCGCTTCGGGTTTACTGTATCCCTTGGACCTTCTTATTGTCGATGAAACACAGAAAGTGCATCCGAATTTAATACAAAAGGCACAATGCCGACTTAAGTACAAGAGGACTGACACTCTAACTTTCTATGATTTGAACCTCTACTGTGAGTCCAGTTTTAGATTCCGATGCTTCACTTCAGGTTTACTGTATCCTTTGGACCTTCTTATTGACGATGAAACACAGAAATTGCAACCGAATTTAATACAAAAGGCACAATGCCGACTTAAGTACAAGAGGACTGACACTCTAACATTCTATGATATAAACCTTTTCTGTGATTCCAGTTTTTGATTCTGAGGCTTCACTTCAGGTTTACTGTATCCCTTGGACCTTCTTATTGACGATGAAACACAGAAATTGCATCCGAATTTAATACGAAAAGCACAATGCCGACTTAGGTACAAGAGGAATGACACTCTTTCTTTCTATGATTTGAACCTCTCCTGTGAGTCCAGTTTTAGATTCCGATGCTTCACTTCAGGTTCACTGTATCCCTTGGACGTTCTTATTGACGATGAAACACAGAAATTGCATCCAAATTTAATACAAAAGGCACAATGCCGACTTGAGTAGAAGTGGACTGACACTCTAACTTTCTATGATTTCAACCTCTCCTGTAAGTCCTCTTTTAGATTCCGATGCTTCACTTCAGGTTTACTGTATCGCTTGGACCTTCTTATTGACGATGAAACACAGAAATTGCATCCGAATAAAATACAAAAGGAACCATGCCGGCTTAAGTACAAGAGGACTGACACACTAACTTTCTATGATTTGAACTTCTCGTGTGAGTTCAGTTTTAGATTCCGATGCTTCACGTCGGGTTTACTGTATCCATGGACCTTCTTATTGACGATGAAACACAGAAATTGCATTCGAATTTAATACAAAAGGCACAATGCCGACTTAAGTACAAGAGGACTGACACTCTAACTTTCTACGATTTGAACCTATCCTGTGAGTGCAGTTTTAGATTCCGATGCTTCACTTCATGTAAACTGTATCCCTTGTACCTTCTTTTTGACGATGAAACACAGAAATTGCATCCAAATTTAGTACAAAAGGCAAAATGCCCACTTAAGTTCAAGTGGACTGACACTCTAATTTTCTATGATTTGAACCTCTCCTGTAAGTCCAATTTTAGATTCCGATGCTTCACTTCAGGTTTACTGTATCGCTTGGACCTTCTTACTGACGATGAAACACAGAAATTGCATCCAAATTTAATACAAAAGGCACAATGCCGACTTTAGTACAAGAGGACTGACACTCTAACTTTATATGATTTGAACCTCCCCTGTGAGTCCAGTTTGAGATTCCGATGCTTCACTTCAGGTTTACTGCATCCCTTGGACCTTCTTATTGACGATGAAACACAGAAATTGAATCCGAATTTAATACGAAAGGCACAATGCCGACTTAATTACAAGAGGAATGACACTCTAACTTTCTATGATTTGAACCTCTCCTGTGAGTCCAGTTTTAGATTGCGATGCTTCACTTCAGGGTTACTGTATCCGTTGGACGTTCTTATTGACGATGGAACACAGAAATTGCATTCGAATAAAATACAAAAGGTACAATGACGACTTAAGTACAAGAGGACTGACACTCTAACTTTCTATGATTTGAACCTCTCCTGTGAGTTCAGTTTTAGATTCCGATGCTTCACGTCGGGTTTACTGTATCCCTTGGACCTTCTTATTGACGGTGAAACACAGAAATTTCATTCGAATTAAATACAAAATGCACAATGCCGACTTAAGTACAAGAGGACTGACACTCTAACTTTCTACGATTTGAACCTATCCTGTGAGTGCAGTTTTAGATTCCGATGCTTCACTTCATGTTTACTGTATCCCTTGTACCTTCTTTTTGACGATGAAACACAGAAATTGCATCCAAATTTAGTACAAAAGGCAAAATGCCCACTTAAGTTCAAGTGGACTGACACTCTAATTTTCTATGATTTGAACCTCTCCTGTAAGTCCAATTTTAGATTCCGATGCTTCACTTCAGGTTTACTGTATCGCTTGGACCTTCTTACTGACGATGAAACACAGAAATTGCATCCAAATTTAATACAAAAGGCACAATGCCGACTTTAGTACAAGAGGACTGACACTCTAACTTTATATGATTTGAACCTCCCCTGTGGGTCCAGTTTGAGATTCCGATGCCTCACTTCAGGTTTACTGCATCCCTTGGACCTTCTTATTGACGATGAAACACATAAATTGCATCCGAATTTAATACGAAAGGCACAATGCCGACTTAATTACAAGAGGAATGACACTCTAACTTTCTATGACTTGAACCTCTCCTGTGAGTCCAGTTTTAGATTGCGATGCTTCACTTCAGGGTTACTGTATCCCTTGGACGTTCTTATTGACGATGGAACACAGAAATTGCATCCGAATAAAATACAAAAGGTACAATGACGACTTAAGTACAAGAGGACTGACACTCTAACTTTCTATGATTTGAACCTCTCGTGTGAGTTCAGTTTTAGATTCCGATGCTTCACGTCGGGTTTACTGTATCCCTTGGACCTTCTTATTGACGATGAAACACAGAAATTGCATCCGAATTTAATACAAACGGCACAATGCCGACTTAAGTACAAGGGGACTGACACCGTAACTTTCGATGATTTGAACCTCTCCTGTGAGTCCAGTTTTAGATTCCTATGCTTCCCTTCAGGTTTACTGTATCCCTTGGACCTTCTTATTGACGATGAAACACAGAAATTGCATCCAAATTTAATACAAAAGGCACAATGCCCACTTAAGTACAGGAGGACTGACACCCTTACTTTCTATGAATTGAACCTCTCCTGTAAGTCCAGTTTTAGATTCCGATGCTTCACTTCAGGTTTACAGTATGGCTTGGACCTTCTTATTGACGATGAAACACAGAAATTGCATCCGAATTTAATACAAAAGGCACAATGCCGACTTAAGTACAAGAGGCCTGACATTCTAACTTTCTATGATTTGAACCTCTTCTGTGATTCCAGTTTTATATTCTGAGGCTTCACTTCAGGTTTACTGTATCCCTTGGACCTTCTTATTGACGATGAAACACAGAAATTGCATCCAAATTTAATACAAAAGGCACAATGCCGACATAAGTACAAGAGGACTGACACTCTAAGTTTCTATGATTTGAACCTCTCCTGTGAGTTCAGTTTTAGATTCCGATGCTTCGCTTCGGGTTTACTGTATCCCTTGGACCTTCTTATTGTCGATGAAACACAGAAAGTGCATCCGAATTTAATACAAAAGGCACAATGCCGACTTAAGTACAAGAGGACTGACACTCTAACTTTCTATGATTTGAACCTCTACTGTGAGTCCAGTTTTAGATTCCGATGCTTCACTTCAGGTTTACTGTATCCTTTGGACCTTCTTATTGACGATGAAACACAGAAATTGCAACCGAATTTAATACAAAAGGCACAATGCCGACTTAAGTACAAGAGGACTGACACTCTAACATTCTATGATATAAACCTTTTCTGTGATTCCAGTTTTTGATTCTGAGGCTTCACTTCAGGTTTACTGTATCCCTTGGACCTTCTTATTGACGATGAAACACAGAAATTGCATCCGAATTTAATACGAAAAGCACAATGCCGACTTAGGTACAAGAGGAATGACACTCTTTCTTTCTATGATTTGAACCTCTCCTGTGAGTCCAGTTTTAGATTCCGATGCTTCACTTCAGGTTCACTGTATCCCTTGGACGTTCTTATTGACGATGAAACACAGAAATTGCATCCAAATTTAATACAAAAGGCACAATGCCGACTTGAGTAGAAGTGGACTGACACTCTAACTTTCTATGATTTCAACCTCTCCTGTAAGTCCTCTTTTAGATTCCGATGCTTCACTTCAGGTTTACTGTATCGCTTGGACCTTCTTATTGACGATGAAACACAGAAATTGCATCCGAATAAAATACAAAAGGAACAATGCCGGCTTAAGTACAAGAGGACTGACACACTAACTTTCTATGATTTGAACTTCTCGTGTGAGTTCAGTTTTAGATTCCGATGCTTCACGTCGGGTTTACTGTATCCATGGACCTTCTTATTGACGATGAAACACAGAAATTGCATTCGAATTTAATACAAAAGGCACAATGCCGACTTAAGTACAAGAGGACTGACACTCTAACTTTCTACGATTTGAACCTATCCTGTGAGTGCAGTTTTAGATTCCGATGCTTCACTTCATGTAAACTGTATCCCTTGTACCTTCTTTTTGACGATGAAACACAGAAATTGCATCCAAATTTAGTACAAAAGGCAAAATGCCCACTTAAGTTCAAGTGGACTGACACTCTAATTTTCTATGATTTGAACCTCTCCTGTAAGTCCAATTTTAGATTCCGATGCTTCACTTCAGGTTTACTGTATCGCTTGGACCTTCTTACTGACGATGAAACACAGAAATTGCATCCAAATTTAATACAAAAGGCACAATGCCGACTTTAGTACAAGAGGACTGACACTCTAACTTTATATGATTTGAACCTCCCCTGTGAGTCCAGTTTGAGATTCCGATGCTTCACTTCAGGTTTACTGCATCCCTTGGACCTTCTTATTGACGATGAAACACAGAAATTGAATCCGAATTTAATACGAAAGGCACAATGCCGACTTAATTACAAGAGGAATGACACTCTAACTTTCTATGATTTGAACCTCTCCTGTGAGTCCAGTTTTAGATTGCGATGCTTCACTTCAGGGTTACTGTATCCGTTGGACGTTCTTATTGACGATGGAACACAGAAATTGCATTCGAATAAAATACAAAAGGTACAATGACGACTTAAGTACAAGAGGACTGACACTCTAACTTTCTATGATTTGAACCTCTCCTGTGAGTTCAGTTTTAGATTCCGATGCTTCACGTCGGGTTTACTGTATCCCTTGGACCTTCTTATTGACGATGAAACACAGAAATTGCATCCGAATTTAATACAAACGGCACAATGCCGACTTAAGTACAAGGGGACTGACACCGTAACTTTCGATGATTTGAACCTCTCCTGTGAGTCCAGTTTTAGATTCCTATGCTTCCCTTCAGGTTTACTGTATCCCTTGGACCTTCTTATTGACGATGAAACACAGAAATTGCATCCAAAATTAATACAAAAGGCACAATGCCCACTTAAGTACAAGAGGACTGACACCCTTACTTTCTATGAATTGAACCTCTCCTGTAAGTCCAGTTTTAGATTCCGATGCTTCACTTCAGGTTTACAGTATCGCTTGGACCTTCTTATTGACGATGAAACACAGAAATTGCATCCGAATTTAATACAAAAGGCACAATGCCGACTTAAGTACAAGAGGACTGACATTCTAACTTTCTATGATTTGAACCTCTTCTGTGATTCCAGTTTTATATTCTGAGTCTTCACTTCAGGTTTACTGTATCCCTTGGACCTTCTTATTGACGATGAAACACAGAAATTGCATCCAAATTTAATACAAAAGGCACAATGCAGACTTAAGTACAAGAGGACTGACACTCTAACTTTCTATGATTTGAACCTCTCCTGTGAGTTCAGTTTTAGATTCCGATGCTTCACTTCGGGTTTACTGTATCCCTTGGACCTTCTTATTGTCGATGAAACACAGAAAGTGCATCCGAATTTAATACAAAAGGCACAATGCCGACTTAAGTACAAGAGGACTGACACTCTAACTTTCTATGATTTGAACCTCTACTGTGAGTCCAGTTTTAGATTCCGATGCTTCACTTCAGGTTTACTGTATCCTTTGGACCTTCTTATTGACGATGAAACACAGAAATTGCATCCGAATTTAATACAAAAGGCACAATGCCGACTTAAGTACAAGAGGACTGACACTCTAACATTCTATGATATAAACCTTTTCTGTGATTCCAGTTTTAGATTCTGAGGCTTCACTTCAGGTTTACTGTATCCCTTGGACCTTCTTATTGACGATGAAACACAGAAATTGCATCCGAACTTAATACGAAAGGCACAATGCCGACTTAGGTACAAGAGGAATGACACTCTTTCTTTCTATGATTTGAACCTCTCCTGTGAGTCCAGTTTTAGATTCCGATGCTTCACTTCAGGTTCACTGTATCCCTTGGACGTTCTTATTGACGATGAAACACAGAAATTGCATCCAAATTTAATACAAAAGGCACAAGGCCGACTTGAGTAGAAGTGGACTGACACTCTAACTTTCTATGATTTCAACCTCTCCTGTAAGTCCTCTTTTAGATTCCGATGCTTCACTTCAGGTTTACTGTATCGCTTGGACCTTCTTATTGACGATGAAACACAGAAATTGCATCCGAATTTAATACAAAAGGCACAATGCTGACTTAAGTACAAGAGGACTGACACTCTAACTTTATATTATTTGAACCTCCCCTGTGAGTCCAGTTTGAGATTCCGATGCTTCACTTCAGGTTTACTGTATCCCTTGGACCTTCTAATTGACGATGAAACACAGAAATTGCATCCGAATTTAATAAAAAAGGCACAATGCCGACTTAAGTACAAGAGGACTGAAACTCTAACTCTCTATGATTTGAACCTCTCCTGTGAGTCCAGTTTTAGATTCCGAGGCTTCACTTCAGGTTTACTGTATCCCTTGGGCCTTCTTATTGACGATGAAGCACAGAAATTGAATAAAAACTCAATACAAAAGGCACAATGCCGACTTAAGTACGAGAGGACTGACACTCTAAATTTCGATTATTTGAACCTCTCCTGTGAGTCCAGTTTTAGATTCCGATGCTTCACTTCAGGTTTACTGTATCCCTTCGACCTTCTTATTGACGATGAAACACAGAAATTTCATCCGAATTTAATACAACAGGCACAATGCCGACTTAAGTGCAAGAGGACTGACACTCTAACTTTCGATGATTTGAACTTCTCCTGTGAGTCCAGTTTTCGATTCCGATGCTTCACTTCAGGTTTACTGTATCCCTTGGACCTTATTATTGACGATGAAACACAGAAATTGCATCCAAATTTAATACAAAAGGCACAATGCCCACTTAAGTTCAAGTGGACTGACACTCTAATTTTCTATGATTTGAACCTCTCCTGTAAGTCCAATTTTAGATTCCGATGCTTCACTTCAGGTTTACTGTATCGCTTGGACCTTCTTACTGACGATGAAACACAGAAATTGCATCCGAATTTAATACAAAAGGCACAATGCAGACTTAAGTACAAGAGGACTGACACTCTAACTTTATATGATTTGAACCTCCCCTGTGAGTCCAGTTTGAGATTCCGATGCTTCACTTCAGGTTTACTGTATCCCTTGGACCTTCTTATTGACGATGAAACACAGAAATTGCATCCGAATTTAATACGAAAGGCACAATGCCGACTTAAGTACAAGAGGAATGACACTCTAACTTTCTATGATTTGAACCTCTCGTGCGAGTACAGTTTTAGATTCCGATGCTTCACTTCAGGTTTACTGTAACCCTTGGACCTTCTTATTGACGGTGAAACACAGAAATTTCATCCGAATTTAATACAAAAGGCACAATGCCGACTTAAGTACAAGAGGACTGACACTCTAACTTTCTACGATTTGCACCTCTCCTGTGAGTGCAGTTTTAGATTCCGATGCTTCACTTCATGTTTACTGTATCCCTTGGACCTTCTAATTGACGATGAAACACAGAAATTGCATCCGAATTTAATACAAAAGGCACAATGCTGAGTTAAGTACAAGAGACCTGACATTCTAACGTTCTATGATTTGAACCTCTCCTGTGAGTCCAGTTTTAAATTCCGATGCTTCACTTCAGGTTTACTGTATCCCTTGGACCTTCTTATTGACGATGAAACACAGAAATTGCATCCGAATTTAATACAAAAGGCACAATGCCGCTTAAGTACAAGAGGACTGACACTCTAACATTCTATGATTTGAACCTCTTCTGTGATTCCAGTTTTAGATTCTGAGGCTTCACTTCAGGTTTACTGTATCCCTTGGACCTTCTTATTGACGATGAAACACAGAAATTGCATCCGAATTTAATACGAAAGGCACAATGCCGACTTAGGTACAAGAGGAATGACACTCTTTCTTTCTATGATTTGAACCTCTCCTGTGAGTCCAGTTTTAGATTTCGATGCTTCACTTCAGGTACACTGTATCCCTTGGACGTTCTTATTGTCGATGAAACACAGAAATTGCATCCAAATTTAATACAAAAGCCACAATGCCGACTTGAGTACAAGTGGACTGACACTCTAACTTTCTATGATTTCAACCTCTCCTGTAAGTCCTGTTTTAGATTCCGATGCTTCACTTCAAGTTTACTGTATCGCTTGGACCTTCTTATTGACGATGAAACACAGAAATTGCATCCGAATTTAATACAAACGGCACAATGCCGTCTTAAGTACAAGAGGACTGACACCGTAACTTTCGATGATTTTAACCTCTCCTGTGAGTGCAGTTTTAGATTTCGATGCTTGACTTCAGGTTAACTGTAACACTTGGACCTTCTTATTGACGATGAAACACAGAAATAGCATCCGAATTTAATACAAAAGGCACAATGCTGACTTAAGAACAAGAGGACTGACACTCTAACTTTATATTATTTGAACCTCCCCTGTGAGTCCAGTTTGAGATTCCGATGCTTCACTTCAGGTTTACTGTATCCCTTGGACCTTCTTATTGACGATGAAACACAGAAATTGCATCCGAATTTAATACGAAAGGCACAATGCCGACTTAAGTACAATAGGAATGACACTCTAACTTTCTATGATTTGAACCTCTCCCGTGAGTCCAGTTTTAGATTGCGATGCTTCACTTCAGGGTTACTGTATCCCTTGGACGTTCTTATTGACGATGAAACACAGAAATTACATCCGAATATAATACAAAAGGTACAATGCCGACTTAAGTACAAGAGGACTGACACTCTAACTTTCTATGATTTGAACCTCTCCTGTGAGTTCAGTTATAGATTCCGATGCTTCACGTCGGGTTTACTGTATCCCTTGGACGTTCTTATTGACGATGAAACACAGAAATTGCATCCGAATTTAATACAAACTGCACAATGCCGACTTAACTACAAGAGGACTGACACCGTAACTTTCGATGATTTGAACCTCTCCTGTGAGTCCAGTTTTAGATTAGTATGCTTCACTTCAGGTTTACTGTATTCCTTGGACCTTCTTATTGACGATGAAACACAGAAATTGCATCCAAATTTAATACAAAAGGCACAATGCCCACTTAAGTACAAGAGGACTGACACTCTTACTTTCTATGATTTGAACCTCTCCTGTAAGTCCAGTTTTAGATTCGGATGCTTCACTTCAGGTTTACAGTATCGCTTGGACCTTCTTATTGACGATGAAACACAGAAATTGCATCCGAATTTAATACAAATGGAACAATGCCGACTTAAGTACAAGAGGACTGACATTCTAACTTTCTATGATTTGAACCTCTTCTGTGATTCCAGTTTTATATTCCGAGGCTTCACTTCAGGTTTACTGTATCCCTTGGACCTTCTTATTGACGATGAAACACAGAAATTGCATCCAAATTTAATACAAAAGGCACAATGCAGACTTAAGTACAAGAGGACTGACACTCTAACTTTCTATGATTTGAACCTCTCCTGTGAGTTCAGTTTTGGATTCCGATGCTACACTTCGGGTTTACTGTATCCCTTGGACCTTCTTATTGTCGATGAAACACAGAAATTGCTTCCGAATTTAATACAAAAAGCACAATATCGACTTAAGTACAAGAGGACTGACACTCTAACATTCTATGATTTGAACCTCTACTGTGGGTCCAGTTTTAGATTCCGATGCTTCACTTCAGGTTTACTGTATCCTTTGGACCTTCTTATTGACGATGAAACACAGAAATTGCATCCGAATTTAATACAAAAGGCACAATGCCGACTTAAGTACAAGAGGACTGACACTCTAGCATTCTATGATTTGAACCTCTTCTGTGATTCCAGTTTTAGATTCTGAGGCTTCACTTCAGGTTTACTGTATCCCTTGGACCTTCTTATTGACGATGAAACACAGAAATTGAATCCGAATTAGTACGAAAGGCACAATGCCGACTTAGGTACAAGAGGAATGACACTCTTTCTTTCTATGATTTGAACCTCTCCTGTGAGTCCAGTTTTAGATTCCGATGCTTCACTTCAGGTTCACTGTATCCCTTGGACGTTCTTATTGTCGATGAAACACAGAAATTGCATCCAAATTTAATACAAAAGGCACAATGCCGACTTAAGTACGAGAGGACTGACACTCTAAATTTCGATTATTTGAACCTCTCCTGTGAGTCCGGTTTTAGATTCCGATGCTCCACTTCAGGTTTACTGTATCCCTTGGACCTTCTTATTGACGATGAAACACAGAAATTGCATCCGAATTTAATGCAACAGGCACAATGCCGACATAAGTGCAAGAGGACTGACACTCTAACTTTCGATGATTTGAACTTCTCCTGTGAGTCCAGTTTTAGATTCCGATGCTTCACTTCAGGTTAACTGTATCCCTTGGACCTTCTTATTGACGATGAAACACAGAAATTGCATCCAAATTTAATACAAAAGGCACAATGCCCACTTAAGTACGAGTGGACTGACACTCTAATTTTCTATGATTTGAACCTCTCCTGTAAGTCCATTTTTAGATTCCGATGCTTCACTTCTGGTTTACTGAATCGCTTGGACCTTCTTATTGACGATGAAACACAGAAATTGCATCCGAATTTAATACAAAAGGCACAATGCCGACTTAAGTACAAGAGGCCTGACACTCTAACTTTCTATGATTTGAACCTCTCCTGTGAGTCCAGTTTTAGATTGCGATGCTTCACTTCAGGGTTACTGTATCCCTTGGACGTTCTTATTGATGATGAAACACAGAAATTGCATCTGAATAAAATACAAAAGGAACAATGCCGGCTTAAGTACAAGAGGACTGACACTCTAACTTTCTATGATTTGAACCTCTCCTGTGAGTTCAGTTTTAGATTCCGATGCTTCACATCGGGTTTACTGTATCCCTTAGACCTTCTTATTGACGATGAAACACAGAAATTGCATCCAAATTTAATACAAAAGGCCCAATGCCGACTTAAGTACAAGAAGACTGTCACTCTAACTTTCTACGATTTGAACCTCTCCTGGGAGTGCAGTTTTAGATTTCGATGCTTAACTTCAGGTTTACTGTAACCCTTGGACCTTCTTATTGACGATGAAACACAGAAATTTCATCCGAATTTAATACTAAAGGCGCAACGCTGACTTATGTACTTGAGGACTGACACTTTATTTTTATATGATTTGAACCTCCCCTGTGAGTCCAGTTTGAGATTCCGATGCTTCACTTCAGGTTTACTGTATCCCTTGGACCTTCTTATTGACGATGAAACACAGAAATCGCATCCGAATTTAACATAAAAGGCACAATGCCGACTTAAATACAAGAGTACTGACACTGTAACTTTCTATGATTTGAAGCTCTTCTGTGAGTCCAGTTTTAGATTCTGATGCTTCACTTCAGGTTTACTGTATCCCTTGGACCTTGTTATTGACGATGAAACACAGAAATTGCATCCGAAATTAATACGAAAGGCACAGTGCCTACTTAAGTACATGAGGAATGACACTCTAACTTTCTATGATTTGAAACTCTCCCGTGAGTCTAGTTTTAGATTCCGATGCTTGACTTAAGGTTTACTGTATCCCTTGGACGTTCTTATTGACGATGAAAAACAGAAATTGCTTCCAAATAAAATACAAAAGGCACAATGGGGATTTAAGTACAAGAGGACTGACACTCTAACTCTCTATGATTTGAACTTCTACTGTGAGTCCAGTTTTAGATTCCGATGCTTCACTTCAGGTATACTGTATCTCTTGGACCTTCTTATTGACGATGAAACACAGAAATTGCATCCGAATTTAATACAAAAGGCACAATGCCGACTTAAGTACTAGCGGACTGTCACTCTAACTTTCTATGATTTGAACCTCTCCTATGAGTCCAGTTTTAGATTCTGATGCTTCACTTCATGTTTACTGTATCCGTTGGACCTTCTAATTGACGATGAAACACAGAAATTGCATCCGAATTTAATACAACAGGCACAATGCCGACTTAAGTGCAAGAGGACTGACACTCTAACTTTCGAGGATTTGAACTTCTCCTGTGAGTCCAGATTTAGATTCCGATGCTTCACTTCAGGTTTACTGTATCCCCTGGACCTTCTTATTGACGATGAAACACAGAAATTGCATCCAAATTTAATACAAAAGGCACAATGCCGACTTAAGTACGAGAGGACTGACACTCTAAATTACGATTATTTGTACCTCTCCTGTAAGTCCAGTTTTAGATTCCGATGCTTCACTTCAGGTTTACTGTATCCCTTGGACCTTCTTATTGACGATGAAACACAGAAATTGCATCCGAATATAATTCAACAGGCACAATGCCGACTTAAGTACAAGAGGACTGACACTCTAACTTTCGATGATTTGATTTTCTCCTGTGAGTCCAGTTTTAGTTTCCGATGCTTCACTTCAGGTTTACTGTATCCCTTGCACCTTCTTATTGATGATGAAACACAGGAATTGCATGCGAATTTAATACAAAAGGCACAATTCTGACTTACGTACAAGTGGACTGACACTCTAACTCTCTATGGTTTGAACCTCTCCTGTGATTCCAGTTTTAGATTCCGATGCTTCGCTTCAGGTTTACTGTATCCCTTGGACCTTCTTATTGACGATGAAACACAAAAATTGCATCCGAATTTAATGCAAAAGGCACAATGCCGACTTAAGTACAAGAGAACTGACACTCTAACTTTCGATGATTTGAACCTCTCCTGTGAGTCCAGTTTCACATTCCGATGCTTCACTTCAGGTTTACTGTATCCCTTGGACCTTCTTATTGACGATGAAACACAGAAATTGCATCCGAATTTAATAAAAAAGGCACAATGCCGACTTAAGTACAAGAGGACTGACACTCTAACTCTCTATGATTTGAACCTCTCCTGTGAGTCCAGTTTTAGATTCCGATGCTTCACTTCAGGTTTACTGTATCCCTTGGACCTTCTTATTGACGATGTAACACAGAAATAGCATCCAAATTCAATACAAAAGGCACAATGCCGACTTAAGTACGAGAGGACTGACACTCTAAATTTCGATTATTTGAACCTCTCCTGTGAGTCCGGTTTTAGATTCCGATGCTTCACTTCAGGTTTACTGTATCCCTTGGACCTTCTTATTGACGATGAAACACAGAAATTGCATCCGAATTTAATACAACAGGCACAATGCCGACTTAAGTGCAAGAGGACTGACACTCTAACTTTCGATGATTTGAACTTCTCCTGTGAGTCCAGTTATAGATTCCGATGCTTCACTTCAGGTTTACTGTATCCCTTGGACCTTCCTATTGACGATGAAACACAGAAATTGCATCCAAATTTAATACAAAAGGCACAATGCCCACTTAAGTACAAGTGGACTGACACTCTAATTTTCTATGATTTGAACCTCTCCTGTAAGTCAATTTTTAGATTCCGATGCTTCACTTCAGGGTTACAGTATCCCTTGGACGTTCTTATTGACGATGAAACTCAGAAATTGCATCCAAATGAAATACAAAAGGAACAATGTCGGCTTAAGTACAAGAGGACTGACACTCTAACTTTCTATGATTTGAACCCCTCCTGTGAGTTCAGTTTTAGATTCCGATGCTTCACGTCGGGTTTACTGTATCCCTTGGACCTTCTTATTGACGATGAAACACAGAAATTGCATCCAAATTTAATACAAAAGGCACAATGCCGACTTAAGTACAAGAGGACTGTCACTCTAACTTTCTATGCTTTGAACCTCTCCTGTGAGTCCAGTTTTAGATTCCGATGCTTCATTTCAGGTTTACTGTAACCCTTGGACCTTCTTATTGACGGTGAAACACAGAAATTTCATCCGAAATTAATACAAAAGCACAATGCCGACTTAAGTACAAGAGGACTGACACTCTAACTTTCTACGATTTGAACCTCTCCTGTGAGTGCAGTTTTAGATTTCGATGCTTAACTTCAGGTTTACTGTAACCCTTGGACCTTCTTATTGACGATGAAACACAGAAATTGCATCCGAATTTAATACAAAAGGCACAATGCTGACTTAAGTACAAGAGGACTGACACTTTAACTTTATATGATTTGAACCTCCCCTGTGAGTCCAGTTTGAGATTCCGATGCTTCACTTCAGGTTTACTGTATCCCTTGAACCTTCTTATTGACGATGAAACACAGAAATTGCATCCGAATTTAACACAAAAGGCACTATGCCGACTTAAGTACAAGAGGACTGACACTCTAACTTTCGATGATTTGAACTTCTCCTGTGAGTCCAGTTTTAGTTTCCGATGCTTCACTTCAGGTTTACTGTATCCCTTGGACCTTCTTATTGATGATGAAACACAGCAATTGCATCCGAATTTAATACAAAAGGCACAATTCTGACTTACGTACAAGTGGACTGACACTCTAAGTCTCTATGATTTGAACCTCTCCTGTGAGTCCAGTTTCAGATTCCGATGCTTCACTTCAGGTTTACTGTAACCCTTGGACCTTCTTATTGACGGTGAAACACAGAAATTGCATCCGAATCTAATACAAAAGGCACAATGCCGACTTAAGTACAAGAGGACTGACACTCTAACTTTCTACGATTTGAACCTCTCCTGTGAATGCAGTTTTAGATTTCGATGCTTGACTTCAGGTTTACTGTAACCCTTGGACCTTCTTATTGACGATGAAACACAGAAATTGCATCCGAATTTAATACAAAAGGCACAATGCTGACTTAAGTACAAGAGGACTGACACTCTAACTTTATATGATTTGTACCTCCCCTGTGAGTCCAGTTTGAGATTACGATGCTTCACTTCAGGTTTACTGTATCCCTTGGACCTTCTTATTGACGAAGAAACACCGAAATTGCATCCGAATTTAATACGAAAGGCACAATGCCGACTTAAGTACAAGAGGAATGACACTCTAACTTTCTATGATTTGAACCTCTCCTGTGAGTCCAGTTTTAGATTGCGATGCTTCACTTCAGGGTTACTGTATCCCTTGGACGTTCTTATTGACGATGAAACACAGAAATTGCATCTGAATAAAATACAAACGGAACAATGCCGGCTTAAGTACAAGAGGACTGACACACTAACTTTCTATGATTTGAAACTCTCCTGTGAGTTCAGTTTTAGATTCCGATGCTTCACGTCGGGTTTACTGTATCCCTTGGACCTTCTTATTGACGATGAAACACAGAAATTGCATCCAAATTTAATACAAAAGGCACAATGCCGACTTAAGTACAAGAGGACTGTCACTCTAACTTTCTATGATTTGAACCTCTACTGTGAGTCCAGTTTTAGATTCCGATGCTTCACTTCAGCTTTACTGTAACCCTTGGACCTTCTTAATTACGGTGAAACACAGAAATTTCATCCGAATTTAATACAAAAGGCACAATGCCGACTTAAGTACAAGAGGACTGACACTCTAACTTTCTACGATTTGAACCTCTCCTGTGAGTGCAGTTTTAGATTTCGATGCTTAACTTCAGGTTTACTGTAACCATTGGACCTTCTTATTGACGATGAAACACAGATATTGCATCCGAATTTAATACAAAAGGCACAATGCTGACTTAAGTACTTGAGGACTGACACTTTAACTTTATATGATTTGAACCTCCCCTGTGAGTCCAGTTTGAGATTCCGATGCTTCACTTCAGGTTTACTGTATCCCTTGGACCTTCTTATTGACGATGAAACACAGAAATTGCATCCGAATGTAACACAAAAGGCACAATGCCGACTTAAGTACAAGAGGACTGACACTCTAACTTTCTATGATTTGAACCTCTTCTGTGAGTCCAGTTTTCGATTCTGATGCTTCACTTCAGGTTTACTGTATCGCTTGGACCTTATTATTGACGATGAAACACAGAAATTGCTTCCAAATTTAATACAAAAGGCACAATGCCCACTTAAGTTCAAGTGGACTGACACTCTAATTTTCTATGATTTGAACCTCTCCTGTAAGTCCAATTTTAGATTCCGATGCTTCACTTCAGGTTTACTGTATCGCTTGGACCTTCTTACTGACGATGAAACACAGAAATTGCATCCGAATTTAATACAAAAGGCACAATGCAGACTTAAGTACAAGAGGACTGACACTCTAACTTTATATGATTTGAACCTCCCCTGTGAGTCCAGTTTGAGATTCCGATGCTTCACTTCAGGTTTACTGTATCCCTTGGACCTTCTTATTGACGATGAAACACAGAAATTGCATCCGAATTTAATACGAAAGGCACAATGCCGACTTAAGTACAAGAGGAATGACACTCTAACTTTCTATGATTTGAACCTCTCGTGCGAGTACAGTTTTAGATTCCGATGCTTCACTTCAGGTTTACTGTAACCCTTGGACCTTCTTATTGACGGTGAAACACAGAAATTTCATCCGAATTTAATACAAAAGGCACAATGCCGACTTAAGTACAAGAGGACTGACACTCTAACTTTCTACGATTTGCACCTCTCCTGTGAGTGCAGTTTTAGATTCCGATGCTTCACTTCATGTTTACTGTATCCCTTGGACCTTCTAATTGACGATGAAACACAGAATTTGCATCCGAATTTAATACAAAAGGCACAATGCTGAGTTAAGTACAAGAGACCTGACATTCTAACGTTCTATGATTTGAACCTCTCCTGTGAGTCCAGTTTTAAATTCCGATGCTTCACTTCAGGTTTACTGTATCCCTTGGACCTTCTTATTGACGATGAAACACAGAAATTGCATCCGAATTTAATACAAAAGGCACAATGCCGCTTAAGTACAAGAGGACTGACACTCTAACATTCTATGATTTGAACCTCTTCTGTGATTCCAGTTTTAGATTCTGAGGCTTCACTTCAGGTTTACTGTATCCCTTGGACGTTCTTATTGACGATGAAACACAGAAATTGCATCCGAATTTAATACGAAAGGCACAATGCCGACTTAGGTACAAGAGGAATGACACTCTTTCATTCTATGATTTGAACCTCTCCTGTGAGTCCAGTTTTAGATTTCGATGCTTCACTTCAGGTACACTGTATCCCTTGGACGTTCTTATTGTCGATGAAACACAGAAATTGCATCCAAATTTAATACAAAAGCCACAATGCCGACTTGAGTACAAGTGGACTGACACTCTAACTTTCTATGATTTCAACCTCTCCTGTAAGTCCTGTTTTAGATTCCGATGCTTCACTTCAAGTTTACTGTATCGCTTGGACCTTCTTATTGACGATGAAACACAGAAATTGCATCCGAATTTAATACAAACGGCACAATGCCGACTTAAGTACAAGAGGACTGACACCGTAACTTTCGATGATTTTAACCTCTCCTGTGAGTGCAGTTTTAGATTTCGATGCTTGACTTCAGGTTAACTGTAACACTTGGACCTTCTTATTGACAATGAAACACAGAAATAGCATCCGAATTTAATACAAAAGGCACAATGCTGACTTAAGAACAAGAGGACTGACACTCTAACTTTATATTATTTGAACCTCCCCTGTGAGTCCAGTTTGAGATTCCGATGCTTCACTTCAGGTTTACTGTATCCCTTGGACCTTCTTATTGACGATGAAACACAGAAATTGCGTCCGAATTTAATACGAAAGGCACAATGCCGACTTAAGTACAATAGGAATGACACTCTAACTTTCTATGATTTGAACCTCTCCTGTGAGTCCAGTTTTAGATTGCGATGCTTCACTTCAGGGTAACTGTATCCCTTGGACGTTCTTATTGACGATGAAACACAGAAATTACATCCGAATTTAATACAAACTGCACAATGCCGACTTAACTACAAGAGGACTGACACCGTAACTTTCGATGATTTGAACCTCTCCTGTGAGTTCAGTTTTGGATTCCGATGCTACACTTCGGGTTTACTGTATCCCTTGGACCTTCTTATTGTCGATGAAACACAGAAATTGCATCCGAATTTAATACAAAAACACAATATCGACTTAAGTACAAGAGGACTGACACTCTAACATTCTATGATTTGAACCTCTACTGTGGGTCCAGTTTTAGATTCCGATGCTTCACTTCAGGTTTACTGTATCCTTTGGACCTTCTTATTGACGATGAAACACAGAAATTGCATCCGAATTTAATACAAAAGGCACAATGCCGACTTAAGTACAAGAGGACTGACACTCTAGCATTCTATGATTTGAACCTCTTCTGTGATTCCAGTTTTAGATTCTGAGGCTTCACTTCAGGTTTACTGTATCCCTTGGACCTTCTTATTGACGATGAAACACAGAAATTGAATCCGAATTAGTACGAAAGGCACAATGCCGACTTAGGTACAAGAGGAATGACACTCTTTCTTTCTATGATTTGAACCTCTCCTGTGAGTCCAGTTTTAGATTCCGATGCTTCACTTCAGGTTCACTGTATCCCTTGGACGTACTTATTGTCGATGAAACACAGAAATTGCATCCAAATTTAATACAAAAGGCACAATGCCGACTTAAGTACGAGAGGACTGACACTCTAAATTTCGATTATTTGAACCTCTCCTGTGAGTCCGGTTTTAGATTCCGATGCTCCACTTCAGGTTTACTGTATCCCTTGGACCTTCTTATTGACGATGAAACACAGAAATTGCATCCGAATTTAATGCAACAGGCACAATGCCGACATAAGTGCAAGAGGACTGACACTCTAACTTTCGATGATTTGAACTTCTCCTGTGAGTCCAGTTTTAGATTCCGATGCTTCACTTCAGGTTAACTGAATCCCTTGGACCTTCTTATTGACGATGAAACACAGAAATTGCATCCAAATTTAATACAAAAGGCACAATGCCCACTTAAGTACGAGTGGACTGACACTCTAATTTTCTATGATTTGAACCTCTCCTGTAAGTCCATTTTTAGATTCCGATGCTTCACTTCAGGTTTACTGAATCGCTTGGACCTTCTTATTGACGATGAAACACAGAAATTGCATCCGAATTTAATACAAAAGGCACAATGCCGACTTAAGTACAAGAGGACTGACACTCTAACTTTCTATGATTTGAACCTCTCCTGTGAGTCCAGTTTTAGATTGCGATGCTTCACTTCAGGGTTACTGTATCCCTTGGACGTTCTTATTGATGATGAAACACAAAAATTGCATCTGAATAAAATACAAAAGGAACAATGCCGGCTTAAGTACAAGAGGACTGACACTCTAACTTTCTATGATTTGAACCTCTCCTGTGAGTTCAGTTTTAGATTCCGATGCTTCACATCGGGTTTACTGTATCCCTTAGACCTTCTTATTGACGATGAAACACAGAAATTGCATCCAAATTTAATACAAAAGGCCCAATGCCGACTTAAGTACAAGAAGACTGTCACTCTAACTTTCTACGATTTGAACCTCTCCTGGGAGTGCAGTTTTAGATTTCGATGCTTAACTTCAGGTTTACTGTAACCCTTGGACCTTCTTATTGACGATGAAACACAGAAATTTCATCCGAATTTAATACAAAAGGCACAACGCTGACTTAAGTACTTGAGGACTGACACTTTATTTTTATATGATTTGAACCTCCCCTGTGAGTCCAGTTTGAGATTCCGATGCTTCACTTCAGGTTTACTGTATCCCTTGGACCTTCTTATTGACGATGAAACACAGAAATCGCATCCGAATTTAACATAAAAGGCACAATGCCGACTTAAATACAAGAGGACTGACACTGTAACTTTCTATGATTTGAAGCTCTTCTGTGAGTCCAGTTTTAGATTCTGATGCTTCACTTCAGGTTTACTGTATCCCTTGGACCTTGTTATTGACGATGAAACACAGAAATTGCATCCGAAATTAATACGAAAGGCACAGTGCCTACTTAAGTACATGAGGAATGACACTCTAACTTTCTATGATTTGAAACTCTCCCGTGAGTCTAGTTTTAGATTCCGATGCTTGACTTAAGGTTTACTGTATCCCTTGGACGTTCTTATTGACGATGAAAAACAGAAATTGCTTCCAAATAAAATACAAAAGGCACAATGCCGATTTAAGTACAAGAGGACTGACACTCTAACTCTCTATGATTTGAACTTCTACTGTGAGTCCAGTTTTAGATTCCGATGCTTCACTTCAGGTTTACTGTATCCCTTGGACCTTCTTATTGACGATGAAACACAGAAATTGCATCCGAATTTAATACAAAAGGCACAATGCCGACTTAAGTACTAGCGGACTGTCACTCTAACTTTCTATGATTTGAACCTCTCCTATGAGTCCAGTTTTAGATTCTGATGCTTCACTTCATGTTTACTGTATCCGTTGGACCTTCTAATTGACGATGAAACACAGAAATTGCATCCGAATTTAATACAACAGGCACAATGCCGACTTAAGTGCAAGAGGACTGACACTCTAACTTTCGATGATTTGAACTTCTCCTGTGAGTCCAGATTTAGATTCCGATGCTTCACTTCAGGTTTACTGTATCCCTTGGACATTCTTATTGACGATGAAACACAGAAATTGCATCCAAATTTAATACAAAAGGCACAATGCCGACTTAAGTACGAGAGGACTGACACTCTAAATTTCGATTATTTGTACCTCTCCTGTAAGTCCAGTTTTAGATTCCGATGCTTCACTTCAGGTTTACTGTATCCCTTGGACCTTCTTATTGACGATGAAACACAGAAATTGCATCCGAATATAATTCAACAGGCACAATGCCGACTTAAGTACAAGAGGACTGACACTCTAACTTTCGATGATTTGATTTTCTCCTGTGAGTCCAGTTTTAGTTTCCGATGCTTCACTTCAGGTTTACTGTATCCCTTGGACCTTCTTATTGATGATGAAACACAGGAATTGCATGCGAATTTAATACAAAAGGCACAATTCTGACTTACGTACAAGTGGACTGACACTCTAACTCTCTATGGTTTGAACCTCTCCTGTGATTCCAGTTTTAGATTCCGATGCTTCGCTTCAGGTTTACTGTATCCCTTGGACCTTCTTATTGACGATGAAACACAAAAATTGCATCCGAATTTAATGCAAAAGGCACAATGCCGACTTAAGTACAAGAGAACTGACACTCTAACTTTCGATGATTTGAACCTCTCCTGTGAGTCCAGTTTCAGATTCCGATGCTTCACTTCAGGTTTACTGTATCCCTTGGACCTTCTTATTGACGATGAAACACAGAAATTGCATCCGAATTTAATAAAAAAGGCACAATGCCGACTTAAGTACAAGAGGACTGACACTCTAACTCTCTATGATTTGAACCTCTCCTGTGAGTCCAGTTTTAGATTCCGATGCTTCACTTCAGGTTTACTGTATCCCTTGGACCTTCTTATTGACGATGTAACACAGAAATAGCATCCAAATTCAATACAAAAGGCACAATGCCGACTTAAGTACGAGAGGACTGACACTCTAAATTTCGATTATTTGAACCTCTCCTGTGAATCCGGTTTTAGATTCCGATGCTTCACTTCAGGTTTACTGTATCCCTTGGACCTTCTTATTGACGATGAAACACAGAAATTGCATCCGAATTTAATACAACAGGCACAATGCCGACTTAAGTGCAAGAGGACTGACACTCTAACTTTCGATGATTTGAACTTCTCCTGTGAGTCCAGTTATAGATTCCGATGCTTCACTTCAGGTTTACTGTATCCCTTGGACCTTCTTATTGACGATGAAACACAGAAATTGCATCCAAATTTAATACAAAAGGCACAATGCCCACTTAAGTACAAGTGGACTGACACTCTAATTTTCTATGATTTGAACCTCTCCTGTAAGTCAATTTTTAGATTCCGATGCTTCACTTCAGGGTTACTGTATCCCTTGGACGTTCTTATTGACGATGAAACACAGAAATTGCATCCAAATGAAATACAAAAGGAACAATGTCGGCTTAAGTACAAGAGGACTGACACTCTAACTTTCTATGATTTGAACCCCTCCTGTGAGTTCAGTTTTAGATTCCGATGCTTCACGTCGGGTTTACTGTATCCCTTGGACCTTCTTATTGACGATGAAACACAGAAATTGCATCCAAATTTAATACAAAAGGCACAATGCCGACTTAAGTACAAGAGGACTGACACTCTAACTTTCTACGATTTGAACCTCTCCTGTGAGTGCAGTTTTAGATTTCGATGCTTAACTTCAGGTTTACTGTAACCCTTGGACCTTCTTATTGACGATGAAACACAGAAATTGCATCCGAATTTAATACAAAAGGCACAATGCTGACTTAAGTACAAGAGGACTGACACTTTAACTTTATATGATTTGAACCTCCCCTGTGAGTCCAGTTTGAGATTCCGATGCTTCACTTCAGGTTTACTGTATCCCTTGGACCTTCTTATTGACGATGAAACACAGAAATTGCATCCGAATTTAACACAAAAGGCACTATGCCGACTTAAGTACAAGAGGACTGACACTCTAACTTTCGATGATTTGAACTTCTCCTGTGAGTCCAGTTTTAGTTTCCGATGCTTCACTTCAGGTTTACTGTATCCCTTGGACCTTCTTATTGATGATGAAACACAGCAATTGCATCCGAATTTAATACAAAAGGCACATTTCTGACTTACGTACAAGTGGACTGACACTCTAAGTCTCTATGATTTGAACCTCTCCTGTGAGTCCAGTTTCAGATTCCGATGCTTCACTTCAGGTTTACTGTAACCCTTGGACCTTCTTATTGACGGTGAAACACAGAAATTGCATCCGAATCTAATACAAAAGGCACAATGCCGACTTAAGTACAAGAGGACTGACACTCTAACTTTCTACGAATTGAACCTCTCCTGTGAATGCAGTTTTAGATTTCGATGCTTGACTTCAGGTTTACTGTAACCCTTGGACCTTCTTATTGACGATGAAACACAGAAATTGAATCCGAATTTAATACAAAAGGCACAATGCTGACTTAAGTACAAGAGGACTGACACTCTAACTTTATATGATTTGTACCTCCCCTGTGAGTCCAGTTTGAGATTACGATGCTTCACTTCAGGTTTACTGTATCCCTTGGACCTTCTTATTGACGAAGAAACACCGAAATTGCATCCGAATTTAATACGAAAGGCACAATGCCGACTTAAGTACAAGAGGAATGACACTCTAACTTTCTATGGTTTGAACCTCTCCTGTGAGTCCAGTTTTAGATTGCGATGCTTCACTTCAGGGTTACTGTATCCCTTGGACGTTCTTATTGACGATGAAACACAGAAATTGCATCTGAATAAAATACAAACGGAACAATGCCGGCTTAAGTACAAGAGGACTGACACTCTAACTTTCTATGATTTGAAACTCTCCTGTGAGTTCAGTTTTAGATTCCGATGCTTCACGTCGGGTTAACTGTATCCCTTGGACCTTCTTATTGACGATGAAACACAGAAATTGCATCCAAATTTAATACAAAAGGCACAATGCCGACTTAAGTACAAGAGGACTGTCACTCTAACTTTCTATGATTTGAACCTCTCCTGTGAGTCCAGTTTTAGATTCCGATGCTTCACTTCAGCTTTACTGTAACCCTTGGACCTTCTTAATTACGGTGAAACACAGAAATTTCATCCGAATTTAATACAAAAGGCACAATGCCGACTTAAGTACAAGAGGACTGACACTCTAATTTTCTACGATTTGAACCTCTCCTGTGAGTGCAGTTTTAGATTTCGATGCTTAACTTCAGGTTTACTGTAACCATTGGACCTTCTTATTGACGATGAAACACAGATATTGCATCCGAATTTAATACAAAAGGCACAATGCTGACTTAAGTACTTGAGGACTGACACTTTAACTTTATATGATTTGAACCTCCCCTGTGAGTCCAGTTTGAGATTCCGATGCTTCACTTCAGGTTTACTGTATCCCTTGGACCTTCTTATTGACGATGAAACACAGAAATTGCATCCGAATGTAACACAAAAGGCACAATGCCGACTTAAGTAAGAGAGGACTGACACTCTAACTTTCTATGATTTGAACCTCTTCTGTGAGTCCAGTTTTCGATTCTGATGCTTCACTTCAGGTTTACTGTATCCCTTGGACCTTCTTATTGACGATGAAACACAGAAATTGCATCCGAATTTAATACGAAATGCACAGTGCCTACTTAAGTACATGAGGAATGACACTTTAACTTTCTATGATTTGAAACTCTCCCGTGAGTCTAGTTTTAGATTCCGATGCTTCACTTCAGGTTTACTGTATCCCTTGGACGTTCTTATTGACGATGAAAAACAGAAATTGCTTCCGAATAAAATACAAAAGGCACAATGCCGATTTAAGTACAAGAGGACTGACACTCTAACTCTCTATGATTTGAACCTCTACTGTGAGTCCAGTTTTAGATTCCGATGCTTCACTTCAGGTTTACTGTATCCGTTGGACCTTCTAATTGACGATGAAACACAGAAATTGCATCCGAATTTAATACCAAAGGCACAATGCCGACTTAAGTACAAGAGGACTGACACCGTAACTTTCGATGATTTGAACCTCTCCTGTGAGTCCAGTTTTAGATTCCGATGCTTCACTTCAGGTATACTGTATCCCTTGGACCTTCTTATTGACGATGAAACACAGAAATTGCATCCAAATTCAATACAAAAGGCACAATGCCGACTTAAGTACGAGAGGACTGACACTCTAAATTTAGATTATTTGTACCTCTCCTGTAAGTCCAGTTTTAGATTCCGATGCTTCACTTCAGGTTTACTGTATCCCTTGGACCTTCTTATTGACGATGAAACACAGAAATTGCATCCGAATATAATACAACAGGCACAATGCCGACTTAAGTACAAGAGGACTGACACTCTAACTTTCGATGATTTGATTTTCTCCTGTGAGTCCAGTTTTAGTTTCCGATGCTTCACTTCAGGTTTACTGTATCCCTTGGACCTTCTTACTGATGATGAAACACAGCAATTGCATGCGAATTTAATACAAAAGGCACAATTCTGACTTACGTACAAGTGGACTGACACTCAAACTCTCTATGATTTGAACCTCTCCTGTGAGTCCAGTTTTAGATTCCGATGCTTCGCTTCAGGTTTACTGTATCCCTTGGACCTTCTTATTGACGATGAAACACAGAAATTGCATCCGAATTTAATGCAAAAGGCACAATGCCGACTTAAGTACAAGAGGACTGACACTCTAACTTTCGATGATTTGAACCTCTCCTGTGAGTCCAGTTTCAGATTCCGATGCTTTACTTCAGGTTTACTGTATCCCTTGGACCTTCTTATTGACGATGAAACACAGATATTGCATCCGAATTTAATAAAAAAGGCACAATGCCGACTTAAGTACAAGAGGACTGACACTCTAACTCTCTATGATTTGAACCTCTCCTGTGAGTCCAGTTTTAGATTCCGATGCTTCACTTCAGGTTTACTGTATCGCTTGGGCCTTCTTATTGACGATGAAACACAGAAATAGCATCCAAATTCAATACAAAAGGCACAATGCCGACTTAAGTACGAGAGGAATGACACTCTAAATTTCGATTATTTGAACCTCTCCTGTGAATCCGGTTTTAGATTCCGATGCTTCACTTCAGGTTTACTGTATCCCTTGGACCTTCTTATTGACGATGAAACACAGAAATTGCATCCGAATTTAATACAACAAGCACAATGCCGACTTAAGTGCAAGAGGACTGACACTCAAACTTTCGATGATTTGAACTTCTCCTGTGAGTCCAGTTTTAGATTCCGATGCCTCACTTCAGGTTTACTGTATCCCTTGGACCTTCTTATTGACGATGAAACACAGAAATTGCATCCAAATTTAATACAAAAGGCACAATGCCCACTTAAGTACAAGTGGACTGACACTCTAATTTTCTATGATTTGAACCTCTCCTGCAAGTCAATTTTTAGATTCCGATGCGTCACTTCAGGTTTACTGTATCGCTTGGACCTTCTTATTGACGATGAAACACAGAAATTGCATCCGAATTTAATACAAAAGGCACAATGCCGACTTAAGTACAAGAGGACTGACACTCTAATTTTCTATGATTTGAACCTCTTCTGTGAGTCCAGTTTTTGATTCTGAGGCTTCACTTCAGGTTTACTGTATCCCTTTGACCTTCTTATTGACGATGAAACACTGAAATTGCATCCGAATTTAATACGAAAGGCACAATGCCGACTTAAGTACAAGATGAATGACACTCTAACTTTCTATGATTTGAACCTCTCCTGTGAGTCCAGTTTTAGATTGCGATGCTTCTCTTCAGGGTTACTGTATCCCTTGGACGTACTTATTGACGATTAAACACAGAAATTGCATCCGAATAAAATACAAAAGGAACAATGTCGGCTTAAGTACAAGAGGACTGACACTCTAACTTTCTATGATTTGAACCTCTCCTGTGAGTTCAGTTTTAGATTCCGATGCTTCACGTCGGGTTTACTGTATCCCTTGGACCTTCTTATTGACGATGAAACACAGAAATTGCAATCAAATTTAATACAAAAGGCACAATTCCGACTTAAGTACAAGAGGACTGTCACTCTAACTTTCAATGATTTGAACCTCTCCTGTGAGTCCAGTTTTAGATTCTGATGCTTCACTTCAGGTTTACTGTAACCCTTGGACCTTCTTATTGACGGTGAATTACAGAAATTTCATCCGAATTTAATACAAAAGGCACAATGCCGACTTAAGTACAAGAGGACTGACACTCTAACTTTCTACGATTTGAACCTCTCCTGTGAGTGCAGTTTTAGATTTCGATGCTTAACTTCAGGTTTACTGTAACCCTTGGACCTTCTTATTGACGATGAAACACAGAAATTGCATCCGAATTTAATACAAAAGGCACAATGCTGACTTAAGTACAAGAGGACTGACACTTTAACTTTATATGATTTGAACCTCCCCTGTGAGTCCAGTTTGAGATTCCGATGCTTCACTTCTGGTTTACTGTATCACTTGGACCTTCTTATTGACGATGAAGCACAGAAATTGCATCCGAATTTAACACAAAAGGCACAATGCCGACTTAAGTACAAGAGGACTGACACTCTAACTTTCTATGATTTGAACCTCTTCTGTGAGTCCAGTTTTAGATTCTGATGCTTCACTTCAGGTTTACTGTATCCCTTGGACCTTCTTATTGACGATGAAACACAGAAATTGCATCCGAATTTAATACGAAAGGCACAGTGCCTACTTAAGTTTATGAGGAATGACACTCTAACTTTCTATGATTTGAAACTCTCCCGTGAGTCCAGTTTTTGATTCCGATGCTTCACTTCAGGTTTACTGTATCCCTTGGACGTTCTTATTGACGATGAAAAACAGAAATTGCTTCCGAATAAAATACAAAAGGCACAATGCAGACTTAAGTACAAGAGCACTGACACTCTAACTCTCTATGATTTGAACCTCTACTGTGAGTCGAGTTTTAGATTCCGATGCTTCACTTCAGGTTTACTGTATCCCTTGGACCTTCTTATTGACGATGAAACACAGAAATTGCATCCGAATTTAATACAAAAGGCACAATGCCGACTTAAGTACTAGCGGACTGTCACTCTAACTTTCTATGATTTGAACCTCTCCTGTGAGTCCAGTTTTAGATTCTGATGCTTCACTTCATGTTTACTGTATCCCTTGGACCTTCTAATTGACGATGAAACACAGAAATTGCATCCGAATTTAATACCAAAGGCACAATGCCGACTTAAGTACAAGAGAACTGACACTGTAATATTCTATGATTTGAACCTCTCTTGTGAGTCCAGTTTTAGATTCCGATGCTTCACTTCAGGTTTACTGTATCCCTTGGACCTTCTTATTGACGATGAAACACAGAAATTGCATCCGAATTTAATACAAAAGGAACAATGCCGACTTAAGTACAAGAGGACTGACACCGTAACTTTCGATGATTTGAACCTCTCCTGTGAGTCCAGTTTTAGATTCCGATGCTTCACTTCAGGTTTACTGTATCCCTTGGACCTTCTTATTGACGATGAAACACAGAAATTGCATCCAAATTCAATACAAAAGGCACAATGCTGACTTAAGTACGAGAGGACTTACACTCTTAATTTCGTTAATTTGTACCTCTCCTGTAAGTCCAGTTTTAGATTCCGATGCTTCACTTCAGGTTTACTGTATCCCTTGGACCTTCTTATTCACGATGAAACACAGAAATTGCATCCGAATTTAATACGAAAGGCACAATGCCGACTTAGGTACAAGCGGAGTGACACTCTAACTTTCTATGATTTGAACCTCTCCTGTGAGTCCAGTTTTAGATTCCGATGCTTCACTTCAGGTTCACTGTATCCCTTGGACCTTCTTATTGTCGATGAAACACAGAAATTGCATCCGAATTTAATACCAAAGGCACAATTCCGACTTAGGTACAAAAGGACTGACACTCTAACTCTCTATGATTTGAACCTCTCCTGTGAGTCCAGTTTTAGATTCCGATGCTTCACTTCAGGTTTACTGTATCCCTTGGACCTTCTTATTGACGATGAAACACAGAAAATGCATCCAAATTCAATACAAAAGGCACAATGCCGACTTAAGTACGAGAGGACTGACACTCTAAATTTCGATTATTTGAACCTCTCCTGTGAGTCCGGTTTTAGATTCCGATGCTTCACTTCAGGTTTACTGTATCCCTTGGACCTTCTTATTGACGATGAAACACAGAAATTGCATCCGAATTGAATACAACAGGCACAATGCCGACTTAAGTGCAAGAGGACTGACACTCTAACTTTCGATGATTTGAACTTCTCCTGTGAGTCCAGTTTTAGATTCCGATGCTTCACTTCAGGTTTACTGTATCCCTTGGACCTTCTTATTGACGATGAAACACAGAAATTGCATCCAAATTTAATACAAAAGGCACAATGCTGACTTAAGTACAAGAGGACTGACACTCTAACTTTATATGATATGAACCTCCCCTGTGAGTCCAGTTTGAGTTTCCGATGCTTCACTTCAGGTTTACTGTATCCCTTGGACCTTCTTATTGAGGATGAAACACAGAAATTGCATCCGAATTTAACACAAAAGGCACAATGCCGACTTAAGTACAAGAGGACTGACACTCTAACTTTCTATGATTTGAACCTCTTCTGTGAGTCCAGTTTTAGATTCTGATGCTTCACTTCAGGTTTACTGTATCCCTTGGACCTTCTTATTGACGATGAAACACAGAAATTGCATCCGAATTTAATACGAAAGGCACAGTGCCTACTTAAGTACATGAGGAATGTCACTCTAACTTTCTATGATTTGAAACTCTCCCGTGAGCCTAGTTTTAGATTCCGATGCTTCACTTCAGGTTTACTGTATCCCTTGGACGTTCTTATTGACGATGAAAAACAGAAATTGCTTCCGAATAAAATACAAAAGGCACATTGCCGACTTAAGTACAAGAGGTCTGACACTCTAATTCTCTATGATTTGAACCTCTACTGTGAGTCCAGTTTTAGATTCCGATGCTTCACTTCAGGTTTACTGTATCCCTTGGACCTTCTTATTGACGATGAAACACAGAAATTGCATCCGAATTTAATACAAAAGGCACAATGGCGACTTAAGTACTAGCGGACTGTCACTATAACTTTCTATGATTTGAACCTCTCCTGTGAGACCAGTTTTAGATTCTGATGCTTCACTTCATGTTTACTGTATCCGTTGGACCTTCTAATTGACGATGAAACACAGAAATTGCATCCGAATTTAATACCAAAGGGACAATGCCGACTTAAGTACAAGAGAACTGACACTCTAATATTCTATGATTTGAACCTCTCCTGTGAGTCCAGTTTTAGATTCCGATGCTTCACTTCAGGTTTACTGTATCCCTTGGACCTTCTTATTGACGATGAAACACAGAAATTGCATCCGAATTTAATACAAAAGGCACAATGCCGACATAAGTACAAGAGGACTGACACCGTAACTTTCGATGATTTGAACCTCTCCTGTGAGTCCAGTTTTAGATTCCGATGCTTCACTTCAGGTTTACTGTATCCCTTGGACCTTCTGATTGACGATGAAACACAGAAATTGCAATCAAATTCGATACAAAAGGCACAATGCCGACATAAGTACGAGAGGACTGACACTCTAAATTTCGATTATTTGAACCTCTCCTGTAAGTCCAGTTTTAGATTCCGATGCTTCACTTCAGGTTTACTGTATCCCTTGGACCTTCTTATTGACGATGAAACACAGAAATTGCATCCGAATGTAATACAACAGGCACAATGCCGACTTAAGTACAAGAGGACTGACACTCTAACTTTCGATGATTTGAAGTTCTCCTGTGAGTCCAGTTTTAGATTCCGGTGCTTCACTTCTGGTTTACTGTATCCCTTGGACCTTCTTATTGATGATGAAACACAGCAATAGCATGCGAATTTTATACAAAAGGCACAGTTCTGACATATGTACAAGTGGACTGACACTCTAACTCTCTATGATTAGAACCTCTCCTGTGAATCCAGTTTTAGATTCCGATGCTTCGCTTCAGGTTTACTGTATCCCTTGGACATTCTGATTTACGATGAAACACAGAAATTGCATCCGAATTTAATGCAAAAGGCACAATGCCGACTTAAGTACAAGAGGACTGACACTCTAACTTTCGATGATTTGAACCTCTCCTGTGAGTCCAGTTTCAGATTCCGATGCTTCACTTCAGGTTTACTGTAACCCTTGGACCTTCTTATTGACGGTGAAACACAGGAATTGCATCCGAATTTAATACAAAAGGCACAATGCTGACTGAAGTACAAGAGTACTGACACTCTAACCTTATATGATTTGAACCTACCCTGTGAGTCCAGGTTGGGATTCCGATGCTTCACTTCACGTTTACTGTATCCCTTGGACCTTCTTATTGACGATGAAACACAGAAATTGCATCCGAATTTAACACAAAAGGCACAATGCCGACTTAAGTACAAGAGGACTGACACTCTTACTTTCTATGATTTGAACCTCATCTGTGAGTCCAGTTTTTGTATCTGATGCTTCACTTCAGGTTTACTGTATCCCTTGGACCTTCTTATTGACGATGAAACACAGAAATTGCTTCCGAATTTAATACGAAAGGCACAGTGGCTACTTAAGTACATGAGGAATGACACTCTAACTTTCTATGATTTGAAACACTCCCGTGAGTCCAGTTTTAGATTCCGATGCTTCACTTCAGGTTTACTGTATCCCTTGGACGTTCTTATTGACGATGAAAAACAGAAATTGTTTCCGAATAAAATACAAAAGGCACAATGCCGAATCAAGTACAAGAGGACTGACACTCTAACTCTCTATGATTTGAACCTCTACTGTGAGTCCAGTTTTAGATTCCGATGCTTCACTTCAGGTTTACTGTATCCATTGGACCTTCTCATTGACGATGAAACACAGCAATTGCATCCGAATTTAATACAAAAGGCACAATGCCGACTTAAGTACTAGCGGACTGTCACTCTAACTTTCTATGATTTAAACCTCTCCTGTGAGTCCAGTTTTAGATTCTGATGCTTCACTTCATGTTTACTGTATCCCTTGGACCTTCTAATTGACGATGAAACACAGAAATTGCATCCGAATTTAATACCAAAGGAACAATGCCGACTTAAGTACAAGAGAACTGACACTCTAATATTCTACGATTTGAACTTCTCCTGTGAGTCCAGTTTTAGATTCCGATGCTTCACTTCACGTTTACTCTATCCCTTGGACCTTCTTATTGACGATGAAACACAGAAATTGCATCCGAATTTAATACAAAAGGCACAATGCCGACTTAATTACAAGAGGACTGACACCGTAACTTTCGATGATTTGAACCTCTCCTGTGAGTCCAGTTTTAGTTTCCGATGCTTCACTTCAGGTTTACTGTATCCCTTGGACCTTCTTATTGACGATGAAACACATAAATTGCATCCGAATTTAATACAACAGGCACAATGCCGACTTAAGTACAAGAGGACTGACACTCTAACTTTCGATGATTTGAAGTTCTCCTGTGAGTCCAGTTTCAGATTCCGATGCTTCACTTCAGGTTTACTGTATCCCTTGGACCTTCTTATTGATGATGAAACACAGCAATTGCATCCGAATTTAATACAAAAGGCACAATTCTGACTTTCGTACAAGTGGACTGACACTCTAACTCTCTATGATTTGAACCTCTCCTGTGAGTCCAGTTTTAGATTCCGATGCTTTGCTTCAGGTTTACTGTATCCCTTGGACCTTCTTATTGACGATGAAACACAGAAGTTGCATCCGAATTTAATGCAAAAGGCACAATGCCTACTTAAGTACAAGAGGACTGACACTCTAACTTTCGATGATTGAACCTCTACTGTGAGTCCAGTTTTAGATTCCGATTCATCACTTCAGGTTTACTGTATCCTTTGGACCTTCTTATTGACGATGAAACACAGAAATTGCATCCGAATTTAATACAAAAGGCACAATGCCGACTTAAGTACAAGAGGACTGACACTCTAACATTCTATGATTTGAACCTCTTCTGTGACTCCAGTTTTAGATTCTGAGGCTTCACTTCAGGTTTACTGTATCCCTTGGACCTTCTTATTCACGATGAAACACAGAAATTGCATCCGAATTTAATACGAAAGGCACAATGCCGACTTAGGTACAAGAGGAGTGACACTCTAACTTTCTATGATTTGAACCTCTCCTGTGAGTCCAGGTTTAGATTCCGATGCTTCACTTCAGGTTCACTGTATCCCTTGGACCTCCTTATTGTCGATGAAACACAGAAATTGCATCCGAATTTAATACGAAAGGCACAATGCCGACTTAGGTACAAAAGGACTGACACTCTAACTCTCTATGATTTGAACCTCTCCTGTGAGTCCAGTTTTAGATTCCGATGCTTCACTTCAGGTTTACTGTATCCCTTGGACCTTCTTATTGACGATGAAACACAGAAATTGCATCTAAATTCAATACAAAAGGCACAATGCCGACTTAAGTACGAGAGGACTGACACTCTAAATTTCAATTATTTGAACCTCTCCTGTGAGTCCGGTTTTAGATTCCGATGCTTCACTTCAGGTTTACTGTATCCCTTGGACCTTCTTATTGACGATGAAACACAGAAATTGCATCCGAATAGAATACAACAGGCACAATGCCGACTTAAGTGCAAGAGGACTGACACTCTAACTTTCGATGATTTGAACTTCTCCTGTGAGTCCAGTTTTAGATTCCGATGCTTCACTTCAGGTTTACTGTATCCCTTGGACCTTCTTATTGACGATGAAACACAGAAATTGCATCCGAATTGAATACAACAGGCACAATGCCGACTTAAGTGCAAGAGGACTGACACTCTAACTTTCGATGATTTGAACTTCTCCTGTGAGTCCAGTTTTAGATTCCGATGCTTCACTTCAGGTTTACTGTATCCCTTGGACCTTCTTATTGACGATGAAACACAGAAATTGCATCCAAATTTAATACAAAAGGCACAATGCTGACTTAAGTACAAGAGGACTAACACTCTAACTTTATATGATTTGAACCTCCCCTGTGAGTCCAGTTTGAGATTCCGATGCTTCACTTCAGGTTTACTGTATCCCTTGGACCTTCTTATTGACGATGAAACACAGAAATTGCATCCGAATTTAACACAAAAGGCACAATGCCGACTTAAGTACAAGAGGACTGACACTCTAACTTTCTATGATTTGAACCTCTTCAGTGAGTCCAGTTTTAGATTCTGATGCTTCACTTCAGGTTTACTGTATCCCTTGGACCTTCTTATTGACGATGAAACACAGAAATTGCATCCGAATTTAATACGAAAGGCACAGTGCCTACTTAAGTACATGAGGAATGTCACTCTAACTTTCTATGATTTGAAACTCTCCCGTGAGTCCAGTTTTAGATTCCGATGCTTCACTTCAGGTTTACTGTATCCCTTGGACGTTCTTATTGACGATGAAAAACAGAAATTGCTTCTGAATAAAATACAAAAGGCACAATGCCGACTTAAGTACAAGAGGTCTGACACTCTAATATTCTATGATTTGAACCTCTCCTGTGAGTCCAGTTTTAGATTCCGATGCTTCACTTCAGGTTTACTGTATCCCTTGGACCTTCTTATTGACGATGAAACACAGAAATTGCATCCGAATTTTATACAAAAGGCACAATGCCGACTTAAGTACAAGAGGACTGAAACCGTAACTTTCGATGATTTGAACCTCTCCTGTGAGTCCAGTTTTAGATTCCGATGCTTCACTTCGGGTTTACTGTATCCCTTGGACCTTCTGATTGACGATGAAACACAGAAATTGCATCCTAATTCGATACAAAAGGCACAATGCCGACTTAAGTACGAGAGGACTGACACTCTAAATTTCGAATATTTGAACCTCTCCTGTAAGCCCAGTTTTAGATTCCGATGCTTCACTTCAGGTTTACTGTATCCCTTGGACCTTCTTATTGACGATGAAACACAGAAATTGCATCCGAATGTAATACAACAGGCACAATGCCGACTTAAGTACAAGAGGACTGACACTCTAACTTTCGATGATTTGAAGTTCTCCTGTGAGTCCAGTTTTAGATTCCGATGCTTCACTTCTGGTTTACTGTATCCCTTGGACCTTCTTATTGATGATGAAACACAGCAATTGCATGCGAATTTAATACAAAAGGGACAATTCTGACTTACGTACAAGTGGACTGACACTCTAACTCTCTATGATTTGAACCCCTCCTGTGAGTCCAGTTTTAGATTCCGATGCTTCGCTTCAGGTTTACTGTATCCCTTGGACCTTCTTATTTACGATGAAACACAGAAATTGCATCCGAATTTAATGCAAAAGGCACAATGCCGACTTAAGTACAAGAGGACTGACACTCTAACTTTCGATGATTTGAACCTCTCCTGTGAGTCCAGTTTCAGATTCCGATGCTTCACTTCAGGTTTACTGTAACCCTTGGACCTTCTTATTGACGGTGAAACACAGAAATTGCATCCGAATTTAATACAAAAGGCACAATGCTGACTTAAGTACAAGAGTACTGACACTCTAACTTTATATGATTTGAACCTACCCTGTGAGTCCAGTTTGAGATTCCGATGCTTCACTTCAGGTTTACTGTATCCCTTGGACCTTCTTATTGACGATGAAACACAGAAATTGCATCCGAATTTAACACAAAAGGCACAATGCCGACTTAAGTACAAGAGGACTGACACTCTTACTTTCTATGATTTGAACCTCTTCTGTGAGTCCAGTTTTAGATTCTGATGCTTCACTTCAGGTTTACTGTATCCCTTGGACCTTCTTATTGACGATGAAACACAGAAATTGCATCCGAATTTAATACGAAATGCACAGTGACTACTTAAGTACATGAGGAATGACACTCTAACTATCTATGATTTGAAACACTCCCGTGAGTCCAGTTTTAGATTCCGATGCTTCACTTCAGGTTTACTGTATCCCTTGGACGTTCTTATTGACGATGAAAAACAGAAATTGTTTCCGAATAAAATACAAAAGGCACAATGCCGAATCAAGTACAAGGGGACTGACATTCTAACTCTCTATTATTTGAACCTCTACTGTGAGTCCAGTTTTAGATTCCGATGCTTCACTTCAGGTTTACTGTATCCCTTGGACCTTCTTATTGACGATGAAACACAGATATTGCATCCGAATTTAATACAAAAGGCACAATGCCGACTTAAGTACTAGCGGACTGTCACTCTAATTTTCTATGATTTAAACCTCTCCTGTGAGTCCAGTTTTAGATTCTGATGCTTCACTTCATGTTTACTGTATCCCTTGGACCTTCTAATTGACGATGAAACACAGAAATTGCATCCGAATTTAATACCAAAGGCACAATGCCGACATAAGTACAAGAGAACTGACACTCTAATATTCTATGATTTGAACCTCTCCTGTGAGTCCAGTTTTAGATTCCGATGCTTCACTTCACGTTTACTCTATCCCTTGGACCTTCTTATTGACGATGAAACACAGAAATTGCATCCGAATTTAATACAAAAGGCACAATGCCGACTTAAGTACAAGAGGACTGACACCGTAACTTTCGATGATTTGAACCTCTCCTGTGAGTCCAGTTTTAGATTCCGATGCTTCACTTCAGGTTGACTGTATCCCTGGGACCTTCTGATTGACGATGAAACACCGAAATTGCATCATAATTCGATACAAAAGGCACAATGCCGACTTAAGTACGAGAGGACTGACACTCTAAATTTCGATTATTTGAACCTCTCCTGTAAGTCCAGTTTTAGATTCCGATGCTTCACTTCAGGTTTACTGTATCCCTTGGACCTTCTTATTGACGATGAAACACAGAAATTGCATCCGAATGTAATACAACAGGCACAATGCCGACTTAAGTACAAGAGGACTGACACTCTTACTTTCTATGATTTGAACCTCTTCTGTGAGTCCAGTTTTAGATTCTGATGCTTCACTTCAGGTTTACTGTATCCCTTGGACCTTCTTATTGACGATGAAACACAGAAATTGCATCCGAATTTAATACGAAAGGCACAGTGACTACTTAAGTACATGATGAATGACACTCTAACTATCTATGATTTGAAACACTCCCGTGAGTCCAGTTTTAGATTCCGATGCTTCACTTCAGGTTTACTGTATCCCTTGGACGTTCTTATTGACGATGAAAAACAGAAATTGTTTCCGAATAAAATACAAAAGGCACAATGCCGAATCAAGTACAAGAGGACTGACATTCTAACTCTCTATTATTTGAACCTCTACTGTGAGTCCAGTTTTAGATTCCGATTCATCACTTCAGGTTTACTGTATCCTTTGGACCTTCTTATTGACGATGAAACACAGAAATTGCATCCGAATTTAATACAAAAGGCACAATGCCGACTTAAGTACAAGAGGACTGACACTCTAACATTCTATGATTTGAACCTCTTCTGTGACTCCAGTTTTAGATTCTGAGGCTTCACTTCAGGTTTACTGTATCCCTTGGACCTTCTTATTCACGATGAAACACAGAAATTGCATCCGAATTTAATACAAAAGGCACAATGCCGACTTAAGTACAAGAGGAGTGACACTCTAACTTTCTATGATTTGAACCTCTCCTGTGAGTCCAGGTTTAGATTCCGATGCTTCACTTCAGGTTCACTGTATCCCTTGGACCTTCTTATTGTCGATGAAATACAGAAATTGCATCCGAATTTAATACGAAAGGCACAATGCCGACTTAGGTACAAAAGGACTGACACTCTAACTCTCTATGATTTGAACCTCTCCTGTGAGTCCAGTTTTAGATTCCGATGCTTCACTTCAGGTTTAATGTATCCCTTGGACCTTCTTATTAACGATGAAACACAGAAATTGCATCTAAATACAATACAAAAGGCACAATGCCGACTTAAGTACGAGAGGACTGACACTCTAAATTTCGATTATTTGAACCTCTCCTGTGAGTCCGGTTTTAGATTCCGATGCTTCACTTCAGGTTTACTCTATCCCTTGGACGTTCTTATTGACGATGAAAAACAGAAATTGTTTCCGAATAAAATACAAAAGGCACAATGCCGAATCAAGTACAAGGGGACTGACATTCTAACTCTCTATTATTTGAACCTCTACTGTGAGTCCAGTTTTAGATTCCGATGCTTCACTTCAGGTTTACTGTATCCCTTGGACCTTCTTATTGACGATGAAACACAGATATTGCATCCGAATTTAATACAAAAGGCACAATGCCGACTTAAGTACTAGCGGACTGTCACTCTAATTTTCTATGATTTAAACCTCTCCTGTGAGTCCAGTTTTAGATTCTGATGCTTCACTTCATGTTTACTGTATCCCTTGGACCTTCTAATTGACGATGAAACACAGAAATTGCATCCGAATTTAATACCAAAGGCACAATGCCGACATAAGTACAAGAGAACTGACACTCTAATATTCTATGATTTGAACCTCTCCTGTGAGTCCAGTTTTAGATTCCGATGCTTCACTTCACGTTTACTCTATCCCTTGGACCTTCTTATTGACGATGAAACACAGAAATTGCATCCGAATGTAATACAACAGGCACAATGCCGACTTAAGTACAAGAGGACTGACACTCTTACTTTCTATGATTTGAACCTCTTCTGTGAGTCCAGTTTTAGATTCTGATGCTTCACTTCAGGTTTACTGTATCCCTTGGACCTTCTTATTGACGATGAAACACAGAAATTGCATCCGAATTTAATACGAAAGGCACAGTGACTACTTAAGTACATGATGAATGACACTCTAACTATCTATGATTTAAACCTCTCCTGTGAGTCCAGTTTTAGATTCTGATGCTTCACTTCATGTTTACTGTATCCCTTGGACCTTCTAATTGACGATGAAACACAGAAATTGCATCCGAATTTAATACCAAAGGCACAATGCCGACATAAGTACAAGAGAACTGACACTCTAATATTCTATGATTTGAACCTCTCCTGTAAGTCCAGTTTTAGATTCCGATGCTTCACTTCAGGTTTACTGTATCCCTTGGACCTTCTTATTGACGATGAAACACAGAAATTGCATCCGAATGTAATACAACAGGCACAATGCCGACTTAAGTACAAGAGGACTGACACTCTTACTTTCTATGATTTGAACCTCTTCTGTGAGTCCAGTTTTAGATTCTGATGCTTCACTTCAGGTTTACTGTATCCCTTGGACCTTCTTATTGACGATGAAACACAGAAATTGCATCCGAATTTAATACGAAAGGCACAGTGACTACTTAAGTACATGATGAATGACACTCTAACTATCTATGATTTGAAACACTCCCGTGAGTCCAGTTTTAGATTCCGATGCTTCACTTCAGGTTTACTGTATCCCTTGGACGTTCTTATTGACGATGAAAAACAGAAATTGTTTCCGAATAAAATACAAAAGGCACAATGCCGAATCAAGTACAAGAGGACTGACATTCTAACTCTCTATTATTTGAACCTCTACTGTGAGTCCAGTTTTAGATTCCGATTCATCACTTCAGGTTTACTGTATCCTTTGGACCTTCTTATTGACGATGAAACACAGAAATTGCATCCGAATTTAATACAAAAGGCACAATGCCGACTTAAGTACAAGAGGACTGACACTCTAACATTCTATGATTTGAACCTCTTCTGTGACTCCAGTTTTAGATTCTGAGGCTTCACTTCAGGTTTACTGTATCCCTTGGACCTTCTTATTCACGATGAAACACAGAAATTGCATCCGAATTTAATACAAAAGGCACAATGCCGACTTAAGTACAAGAGGAGTGACACTCTAACTTTCTATGATTTGAACCTCTCCTGTGAGTCCAGGTTTAGATTCCGATGCTTCACTTCAGGTTCACTGTATCCCTTGGACCTTCTTATTGTCGATGAAATACAGAAATTGCATCCGAATTTAATACGAAAGGCACAATGCCGACTTAGGTACAAAAGGACTGACACTCTAACTCTCTATGATTTGAACCTCTCCTGTGAGTCCAGTTTTAGATTCCGATGCTTCACTTCAGGTTTAATGTATCCCTTGGACCTTCTTATTAACGATGAAACACAGAAATTGCATCTAAATACAATACAAAAGGCACAATGCCGACTTAAGTACGAGAGGACTGACACTCTAAATTTCGATTATTTGAACCTCTCCTGTGAGTCCGGTTTTAGATTCCGATGCTTCACTTCAGGTTTACTGTATCCCTTGGACGTTCTTATTGACGATGAAAAACAGAAATTGTTTCCGAATAAAATACAAAAGGCACAATGCCGAATCAAGTACAAGGGGACTGACATTCTAACTCTCTATTATTTGAACCTCTACTGTGAGTCCAGTTTTAGATTCCGATGCTTCACTTCAGGTTTACTGTATCCCTTGGACCTTCTTATTGACGATGAAACACAGATATTGCATCCGAATTTAATACAAAAGGCACAATGCCGACTTAAGTACTAGCGGACTGTCACTCTAATTTTCTATGATTTAAACCTCTCCTGTGAGTCCAGTTTTAGATTCTGATGCTTCACTTCATGTTTACTGTATCCCTTGGACCTTCTAATTGACGATGAAACACAGAAATTGCATCCGAATTTAATACCAAAGGCACAATGCCGACATAAGTACAAGAGAACTGACACTCTAATATTCTATGATTTGAACCTCTCCTGTGAGTCCAGTTTTAGATTCCGATGCTTCACTTCACGTTTACTCTATCCCTTGGACCTTCTTATTGACGATGAAACACAGAAATTGCATCCGAATTTAATACAAAAGGCACAATGCCGACTTAAGTACAAGAGGACTGACACCATAACTTTCGATGATTTGAACCTCTCCTGTGAGTCCAGTTTTAGATTCCGATGCTTCACTTCAGGTTGACTGTATCCCTGGGACCTTCTGATTGACGATGAAACACCGAAATTGCATCATAATTCGATACAAAAGGCACAATGCCGACATAAGTACGAGAGGACTGACACTCTAAATTTCGATTATTTGAACCTCTCCTGTAAGTCCAGTTTTAGATTCCGATGCTTCACTTCAGGTTTACTGTATCCCTTGGACCTTCTTATTGACGATGAAACACAGAAATTGCATCCGAATGTAATACAACAGGCACAATGCCGACTTAAGTACAAGAGGACTGACACTCTTACTTTCTATGATTTGAACCTCTTCTGTGAGTCCAGTTTTAGATTCTGATGCTTCACTTCAGGTTTACTGTATCCCTTGGACCTTCTTATTGACGATGAAACACAGAAATTGCATCCGAATTTAATACGAAAGGCACAGTGACTACTTAAGTACATGATGAATGACACTCTAACTATCTATGATTTGAAACACTCCCGTGAGTCCAGTTTTAGATTCCGATGCTTCACTTCAGGTTTACTGTATCCCTTGGACGTTCTTATTGACGATGAAAAACAGAAATTGTTTCCGAATAAAATACAAAAGGCACAATGCCGAATCAAGTACAAGAGGACTGACATTCTAACTCTCTATTATTTGAACCTCTACTGTGAGTCCAGTTTTAGATTCCGATTCATCACTTCAGGTTTACTGTATCCTTTGGACCTTCTTATTGACGATGAAACACAGAAATTGCATCCGAATTTAATACAAAAGGCACAATGCCGACTTAAGTACAAGAGGACTGACACTCTAACATTCTATGATTTGAACCTCTTCTGTGACTCCAGTTTTAGATTCTGAGGCTTCACTTCAGGTTTACTGTATCCCTTGGACCTTCTTATTCACGATGAAACACAGAAATTGCATCCGAATTTAATACAAAAGGCACAATGCCGACTTAAGTACAAGAGGAGTGACACTCTAACTTTCTATGATTTGAACCTCTCCTGTGAGTCCAGGTTTAGATTCCGATGCTTCACTTCAGGTTCACTGTATCCCTTGGACCTTCTTATTGTCGATGAAACACAGAAATTGCATCCGAATTTAATACGAAAGGCACAATGCCGACTTAGGTACAAAAGGACTGACACTCTAACTCTCTATGATTTGAACCTCTCCTGTGAGTCCAGTTTTAGATTCCGATGCTTCACTTCAGGTTTAATGTATCCCTTGGACCTTCTTATTGACGATGAAACACAGAAATTGCATCTAAATACAATACAAAAGGCACAATGCCGACTTAAGTACGAGAGGACTGACACTCTAAATTTCGATTATTTGAACCTCTCCTGTGAGTCCGGTTTTAGATTCCGATGCTTCACTTCAGGTTTACTGTATCCCTTGGACCTTCTTATTGACGATGAAACACAGAAATTGCATCCGAATAGAATACAACAGGCACAATGCCGACTTAAGTGCAAGAGGACTGACACTCTAACTTTCGATGATTTGAACTTCTCCTGTGAGTCCAGTTTTAGATTCCGATGCTTCACTTCAGGTTTACTGTATCCCTTGGACCTTCTTATTGACGATGAAACACAGAAATTGCATCCGAATTGAATACAACAGGCACAATGCCGACTTAAGTGCAAGAGGACTGACACTCTAACTTTCGATGATTTGAACTTCTCCTGTGAGTCCAGTTTTAGATTCCGATGCTTCACTTCAGGTTTACTGTATCCCTTGGACCTTCTTATTGACGATGAAACACAGAAATTGCATCCAAATTTAATACAAAAGGCACAATGCTGACTTAAGTACAAGAGGACTGACACTCTAACTTTATATGATTTGAACCTCCCCTGTGAGTCCAGTTTGAGATTCCGATGCTTCACCTCAGGTTGACTGTATCCCTTGGACCTTCTTATTGACGATGAAACACAGAAATTGCATCCGAATTTAACACATAAGGCACAATGCCGACTTAAGTACAAGAGGACTGACACTCTAACTTTCTATGATTTGAACATCTTCTGTGAGTCCAGTTTTAGATTCTGATGCTTCACTTCAGGTTTACTGTATCCCTTGGACCTTCTTATTGACGATGAAACACAGAAATTGCATCCGAATTTAATACGAAAGGCACAGTGCCTACTTAAGTACATGAGGAATGTCACTCTAACTTTCTATGATTTGAAACTCTCCCGTGAGTCCAGTTTTAGATTCCGATGCTTCACTTCAGGTTTACTGTATCCCTTGGACGTTCTTATTGACGATGAAAAACAGAAATTGCTTCCGAATAAAATACAAAAGGCACAATGCCGACTTAAGTACAAGAGGTCTGACACTCTAACTCTCTATGATTTGAACCTCTACTGTGTGTCCAGTTTTAGATTCCGATGCTTCACTTCAGGTTTACTGTATCCCTTGGACCTTCTTATTGACGATGAAACACAGAAATGGCATCCGAATTTAATACAAAAGGCACAATGCCGACTTAAGTACTAGCGGACTGTCACTCTAACTTTCTATGATTTGAACCTCTCCTGTAAGTCCAGTTTTAGATTCCGATGCTTCACTTCATGTTTACTGTATCCCTTGGACCTTCTAATTGACGATGAAACACAGAAATTGCATCCGAATTTAATACCAAAGGCACAATGCCGACTTAAGTACAAGAGAACTGACACTCTAATATTCTATGATTTGAACCTCTCCTGTGAGTCCAGTTTTAGATTCCGATGCTTCACTTCAGGTTTACTGTATCCCTTGGACCTTCTTATTGACGATGAAACACAGAAATTGCATCCGAATTTAATACAAAAGGCACAATGCCGACTTAAGTACAAGAGGACTGACACCGTAACTTTCGATGATTTGAACCTCTCCTGTGAGTCCAGTTTTAGATTCCGATGCTTCACTTCAGGTTTACTGTATCCCTTGGACCTTCTGATTGACGATGAAACACAGAAATTGCATCCTAATTCGATACAAAAGGCACAATGCCGACTTAAGTACGAGAGGACTGACACTCTAAATTTCGATTATTTGAACCTCTCCTGTAAGTCCAGTTTTAGATTCCGATGCTTCACTTCAGGTTTACTGTATCCCTTGGACCTTCTTATTGACGATGAAACACAGAAATTGCATCCGAATGTAATACAACAGGCACAATGCCGACTTAAGTACAAGAGGACTGACACTCTAACTTTCGATGATTTGAAGTTCTCCTGTGAGTCCAGTTTTAGATTCCGATGCTTCACTTCTGGTTTACTGTATCCCTTGGAACTTCTTATTGATGATGAAACACAGCAATTGCATGCGAATTTAATACAAAAGGGACAATTCTGACTTACGTACAAGTGGACTGACACTCTAACTCTCTATGATTTGAACCTCTCCTGTGAGTCCAGTTTTAGATTCCGATGCTTCGCTTCAGGTTTACTGTATCCCTTGGACCTTCTTATTTACGATGAAACACAGAAATTGCATCCGAATTTAATGCAAAAGGCACAATGCCGACTTAAGTACAAGAGGACTGACACTCTAACTTTCGATGATTTGAACCTCTCCTGTGAGTCCAGTTTCAGATTCCGATGCTTCACTTCAGGTTTACTGTAACCCTTTGACCTTCTTATTGACGGTGAAACACAGAAATTGCATCCGAATTTAATACAAAAGGCACAATGCTGACTTAAGTACAAGAGTAATGACACTCTAACTTTATATGATTTGAACCTACCCTGTGAGTCCAGTTTGAGATTCCGATGCTTCACTTCAGGTTTACTGTATCCCTTGGACCTTCTTATTGACGATGAAACACAGAAATTGCATCCGAATTTAACACAAAAGGCACAATGCCGACTTAAGTACAAGAGGACTGACACTCTTACTTTCTATGATTTGAACCTCTTCTGTGAGTCCAGTTTTAGATTCTGATGCTTCACTTCAGGTTTACTGTATCCCTTGGACCTTCTTATTGACGATGAAACACAGAAATTGCATCCGAATTTAATACGTAAGGCACAGTGACTACTTAAGTACATGAGGAATGACACTCTAACTATCTATGATTTGAAACACTCCCGTGAGTCCAGTTTTAGATTCCGATGCTTCACTTCAGGTTTACTGTATCCCTTGGACGGTCTTATTGACGATGAAAAACAGAAATTGTTTCCGAATAAAATACAAAAGGCACAATGCCGAATCAAGTACAAGAGGACTGACATTCTAACTCTCTATTATTTGAACCTCTACTGTGAGTCCAGTTTTAGATTCCGATGCTTCACTTCAGGTTTACTGTATCCCTTGGACCTTCTTATTGACGATGAAACACAGATATTGCATCCGAATTTAATACAAAAGGCACAATGCCGACTTAAGTACTAGCGGACTGTCACTCTAACTTTCTATGATTTAAACCTCTCCTGTGAGTCCAGTTTTAGATTCTGATGCTTCACTTCATGTTTACTGTATCCCTTGGACCTTCTAATTGACGATGAAACATAGAAATTGCATCCGAATTTATTACCAAAGGCACAATGCCGACATAAGTACAAGAGAACTGACACTCTAATATTCTATGATTTGAACCTCTCCTGTGAGTCCAGTTTTAGATTCCGATGCTTCACTTCACGTTTACTCTATCCCTTGGACCTTCTTATTGACGATGAAACACAGAAATTGCATCCGAATTTAATACAAAAGGCACAATGCCGACTTAATTACAAGAGGACTGACACCGTAACTTTCGATGATTTGAACCTCTCCTGTGAGTCCAGTTTTAGATTCCGATGCTTCACTTCAGGTTTACTGTATCCCTTGGACCTTCTTATTGACGATGAAACACAGAAATTGCATCTAAATTCAATACAAAAGGCACAATGCCGACTTAAGTACGAGAGGACTGACACTCTAAATTTCGATTATTTGAACCTCTCCTGTGAGTCCGGTTTTAGATTCCGATACTTCACTTCAGGTTTACTGTATCCCTTGGACCTTCTTATTGACGATGAAACACAGAAATTGCATCTAAATTCAATACAAAAGGCACAATGCCGACTTAAGTACGAGAGGACTGACACACTAAATTTCGATTATTTGAACCTCTCCTGTGAGTCCGGTTTTAGATTCCGATACTTCACTTCAGGTTTACTGTATCCCTTGGACCTTCTTATTGACGATGAAACACAGAAATTGCATCCGAATAGAATACAACAGGCACAATGCCGACTTAAGTGCAAGAGGACTGACACTCTAACTTTCGATGATTTGAACTTCTCCTGTGAGTCTAGTTTTAGATTCAGATGCTTCACTTCAGGTTCACTGTATCCCTTGGACCTTCTTATTGTCGATGAAACACAGAAATTGCATCCGAATTTAATACGAAAGGCACAATGCCGACTTAGGTACAAAAGGACTGACACTCTAACTCTCTATGATTTGAACCTCTCCTGTGAGTCCAGTTTTAGATTCCGATGCTTCACTTCAGGTTTACTGTATCCCTTGGACCTTCTTATTGACGATGAAACACAGAAATTGCATCTAAATTCAATACAAAAGGCACAATGCCGACTTAAGTACGAGAGGACTCACACTCTAAATTTCGATTATTTGAACCTCTCCTGTGAGTCCGGTTTTAGATTCCGATACTTCACTTCTGGTTTACTGTTTCCCTTGGACCTTCTTATTGACGATGAAACACAGAAATTGCATCCGAATAGAATACAACAGGCACAATGCCGACTTAAGTGCAAGAGGACTGACACTCTAACTTTCGATGATTTGAACCTCTTCTGTGAGTCCAGTTTTAGATTCTGATGCTTCACTTAAGGTTTACTGTATCCCTTGGACCTTCTTATTGACGATGAAACACAGAAATTGCATCCGAATTTAATACGAAAGGCACAGTGCCTACTTAAGTACATGAGGAATGACACTCTAACTTTCTATGACTTGAAACTCTCCCGTGAGTCCAGTTTTAGATTCCGATGATTCACTTCAGGTTTACTGTATCCCTTGGACGTTCTTATTGACGATGAAAAACAGAAATTGCTTCCGAATAAAATACAAAAGGCACAATGCCGACTTAAGTACAAGAGGTCTGACACTCTAATTCTCTATGATTTGAACCTCTACTGTGAGTCCAGTGTTAGATTCCGATGCTTCACTTCAGGTTTACTGTATCCCTTGGACCTTCTTATTGACGATGAAACACAGAAATTGCATCCGAATTTAATACAAAAGGCACAATGCCGACTTAAGTACTAGCGGACTGTCACTCTAACTTTCTATGATTTGAACCTCTCCTGTGAGTCCAGGTTTAGATTCCGATGCTTCACTTCAGGTTCACTGTATCCCTTGGACCTTCTTATTGTCGATGAAACACAGAAATTGCATCCGAATTTAATACGAAAGGCACAATGCCGACTTAGGTACAAAAGGACTGACACTCTAACTCTCTATGATTTGAACCTCTCCTGTGAGTCCAGTTTTAGATTCCGATGCTTCACTTCAGGTTTAATGTATCCCTTGGACCTTCTTATTGACGATGAAACACAGAAATTGCATCTAAATACAATACAAAAGGCACAATGCCGACTTAAGTACGAGAGGACTGACACTCTAAATTTCGATTATTTGAACCTCTCCTGTGATTCCGGTTTTAGATTCCGATGCTTCACTTCAGGTTTACAGTATCCCTTGGACCTTCTTATTGACGATGAAACACAGAAATTGCATCCGAATAGAATACAACAGGCACAATGCCGACTTAAGTGCAAGAGGACTGACACTCTAACTTTCGATGATTTGAACTTCTCCTGTGAGTCCAGTTTTAGATTCCGATGCTTCACTTCAGGTTTACTGTATCCCTTGGACCTTCTTATTGACGATGAAACACAGAAATTGCATCCGAATTGAATACAACAGGCACAATGCCGACTTAAGTGCAAGAGGACTGACACTCTAACTTTCGATGATTTGAACTTCTCCGGTGAGTCCAGTTTTAGATTCCGATGCTTCACTTCAGGTTTACTGTATCCCTTGGACCTTCTTATTGACGATGAAACACAGAAATTGCATCCAAATTTAATACAAAAGGCACAATGCTGACTTAAGTACAAGAGGACTGACACTCTAACTTTATATGATTTGAACCTCCCCTGTGAGTCCAGTTTGAGATTCCGATGCTTCACTTCAGGTTTACTGTATCCCTTGGACCTTCTTATTGACGATGAAACACAGAAATTGCATCCGAATTTAACACATAAGGCACAATGCCGACTTAAGTACAAGAGGACTGACACTCTAACTTTCTATGATTTGAACCTCTTCTGTGAGTCCAGTTTTAGATTCTGATGCTTCACTTCAGGTTTACTGTATCCCTTGGACCTTCTTATTGACGATGAAACACAGAAATAGCATCCGAATTTAATACGAAAGGCACAGTGCCTACTTAAGTACATGAGGAATGTCACTCTAACTTTCTATGATTTGAAACTCTCCCGTGAGTCCAGTTTTAGATTCCGATGCTTCACTTCAGGTTTACTGTATCCCTTGGACGTTCTTATTGACGATGAAAAACAGAAATTGCTTCCGAATAAAATACAAAAGGCACAATGCCGACTTAAGTACAAGAGGTCTGACACTCTAACACTCTATGATTTGAACCTCTACTGTGAGTCCAGTTTTAGATTCCGATGCTTCACTTCAGGTTTACTGTATCCCTTGGACCTTCTTATAGACGATGAAACACAGAAATGGCATCCGAATTTAATACAAAAGGCACAATGCCGACTTAAGTACTAGCGCACTGTCACTCTAACTTTCTATGATTTGAACCTCTCCTGTAAGTCCAGTTTTAGATTCCGATGCTTCACTTCATGTTTACTGTATCCCTTGGACCTTCTAATTGACGATGAAACACAGAAATTGCATCCGAATTTAATACCAAAGGCACAATGCCGACTTAAGTAGAAGAGAACTGACACTCTAATATTCTATGATTTGAACCTCTCCTGTGAGTCCAGTTTTAGATTCCGATGCTTCACTTCAGGTTTACTGTATCCCTTGGACCTTCTTATTGACGATGAAACACAGAAATTGCATCCGAATTTAATACAAAAGGCACAATGCCGACTTAAGTACAAGAGGACTGACACCGTAACTTTCGATGATTTGAACCTCTCCTGTGAGTCCAGTTTTAGATTCCGATTCTTCACTTCAGGTTTACTGTATCCCTTGGACCTTCTGATTGACGATGAAACACAGAAATTGCATCCTAATTCGATACAAAAGGCACAATGCCGACTTAAGTACGAGAGGACTGACACTCTAAATTTCGATTATTTGAACCTCTCCTGTAAGTCCAGTTTTAGATTCCGATGCTTCACTTCAGGTTTACTGTATCCCTTGGACCTTCTTAATGACGATGAAACACAGAAATTGCATCCGAATGTAATACAACAGGCACAATGCCGACTTAAGTACAAGAGGACTGACACTCTAACTTTCGATGATTTGAAGTTCTCCTGTGAGTCCAGTTTTAGATTCCGATGCTTCACTTCTGGTTTACTGTATCCCTTGGACCTTCTTATTGATGATGAAACACAGCAATTGCATGCGAATTTATTACAAAAGGGACAATTCTGACTTACGTACAAATGGACTGACACTCTAACTCTCTATGATTTGAACCTGTCCTGTGAGTCCAGTTTTAGATTCCGATGCTTCGCTTCAGGTTTACTGTATCCCTTGGACCTTCTTATTTACGATGAAACACAGAAATTGCATCCGAATTTAATGCAAAAGGCACAATGCCGACTTAAGTACAAGAGGACTGACACTCTAACTTTCGATGATTTGAACCTCTCCTGTGAGTCCAGTTTCAGATTCCGATGCTTCACTTCAGGTTTACTGTAACCCTTGGACCTTCTTATTGACGGTGAAACACAGAAATTGCATCCGAATTTAATACAAAAGGCACAATGCTGACTTAAGTACAAGAGTACTGACACTCTAACTTTATATGATTTGAACCTACCCTGTGAGTCCAGTTTGAGATTCCGATGCTTCACTTCAGGTTTACTGTATCCCTTGGACCTTCTTATTGACGATGAAACACAGAAATTGCATCCGAATTTAACACAAAAGGCACAATGCCGACTTAAGTACAAGAGGACTGACACTCTTACTTTCTATGATTTGAACCTCTTCTGTGAGTCCAGTCTTAGATTCTGATGCTTCACTTCAGGTTTACTGTATCCCTTGGACCTTCTTATTGACGATGAAACACAGAAATTGCATCCGAATTTAATACGAAAGGCACAGTGACTACTTAAGTACATGAGGAATGACACTCTAACTATCTATGATTTGAAACACTCCCGTGAGTCCAGTTTTAGATTCCGATGCTTCACTTCAGGTTTACTGTATCCCTTGGACGGTCTTATTGACGATGAAAAACAGAAATTGTTTCCGAATAAAATACAAAAGGCACAATGCCGAATCAAGTACAAGAGGACTGACATTCTAACTCTCTATTATTTGAACCTCTACTGTGAGTCCAGTTTTAGATTCCGATGCTTCACTTCAGGTTTACTGTATCCCTTGGACCTTCTTATTGACGATGAAACACAGATATTGCATCCGAATTTAATACAAAAGGCACAATGCCGACTTAAGTACTAGCGGACTGTCACTCTAACTTTCTATGATTTAAACCTCTCCTGTGAGTCCAGTTTTAGATTCTGATGCTTCACTTCATGTTTACTGTATCCCTTGGACCTTCTAATTGACGATGAAACACAGAAATTGCATCCGAATTTATTACCAAAGGCACAATGCCGACATAAGTACAAGAGAACTGACACTCTAATATTCTATGATTTGAACCTCTCCTGTGAGTCCAGTTTTAGATTCCGATGCTTCACTTCACGTTTACTCTATCCCTTGGACCTTCTTATTGACGATGAAACACAGAAATTGCATCCGAATTTAATACAAAAGGCACAATGCCGACTTAATTACAAGAGGACTGACACCGTAACTTTCGATGATTTGAACCTCTCCTGTGAGTCCAGTTTTAGATTCCGATGCTTCACTTCAGGTTTACTGTATCCCTTGGACCTTCTTATTGACGATGAAACACAGAAATTGCATCTAAATTCAATACAAAAGGCACAATGCCGACTTAAGTACGAGAGGACTGACACTCTAAATTTCGATTATTTGAACCTCTCCTGTGAGTCCGGTTTTAGATTCCGATACTTCACTTCAGGTTTACTGTATCCCTTGGACCATCTTATTGACGATGAAACACAGAAATTGCATCTAAATTCAATACAAAAGGCACAATGCCGACTTAAGTACGAGAGGACTGACACTCTAAATTTCGATTATTTGAACCTCTCCTGTGAGTCCGGTTTTAGATTCCGATACTTCACTTCAGGTTTACTGTATCCCTTGGACCTTCTTATTGACGATGAAACACAGAAATTGCATCCGAATTTAATACCAAAGGCACAATGCCGACTTAAGTACTAGAGGACTGACACCGTAACTTTCGATGATTTGAACCTCTCCAGTGAGTCCAGTTTTAGATTCCGATGCTTCACTTCAGGTTTACTGTATCCCTTGGACCTTCTTATTGACGATGAAACACAGAAATTGCATTAGAATGTAATACAACAGGCACAATGCCGACTTAAGTACAAGAGGACTGACACTCTAACTTTCGATGATTTGAAGTTCTCCTGTGAGTCCAGTTTTGGATTCCGATGCTTCACTTCTGGTTTACTGTATCCCTTGGACCTTATTATTGATGATGAAACACAGCAATTGCATCCGAATTTAATACAAAAGGCACAATTCTGACATTCGTACAAGTGGACTGACACTCTAACTCTCTATGATTTGAACCTCTCCTGTGAGTCCAGGTTTAGATTCCGATGCTTCGCTTCAGGTTTACTGTATCCCTTGGAATTTCTTATTTACGATGACACACAGAAATTGCATCCGAATTTAATGCAAAAGGCACAATGCCGACTTAAGTACAAGAGGACTGACACTCTAACTTTCGATGATTTGAACCTCTCCTGTGAGTCCAGTTTCAGATTCCGATGCTTCACTTCAGGTTTACTGTAACCCTTGGACCTTCTTATTGACGGTGAAACACAGAAATTGCATGCGAATTTAATACAAAAGGCACAATGCTGACTTAAGCACAAGAGGACTGACACTCTAACTTTATATGATTTGAACCTACCCTGTGAGTCCAGTTTGAGATTCCGATGCTTCACTTCAGGTTTACTGTATCCCCTGGACCTTCTTATTGACGATGAAACACAGAAATTGCATCCGAATTTAACACAAAAGGCACAATGCCGACTTAAGTACAAGAGGTCTGACACTCTAACTTACTATGATTTGAACCTCTTCTGTGAGTCCAGTTTTAGATTCTGATGCTTCACTTCAGGTTTACTGTATCCCTTGGACCGTCTTATTGACGATGAAACACAGAAATTGCATCCGAATTTAATACGAAAGGCACAGTGACTACTTAAGTACATGAGGAATGACACTCTAACTTTCTATGATTTGAAACACTCCCGTGAGTCCAGTTTTCGAATCCGATGCTTGACTTCAGGTTAACTTTATCCCTTGGACGTTCTTATTGACGATGAAAAACAGAAATTGCTTCCGAATAAAATACAAAAGGCACAATGCCGACTCAAGTACAAGAGGACTGACACTCTAACTCTCTATGATTTGATTCTCTACTGTGAGTCCAGTTTTAGATTCCGATGCTTCACTTCAGGTTTACTGTATTCCTTGGACCTTCTTATTGACGATGAAACACAGAAATTGCATCCGAATTTAATACAAAAGGCACAATGCCGACTTAAGTACTAGCGGACTGTTACTCTAACTTTCTATGACTTAAACCTCTCCTTTGAGTCCAGCTTTAGATTCTGATGCTTCACTTCATGTTTACTGTATCCCTTGGACCTTCTAATTGACGATGAAACACAGAAATTGCATCCGAATTTAATACAAAAGGCACAATGCCGACTTAAGTACAAGAGGACTGACACCGTAACTTTCGATGATTTGAACCTCTCCTGTGAGTCCAGTTTTAGATTCCGATGCTTCGCTTCATGTTTACCGTATCCCTTGGACCTTCTTATTGACGATGAAACACAGAAATTGCATCCGAATTTAATGCAAAAGGCACAATGCCGACTTACGTACAAGAGGACTGACACTCTAACTTTCGATGATTTGAACCTCTCCTGTGAGTCCAGTTTCAGATTCCGATGCTTCACTTCAGGTTTACTGTAACCCTTTGACCTTCTTATTGATGGTGAAACACAGAAATTGCATCCGAATTTTATAGAAAAGGCACAATGACGACTTAAGTACAAGAGGACTGACACTCTAACATTCTACGATTTGAACCTCTCCCGTGAATGCAGTTTTAGATTTCGATGCTTGACTTCAGGTTTACTGTAACCCTTGGACCGTCTTATTGACGATGAAACACAGAAATTGCATCCGAATTTAATACGAAAGGCACAATGCTGACTTAAGTACAAGAGGACTGACACTCTAACTTTATATGATTTGTACCTCCCCTGTGAGTCCAGTTTGAGATTCCGATGCTTCACTTGAGGTTTACTGTATCCCTTGGACCTTCTTATTGACGATGAAACACAGAAATTGCATCCGAATTTAATACAAAAGGCACAATGCCGACTTAAGTACAAGAGAACTGACACTCTAACTTTCTATGATTTGAACCTCTCCTGTGAGTCCAGTTTTAGATTCCGATGCTTCACTTCAGGTTTACTGTATCCCTTGGACCTTCTTATTGACGATGAAACACAGAAATTGCATCCGAATTTAATACAAAAGGCACAATGCCGACTTAAGTACAAGGGGACTGACACTCTATCTTTCTATGATTTAAATCTCTCCTGTAAGTCCAGTTTTAGATTCCGATGCTTCACTTCAGGTTTACTGTTTCCCTAGGACCTTCTTATTGACGATGAAACACAGAAATTGCATCCAAATTCAATACAAAAGGCACAATGCCGACTTAAGTACGAGAGGATTGACACTCTAAATTTCGTTTATTTGAACCTCTCCTGTGAGTCCAGTTTTAGATTCCGATGCTTCACTTCAGGTTAACTGTATCCCTTGGACCTTCTTATTGATGATGAAACACAGCAATTGCATCCGAATTTAATACAAAAGGCACAATTCTGACTTACGTACAAGTGGACTGACACTCTAACTCTCTATGATTTGAACCTCTCCTGTAAGTCCAGTTTTAGATTCCGATGCTTCGCTTCAGGTTTACTGTATCCCTTGGACCTTCTTATTGACGATGAAACACAGAAATTGCATCCGAATTTAATACAAAAGGCACAATGCCGACTTAAGTACAAGCGGACTGACACTCAAAGTTTCTATGATTTGAACCTCTCCTGTAAGTCCATTTTTATATTCCGATGCTTCACTTCAGGTTTACTGTATCGCTTGGACCTTCTTATTGACGATGAAACACAGAAATTGCATCCGAATTTATTACAAAAGGCACAATGCCGACTTAAGTACAAGAGGACTGACACTCTAACTTTATATGATTTGAACCTCCCCTGTGAATCCAGTTTGAGATTCCGCTGCTTCACTTCAGGTTTACCGTATCCCTTGGACCTTCTTATTGACGATGAAACACAGAAATTGCATCCGTATTTAATACAAAAGGCACAATGCCGACTTAAGTACAAGAGGACTGACACTCTAACTTTCTATGATTTGAACCTCTTCTGTGATTCCAGTTTTAGATTCTGAGGCTTCACTTCTGGTTTACTGTATCCCTTGGACCTTCTTATTTACGATGAAACACAGAAATTGCATCCGAATTTAATACGAAAGGCACAATGCCGACTTAAGTATAAGAGGAATGACACTCTAATTTTCTATGATTTGAACCTCTCCTGTGAGACCAGTTTTAGTTTCCGATGCTTCACCTCAGGTTTACTGTAACCCTTGGACCTTCTTATTGACGATGAAACACAGAAATTGCATCCGAATTTAATACAAAAGGCACAATGCCGACTTAAGTACAAGAGGACAGACACTCTAACTTTATATGATTTGTACCTCCCCTGTGAGTCCAGTTTGAGATTCCGATGCTTCACTTCAGGTTTACTGTATCCCCTGGACCTTCTTATTGACGATGAAACACAGAAATTGCATCCGAATTTAATGCAAAAGGCACAATGGGGACTTAAGTACAAGAGTACTGACACTCTAACTTTCGATGATTTGAACCTCTCCTGTGAGTCCAGTTTCAGATTCCGATGCTTCACTTCAGGTTTACTGTAACCCTTGGACCTTCTTATTGATGGTGAAACACAGAAATTGCATCCGAATTTAATACAAAAGGCACAATGCCGACTTAAGTACAAGAGGACTGACACTCTAACTTTCTACGATTTGAACCTCTCCTGTGAGTCCAGTTTGAGATTCCGATGCTTCACTTCAGGTTTACTGTATCCCTTGGACCTTCTTATTGACGATGAAACACAGAAATTGCATCTGAATTAAATACAAAAGGCACAATGCCGACTTAAGTACAAGAGGACTGACACTCTATCTTTCTATGATTTGAACCTCTCCTGTAAGTCCAGTTTTAGATTCCGATGCTTCACTTCAGGTTTACTGTATCCCTTGGACCTTCTTATTGATGATGAAACACAGAAATTGCATCCAAATTCAATACAAAAGGCACAATGCCGACTTAAGTACGAGAGGATTGACACTCTAAATTTCGATTATTTGAACCTCTCCTTTGAGTCCAGTTTTAGATTCCGATGCTTCACTTCAGGTTTACTGTATCCCTTGGACCTTCTTATTGACGATGAAACACAGAAATTGCATCCGAATTTAAAACAACAGGCACAATGCCGACTTAAGTACAAGAGGACTAGCACTCTAACTTTCGATGATTTGAACTTCTCCTGTCAGTCCAGATTTGGATTCCGATGCTTCACTTCAGGTTTACTGTATCCCTTGGACCTTCTTATTGATGATGAAACACAGAAATTGCATCCGAATTTAATACGAAAGGCACAATGCTGACTTAAGTACCAGAGGACTGACACTCTAACTTTCTATGATTTGAACCTCTCCTGTGAGTCCAGTTTTAGATTCCGATGCTTCACTTCAGGTTCACTGTATCCCTTGGACCTTCTTATTGACGATGAAACACAGAAATTGCATCCGAATTTAATACAAAAGGCACAATGCCGACTTAAGTACAAGAGGACTGACACCGTAACTTTTGATGATTTGAACCTCTCCTGTGAGTCCAGTTTTAGATACCGATGCTTCACTTCAGGTTTACTGTATCCCTTGGACCTTCTGATTGACGATGAAACACAGAAATTGCATCCAAATTGAATACAAAAGGCACAATGCCGACTTAAGTACGAGAGGACTGACACTCTAAATTTCGATTATTTGAACCTCTCCTGTTAGTCCAGTTTTAGATTCCGATGCTTAACTTCAGGTTTACTGTATCCCTTGGACCTTCTTATTGACGATGAAACACAGAAATTGCATCCGAATGTAATACAACAGGCACAATGCCGACTTAAGTACAAGAGGACTGACACTCTAACTTTCGATGATTTGAAGATCTCCTGTGAGTCCAGTTTTAGATTCCGATGCTTCACTTCTGGTTTACTGTATCCCTTGGACCTTCTTATTGATGATGAAACACAGCAATTGCATCCGAATTTAATACAAAAGGCACAATTCTGACTTACGTACAAGTGGACTGACACTCTAACTCTCTATGATTTGAACCTCTCCTGTGAGTCCAGTTTTAGATTCCGATGCTTCGCTTCAGGTTTACTGTATCCCTTGGACCTTCTTATTTACGATGAAACACAGAAATTGCATCCGAATTTAATGCAAAAGGCACAATGCCGACTTAAGTACAAGAGGACTGACACTCTAACTTTCGATGATTTGAACCTCTCCTGTGAGTCCAGTTTCAGATTCCAATGCTTCACTTCAGGTTTACTGTAACCCTTGGACCTTCTTATTGACGGTGAAACACAGAAATTGCATTCGAATTTAATACAAAAGGCACAATGCTGACTTAAGTACAAGAGGACTGACACTCTAACTTTATATGATTTGAACCTACCCTGTGAGTCCAGTTTGAGATTCCGATGCTTCACTTCAGGTTTACTGTATCCCTTGGACCTTCTTATTGACGATGAAACACAGAAATTGCATCCGAATTTAACACAAAAGGCACAATGCCGACTTAAGTACAAGAGGACTGACACTCTAACTTTCTATGATTTGAACCTCTTCTGTAAGTCCAGTTTTAGATTCTGATGCTTCACTTCAGGTTTACTGTATCCCTTGGACCTTCTTATTGACGATGAAACACAGAAATTGCATCCGAATTTAATACGAAAGGCACAGTGACTACTTAAGTACATGAGGAATGACACTCTAACTTTCTATGATTTGAAACACTCCCGTGAGTCCAGTTTTAGGATCCGATGCTTGACTTCAGGTTTACTGTGTCCCTTGGACGTTCTTATTGACGATGAAAAACAGAAATTGCTTCCGAATAAAATACAAAAGGCACAATGCCGACTTAAGTACAAGAGGACTGACACTCTAACTTTCGATGATTTGAACTTCTCCTGTGAGTCCAGTTTTAGATTCCGATGCTTCACTTCAGGTTTACTGTATCCCTTGGACCTACTTATTGATGATGAAACACAGAAATTGCATCCGAATTAAATACAAAAGGCACAATGCCGACTTAAGTACAAGAGGACTGACACTCTATCTTTCTATGATTTGAACCTCTCCTGTAAGTCCAGTTTTAGATTCCGATGCTTCACTTCAGGTTTACTGTATCCCTTGGACCTTCTTATTGATGATGAAACACAGAAATTGCATCCAAATTCAATACAAAAGGCACAATGCCGACTTAAGTACGAGAGGATTGACACTCTAAATTTCGATTATTTGAACCTCTCCTTTGAGTCCAGTTTTAGATTCCGATGCTTCACTTCAGGTTTACTGTATCCCTTGGACCTTCTTATTGACGATGAAACACAGAAATTGCATCCGAATTTAAAACAACAGGCACAATGAGGACTTAAGTACAAGAGGACTAGCACTCTAACTTTCGATGATTTGAACTTCTCCTGTCAGTCCAGTTTTGGATTCCGATGCTTCACTTCAGGTTTACTGTATCCCTTGGACCTTCTTATTGATGATGAAACACAGAAATTGCATCCGAATTTAATACGAAAGGCACAATGCTGACTTAAGTACCAGAGGACTGACACTCTAACTTTCTATGATTTGAACCTCTCCTGTGAGTCCAGTTTTAGATTCTGATGCTTCACTTCATGTTTACTGTATCCCTTGGACCTTCTAATCGACGATGAAACACAGAAATTGCATCCGAATTTAATACCAAAGGCACAATGCCGACATAAGTACAAGAGAACTGACACTCTAATATTCTATGATTTGAACCTCTCCTGTGAGTCCAGTTTTAGATCCCGATGCTTCACTTCAGGTTCACTGTATCCCTTGGACCTTCTTATTGACGATGAAACACAGAAATTGCATCCGAATTTAATACAAAAGGCACAATGCCGACTTAAGTACAAGAGGACTGACACCGTAACTTTTGATGATTTGAACCTCTCCTGTGAGTCCAGTTTTAGATACCGATGCTTCACTTCAGGTTTACTGTATCCCTTGGACCTTCTGATTGCCGATGAAACAAAGAAATTGCATCCAAATTGAATACAAAAGGCACAATGCCGACTTAAGTACGAGAGGACTGACACTCTAAATTTCGATTATTAGAACCTCTCCTGTTAGTCCAGTTTTAGATTCCGATGCTTCACTTCTGGTTTACTGTATCCCTTGGACATTCTTATTTACGATGAAACACAGAAATTGCATCCGAATTTAACACAAAAGGCACAATGCCGACTTAAGTACAAGAGGACTGACACTCTAACTTTCTATGATTTGAACCTCTTCTGTGAGTCCAGTTTTAGATTCTGATGCTTCACTCTAGGTTTACTGTATCCCTTGGACCTTCTTATTGACGATGAAACACAGAAATTGCATCCGAATTTAATACGAAAGGCACAGTGACTACTTAAGTACATGAGGAATGACACTCTAACTTTCTATGATTTGAAACACTCCCGTGAGTCCAGTTTTAGAATCCGATGCTAGACTTCAGGTTTACTGTGTCCCTTGGACGTTCTTATTCACGATGAAAAACAGAAATTGCTTCCGAATAAAATACAAAAGGCACAATGCCGACTCAAGTACAAGAGGACTGACACTCTAACTCCCTATGATTTGAACCTCTACTGTGAGTCCAGTTTTAGATTCCGATGCTTCACTTTAGGTTTACTGTATCCCTTGGACCTTCTTATTGACGATGAAACACAGAAATTGCATCCGAATTTAATACAAAAGGCACAATGCCGACTTAAGTACAAGCGGACTGTTACTCTAACTTTCTAAGATTTAAACCTCTCCTGTGAGTCCAGTTTTAGATTCTGATGCTTCACTTCATGTTTACTGTATCCCTAGGACCTTCTAATTGACGATGAAACACAGAAATTGCATCCGAATTTAATACAAAAGGCACAATGCCGACTTAAGTACAAGAGGACTGACACCGTAACTTTCGATGATTTGAACCTCTCCTGTGAGTCCAGTTTTAGATTCCGATGCTTCGCTTCAGGTTTACTGTATCCCTCGGACCTTCTTATTGACGATGAAACACAGAAATTGCATCCGAATTTAATGCAAAAGGCAAAATGCCGACATAAAAACAAGAGGACTGACACTCTATCTTTCGATGATTTGAACCTCTCCTGTGAGTCCAGTTTCAGATTCCGCTGCTTCACTTCAGGTTTACTGTAACCCTTGGACCTTCTTATTGATGGTGAAACACAGAAATTGCATCCGAATTTAATACAAAAGGCACAATGCCGACTTAAGTACAAGAGGACTGACAATCTAACTTTCTACGATTTGAACCTCTCCCGTGAATGCAGTTTTAGATTTCGATGCTTGACTTCAGGTTTACTGTAACCCTTGGACCTTCTTATTGACGATGAAACACAGAAATTGCATTCGAATTTAATACGAAAGGCACAATGCTGACTTAAGTACAAGAATACTGACACTCTAACTTTAAACCATATGTACCTCCCCTGTGAGTCCAGTTTGAGATTCCGATGCTTCACTTCAGGTTTACTGTATCCCTTGGACCTTCTTATTGACGATGAAACACAGAAATTGCATCCGAATTTAATACAAAAGGCACAATGCCGACTTAAGTACAAGTGAACTGACACTCTAACTTTCTATGATTTGAACCTCTCCTGTGAGTCCAGTTTTAGATTCCGATGCTTCACTTCAGGTTTACTGTATCCCTTGGACCTTCTTATTGACGATGAAACACAGAAATTGCATCCGAATTTAATACAAAAGGCACAATGCCGACTTAAGTACAAGAGGACTGACACTGTATCTTTCTATGATTTGAATCTCTCCTGTAAGTCCAGTTTTAGATTCCGATGCATCACTTCAGGTTTACTGTATCCCTTGGACCTTCTTATTGACGATGAAACACAGAAATTGCATCCAAATTCAATACAAAAGGCACAATGCCGACTTAAGTACGAGAGGATTGACACTCTAAATTTCGATTATTTGAACCTCTCCTGTGAGTCCAGTTTTAGATTCCGATGCTTCACTTCAGGTTTACTGTATCCCTTGGACCTTCTTATTGACGATGAAACACATAAATTGCATCCGAATTTAAAACAACAGGCACAATGCCGACTTAAGTACAAGAGGACTAGCACTCTAACTTTCGATGATTTGAACTTCTCCTGTGAGTCCAGTTTTAGATTCCGATGCTTCACTTCAGGTTAACTGTATCCCTTGGACCTTCTTATTGATGATGAAACACAGAAATTGAATCCGAATTTAATACGAAAGGCACAATGCTGACTTAAGTACAAGAGGACTGACACTCTAACTTTATATGATTTGTACCTCCCCTGTGAGTCCAGTTTGAGATTCCGATCCTTCACTTCAGGTTTACTGTATCCCTTGGACCTTCTTATTGCCGATGAAACACAGTAATTGCATCCGAATTTAATACAAAATGCACAATGGCGACTTAAGTACAAGAGAACTGACACTCTAACTTTCTATGATTTGAACCTCACCTGTGAGTCAAGTTTTAGATTCCGATGCTTCACTTCAGGTTTACTGTATCCCTTGGACCTTCTTATTGACGATGAAACACAGAAATTGCATCCGAATTTAATACAAAAGGCACAATGCCGACTTAAGTACAAGCAGACTGACACTCTAACTTTCTATGATTTGAACCTCTCCTGTAAGTCCATTTTTAGATTCCGATGCTTCACTTCAGGTTTACTGTATCGCTTGGACCTTCTTATTGATGATGAAACACAGAAATTGCATCCGAATTTAATACGAAAGGCACAATGCCGACTTAAGTACAAGCGGACTGACACTCTAACTTTCTATGATTTGAACCTCTCCTGTAAGTCCATTTTTAGATTCCGATGCTTCACTTCAGGTTTACTGTATCGCTTGGACCTTCTTATTGAGGATGAAACACAGAAATTGCATCCGAATTTAATACGAAAGGCACAATGCTGACTTAAGTACAAGAGGACTGACACTCTAACTTTATATGATTTGTATCTCCCCTGTGAGTCCAGTTTGAGATTCCGATGCTTCACTTCAGGTTTACTGTATCCCTTGGACCTTCTTATTGACGATGAAACACAGAAATTGCATCCGAATTTAATACAAAAGGCACAATGCCGACTTAAGTACAAGAGGACTGACCCTCTAACTCTCTATGATTTGAACCTCTCCTGTGAGTCCAGTTTTAGATTCCGATGCTTCGCTTCAGGATTACTGTATCCCTTGGACCTTCTTATTTACGATGAAACACAGAAATTGCACCCGAATTTAATGCAAAAGGCACAATGGGGACTTAAGTACAAGAGGACTGACACTCTAACTTTCGATGATTTGAACCTCTCCTGTGAGTCCAGTTTCAGATTCCAATGCTTCACTTCAGGTTTACTGTAACCCTTGGACCTTCTTATTGACGGTGAAGCACAGAAATTGCATCCGAACTTAATACAAAAGGCACAATGCTGACTTAAGTGCAAGAGGACTGACACTCTAACTTTATATGATTTGAACCTACCCTGTGAGTCCAGTTTGAGAGTCCGATGCTTCACTTCAGGTTTACTTTATCCCCTGGACCTTCTTATTGACGATGAAACACAGAAATTGCATCCGAATTTAACACAAAAGGCACAATGCCGACTTAAGTACAAGAGGACTGACACTCTAAATTTCTATGATTTGAACCTCTTCTGTGAGTCCAGTTTTAGATTCTGATGCTTCACTTCAGGTTAACTGTATCCCTTGGACCTTCTTATTGACGATGAAACTCAGAAATTGCATCCGAATTTAATACGAAAGGCACAGTGACTACTTAAGTACATGAGGAATGACACTCTAACTTTCTATGATTTGAAACACTTCCGTGAGTCCAGTTTTAGATTCCGATGCTTGACTTCAGGTTTACTGTGTCCCTTGGACGTTCTTATTGACGATGAAAAACAGAAATTGCTTCCGAATAAAATACAAAAGGCACAATGCCGACTCAAGTACAAGAGGACTGACACTCTAACTCCTTATGATTTGAACCTCTACTGTGAGTCCAGTTTTAGATTCCGATGCTTCACTTCAGGTTTACTGTATCCCTTGGACCTTCTTATTGACGATGAAACACAGAAATTGCATCCGAATTTAATACAAAAGGCACAATGCCGACTTAAGTACAAGCGGACTGTTACTCTAACTTTCTATGATTTAAACCTCTCCTGTGAGTCCAGTTTTAGATTCTGATGCTTCACTTCATGTTTACTGTATGCCTTGGACCTTCTAATTGACGATGAAACACAGAAATTGCATCCGAATTTAATACAAAAGGCACAATGCCGACTTAAGTACAAGAGGACTGACACCGTAACTTTCGATGATTTGAACCTCTCCTGTGAGTCCAGTTTCAGATTCCGCTGCTTCACTTCAGGTTTACTGTAACCCTTGGACCTTCTTATTGATGGTGAAACACAGAAATTGCATCCGAATTTAATACAAAAGGCACAATGCTGACTTAAGTACAAGAGGACTGACAATCTAACTTTCTACGATTTGAACCTCTCCCGTGAATGCAGTTTTAGATTTCGATGCTTGACTTCAGGTTTACTGTAACCCTTGGACCTTCTTATTGACGATGAAACACAGAAATTGCATCCGAATTCAATACGAAAGGCACAATGCTGACTTAAGTACAAGAATACTGACACTCTAACTTTATATGATTTGTACCTCCCCTGTGAGTCCAGTTTGAGATTCCGATGCTTCACTTCAGGTTTACTGTATCCCTTGGACCTTCTTATTGACGATGAAACACAGAAATTGCATCCGAATTTAATACAAAAGGCACAATGCCGACTTAAGTACAAGAGAACTGACACTCTAACTTTCTATGATTGGAACCTCTCCTGTGAGTCCAGTTTTAGATTCCGATGCTTCACTTCAGGTTTACTGTATCCCTTGGACCTTCTTATTGACGATGAAACACAGAAATTGCATCCGAATTTAATACGAAAGGCACAATGCCGACTTAAGTACAAGAGGACTGACACTGTATCTTTCTATGATTTGAATCTCTCCTGTAAGTCCAGTTTTAGATTCCGATGCTTCACTTCAGGCTTACTGTATCCCTTGGACCTTCTTATTGACGATGAAACAGAGAAATTGCATCCAAATTCAATACAAAAGGCACAATGCCGACTTAAGTACGAGAGGATTGACACTCTAAATTACGATTATTTGAACCAATCCTGTGAGTCCAATTTTAGATTCCGATGCTTCACTTCAGGTTTACTGTATCCCTTGGACCTTCTTATTGACGATGAAACACATAAATTGCATCCGAATTTAAAACATCAGGCACAATGCCGACTTAAGTACAAGAGGACTAGCACTCTAACTTTCGATGATTTGAACTTCTCCTGTGAGTCCAGTTTTAGATTCCGATGCTTTACTTCAGGCTTACTGTAACCCTTGGACCTTCTTATTGACGATGAAACACAGAAATTGCATCCGAATTCAATACGAAAGGCACAATGCTGACTTAAGTACAAGAATACTGACACTCTAACTTTATATGATTTGTACCTCCCCTGTGAGTCCAGTTTGAGATTCCGATGCTTCACTTCAGGTTTACTGTATCCCTAGGACCTTCTTATTGACGATGAAACACAGAAATTGCATCCGAATTTAATACAAAAGGCACAATGCCGACTTAAGTACAAGAGAACTGACACTCTAACTTTCTATGTTTGGAACCTCTCCTGTGAGTCCAGTTTTAGATTCCGATGCTTCACTTCAGGTTTACTGTATCCCTTGGACCTGCTTATTGACGATGAAACACAGAAATTGCATCCGAATTTAATACGAAAGGCACAATGCCGACTTAAGTACAAGAGGACTGACACCGTAACTTTCGATGATTTGAACCTCTCCTGTGAGTCCAGTTTTAGATTGCGATGCTTCGCTTCAGGTTTACTGTATCCCTCGGACCTTCTTATTGACGATGAAACACAGAAATTGCATCCGAATTTAATGCAAAAGGCACAATGCCGACTTAAGTACAAGAGGACTGACACTCTATCTTTCGATGATTTGAACCTCTCCCGTGAATGCAGTTTTAGATTTCGATGCTTGACTTCAGGTTTACTGTAACCCTTGGACCTTCTTATTGACGATGAAACACAGAAATTGCATCCGAATTCAATACGAAAGGCACAATGCTGACTTAAGTACAAGAATACTGACACTCTAACTTTATATGATTTGTACCTCCCCTGTGAGTCCAGTTTGAGATTCTGATGCTTCACTTCAGGTTTACTGTATCCCTTGGACCTTCTTATTGACGATGAAACACTGAAATTGCATCCGAATTTAATACAAAAGGCACAATGCCGACTTAAGTGCAAGAGAACTGACACTCTAACTTTCTATGATTGGAACCTCTCCTGTGAGTCCAGTTTTAGATTCCGATGCTTCACTTCAGGTTTACTGTATCCCTTGGACCTTCTTATTGACGATGAAACACAGAAATTGCATCCGAATTTAATACGAAAGGCACAATGCCGACTTAAGTACAAGAGGACTGACACTGTATCTTTCTATGATTTGAATCTCTCCTGTAAGTCCAGTTTTAGATTCCGATGCTTCACTTCAGGTTTACTGTATCCCTTGGACCTTCTTATTGACGATGAAACACAGAAATTGCATCCAAATTCAATACAAAAGGCACAATGCCGACTTAAGTACGAGAGGATTGACACTCTAAATTACGATAATTTGAACCTCTCCTGTGAGTCCAGTTTTAGATTCCGATGCTTCACTTCAGGTTTACTGTATCCCTTGGACCTTCTTATTGACGATGAAACACATAAATTGCATCCGAATTTAAAACATCAGGCACAATGCCGACTTAAGTACAAGAGGACTAGCACTCTAACTTTTGATGATTTGAACTTCTCCTGTGAGTCCAGTTTTAGATTCCGATGCTTCACTTCAGGTTAACTGTATCCCTTGAACCTTCTTATTGATAATGAAACACAGAAATTGCATCCGAATTTAATACGAAAGGCACAATGCTGACTTAAGTACAAGAGGACTGACACTCTAACTTTATATGATTTGTACCTCCCCTTTGAGTCCAGTTTGAGATTCCGATGCTTCACTTCAGGTTTACTGTATCCCTTGGACCTTCTTATTGACGATGAAACACAGTAATTGCATCCGAATTTAATACAAAATGCACAATGCCGACTTAAGTACAAGAGAACTGACACTCTAACTTTCTATGATTTGAACCTCTCCTGTGAGTCAAGTTTTAGATTCCGATGCTTCACTTCAGGTTTACTGTATCCCTTGGACCTTCTTATTGACGATGAAACACAGAAATTGCATCCGAATTTAATACAAAAGGCACAATGCCGACTTAAGTACAAGAGGACTGACACTCTATCTTTCTATGAAGTGAACATCTCCTGTTAGTCCAGTTTTAGATTCCGATGCTTCACTTCAGGTTTACTGTATCCCTTGGACCTTCTTATTGACGATGAAACACAGAAATTGCATCCAAATTCAATACAAAAGGCACAATGCCGACTTAAGTACAAGAGGATTGACACTCTAAATTTCGATTATTTGAACCTCTCCTGTGAGTCCAGTTTTAGATTCCGATGCTTCACTTCAGGTTTACTGTATCCCTTGGACCTTCTTATTGACGATGAAACACAGAAATTGCATCCGAATTTAATACAAAAGGCACAATGCCGACTTAAGTACAAGCGGACTGACACTCTAACTTTCTATGATTTGAACCTCTCCTGTAAGTCCATTTTTGGATTCCGATGCTTCACTTCAGGTTTACTGTATCGCTTGGATCTTCTTATTGATGATGAAACACAGAAATTGCATCCGAATTTAATACGAAAGGCACAATGCCGACTTAAGTACAAGCGCACTGACACTCTAACTTTCTATGATTTGAACCTCTCCTGTAAGTCCATTTATAGATTCCGATGCTTCACTTCAGGTTTACTGTATCGCTTGGAACTTCTTATTGACGATGAAACACAGAAATTGCATCCGAATTTAATACGAAAGGCACAATGCTGACTTAAGTACAAGAGGACTGACACTCTAACTTTATATGATTTGTACCTCCCCTGTGAGTCCAGTTTGAGATTCCGATGCTTCACTTCGGGTTTACTGTATCCCTTGGACCTTCTTATTGACGATGAAACACAGAAATTGCATCCGAATTTAATTCAAAAGGCACAATGCCGACTTAAGTACAAGCGGACTGACACTCTATCTTTCTATGATTTGTACCTCTCCTGTAAGTCCAGTTTTAGATTCCGATGCTTCACTTCAGGTTTACTGTATCCCTTGGACCTTCTTATTGACGATGAAACACAGAAATTGCATCCAAATTCAATACAAAAGACACAATGCCGACTTAAGTACGAGAGGATTGACACTCTAAATTTCGATTATTTGAACTTCTCCTGTGAGTCCAGTTTTAGATTCCGATGCTTCACTTCAGGTTTACTGTATCCCTTGGACCTTCTTATTGACGATGAAACACAGAAATTGCATCCGAATTTAAAACAACAGGCACAATGCCGACTTAAGTACAAAAGGACTAGCACTCTAACTTTCGATGATTTGAACCTATCCTGTGAGTCCAGTTTTAGATTCCGATGCTTAACTTCAGGTTTACTGTATCCCTTGGACCTTCTTATTGATGATGAAACAAAGAAATTGCATCCGAATTTAACACGAAAGGCACTATGCTGACTTAAGTACCAGAGGACTGACACTCTAACTTTATATGATTTGTACCTCCCCTGTGAGTCCAGTTTGAGATTCCGATGCTTCACTTCAGGTTTACTGTATCCCTTGGACCTTCTTATTGACGATGAAACACAGAAATTGCATCCGAATTTAATACAAAATGCACAATGCCGACTTAAGTACAAGAGAACTGACACTCTAACTTTCTATGATTTGAACCTCTCCTGTGAGTCCAGTTTTAGATTCCGATGCTTCACTTCAGGTTTACTGTATCCCTTGGATCTTCTTATTGACGATGAAACACAGAAATTGCATCCGAAATTAATACAAAAGGCACAATGCCGACTTAAGTACTAGAGGACTGACACTCTATCTTTCTATTATTTGAACCTCTCCTGTAAGTCCCGTTTTAGATTCCGATGCTTCACTTCAGGTTTACTGTATCCCTTGGACCTTCTTATCGACGATGAAACACAGAAATTGCATCCAAATTCAATACAAAAGGCACAATGCCGACTTAAGTACGAGAGGATTGGCACTCTAAATTTCGATTATTTGAACCTCTCCTGTGAGTACAGTTTTAGATTCCGAGGCTTCACTTCAGGTTTACTGTATCCCTTGGACCTTCTTATTGACGATGAAACACAGAAATTGCATCCGAATTTTAAACAACAGGCACAATGCCGACTTAAGTACAAGAGGACTAGCAGTCTAACTTTCGATGATTTGAACTTCTCCTGTGAGTCCAGTTTTAGATTCCGATGCTTCACTTCAGGTTAACTGTATCCCTTGGACCTCTTTATTGATGATGAAACACAGCAATTGCATCCGAATTTAATACAAAAGGCACAATTCTGACTTACGTACAAGTGAACTGACACTCTAACTCTCTATGATTTGAACCTCTCCTGTAAGTCCAGTTTTAGATTCCGATGCTTCCCTTCAGGTTTACTGTATCCCTTGGACCTTCTTATTGACGATGAAACACAGAAATTGTATCCGAATTTAATACAAAAGGCACAATGCCGACTTAAGTACAAGCGGACTGACACTCTAACTTTCTATGATTTGAACCTCTCCTGTGAGTCCAGTTTTAGATTCAGATGCTTCACTTCATGTTTACTGTATCCCTTGGACCTTCTAATTGACGATGAAACACAGAAATTGCATCCGAATTAAATACAAAAGGCACAATGCCGACTTAAGTACAAGAGAACAGACACTCTAACTTTATATGATTTGAACCACTCCAGTGAGTCCAGTTTTAGATTCCGATGCTTCAGTTCAGGTTTACTGTATCCCTTGGACCTTCTTATTGACGATGAAACAGAGAAATTGCATCCGAATTTAATACAAAAGGCACAATGCTGACTTAAGTACAAGAGGACTGTCACTCTAACTTTCTATGATTTGAACCTCTCCTGTGAGTCCAGTCTTAGATTCCAATGCTTCACTTCAGGTTTACTGTATCCCTTGGACCTTCTTATTGACGATGAAACACAGAAATTGCATCCGAATTTAATACGAAAGGCACAATGCCGACTTAAGTACAAGAGGACTGACACTGTATCTTTCTATGATTTGAATCTCTCCTGTAAGTCCAGTTTTAGATTCCGATGCTTCACTTCAGGCTAACTGTATCCCTTGGACCTTCTTATTGACGATGAAACAGAGAAATTGCATCCAAATTCAATACAAAAGGCACAATGCCGACTTAAGTACGAGAGGATTGACACTCTAAATTACGATTATTTGAACCAATCCTGTGAGTCCAATTTTAGATTCCGATGCTTCACTTCAGGTTTACTGTATCCCTTGGACCTTCTTATTGACGATGAAACACATAAATTGCATCCGAATTTAAAACATCAGGCACAATGCCGACTTAAGTACAAGAGGACTAGCACTCTAACTTTCGATGATTTGAACTTCTCCTGTGAGTCCAGTTTTAGATTCCGATGCTTCACTTCAGGCTTACTGTAACCCTTGGACCTTCTTATTGACGATGAAACACAGAAATTGCATCCGAATTCAATACGAAAGGCACAATGCTGACTTAAGTACAAGAATACTGACACTCTAACTTTATATGATTTGTACCTCCCCTGTGAGTCCAGTTTGAGATTCCGATGCTTCACTTCAGGTTTACTGTATCCCTTGGACCTCCTTATTGACGATGAAACACAGAAATTGCATCCGAATTTAATACGAAAGGCACAATGCCGACTTAAGTACAAGAGGACTGACACCGTAACTTTCGATGATTTGAACCTCTCCTGTGAGTCCAGTTTTAGATTGCGATGCTTCGCTTCAGGTTTACTGTATCCCTCGGACCTTCTTATTGACGATGAAACACAGAAATTGCATCCGAATTTAATGCAAAAGGCACAATGCCGACTTAAGTGCAAGAGAACTGACACTCTAACTTTCTATGATTGGAACCTCTCCTGTGAGTCCAGTTTTAGATTCCGATGCTTCACTTCAGGTTTACTGTATCCCTTGGACCTTCTTATTGACGATGAAACACAGAAATTGCATCCGAATTTAATACGAAAGGCACAATGCCGACTTAAGTACAAGAGGACTGACACTGTATCTTTCTATGATTTGAATCTCTCCTGTAAGTCCAGTTTTAGATTCCGATGCTTCACTTCAGGTTTACTGTATCCCTTGGACCTTCTTATTGACGATGAAACACAGAAATTGCATCCAAATTCAATACAAAAGGCACAATGCCGACTTAAGTACGAGAGGATTGACACTCTAAATTACGATAATTTGAACCTCTCCTGTGAGTCCAGTTTTAGATTCCGATGCTTCACTTCAGGTTTACTGTATCCCTTGGACCTTCTTATTGACGATGAAACACATAAATTGCATCCGAATTTAAAACATCAGGCACAATGCCGACTTAAGTACAAGAGGACTAGCACTCTAACTTTTGATGATTTGAACTTCTCCTGTGAGTCCAGTTTTAGATTCCGATGCTTCACTTCAGGTTAACTGTATCCCTTGGACCTTCTTATTGATAATGAAACACAGAAATTGCATCCGAATTTAATACGAAAGGCACAATGCTGACTTAAGTACAAGAGGACTGACACTCTAACTTTATATGATTTGTACCTCCCCTTTGAGTCCAGTTTGAGATTCTGATGCTTCACTTCAGGTTTACTGTATCCCTTGGACCTTCTTATTGACGATGAAACACAGTAATTGCATCCGAATTTAATACAAAATGCACAATGCCGACTTAAGTACAAGAGAACTGACACTCTAACTTTCTATGATTTGAACCTCTCCTGTGAGTCAAGTTTTAGATTCCGATGCTTCACTTCAGGTTTACTGTATCCCTTGGACCTTCTTATTGACGATGAAACACAGAAATTGCATCCGAATTTAATACAAAAGGCACAATGCCGACTTAAGTACAAGAGGACTGACACTCTATCTTTCTATGAATTGAACATCTCCTGTTAGTCCAGTTTTAGATTCCGATGCTTCACTTCAGGTTTACTGTATCCCTTGGACCTTCTTATTGACGATGAAACACAGAAATTGCATCCAAATTCAATACAAAAGGCACAATGCCGACTTAAGTACAAGAGGATTGACACTCTAAATTTCGATTATTTGAACCTCTCCTGTGAGTCCAGTTTTAGATTCCGATGCTTCACTTCAGGTTTACTGTATCCCTTGGACCTTCTTATTGACGATGAAACACAGAAATTGCATCCGAATTTAATACAAAAGGCACAATGCCGACTTAAGTACAAGCGGACTGACACTCTAACTTTCTATGATTTGAACCTCTCCTGTAAGTCCATTTTTGGATTCCGATGCTTCACTTCAGGTTTACTGTATCGCTTGGATCTTCTTATTGATGATGAAACACAGAAATTGCATCCGAATTTAATACGAAAGGCACAATGCCGACTTAAGTACAAGCGCACTGACACTCTAACTTTCTATGATTTGAACCTCTCCTGTAAGTCCATTTATAGATTCCGATGCTTCACTTCAGGTTTACTGTATCGCTTGGAACTTCTTATTGACGATGAAACACAGAAATTGCATCCGAATTTAATACGAAAGGCACAATGCTGACTTAAGTACAAGAGGACTGACACTCTAACTTTATATGATTTGTACCTCCCCTGTGAGTCCAGTTTGAGATTCCGATGCTTCACTTCGGGTTTACTGTATCCCTTGGACCTTCTTATTGACGATGAAACACAGAAATTGCATCCGAATTTAATTCAAAAGGCACAATGCCGACTTAAGTACAAGCGGACTGACACTCTATCTTTCTATGATTTGTACCTCTCCTGTAAGTCCAGTTTTAGATTCCGATGCTTCACTTCAGGTTTACTGTATCCCTTGGACCTTCTTATTGACGATGAAACACAGAAATTGCATCCAAATTCAATACAAAAGACACAATGCCGACTTAAGTACGAGAGGATTGACACTCTAAATTTCGATTATTTGAACTTCTCCTGTGAGTCCAGTTTTAGATTCCGATGCTTCACTTCAGGTTTACTGTATCCCTTGGACCTTCTTATTGACGATGAAACACAGAAATTGCATCCGAATTTAAAACAACAGGCACAATGCCGACTTAAGTACAAAAGGACTAGCACTCTAACTTTCGATGATTTGAACCTATCCTGTGAGTCCAGTTTTAGATTCCGATGCTTAACTTCAGGTTTACTGTATCCCTTGGACCTTCTTATTGATGATGAAACAAAGAAATTGCATCCGAATTTAACACGAAAGGCACTATGCTGACTTAAGTACCAGAGGACTGACACTCTAACTTTATATGATTTGTACCTCCCCTGTGAGTCCAGTTTGAGATTCCGATGCTTCACTTCAGGTTTACTGTATCCCTTGGACCTTCTTATTGACGATGAAACACAGAAATTGCATCCGAATTTAATACAAAATGCACAATGCCGACTGAAGTACAAGAGAACTGACACTCTAACTTTCTATGATTTGAATCTCTCCTGTGAGTCCAGTTTTAGATTCCGATGCTTCACTTCAGGTTTACTGTATCCCTTGGATCTTCTTATTGACGATGAAACACAGAAATTGCATCCGAAATTAATACAAAAGGCACAATGCCGACTTAAGTACAAGAGGACTGACACTCTATCTTTCTATTATTTGAACCTCTCCTGTAAGTCCCGTTTTAGATTCCGATGCTTCACTTCAGGTTTACTGTATCCCTTGGACCTTCTTATCGACGATGAAACACAGAAATTGCATCCAAATTCAATACAAAAGGCACAATGCCGACTTAAGTACGAGAGGATTGGCACTCTAAATTTCGATTATTTGAACCTCTCCTGTGAGTACAGTTTTAGATTCCGAGGCTTCACTTCAGGTTTACTGTATCCCTTGGACCTTCTTATTGACGATGAAACACAGAAATTGCATCCGAATTTTAAACAACAGGCACAATGCCGACTTAAGTACAAGAGGACTAGCAGTCTAACTTTCGATGATTTGAACTTCTCCTGTGAGTCCAGTTTTAGATTCCGATGCTTCACTTCAGGTTAACTGTATCCCTTGGACCTCTTTATTGATGATGAAACACAGCAATTGCATCCGAATTTAATACAAAAGGCACAATTCTGACTTACGTACAAGTGAACTGACACTCTAACTCTCTATGATTTGAACCTCTCCTGTAAGTCCAGTTTTAGATTCCGATGCTTCGCTTCAGGTTTACTGTATCCCTTGGACCTTCTTATTGACGATGAAACACAGAAATTGTATCCGAATTTAATACAAAAGGCACAATGCCGACTTAAGTACAAGCGGACTGACACTCTAACTTTCTATGATTTGAACCTCTCCTGTGAGTCCAGTTTTAGATTCAGATGCTTCACTTCATGTTTACTGTATCCCTTGGACCTTCTAATTGACGATGAAACACAGAAATTGCATCCGAATTAAATACAAAAGGCACAATGCCGACTTAAGTACAAGAGAACTGACACTCTAACTTTATATGATTTGAACCACTCCAGTGAGTCCAGTTTTAGATTCCGATGCTTCAGTTCAGGTTTACTGTATCCCTTGGACCTTCTTATTGACGATGAAACAGAGAAATTGCATCCGAATTTAATACAAAAGGCACAATGCTGACTTAAGTACAAGAGGACTGTCACTCTAACTTTCTATGATTTGAACCTCTCCTGTGAGTCCAGTCTTAGATTCCAATGCTTCACTTCAGGTTTACTGTATCCCTTGGACCTTCTTATTGACGATGAAACACAGAAATTGCTTCCAAATTCAATACAAACGGCACAATGCCGACTTAAGTACGAGAGGACTGACACTCTAAATTTCGATTATTTGAACCTCTCCTGTGAGTCCAGTTTCAGATTCCGATGCTTCACTTCAGGTTTGCTATATCCCTTGGAACTTCTTATTGACGATGAAACACAGAAATTGCATCCGAATTTAATACAACAGGCACAATGCCGACTTAAGTACAAGAGGACTGACACTCTAACTTTCGATGATTTGAACTTCTCCTGTGAGTCCAGTTTTAGATTCCGATGCTTCACTTCAGGTTTACTGTATCCCTTGGACCTACTTATTGATGATGAACCACAGCAATTGCATCCGAATTTAATACAAAAGGCACAATTCTGACTTACGTACAAGTGGACTGACACTCTAACTCTCTATGATTTGTACCTCTCCTGTAAGTCCAGTTTTAGATTCCGATGCTTCACTTCAGGTTTACTGTATCCCTTGGACCTTCTTATTGACGATGAAACACAGAAATTGCATCCAAATTCAATACAAAAGACACAATGCCGACTTAAGTACGAGAGGATTGACACTCTAAATTTCGATTATTTGAACCTCTCCTGTGAGTCCAGTTTTAGATTCCGATGCTTCACTTCAGGTTTACTGTATCCCTTGGACCTTCTTATTGACGATGAAACACAGAAATTGCATCCGAATTTAAAACAACAGGCACAATGCCGACTTAAGTACAAGATGACTAGCACTCTAACTTTCGATGATTTGAACCTATCCTGTGAGTCCAGTTTTAGATTCCGATGCTTAACTTCAGGTTTACTGTATCCCTTGGACCTTCTTATTGATGATGAAACAAAGAAATTGCATCCGAATTTAATACGAAAGGCACTATGCTGACTTAAGTACCAGAGGACTGACACTCTAACTTTATATGATTTGTACCTCCCCTGTGAGTCCAGTTTGAGATTCCGATGCTTCACTTCAGGTTTACTGTATCCCTTGGACCTTCTTATTGACGATGAAACACAGAAATTGCATCCGAATTTAATACAAAATGCACAATGCCGACTTAAGTACAAGAGAACTGACACTCTAACTTTCTATGATTTGAACCTCTCCTGTGAGTCCAGTTTTAGATTCCGATGCTTCACTTCAGGTTTACTGTATCCCTTGGACCTTCTTATTGACGATGAAAAACAGAAATTGCATCCGAATTTAATACAAAAGGCACAATGCCGACTTAAGTACAAGAGGACTGACACTCTATCCTTCTATTATTTGAACCTCTCCTGTAAGTCCCGTTTTAGATTCCGATGCTTCACTTCAGGTTTACTGTATCCCTTGGACCTTCTTATCGACGATGAAACACAGAAATTGCATCCAAATTCAATACAAAAGGCACAATGCCGACTTAAGTACGAGAGGATTGGCACTCTAAATTTCGATTATTTGAACCTCTCCTGTGAGTCCAGTTTTAGATTCCGAGGCTTCACTTCAGGTTTACTGTATCCCTTGGACCTTCTTATTGACGATGAAACACAGAAATTGCATCCGAATTTTAAACAACAGGCACAATGCCGACTTAAGTACAAGAGGACTAGCAGTCTAACTTTCGATGATTTGAACTTCTCCTGTGAGTCCAGTTTTAGATTCCGATGCTTCACTTCAGGTTAACTGTCTCCCTTGGACCTTCTTATTGATGATGAAACACAGCAATTGCATCCGAATTTAATACAAAATGCACAATTCTGACTTACGTACAAGTGAACTGACACTCTAACTCTCTATGATTTGAACCTCTCCTGTAAGTCCAGTTTTAGATTCCGATGCTTCGCTTCAGGTTTACTGTATCCCATGGACCTTCTTATTGACGATGAAACACAGAAATTGCATCCGAATTTAATGCAAAAGGCACAATGCCGACATAAGTTAAAGAGGACTGACACTCTAACTTTCGATGATTTGAACCTCTCCTGTGAGTCCAGTTTTAGATTCCGATGCTTCACTTCAGGTTTACTGTATCCCTGGGACCATCTTATTGACAATGAAACACAGAAAATGCATCCGAATTTAATACAAAAGGCACAATGCCGACTTAAGTACAAGAGGACTGACACCGTAATGTTCGATAATTAGAACCTCTCCTGTGAGTCCAGTTTTAGATTCCGATGCTTCACTTCAGGTTTACTGTATCCCTTGGACCATCTTATTGACGATGAAACACAGTAATTGCATCCGAATTTAATACAAAAGGCACAATGCCGACTTTAGTACAAGAGGACTGACACTCTAACTTTCTATGATTTGAACCTCTCCAGTGATTCCAGTTTTAGATTCCGATGCTTCACTTCAGGTTTACTGTATCCCTTGGACCTTCTTATTGACGATGAAACACAGAAATTGCATCCAAATTCAATACAAAAGTCCCAATGCCGACTTAAGTACGAGAGGACTGACACTCTAAATTTCGATTATTTGAACCTCTCCTGTGAATCCAGTTTTAGATTCCGATGCTTCACTTCAGGTTTACTGTATCCCTTGGACCTTCTTATTGACGATGAAACACAGAAATTGCATCCGAATTGAATACAACAGGCACAATGCCGACTTAAGTACAAGAGGACTAGCACTCTAACTTCCGATGATTTGAACTTCTCCTATGAGTCGAGTTTTAGATTCCGATGCTTCACTTCAGGTTCACTGTATCCCTTGGCCCTTCTTATTGATGATGAAACACAGCAATTGCATCTGAATTTAATACAAAAGGCACAATGCCGACTTAAGTACAAGTGGACTGACACTCTAACATTCTACGATTTGAACCTCTCCTGTGAGTGCAGTTTTAGATTTCGATGCTTGATTTCAGGTTTACTGTAACCCTTGGACCTTCTTATTGACGATGAAACACAGAAATTGCATCTGAATTTAATACAAAAGGCACAATGCTGACTTAAGTACAAGAGGACTAACACTCAAACTTTATATGATTTGAACCTCCCCTGTGAGTCCAGTTTGAGATTCCGATGCTTCACTTCAGGTTTACTGTATCCCTTGGATCTTCTTATTGACGATGAAACACAGAAATTGCATCCGAACTTAATACAAAAGGCACAATGCCGACTTAAGTACAACCGGACTGACACTCTAACTTTCTATGATTTGAACCTCTCCTGTGAGTCCAGTTTTAGATTCCGATGCTTCACTTCAGGTTTATTGTATCCCTTGGACCTTCTTATTGACGATGAAACACAGAAATAGCATCCAAATTCAATACAAAAGGCACAATGCCGACTTAAGTACGAGAGAACTGACACTCTAAATTTCGATTATTTGAACCTCTCCTGTGAGTCCAGTTTTAGATTCCGATGCTTCACTTCATGTTTACTGTATCCCTTGGACCTTCTTATTGACGATGAAACACAGAAATTGCATCCGAATTGAATACAACAGGCACAATGCCGACTTAAGTACAAGAGGACTAGCACTCTAACTTTCGATGATTTGAACTTCTCCTGTGAGTCCAGTTTTAGATTCCGATGCTTCACTTCAGGTTAACTGTATCCCTTCTACCTTCTTATTGATGATGAAACACAACAATTGCATCCGAATTTAATAGAAAAGGCACAATGCTGACTTAAGTACAAGAGGTCTGACACTCAACTTTATATGATTTGAATCTTCCCTGTGAGTCCAGTTTGAGATTCCGATGCTTCACTTCAGGTTTACTGTATCCCTTGGACCTTCTTATTGACGATGAAACACAGAAATTGCATCCGAATTTAATACAAAAGGCACAATGCCGACTTAAGTACAAGCGGACTGGCACTCTAACTTTGTATGATTTCAACCTCTCCTGTGAGTCCAGTTTTAGATTCCGATGCTTCACTTCATGTTTACTGTATCCCTTGGACCTTCTAATTGCCGATGAAACACAGAAATTGCATCCGAATTTAATACAAAAGGCACAATGCTGACTTAAGTGCAAGAGGACTGACACTCTAACTTTATATGATTTGAATCTCCCCTGTGAGTCCAGTTTGAGATTCTGATGCTTCACTTCAGGTTTACTGTAACCCTTGGACCTTCTTATTGACGGTGAAACACAGAAATTGCATCCGAATTTAATACAAAAGGCACAATGCCGACTTAAGTACAAGAGGACTGACACTCTAACTTTCTATGATTTGAACCTCTCCTGTGAGTCCAGTTTTAGATTCCGGTGCTTCACTTCATGTTTACTCTATCCCTTGGACCTTCTAATTGACGATGAAACACAGAAATTGCATCCGAATTTAATACAAAAGGCACAATGCCGACTTAAGTACAAGTGGACTGACACTCTAACTTTCTATGATTTGAACCTCTCCTGTAAGTCCATTTTTAGATTCCGATGCTTCACTTCAGGTTTACTGTATCGCTTGGACCTTCTTATTGACGATGAAACACAGAAATGGCATCCGAATTTATTACAAAAGGCACAATGCCGACTTAAGTACAAGAGGACTGACACTCTAAATTTATATGATTTGAACCTCCCCTGTGAGTCCAGTTTGAGATTCCGATGCTTCACTTCAGGTTTACCGTATCCCTTGGACCTTCTTATTGACGATGAAACACAGAAATTGCATCCGAATTTAATACAAAAGGCACAATGCTCACTTAAGTACAAGAGGACTGACACTCTAACTTTATATGATTTGAACCTCCCCTGTGAGTCCAGTTTGAGATTCCGATGCTTCACTTCAGGTTTACTGTATCCCTTGGACCTTCTTATTGACGATGAAACACAGAAATTGCATCCGAATTTAATGCAACAGGCACAATGCCGACTTAAGTACAAGAGGACTGACACTCTATCTTTCTATTATTTGAACCTCTCCTGTAAGTCCCGTTTTAGATTCCGATGCTTCACTTCAGGTTTACTGTATCCCTTGGACCTTCTTATCGACGATGAAACACAGAAATTGCATCCAAATTCAATACAAAAGGCACAATGCCGACTTAAGTACGAGAGGATTGGCACTCTAAATTTCGATTATTTGAACCTCTCCTGTGAGTCCAGTTTTAGATTCCGAGGCTTCACTTCAGGTTTACTGTATCCCTTGGACCTTCTTATTGACGATGAAACACAGAAATTGCATCCGAATTTTAAACAACAGGCACAATGCCGACTTAAGTACAAGAGGACTAGCAGTCTAACTTTCGATGATTTGAACTTCTCCTGTGAGTCCAGTTTTAGATTCCGATGCTTCACTTCAGGTTAACTGTATCCCTTGGACCTTCTTATTGATGATGAAACACAGCAATTGCATCCGAATTTAATACAAAGGGCACACTTCTGACTTACGTACAAGTGAACTGACACTCTAACTCTCTATGATTTGAACCTCTCCTGTAAGTCCAGTTTTAGATTCCGATGCTTCGCTTCAGGTTTACTGTATCCCTTGGACCTTCTTATTGACGATGAAACACAGAAATAGCATCCGAATTTAATACAAAAGGCACAATGACGACTTAAGTACAAGCGGACTGACACTCTAACTTTCGATGATTTGAACCTCTCCTGTGAGTCCAGTTTTAGATTCAGATGCTTCACTTCATGTTTACTGTATCCCTTGGACCTTCTAATTGACGATGAAACACAGAAATTGCATCCGAATTTAATACAAAAGGCACAATGCCGACTTAAGTACAAGAGAACTGACACTCTAACTTTATATGATTAGAACCACTCCAGTGAGTCCAGTTTTAGATTCCGATGCTTCAGTTCAGGTTTACTGTATCCCTTGGACCTTCTTATTGACGATGAAACAGAGAAATTGCATCCGAATTTAATACAAAAGGCACAATGCTGACTTAAGTACAAGAGGACTGTCACTCTAACTTTCTATGATTTGAACCTCTCCTGTGAGTCCAGTCTTAGATTCCAATGCTTCACTTCAGGTTTACTGTATCCCTTGGACCTTCTTATTGACGATGAAACACAGAAATTGCTTCCAAATTCAATACAAACGGCACAATGCCGACTTAAGTACGAGAGGACTGACACTCTAAATTTCGATTATTTGAACCTCTCCTGTGAGTCCAGTTTCAGATTCCGATGCTTCACTTCAGGTTTACTATATCCCTTGGAACTTCTTATTGACGATGAAACACAGAAATTGCATCCGAATTTAATACAACAGGCACAATGCCGACTTAAGTACAAGAGGACTGACACTCTAACTTTCGATGATTTGAACTTCTCCTGTGAGTCCAGTTTTAGATTCCGATGCTTCACTTCAGGTTTACTGTATCCCTTGGACCTACTTATTGATGATGAACCACAGCAATTGCATCCGAATTTAATACAAAAGGCACAATTCTGACTTACGTACAAGTGGACTGACACTCTAACTCTCTATGATTTGAACCTCTCCTGTGAGTCCAGTTTTAGATTCCGATGCTTCGCTTCAGGTTTACTGTATCCCTTGGACCTTCTTATTGACGATGAAACACAGAAATTGCATCCGAATTTAATGCAAAAGGCACAATGCCGACTTAAGTTAAAGAGGACTGACACTCTAACTTTCGATGATTTGAACCTCTCCTGTGAGTCCAGTTTTAGATTCCGATGCTTCACTTCAGGTTTACTGTATCCCTGGGACCATCTTATTGACAATGAAACACAGAAAATGCATCCGAATTTAATACAAAAGGCACAATGCCGACTTAAGTACAAGAGGACTGACACCGTAATGTTCGATAATTAGAACCTCTCCTGTGAGTCCAGTTTTAGATTCCGATGCTTCACTTCAGGTTTACTGTATCTCTTGGACCATCTTATTGACGATGAAACACAGAAATTGCATCCGAATTTAATACAAAAGGCACAATGCCGACTTAAGTACAAGAGGACTGACACTCTAACTTTCTTTGATTTGAACCTCTCGAGTGAGTCCAGTTTTAGATTCCGATGCTTCACTTCAGGTTTACTATATCCCTTGGACCTTCTTATTGACGATGTAACACAGAAATTGCATCCAAATTCAATACAAAAGTCCCAATGCCGACTTAAGTACGAGAGGACTGACACTCTAAATTTCGATTATTTGAACCTCTCCTGTGAGTCCAGTTTTAGATTCCGATGCTTCACTTCAGGTTTACTGTATCCCTTGGACCTTCTTATTGACGATGAAACACAGAAATTGCATCCGAATTGAATACAACAGGCACAATGCCGACTTAAGTACAAGAGGACTAGCACTCTAAATTCCGATGATTTGAACTTCTCCTATGAGTCCAGTTTTAGATTCCGATGCTTCACTTCAGGTTCACTGTATCCCTTGGCCCTTCTTATTGATGATGAAACACAGCAATTGCATCTGAAATTAATACAAAAGGCACAATGCCGACTTAAGTACAAGTGGACTGACACTCTAACATTCTACGATTTGAACCTCTCCTGTGAGTGCAGTTTTAGATTTCGATGCTTGATTTCAGGTTTACTGTAACCCTTGGACCTTCTTATTGACGATGAAACACAGAAATTGCATCTGAATTTAATACAAAAGGCACAATGCTGACTTAAGTACATGAGGACTAACACTCTAACTTTATATGATTTGAACCTCCCCTGTGAGTCCAGTTTGAGATTCCGATGCTTCACTTCAGGTTTACTGTATCCCTTGGATCTTCTTATTGACGATGAAACACAGAAATTGCATCCGAACTTAATACAAAAGGCACAATGCCGACTTAAGTACAAGCGGACTGACACTCTAACTTTCTATGATTTGAACCTCTCCTGTGAGTCCAGTTTTAGATTCCGATGCTTCACTTCAGGTTTACTGTATCCCTTGGACCTTCTTATTGACGATGAGACACAGAAATTGCATCCAAATTCAATACAAAAGGCACAATGCCGACTTAAGTACGAGAGAACTGACACTCTAAATTTCGATTATTTGAACCTCTCCTGTGAGTCCAGTTTTAGATTCCGATGCTTCACTTCATGTTTACTGTATCCCTTGGACCTTCTTATTGACGATGAAACACAGAAATTGCATCCGAATTGAATACAACAGGCACAATGCCGACTTAAGTACAAGAGGACTAGCACTCTAACTTTCGATGATTTGAACTTCTCCTGTGAGTCCAGTTTTAGATTCAGATGCTTCACTTCAGGTTAACTGTATCCCTTCTACCTTCTTATTGATGATGAAGCACAACAATTGCATCCGAATTTAATAGAAAAGGCACAATGCTGACTTAAGTACAAGAGGTCTGACACTCAACTTTATATGATTTGAATCTTCCCTGTGAGTCCAGTTTGAGATTCCGATGCTTCACTTCAGGTTTACTGTATCCCTTGGACCTTCTTATTGACGATGAAACACAGAAATTGCATCCGAATTTAATACAAAAATCACAATGCCGACTTAAGTACAAGCGGACTGACACTCTAACTTTGTATGATTTCAACCTCTCCTGTGAGTCCAGTTTTAGATTCCGATGCTTCACTTCAGGTTTACTGTATCCCTTGGACCTTCTTATTGACGATGAAACACAGAAATTGCATCCAAATTCAATACAAAAGACACAATGCCGGCTTAAGTACGAGAGGATTGACACTCTAAATTTCGATTATTTGAACCTCTCCTGTGAGTCCAGTTTTAGATTCCGATGCTTCACTTCAGGTTTACTGTATCCCTTGGACCTTCTTATTGACGATGAAACACAGAAATTGCATCCGAATGTAAAACAACAGGCACAATGCCGACTTAAGTACAAGAGGACTAGCACTCTAACTTTCGATGATTTGAACTTATCCTGTGAGTCCAGTTTTAGATTCCGATGCTTAACTTCAGGTTTACTGTATCCCTTGGACCTTCTTATTGATGATGAAACAAAGAAATTGCATCCGAATTTAATACGAAAGGCACTATGCTGACTTAAGTACCAGAGGACTGACACTCTAACTTTATATGATTTGTACCTCCCCTGTGAGTCCAGTTTGAGATTCCGATGCTTCACTTCAGGTTTACTGTATCCCTTGGACCTTCTTATTGACGATGAAACACAGAAATTGCATCCGAATTTAATACAAAATGCACAATGCCGACTTAAGTACAAGAGAACTGACACTCTAACTTTCTATGATTTGAACCTCTCCTGTGAGTCCAGTTTTAGATTACGATGCTTCACTTCAGGTTTACTGTATCCCTTGGACCTTCTTATTGACGATGAAACACAGAAATTGCATCCGAATTTAATACAAAAGGCACAATGCCGACTTAAGTACAAGAGGACTGACACTCTATCTTTCTATTATTTGAACCTCTCCTGTAAGTCCCGTTTAGATTCCGATGCTTCACTTCAGGTTTACTGTATCCCTTGGACCTTCTTATCGACGATGCAACACAGAAATTGCATCCAAATTCAATACAAAAGGCACAATGCCGACTTAAGTACGAGAGGATTGGCACTCTAAATTTCGATTATTTGAACCTCTCCTGTGTGTCCAGTTTTAGATTCGGAGGCTTCACTTCAGGTTTACTGTATCCCTTGGACCTTCTTATTGACGATGAAACACAGAAATTGCATCCGAATTTTAAACAACAGGCACAATGCCGACTTAAGTACAAGAGGACTAGCAGTCTAACTTTCGATGATTTGAACTTCTCCTGTGAGTCCAGTTTTAGATTCCGATGCTTCACTTCAGGTTAACTGTATCCCTTGGACCTTCTTATTGATGATGAAACACAGCAATTGCATCCGAATTTAATACAAAAGGCACAATTCTGACTTACGTACAAGTGAACTGACACTCTAACTCTCTATAATTTGAAACTCTCCTGTAAGTCCAGTTTTAGATTCCGATGCTTCGCTTCAGGTTTACTGTATCCCTTGGACCTTCTTATTGACGATGAAACACAGAAATTGCATCCGAATTTAATACAAAAGGCACAATGCCGACTTAAGTACAAGCGGACTGACACTCTAACTTTCTATGATTTGAACCTCTCCTGTGAGTCCAGTTTTAGATTCAGATGCTTCACTTCATGTTTACTGTATCCCTTGGACCTTCTAATTGACGATGAAACACAGAAATTGCATCCGAATTTAATACAAAAGGCACAATGCCGACTTAAGTACAAGAGAACTGACACTCTAACTTTATATGATTTGAACCACTCCAGTGAGTCCAGTTTTAGATTCCGATGCTTCAGTTCAGGTTTACTGTATCCCTTGGACCTTCTTATTGACGATGAAACAGAGAAATGGCATCCGAATTTAATACAAAAGGCACAATGCTGACTTAAGTACAAGAGGACTGTCACTCTAACTTTCTATGATTTGAACCTCTCCTGTGAGTCCAGTCTTAGATTCCAATGCTTCACTTCAGGTTTACTGTATCCCTTGGACCTTCTTATTGACGATGAAACACAGAAATAGCATCCGAATTTAATACAACAGGCACAATGCCGACTTAAGTACAAGAGGACTGACACTCTAACTTTCGATTACTTGAACCTCTCCTGTGACTCCAGTTTCAGATTCCGATGCTTCACTTCAGGTTTACTATATCCCTTGGAACTTCTTATTGACGATGAAACACAGAAATAGCATCCGAATTTAATACAACAGGCACAATGCCGACTTAAGTACAAGAGGACTGACACTCTAACTTTCGATGATTTGAACTTCTCCTGTGAGTCCAGTTTTAGATTCCGATGCTTCACTTCAGGTTTACTGTATCCCTTGGACCTACTTATTGATGATGAACCACAGCAATTGCATCCGAATTTAATACAAAAGGCACAATTCTGACTTACGTACAAGTGGACTGACACTCTAACTCTCTATGATTTGAACCTCTCCTGTGAGTCCAGTTTTAGATTCCGATGCTTCGCTTCAGGTTTACTGTATCCCTTGGACCTTCTTATTGACGATGAAACACAGAAATTGCATCCGAATTTAATGCAAAAGGCACAATGCCGACTTAAGTTAAAGAGGACTGACACTCTAACTTTCGATGATTTGAACCTCTCCTGTGAGTCCAGTTTTAGATTCCGATGCTTCACTTCAGGTTTACTGTATCCCTGGGACCATCTTATTGACAATGAAACACAGAAAATGCATCCGAATTTAATACAAAAGGCACAATGCCGACATAAGTACAAGAGGACTGACACCGTAATGTTCGATAATTAGAACCTCTCCTGTGAGTCCAGTTTTAGATTCCGATGCTTCACTTCAGGTTTACTGTATCCCTTGGACCATCTTATTGACGATGAAACACAGAAATTGCATCCGAATTTAATACAAAAGGCACAATGCCGACTTAAGTACAAGAGGACTGACACTCTAACTTTCTATGATTTGAACCTCTCCAGTGAGTCCAGTTTTAGATTCCGATGCTTCACTTCAGGTTTACTGTATCCCTTGGACCTTCTTATTGACGATGAAACACAGAAATTGCATCCAAATTCAATACAAAAGTCCCAATGCCGACTTAAGTACGAGAGGACTGACACTCTAAATTTCGATTATTTGAACCTCTCCTGTGAGTCCAGTTTTAGATTCCGATGCTTCACTTCAGGTTTACTGTATCCCTTGGACCTTCTTATTGACGATGAAACACAGAAATTGCATCCGAATTGAATACAACAGGCACAATGCCGACTTAAGTACAAGAGGACTAGCACTCTAACTTCCGATGATTTGAACTTCTCCTATGAGTCCAGTTTTAGATTCCGATGCTTCACTTCAGGTTCACTGTATCCCTTGGCCCTTCTTATTGATGATGAAACACAGCAATTGCATCTGAATTTAATACAAAAGGCACAATGCCGACTTAAGTACAAGTGGACTGACACTCTAACATTCTACGATTTGAACCTCTCCTGTGAGTGCAGTTTTAGATTTCGATGCTTGATTTCAGGTTTACGTAACCCTTGGACCTTCTTATTGACGATGAAACACAGAAATTGCATCTGAATTTAATACAAAGGCACAATGCTGACTTAAGTACAAGAGGACTAACACTCTAACTTTATATGATTTGAACCTCCCCTGTGAGTCCAGTTTGAGATTCCGATGCTTCACTTCAGGTTTACTGTATCCCTTGGATCTTCTTATTGACGATGAAACACAGAAATTGCATCCGAACTTAATACAAAAGGCACAATGCCGACTTAAGTACAAGCGGACTGACACTCTAACTTTCTATGATTTGAACCTCTCCTGTGAGTCCAGTTTTAGATTCCGATGCTTCACTTCAGATTTACTGTATCCCTTGGACCTTCTTATTGACGATGAAACACAGAAATTGCATCCAAATTCAATACAAAAGGAACAATGCCGACTTAAGTACGAGAGAACTGACACTCTAAATTTGGATTATTTGAACCTCTCCTGTGAGTCCAGTTTTAGATTCCGATGCTTCACTTCATGTTTACTGTATCCCTTGGACCTTCTTATTGACGATGAAACAAAGAAATTGCATCCGAATTGAATACAACAGGCACAATGCCGACTTAAGTACAAGAGGACTAGCACTCTAACTTTCGATGATTTGAACTTCTCCTGTGAGTCCAGTTTTAGATTCAGATGCTTCACTTCAGGTTAACTGTATCCCTTCTACCTTCTTATTGATGATGAAACACAACAATTGCATCCGAATTTAATAGAAAAGGCACAATGCTGACTTAAGTACAAGAGGTCTGACACTCAACTTTATATGATTTGAATCTTCCCTGTGAGTCCAGTTTGAGATTCCGATGCGTCACTTCAGGTTTACTGTATCCCTTGGACCTTCTTATTGACGATGAAACACAGAAATTGCATCCGAATTTAATACAAAAATCACAATGCCGACTTAAGTACAAGCGGACTGACACTCTAACTTTGTATGATTTCAACCTCTCCTGTGAGTCCAGTTTTAGATTCCGATGCTTCTCTGCATGCTTACTGTATCCCTTGGACCTTCTAATTGCCGATGAAACACAGAAATTGCATCCGAATTTAATACAAAAGGCACAATGCTGACTTAAGTACAAGAGGACTGACACTCTAACTTTATATGATTTGAATCTCCCCTGTGAGTCCAGTTTGAGATTCCGATGCTTCACTTCAGGTTTACTGTATCCCTTGGACCTTCTTATTGACGATGAAACACAGAAATTGCATCCGAATTTAATACAAAAGGCACAATGCCGACTTAAGTACAAGCGGACTGACACTCTAACTTTCTATGATTTGAACCTCTCCTGTGAGTCCAGTTTTAGATTCCGATGCTTCACTTCATGTTTACTGTATCCCTTGGACCTTCTAATTGCCGATGAAACACAGAAATTGCATCCGAATTCAATACAAAAGGCACAATGCCGACTTAAGTACAAGAGAACTGACACTCTAACTTTCTATGATTTGAACCGCTCCAGTGAGTCCAGTTTTAGATTCCGATGCTTCACTTCAGGTTTACTCTATCCCTTGGACCTTCTTATTGACGATGAATCACAGAAATTGCATCCGAATTTAATGCAAAAGGCACAATGCCGACTTAAGTACAAGAGGACTGACACTCTAACTTTCTATGATTTGAACCTCTCCTGTGAGTCCAGTTTCAGATTCCGATGCTTCACTTCTGGTTTACTGTAACCCTTGGACCTTCTTATTGACGGTGAAACACAGAAATTGCATCCGAATTTAATACAAAAGGCACAATGCCGACTTAAGTACAAGAGGACTGACACTCTAACTTTCTACGATTTGAACCTCTCCTTTGAGTGCAGTTTCAGATTTCGATGCTTGACTTCAGGTTTACTGTAACCCTTGGACCTTCTTATTGACGATGAAACACAGAAATTGCATCCGAATTTAATACAAAAGGCACAATGCTGACTTAAGTACAAGAGGACTGACACTCTAACTTTATATGATTTGAACCTCCCCTGTGAGTCCAGTTTGAGATTCCGATGCTTCACTTCAGGTTTACTGTATCCCTTGGACCTTCCTATTGACGATGAAACACAGATATTGCATCCGAATTTAATACAAAAGGCACAATGCCGACTTTAGTACAAGCGGACTGACACTCTAACTTTCTATGATTTGAACCTCTCCTGTGAGTCCAGTTTTAGATTCCGGTGCTTCACTTCATGTTTACTGTATCCCTTGGACCTTCTAATTGACGATGAAACACAGAAATTGCATCCGAATTTAATACAAAAGGCACAATGCCGACTTAAGTACAAGTGGACTGACACTCTAACTTTCTATGATTTGAACCTCTCCTGTAAGTCCATTTTTAGATTCCGATGCTTCACTTCAGGTTTACTGTATCGCTTGGACCTTCTTATTGACGATGAAACACAGAAATGGCATCCGAATTTATTACAAAAGACACAATGCCGACTTAAGTACAAGAGGACTGACACTCTAACTTTATATGATTTGAACCTCCCCTGTGAGTCCAGTTTGAGATTCCGATGCTTCACTTCAGGTTTACCGTATCCCTTGGACCTTCTTATTGACGATGAAACACAGAAATTGCATCCGAATTTAATACAAAAGGCACAATGCTCACTTAAGTACAAGAGGACTGACACTCTAACTTTATATGATTTGAACCTCCCCTGTGAGTCCAGTTTGAGATTCCGATGCTTCACTTCAGGTTTACTGTATCCCTTGGACCTTCTTATTGACGATGAAACACAGAAATTGCATCCGAATTTAATACAAAAGGCACAATGCTGACTTAAGTACTAGAAGACAGACACTCTAACTTTCTATGATTTGAACCTCTCCTGTGAGTCCAGTTTCAGATTCCGATGCTTCACTTCAGGTTTACTATATCCCTGGGACCTTCTTATTGACGATGAAACACAGAAATTGCATCCGAATTTAATACAACAGGCACAATGCCGACTTAAGTACAAGAGGACTGACACTCTAACTTTCGATGATTTGAACTTCTCCTGTGAGTCCTGTTTTAGATTCCGATGCTTCACTTCAGGTTTACTGTATTCCTTGGGCCTACTTATTGATGATGAACCACAGCAATTGCATCCGAATTTAATACAAAAGGCACAATTCTGACTTACGTACAAGTGGACTGACACTCTAACTCTCTATGATTTGAACCTCTCCTGTGAGTCCAGTTTTAGATTCCGATGCTTCGCTTCATGGTTTACTGTATCCCTTGCACCTTCTTATTGACGATGAAACACAGAAATTGCATCCGAATTTAATGCAAAAGGCACAATGCCGACTTAAGTGAAAGAGGACTGACACTCTAACTTTCGATGATTTGAACCAGTCCTGTGAGTCCAGTTTTAGATTCCGATGCTTCACTTCAGGTTTACTGTATCCCTTGGACCTTCTTATTGACGATGATACACAGGAAATGCATCCGAATTTAATACAAAAGGCACAATGCCGACTTAAGTACAAGAGGACTGACACCGTAATGTTCGATGATTTGAACCTCTCCTGTGAGTCCAGTTTCAGTTTCCGATGCTTCACTTCAGGTTTACTGTATCCCTTGGACCTTCTTATTGACGATGAAACACAGAAATTGCATCCAAATTTAATACAAAAGGCACAATGCCCACTTAAGTACAAGTGGACTGACACTCTAACTTTCTATGATTTGAACCTCTCCTGTAAGTCCATTTTTAGATTCCGATGCTTCACTTCAGGTTTACTGTATCGCTTGGACCTTCTTATTGACGATGAAACACATAAATTGCATCCGAATTTATTACAAAAGGCACAATGCCGACTTAAGTACAAGAGGACTGACACTCTAACTTTATATGATTTGAACCTCCCCTGTGAGTCCAGTTTGAGATTCCGATGCTTCACTTCAGGTTTACCGTATCCCTTGGACCTTCTTATTGACTATGAAACACAGAAATTGCATCCGAATATAATACAAAAGGCACAATGCCGACTAAAGTACAAGAGGACTGACACTCTAACTTTCTATGATTTGAACCTCTTCTGTGATTCCAGTTTTAGATTCTGAGGCTTCACTTCAGGTTTACTGTATCCCTTGGACCTTCTTATTGACGATGAAACACAGAAATTGCATCCGAATTTAATACGAAAGGCACAATGGCGACTTAAGTAGAAGAGGAATGAGACTCTAACTTTCTATGATTTGAACCCCTCCTGTGAGACCAGTTTTAGATTCCGATGCTTCACTTAAGGTTTACAGTAACCCTTGGACCTTCTTATTGACGATGAAACACAGAAATTGCATCCGAATTTAATACAAAAGGCACAATGCCGACTTAAGTACAAGAGGACTGACACTCAAACTTTATATGATTTGTACCTCCCCTGTGAGTCCAGTTTGAGATTCCGATGCTTCACTTCAGGTTTACTGTATCCCTTGGACCTTCTTATTGACGATGAAACACAGAAATTGCATCCGAATTTAATATAAAAGGCACAATGCCGACTTAAGTACAAGAGAACTGACACTCTAACTTTCTATGATTTGAACCTCTCCTGTGAGTCCAGTTTTAGATTCCGATGCTTCACTTCAGGTTTACTGTATCCCTTGGACCTTCTTATTGACGATGAAACACAGACATTGCATCCGAATTTAATACAAAAGGCACAATGCCGACTTAAGTACAAGAGGACTGACACTCTAACTTTCTATGATTTGAACCTCTCCTGTGAGTCCAGTTTTAGATTTCGATGCTTCACTTCAGGTTTACTGTATCCCTTGGACCTTCTTATTGACGATGAAACACAGAAATTGCATCCAAATTCAATACAAAAGGCACAATGCCGACTTAAGTACGAGAGGACTGACACTCTAAATTTCGATTATTTGAACCTCTCCTGTGAGTCCAGTTTTAGATTCCGATGCTTCACTTCAGGTTTACTGTATCCCTTGGACCCTCTTATTGACGATGAAACACAGAAATTGCATCCGAATTGAATACTACAGGCACAATGCCGACTTAAGTACAAGAGGACTAGCACTCTAACTTTCGATGATTTGAACTTTTCCTGTGAGTCCAGTTTTAGATTCCGATGCTTCACTTCAGGTTAACTGTATCCCTTGGACCTTCTTATTGTTGATGAATTACAGCAATTGCATCCGAATTTAATACAAAAAGCACAATTCTGACTTACGAACAAGTGGACTGACACTCTAAATCTCTATGAATTGAACCTCTCCTGTAAGTCCATTTTTAGATTCCGATGCTTCCCTTCAGGTTTACTGTATCGCTTGGACCTTCTTATTGACGATGAAACACAGAAATGGCATCCGAATTTATTACAAAAGGCACAATGCCGACTTAAGTACAAGAGGACTGACACTCTAACTTTATATGATTTGAACCTCCCCTGTGAGTCCAGTTTGAGATTCCGATGCTTCACTTCAGGTTTACCGTATCCCTTGGACCTTCTTATTGACGATGAAACACAGAAATTGCATCCGAATTTAATACAAAAGGCACAATGCTCACTTAAGTACAAGAGGACTGACACTCTAACTTTATATGATTTGTACCTCCCCTGTGAGTCCAGTTTGAGATTCCGATGCTTCACTTCAGGTTTACTGTATCCCTTGGACCTTCTTATTGACGATGAAACACAGAAATTGCATCCGAATTTAATACAAAAGGCACAATGCTGACTTAAGTACAAGAAGACTGACACTCTAACTTTCTATGATTTGAACCTCTCCTGTGAGTCCAGTTTCAGATTCCGATGCTTCACTTCAGGTTTACTATATCCCTTGGACCTTCTTATTGACGATGAAACACAGAAATTGCATCCGAATTTAATACAACAGGCACAATGCCGACTTAAGTACAAGAGGACTGACACTCTAACTTTCGATGATTTGAACTTCTCCTGTGAGTCCAGTTTTAGATTCCGATGCTTCACTTCAGGTTTACTGTATCCCTTGGACCTACTTATTGATGATGAACCACAGCAATTGCATCCTAATTTAATATAAAAGGCACAATTCTGACTTACGTACAAGTGGACTGACACTCTAACTCTCTATGATTTGAACCTCACCTGTGAGTCCAGTTTTAGATTCCGATGCTTCGCTTCATGGTTTACTGTATCCCTTGGACCTTCTTATTGACGATGAAACACAGAAATTGCATCCGAATTTAATGCAAAAGGCACAATGCCGACTTAAGTTAAAGAGGACTGACACTCTAACTTTCGATGATTTGAACCTCTCCTGTGAGTCCAGTTTTAGATTCCGATGCTTCACTTCACGTTTACTGTATCCCTTGGACCTTCTTATTGACGATGAAACACAGGAAATGCATCCGAATTTAATACAAAAGGCACAATGCCGACTTAAGTACAAGAGGACTGACACCGTAATGTTCGATGATTTGAACCTCTCCTGTGAGTCCAGTTTCAGATTCCGATGCTTCACTTCAGGTTTACTGTATCCCTTGGACCTTCTTATTGACGATGAAACACGGAAATTGCATCCAAATTTAATACAAAAGGCACAATGCCCACTTAAGTACAAGTGGACTGACACTCTAACTTTCTATGATTTGAACCTCTCCTGTAAGTCCATTTTTAGATTCCGATGCTTCACTTCAGGTTTACTGTATCGCTTGGACCTTCTTATTGACGATGAAACACAGAAATTGCATCCGAATTTATTACAAAAGGCACAATGCCGACTTAAGTACAAGAGGACTGACACTCTAACTTTATAAGATTTGTACCTCCCCTGTGAGTCCAGTTTGAGATTCCGATGCTTCACTTCAGGTTTACTGTATCCCTTGGACCTTCTTATTGACGATGAAACACAGAAATTGCATCCGAATTTAATACAAAAGGCACAATGCTGACTTAAGTACAAGAAGACTGCCACTCTAACTTTCTATGAATTGAACCTCTCCTGTGAGTCCAGTTTCAGATTCCGATGCTTCACTTCAGGTTTACTATATCCCTTGGACCTTCTTATTGACGATGAAACACAGAAATTGCATCCGAATTTAATACAACAGGCACAATGCCGACTTAAGTACAAGAGGACTGACACTCTAACTTTCGATGATTTGAACCTCTCCTGTGAGTCCAGTTTTAGATTCCAATGCTTCACTTCAGGTTTACTGTATCCCTTGGACCTACTTATTGATGATGAACCACAGCAATTGCATCCGAATTTAATACAAAAGGCACAATTCTGACTTACGTACAAGTGGACTGACACTCTAACTCTCTATGATTTGAACCTCTCCTGTGAGTCCAATTTTAGAATCCGATGCTTCGCTTCATGGTTTACTGTATCCCTTGGACCTTCTTATTGACGATGAAACACAGAAATTGCATCCGAATTTAATGCAAAAGGCACAATGGCGACTTAAGTTAAAGAGGACTGACACTCTGACTTTCGATGATTTGAACCTCTCCTGTGAGTCCAGTTTTAGATTCCGATGCTTCACTTCAGGTTTACTGTATCCCTTGGACCTTCTTATTGACAATGAAACACAGGAAATGCATCCGAATTTAATACAAAAGGCACAATGCCGACTTAAGTACAAGAGGACTGACACCGTAATGTTCGATGATTTGAACCTCTCCTATGAGTCCAGTTTCAGATTCCGATGCTTCACTTCAGGTTTACTGTATCCCTTGGACCTTCTTATTGACGATGAAACACAGAAATTGCATCCAAATTTAATACAAAAGGCACAATGCCCACTTAAGTACAAGTGGACTGACACTCTAACTTTCTATGATTTGAACCTCTCCTGTAAGTCCATTTTTAGATTCCGATGCTTCACTTCAGGTTTACTGTATCGCTTGGACCTTCTTATTGACGATGAAACACAGAAATTGCATCCGAATTTATTACAAAAGGCACAATGCCGACTTAAGTACAAGAGGACTGACACTCTAACTTTATATGATTTGAACCTCCCCTGTGAGTCCAGTTTGAGATTCCGATGCTTCACTTCAGGTTTACCGTATCCCTTGGACCTTCTTATTGACGATGAAACACAGAAATTGCATCCGGATATAATACAAAAGGCACAATGCCGACTTAAGTACAAGAGGACTGACACTCTAACTTTCTATGATTTGAACCTCTTCTGTGATTCCAGTTTTAGATTCTGAGGCTTCACTTCAGGTTTACTGTATCCCTTGGACCTTCTTATTGACGATGAAACACAGAAATTGCATCCGAAGTTAATACGAAAGGCACAATGGCGACTTAAGTACAAGAGGAATGAGACTCTAACTTTCTATGATTTGAACCTCTCCTGTGAGACCAGTTTTAGATTCCGATGCTTCACTTAAGGTTTACAGTAACCCTTGAACCTTCTTATTGACGATGAAACACAGAAATTGCATCCGAATTTAATACAAAAGGCACAATTCCGACTTAAGTACAAGAGGACTGACACTCTAACTTTATATGATTTGTACCTCCCCTGTGAGTCCAGTTTAAGATTCCGATGCTTCACTTCAGGTTTACTGTATCCCTTGGACCTTCTTATTGACAATGAAACACAGAAATTGCATCCGAATTTAATATAAAAGGCACAATGCCGACTTAAGTACAAGAGAACTGACACTCTAACTTTCTATGATATGAACCTCTCCTGTGAGTCCAGTTTTAGATTCCGATGCTTCACTTCAGGTTTACTGTATCCCTTGGACCTTCTTATTGACGATGAAACACAGAAATTGCATCCGAATTTAATACAAAAGGCACAATGCCGACTTAAGTACAAGAGGACTGACACTCTAACTTTCTAAGATTTGAACCTCTCCTGTGAGTCCAGTTTTAGATTTCGATGCCTCACTTCAGGTTTACTGTATCCCTTGGACCTTCTTATTGACGATGAAACACAGAAATTGCTTCCAAATTCAATACAAAAGGCACAATGCCGACTTAAGTACGAGAGGACTGACACTCTAAATTTCGATTATTTGAACCTCTCCTGTGAGTCCAGTTTTAGATTCCGATGCTTCACTTCAGGTTTACTGTATCCCTTGGACCCTCTTATTGACGATGAAACACAGAAATTGCATCCGAATTGAATACAACAGGCACAATGCCGACTTAAGTACAAGAGGACTAGCACTCTAACTTTCGATGATTTGAACTTTTCCTGTGAGTCCAGTTTTAGATTCCGATGCTTCACTTCAGGTTAACTGTATCCCTTGGACTTTCTTATTGATGGTGAATTACAGCAATTGCATCCGAATTTAATACAAAAAGCACCATTCTGACTTACGTACAAGTGGACTGACACTCTAACTCTCTATGAATTGAACCTCTCCTGTGAGTCCAGTTTTAGATTCCGATACTTCGCTTCAAGTTTACTGTATCCCTTGGACCTTCTTATTGACGATGAAACACAGAAATTGCACCCGAATTTAATGCAAAAGGCACAATGCCGACTTAAGTACAAGAGGACTGACACTCTAACTTTCTATGATTTGAAATTCTCCTGTGAGTCCAGTTTCAGATTCCGATGCTTCACTTCAGGTTTACTGTACACCCTTGGACCTTCTTATTGACGATGAAACACAGAAATTGCATCCGAATTTATTACAAAAGGCACAATGCCGACTATAGTACAAGCGGACTGACACTCTAACTTTCTATGATTTGAACCTCTCCTGTGAGTCCAGTTTCAGATTCCGATGCTTCACTTCATGTTTACTGTATCCCTTGGACCTTCTAATTGACGATGAAACACAGAAATTGCATCCGAATTTAATACAAAAGGCACAATGCCGACTTAAGTACAAGAGAACTGACACTCTAACTTTCGATGATTTGAACCTCTCCTGTGAGTCCAGTTTCAGATTCCGATGCTTCACTTCAGGTTTACTGTAACCCTTTGACCTTCTTATTGATGGTGAAACACAGAAATTGCATCCGAATTTAATAGAAAAGGCACAATGACGACTTAAGTACAAGAGGACTGACACTCTAACTTTCTACGATTTGAACCTCTCCCGTGAATGCAGTTTTAGATTCCGATGCTTCTCTTCAGGTTTACTGTATCCCTTGGACCTACTTATTGATGATGAACTACAGCAATTGCATCCGAATTTATTACAAAAGGCACAATTCTGACTTACGTACAAGTGGACTGACACTCTAACTCTCTATGATTTGAACGTCTCCTGTGAGTCCAGTTTTAGATTCCGATGCTTCGCTTCAGGTTTACTGTATCCCTTGGACCTTCTTATTGACGATGAAAGACAGAAATTGCATCCGAATTTAATGCAAAAGGCACAATGCCGACTTAAAGTAAAGAGGACTGACACTCTAACTTTCGATGATTTGAACCTCTCCTGTGAGTCCAGTTTTAGATTCCGATGCTTCACTTCAGGTTTACTGTATCCCTTGGACCTTCTTATTGACGATGAAACACAGAAAATGCACCCAAATTTAATACAAAAGGCACAATGCCGACTTAAGTACAAGAGGACTGACACCGTAATGTTCGATGATTTGAACCTCTCCTGTGAGTCCAGTTTCAGATTCCGAAGCTTCACTTCAGGTTTACTGTATCCCTTGGACCTTCTTATTGACGATGATACACAGGAAATGCATCCGAATTTAATACAAAAGGCACAATGCCGACTTAAGTACAAGAGGACTGACACCGTAATGTTCGATGATTTGAACCTCTCCTGTGAGTCCAGTTTCAGTTTCCGAGGCTTCACTTCAGGTTTACTGTATCCCTTGGACCTTCTTATTGACGATGAAACACAGAAATTGCATCCAAATTTAATACAAAAGGCACAATGCCCACTTAAGTACAAGTGGACTGACACTCTAACTTTCTATGATTTGAACCTCTCCTGTAAGTCCATTTTTAGATTCCGATGCTTCACTTCAGGTTTACTGTATCGCTTGGACCTTCTTATTGACGATGAAACACAGAAATTGCATCCGAATTTATTACAAAAGGCACAATGCCGACTTAAGTACAAGAGGACTGACACTCTAACTTTATATGATTTGAACCTCCCCTGTGAGTCCAGTTTGAGATTCCGATGCTTCACTTCAGGTTTACCGTATCCCTTGGACCTTCTTATTGACGATGAAACACAGAAATTGCATCCGAATATAATACAAAAGGCACAATGCCGACTTAAGTACAAGAGGACTGACACTCTAACTTTCTATGATTTGAACCTCTTCTGTGATTCCAGTTTTAGATTCTGAGGCTTCACTTCAGGTTTACTGTATCCCTTGGACCTTCTTATTGACGATGAAACACAGAAATTGCATCCGAATTTAATACGAAAGGCACAATGGCGACTTAAGTACAAGAGGAATGAGACTCTAACTTTCTATGATTTGAACCCCTCCTGTGAGACCAGTTTTAGATTCCGATGCTTCACTTAAGGTTTACAGTAACCCTTGGACCTTCTTATTGACGTTGAAACACAGAAATTGCATCCGAATTTAATACAAAAGGCACAATGCCGACTTAAGTACAAGAGGACTGACACTCAAACTTTATATGATTTGTACCTCCCCTGTGAGTCCAGTTTGAGATTCCGATGCTTCACTTCAGGTTTACTGTATCCCTTGGACCTTCTTATTGACGATGAAACACAGAAATTGCATCCGAATTTAATATAAAAGGCACAATGCCGACTTAAGTACAAGAGAACTGACACTCTAACTTTCTATGATTTGAACCTCTCCTGTGAGTCCAGTTTTAGATTCCGATGCTTCACTTCAGGTTTACTGTATCCCTTGGACCTTCTTATTGACGATGAAACACAGAAATTGCATCCGAATTTAATACAAAAGGCACAATGCCGACTTAAGTACAAGAGGACTGACACTCTAACTTTCTAAGATTTGAACCTCTCCTGTGAGTCCAGTTTTAGATTTCGATGCTTCACTTCAGGTTTACTGTATCCCTTGGACCTTCTTATTGACGATGAAACACAGAAATTGCATCCAAATTCAATACAAAAGGCACAATGCCGACTTAAGTACGAGAGGACTGACACTCTAAATTTCGATTATTTGAACCTCTCCTGTGAGTCCAGTTTTAGATTCCGATGCTTCACTTCAGGTTTACTGTATCCCTGGGACCCTCTTATTGACGATGAAACACAGAAATTGCATCCGAATTGAATACTACAGGCACAATGCCGACTTAAGTACAAGAGGACTAGCACTCTAACTTTCGATGATTTGAACTTTTCCTGTGAGTCCAGTTTTAGATTCCGATGCTTCACTTCAGGTTAACTGTATCCCTTGGACCTTCTTATTGTTGATGAATTACAGCAATTGCATCCGAATTTAATACAAAAAGCACAATTCTGACTTACGTACAAGTGGACTGACACTCTAACTCTCTATGAATTGAACCTCTCCTGTGAGTCCAGTTTTAGATTCCGATACTTCGCTTCAGGTTTACTGTATCCCTTGGACCTTCTTATTGACGATGAAACACAGAAATTGCACCCGAATTTAATGCAAAAGTCACAATGCCGACTTAAGTACAAGAGGACTGACACTCTAACTTTCTATGATTTGAAATTCTCCTGTGAGTCCAGTTTCAGATTCCGATGCTTCACTTCAGGTTTACTGTACACCCTTGGACCTTCTTATTGACGATGAAACACAGAAATTGCATCCGAATTTAATACAAAAGGCACAATGCCGACTTTAGTACAAGCGGACTGACACTCTAACTTTCTATGATTTGAACCTCTCCTGTGAGTCCAGTTTTAGATTCCGATGCTTCACTTCATGTTTACTGTATCCCTTGGACCTTCTAATTGACGATGAAACACAGAAATTGCATCCGAATTTAATACAAAAGGCACAATGCCGACTTAAGTACAAGAGAACTGACACTCTAACTTTCTATGATTTGAACCTCTCCAGTGAGTCCAGTTTTAGATTCCGATGCTTCACTTCAGGTTTACTGTATCCCTTGGACCTTCTTATTGACGATGAAACACAGAAATTGCATCCGAATTTAATACAAAAGGCGCAATGCCGACTTAAGTACAAGTGGACTGACACTCTAACTTTCTATGATTTGAACCTCTCCTGTAAGTCCATTTTTAGATTCCGATGCTTCCCTTCAGGTTTACTGTATCGCTTGGACCTTCTTATTGACGATGAAACACAGAAATGGCATCCGAATTTATTACAAAAGGCACAATGCCGACTTAAGTACAAGAGGACTGACACTCTAACTTTATATGATTTGAACCTCCCCTGTGAGTCCAGTTTGAGATTCCGATGCTTCACTTCAGGTTTACCGTATCCCTTGGACCTTCTTATTGACGATGAAACACAGAAATTGCATCCGAATTTAATACAAAAGGCACAATGCTCACTTAAGTACAAGAGGACTGACACTCTAACTTTATATGATTTGTACCTCCCCTGTGAGTCCAGTTTGAGATTCCGATGCTTCACTTCAGGTTTACTGTATCCCTTGGACCTTCTTATTGACGATGAAACACAGAAATTGCATCCGAATTTAATACAAAAGGCACAATGCTGACTTAAGTACAAGAAGACTGACACTCTAACTTTCTATGATTTGAACCTCTCCTGTGAGTCCAGTTTCAGATTCCGATGCTCCACTTCAGGTTTACTATATCCCTTGGACCTTCTTATTGACGATGAAACACAGAAATTGCATCCGAATTTAATACAACAGGCACAATGCCGACTTAAGTACAAGAGGACTGACACTCTAACTTTCGATGATTTGAACTTCTCCTGTGAGTCCAGTTTTAGATTCCGATGCTTCACTTCAGGTTTACTGTATCCCTTGGACCTACTTATTGATGATGAACCACAGCAATTGCATCCTAATTTAATACAAAAGGCACAATTCTGACTTACGTACAAGTGGACTGACACTCTAACTCTCTATGATTTGAACCTCACCTGTGAGTCCAGTTTTAGATTCCGATGCTTCGCTTCATGGTTTACTGTATCCCTTGGACCTTCTTATTGACGATGAAACACAGAAATTGCATCCGAATTTAATGCAAAAGGCACAATGCCGACTTAAGTTAAAGAGGACTGACACTCTAACTTTCGATGATTTGAACCTCTCCTGTGAGTCCAGTTTTAGATTCCGATGCTTCACTTCAGGTTTACTGTATCCCTTGGACCTTCTTATTGACGATGAAACACAGGAAATGCATCCGAATTTAATACAAAAGGCACAATGCCGACTTAAGTACAGGAGGACTGACACCGTAATGTTCGATGATTTGAACCTCTCCTGTGAGTCCAGTTTCAGATTCCGATGCTTCACTTCAGGTTTACTGTATCCCTTGGACCTTCTTATTGACGATGAAACACGGAAATTGCATCCAAATTTAATACAAAAGGCACAATGCCCACTTAAGTACAAGTGGACTGACACTCTAACTTTCTATGATTTGAACCTCTCCTGTAAGTCCATTTTTAGATTCCGATGCTTCACTTCAGGTTTACTGTATCGCTTGGACCTTCTTATTGACGATGAAACACAGAAATTGCATCCGAATTTATTACAAAAGGCACAATGCCGACTTAAGTACAAGAGGACTGACACTCTAACTTTATAAGATTTGAACCTCCCCTGTGAGTCCAGTTTGAGATTCCGATGCTTCACTTCAGGTTTACCGTATCCCTTGGACCTTCTTATTGACGATGAAACACAGAAATTGCATCCGAATTTAATACAAAAGGCACAATGCTCACTTAAGTACAAGAGGACTGACACTCTAACTTTATATGATTTGAACCTCCCCTGTGAGTCCAGTTTGAGATTCCGATGCTTCACTTCAGGTTTACTGTATCCCTGGGACCTTCTTATTGACGATGAAACACAGAAATTGCATCCGAATTTAATACAAAAGGCACAATGCTGACTTAAGTACAAGAAGACTGCCACTCTAACTTTCTATGAATTGAACCTCTCCTGTGAGTCCAGTTTCAGATTCCGATGCTTCACTTCAGGTTTACTATATCCCTTGGACCTTCTTATTGACGATGAAACACAGAAATTGCATCCGAATTTAATACAACAGGCACAATGCCGACTTAAGTACAAGAGGACTGACACTCTAACTTTCGATGATTTGAACCTCTCCTGTGAGTCCAGTTTTAGATTCCGATGCTTCACTTCAGGTTTACTGTATCCCTTGGACCTACTTATTGATGATGAACCACAGCAATTGCATCCGAATTTAATACAAAAGGCACAATTCTGACTCACGTACAAGTGGACTGACACTCTAACTCTCTATGATTTGAACCTCTCCTGTGAGTCCAGTTTTAGATTCCGATGCTTCGCTTCATGGTTTACTGTATCCCTTGGACCTTCTTATTGACGATGAAACACAGAAATTGCATCCGAATTTAATGCAAAAGGCACAATGGCGACTTAAGTTAAAGAGGACTGACACTCTAACTTTCGATGATTTGAACCTCTCCTGTGAGTCCAGTTTTAGATTCCGATGCTTCACTTCAGGTTTACTGTATCCCTTGGACCTTCTTATTGACGATGAAACACAGGAAATGCATCCGAATTTAATACAAAAGGCACAATGCCGACTTAAGTACAAGAGGACTGACACCGTAATGTTCGATGATTTGAACCTCTCCTATGAGTCCAGTTTCAGATTCCGATGCTTCACTTCAGGTTTACTGTATCCCTTGGACCTTCTTATTGACGATGAAACACAGAAATTGCATCCAAATTTAATACAAAAGGCACAATGCCCACTTAAGTACAAGTGGACTGACACTCTAACTTTCTATGATTTGAACCTCTCCTGTAAGTCCATTTTTAGATTCCGATGCTTCACTTCAGGTTTACTGTATCGCTTGGACCTTCTTATTGACGATGAAACACAGAAATTGCATCCGAATTTATTACAAAAGGCACAATGCCGACTTAAGTACAAGAGGACTGACACTCTAACTTTATATGATTTGAACCTCCCCTGTGAGTCCAGTTTGAGATTCCGATGCTTCACTTCAGGTTTACCGTATCCCTTGGACCTTCTTATTGACGATGAAACACAGAAATTGCATCCGGATATAATACAAAAGGCACAATGCCGACTTAAGTACAAGAGGACTGACACTCTAACTTTCTATGATTTGAACCTCTTCTGTGATTCCAGTTTTAGATTCTGAGGCTTCACTTCAGGTTTACTGTATCCCTTGGACCTTCTTATTGACGATGAAACACAGAAATTGCATCCGAATTTAATACGAAAGGCAGAATGGCGACTTAAGTACAAGAGGAATGAGACTCTAACTTTCTATGATTTGAACCTCTCCTGTGAGACCAGTTTTAGATTCCGATGCTTCACTTAAGGTTTACAGTAACCCTTGAACCTTCTTATTGACGATGAAACACAGAAATTGCATCCGAATGTAATACAAAAGGCACAATGCCGACTTAAGTACAAGAGGACTGACACTCTAACTTTATATGATTTGTACCTCCCCTGTGAGTCCAGTTTAAGATTCCGATGCTTCACTTCAGGTTTACTGTATCCCTTGGACCTTCTTATTGACAATGAAACACAGAAATTGCATCCGAATTTAATATAAAAGGCACAATGCCGACTTAAGTACAAGAGAACTGACACTCTAACTTTCTATGATATGAACCTCTCCTGTGAGTCCAGTTTTAGATTCCGATGCTTCACTTCAGGTTTACTGTATCCCTTGGACCTTCTTATTGACGATGAAACACAGAAATTGCATCCGAATTTAATACAAAAGGCACAATGCCGACTTAAGTACAAGAGGACTGACACTCTAACTTTCTAAGATTTGAACCTCTCCTGTGAGTCCAGTTTTAGATTTCGATGCTTCACTTCAGGTTTACTGTATCCCTTGGACCTTCTTATTGGCGATGAAACACAGAAATTGCTTCCAAATTCAATACAAAAGGCACAATGCCGACTTAAGTACGAGAGGACTGACACTCTAAATTTCGATTATTTGAACCTCTCCTGTGAGTCCAGTTTTAGATTCCGATGCTTCACTTCAGGTTTACTGTATCCCTTGGACCCTCTTATTGACGATGAAACACAGAAATTGCATCCGAATTGAATACAACAGGCACAATGCCGACTTAAGTACAAGAGGACTAGCACTCTAACTTTCGATGATTTGAACTTTTCCTGTGAGTCCAGTTTTAGATTCCGATGCTTCACTTCAGGTTAACTGTATCCCTTGGACCTTCTTATTGATGGTGAATTACAGCAATTGCATCCGAATTTAATACAAAAAGTACCATTCTGACTTACGTACAAGTGGACTGACACTCTAACTCTCTATGAATTGAACCTCTCCTGTGAGTCCAGTTTTAGATTCCGATACTTCGCTTCAAGTTTACTGTATCCCTTGGACCTTCTTATTGACGATGAAACACAGAAATTGCACCCGAATTTAATGCAAAAGGCACAATGCCGACTTAAGTACAAGAGGACTGACACTCTAACTTTCTATGATTTGAAATTCTCCTGTGAGTCCAGTTTCAGATTCCGATGCTTCACTTCAGGTTTACTGTACACCCTTGGACCTTCTTATTGACGATGAAACACAGAAATTGCATCCGAATTTAATACAAAAGGCACAATGCCGACTTTAGTACAAGCGGACTGACACTCTAACTTTCTATGATTTGAACCTCTCCTGTGAGTCCAGTTTTAGATTCCGATGCTTCACTTCATGTTTACTGTATCCCTTGGACCTTCTAATTGACGATGAAACACAGAAATTGCATCCGAATTTAATACAAAAGGCACAATGCCGACTTAAGTACAAGAGAACTGACACTCTAACTTTCGATGATTTGAACCTCTCCTGTGAGTCCAGTTTCAGATTCCGATGCTTCACTTCAGGTTTACTGTAACCCTTTGACCTTCTTATTGATGGTGAAACACAGAAATTGCATCCGAATTTAATAGAAAAGGCACAATGACGACTTAAGTACAAGAGGACTGACACTCTAACTTTCTACGATTTGAACCTCTCCCGTGAATGCAGTTTTAGATTCCGATGCTTCTCTTCAGGTTTACTGTATCCCTTGGACCTACTTATTGATGATGAACTACAGCAATTGCATCCGAATTTATTACAAAAGGCACAATTCTGACTTACGTACAAGTGGACTGACACTCTAACTCTCTATGATTTGAACGTCTCCTGTGAGTCCAGTTTTAGATTCCGATGCTTCGCTTCAGGTTTACTGTATCCCTTGGACCTTCTTATTGACGATGAAAGACAGAAATTGCATCCGAATTTAATGCAAAAGGCACAATGCCGACTTAAATTAAAGAGGACTGACACTCTAACTTTCGATGATTTGAACCTCTCCTGTGAGTCCAGTTTTAGATTCCGATGCTTCACTTCAGGTTTACTGTATCCCTTGGACCTTCTTATTGACGATGAAACACAGAAAATGCACCCGAATTTAATACAAAAGGCACTATGCCGACTTAAGTACAAGAGGACTGACACCGTAATGTTCGATGATTTGAACCTCTCCTGTGAGTCCAGTTTCAGATTCCGAAGCTTCACTTCATGTTTACTGTATCCCTTGGACCTTCTTATTGACGATGAAACACAGAAATTGCATCCAAATTTAATACAAAAGGCACAATGCCCGCTTAAGTACAAGTGGACTGACACTCTAACTTTCTATGATTTGAACCTCTCCTGTAAGTCCATTTTTAGATTCCGATGCTTCACTTCAGGTTTACTGTATCGCTTGGACCTTCTTATTGACGATGAAACACAGAAATTGCATCCGAATTTATTACAAAAGGCACAATGCCGACTTAAGTACAAGAGGACTGACACTCTAACTTTATATGATTTGAACCTCCCCTCTGAGTCCAGTTTGAGATTCCGATGCTTCACTTCAGGTTTACCGTATCCCTTGGACCTTCTTATTGACGATGAAACACAGATATTGCATCCGAATATAATACAAAAGGCACAATGCCGACTGAAGTACAAGAGGACTGACACACTAACTTTCTATGATTTGAACCTCTTCTGTAATTCCAGTTTTAGATTCTGAGGCTTCACTTCAGGTTTACTGAATCCCTTGGACCTTCTTATTGACGATGAAACACAGAAATTGCATCCGAATTTAATACGAAAGGCACAATGCCGACTTAAGTACAAGAGGAATGAGACTCTAACTTTCTATGATTTGATCCTCTCCTGTGAGACCAGTTTTAGATTCCGATGCTTCACTTCAGGTTTACTGTAACCCTTGGACCTTCTTATTGACGATGAAACACAGAAATTGCATCCGAATTTAATACAAAAGGCACAATTCCGACTTAAGTACAAGAGGACTGACACTGTAACTTTATATGATTTGTACCTCCCCTGTGAGTCCAGTTTGAGATTCCGATGCTTCACTTCAGGTTTACTGTATCCCTTGGACCTTCTTATTGACGATGAAACACAGAAATTGCATCCGAATTTAATACAAAAGGCACAATGCCGACTTAAGTACAAGAGAACTGACACTCTAACTTTCTATGATTTGAACCTCTCCTGTGAGTCCAGTTTTAGATTCCGATGCTTCACTTCAGGTTTACTGTATCCCTTGGACCTTCTTATTGACGATGAAACACAGAAATTGCATCCAAATTCAATACAAAAGGCACAATGCCGACTTAAGTACGAGTGGACTGACACTCTAAATTTCGATTATTTGAACCTCTCCTGTGAGTCCAGTTTCAGATTCCGAAGCTTCACTTCAGGTTTACTGTATCCCTTGGACCTTCTTATTGACGATGAAACACAGAAATTGCATCCAAATTTAATACAAAAGGCACAATGCCCACTTAAGTACAAGTGGACTGACACTCTAACTTTCTATGATTTGAACCTCTCCTTTAAGTTCATTTTTAGATTCCGATGCTTCACTTCAGGTTTACTGTATCGCTTGGACCTTCTTATTGACGATGAAACACAGAAATTGCATCCGAATTTAAGGGGATACGGAATCGGATTTTGGGTTAAAAAATCGAATTTTTTTTTATTGGCGTATTATATTCTGCCATGTTTCCTCTTTAAAATGACGTATCATACATAGCTCTACTACAATTATAACTATTTTATTTTTATATATTTGTGAGATCGGGTATTGCGGTTTAGTTATACACGTCTCTCGTGGCTGACCATGAACTTTTTGGCAGTACCTTTAAAGTGACATGAATTCAAATATCCCGGTTTCCAGTGACTATTTATACACTAGTTGCCCGAAAATGTTTCTCTCTGGTTTCCTCAAGTTACTCTTTGACTTTGTGGCGGGACTGTTTTGTAAACAGTGTGATATAAGAAAGTAGTTGTTGTTGAGTTATTTAGTATTTAGTGCTTCATTTTTCGCAGTGAAAATGCCTAGAGCTAAAGCAAAAGTATTTAAAAAGCGTGTGAACTGGCAAAAGAAAAGAAATAATGATTCATTAGCAAAGCAAAGCAGTTCATCATCATCACTGTTGGAAAATGTGAATCCACTTATTACTGATTTGCCGAACGAACTTACACCAAATGAAAACAGTGCTTCTCATAAAAAACTAAGAGATTTGGAAGAGAAATATAATTTACTTGATAGAGGGAATGAAGTTTTTGAACTCATTGATACGAATATATTGTGTGAAGCTCTTGAAAACAGTTTGTGCTGCAAAAAATGTCATGGAAACGTTTCTCTGAAAGTAGAACCCCATGTTGGCCTGGCTGCCCAGTTTAATTTAATATGCAGTGTTTGTAAATACAGCTGTAAGTTTCCAAGTTCGGTTTCAGTAACTGTAAATAATGGATACAAGAAAACTGAACTTTATGGTGTAAATATTAGGTTAGTTTATGGATTGCGAGCAATTGGTAAGGGCAAAGCAGCTGGTGATATGCTATGTGGTGTTCTAAATCTTCCAAGTGCACCTTCAAAGTTTGAAGCTTACAATTATGTACTAGGATCTGCAGTTGAAGATGTAGCACAGAAGTCAATGCAGGTTGCTGTGGAAGAAGCAGTGGAAGAAAATGACGGCAGTCGTGACCTCACTGTGGCGTTTGATGGCACGTGGCAGAAAAGGGGCCACACCTCCAACAATGGTGTTGTAACAGCAACTAGTGTTGATACTGGCAAGGTTATTGATGTTGCAATAATGTCTAAATACTGTAGGTGCACAGGCAGGCTGAAAAATGAACACAGTGATGACTGTATTGCTAATTATTATGGTAGTAGTGGTGGCATGGAGGTTGCTGGGGTGAAGAAAATTTTTCATCGCTCTTCACAGTGGTATAATGTTCGCTATGTCAAATATCTGGGAGATGGTGACTCTAAAGCATTCAAAGAAGTTTTGGAAAGCAAACCATATGGGAACAGTGTAAATATAAGCAAACTTGAATGTATAGGACATGTGCAGAAGAGAATGGGTGCCAGGCTGAGAAGGTTAAAATCAGTTATGAAAGGGAAAAAACTAGATGATGGGAAAACCTTGGATGGCAGAGGAAGATTGACTGAATCCATAATAGACCACATTCAGAACTGCTATGGCCTTGCAATCAGGCAAAATACAGGCAATCTTGAAGAAATGAGGAGAGCTATATGGGCTTTATATTTCCACACCGCATCCACGGATGAGCATCCACAACATGGTTTGTGCCCCAAAGGTGAAAACATCTGGTGTAAATACAATAGGGGACTAACAACAGGAGAGAAATACATTCACCACCACAGTCTACCATCAGCCATAATGGCAGAAATAAAGCCCATTCTCAGAGATCTGGCTGACAGAAGTCTTCTGATGAAATGTCTTCACGGAAAAACGCAGAACCCCAAAGAGTGCTTGAATAGTGTGATATGGCATCGTCTCCCAAAAACAGTGTTTGCCGGAATTAATACACTACATTTTGGTGTGTATGATGCTGTGGCAACCTTCAATCTTGGAAATATAACTAAATGCCAGGTCCTTCAAAAGTTGGGTATGTGTGTTGGTTCCCGTACGGTACGTGCTATGTTCTTTTTAGATCAGCACAGACTAAGGCATGCTGATAATATAATCAAGACATAAGTGAAAAAAGCAAGACAGGTGCAGAGGGGTGCCAAAAGAAGACTTGAAGATGATTATGAAGACTGTGAAGGGGGTATTAGCTACGGATCAGGAATGTTTTAATCTTCTTTCTCCGTTTCCCGTAAGTTTACTTTTTACTTCATCTAGGAACATTATCTCAGGTACTGGTCAACCTAGAAGTCTGAAATTTTTATGACGTAGTGACATAGGTCCCTATTACATACTGAAACAACGATTTTTTAATTACTTGATTTACAAAAGACTTAGGGGTGATAGTCTAGTAAAAAGCGATGGAAAAAATTTACTTAAAAATAAATGTACAATATCTCTTTAAGAAAATACTTTGACAATAAACTGTTGTTTCAGTATTGTTGTAACATATGAATGCACATACAGTAAAATTTTTACCTCTCTGTCTCCAGTAGTTTGTGAGAAAATGTTCCCTATAGTAGGCATATATTAACATTGCGGGGATAGGTGATTCCGTATCCCCTTAATACAAAAGCACAATGCCGACTTAAGTACAAGAGGACTGACACTCTAACTTTCTATGATTTGAACCTCTTCTGTAATTCCAGTTTTAGATTCTGAGGCTTCACTTCAGGTTTACTGTATCCCTAGGACCTTCTTATTGACGATGAAACACTGAAATTGCATCCTAATTTAATACCAAAGGCACAATGCCGACTTAAGTACAAGAGGAATGAGACTCTAACTTTCTATGATTTGATCCTCCCCTGTGAGACCAGTTTTAGATTCCGATGCTTCACTTCAGGTTTACTATAACCCTTGCACCTTCTTATTGACGATGAAACACAGAAATTGCATCCGAATTTAATACAAAAGGCACAATGCCGCCTTAAGTACAAGAGGACTGACACTCTAATTTTATATGATTTGTACCTCCCCTGTGAGTCCAGTTTGAGATTCCGATGCTTCACTTCAGGTTTACTGTATCCCTTGGACCTTCTTATTGACGATGAAACACAGAAATTGCATCCGAATTTAATACAAAAGGCACAATGCCGACTTAAGTACAAGAGAACTGACACACTAACTTTCTATGATTTGAACCTCTCCTGTGAGTCCAGTTTTAGATTCCGATGCTTCACTTCAGGTTTACTGTATCCCTTGGACCTTCTTATTGACGATGAAACACAGAAATTGCATCCGAATTTAATACAAAAGGCACAATGCCGACTTAAGTACAAGAGGACTGACACTCTAATTTTCTATGATTTGAACCTCTCCTGTGAGTCCAGTTTTAGATTCCGATGCTTCACTTCAGGTTTACTGTATCCCTTGGACCTTCTTATTGACGATGAAACACAGAAATTGCATCCAAATTCAATACAAAAGGCACAATGCCGACTTAAGTACGAGTGGACTGACACCCAAATTTCGATTATTTGAACCTCTCCTGTGAGTCCAGTCTTAGATTGCGATGCTTCACTTCAGGTTTACTGTACCCCTTGGACCTTCTTATTGACGATGAAACACAGAAATTGCATCCGAATTGAATACAACAGGCACAAAGCCGACTTAAGTACAAGAGGACTAGCACTCTAACTTTCGATGATTTGAACTTTTCCTGTGAGTCCAGTTTTACATTCCGATGCTTCACTTCAACTTAACTGTATCCCTTGGACCTTCTTATTGATGATGAAACACAGCAATTGCATCCGAATTTAATACAAAAGGCACAATTCTGACTTACGTACAAGTGGACTGACACTCTAACTCTCTATGATTTGAACCTCTCCTGTGAGTCCAGTTTTAGATTCCAATGCTTCGCTTCAGGTTTACTGTATCCCTTGGACCTTCTTATTGACGATGAAGCACAGAAATTGCACCCGAATTTAATGCAAAAGGCACAATGCCGACTTAAGTACAAGAGGACTGACACTCTAACTTTCTATGATTTGAAATTCTCCTGTGAGTCGAGTTTTAGATTCCGATGCTTCACTTCAGGTTTACTGTAACCCTTGGACCTTCTTATAGACGGTGAAACACAGAAATTGCATCCGAATTTAATACAAAAGGCACAATGCCGACTTAAGTACAAGAGGACTGACACTCTAACTTTCTACGATTTGAACCTCTCCTGTGAGTGCAGTTTTAGATTTCGATGCTTGACTTCAGGTTTACTGTAACCCTTGGACCTTCTTATTGACGATGAAACACAGAAATTGCATCCGAATTTAAAACAAAAGGCACAATGCTGACATAAGTACAAGAGGACTGACACTCCAACTTTATATGATTTGAACCTCCCCTGTGAGTCCAGTTTGAGATTCCGATGCTTCACTTCAGGTTTACTGTATCCCTTGGACCTTCTTATTGACGATGAAACACAGAAAATGCATCCGAATTTAATACAAAAGGCACAATGCCGACTTAAGTACAAGAGGACTGACACCGTAATGTTCGATGATTTTAACCTCTCCAGTGAGTCCAGTTTCAGATTCCGAAGCTTCACTTCAGGTTTACTGTATCCCTTGGACCTTCTTATTGACGATGAAACACAGAAATTGCATCCAAATTTAATACAAAAGGCACAATGCCCACATAAGTACAAGTGGACTGACACTCTAACTTTCTATGATTTGAACCTCTCCTGTAAGTCCATTTTTAGATTCCGATGCTTCACTTCAGGTTTACTGTATCGCTTGGACCTTCTTATTGACGATGAAACACAGAAATTGCTTCCGAATTTATTACAAAAGGCACAAGCCGACTTAAGTACAAGAGGACTGACACTCTAACTTTATATGATTTGAACCTCCCCTGTGAGTCCAGTTTGAGATTCCGATGCTTCACTTCAGGTTTACCGTATCCCTTGGACCTTCTTATTGACGATGAAACACAGAAATTGCATCAGAATATAATACAAAAGGCACAATGCCGACTTAAGTACAAGAGGACTTACACTCTAACTTTCTATGATTTGAACCTCTTCTGTGATTCCAGTTTTAGATTCTGAGGCTTCACTTCAGGTTTACTGTATCCCTTGGACCTTCTTATTGACGATGAAACACAGAAATTGCATCCGAATTTAATACGAAAGGCACAATGCCGACTTAAGTACTAGAGGACTGACACTCTAACTTTATAAGATTTGTACCTCCCCTGTGAGTCCAGTTTGAGATTCCGATGCTTCACTTCAGGTTGACTGTATCCCTTGGACCTTCTTATTGACGATGAAACACAGAAATTGCATCCAAATTCAATACAAAAGGCACAATGCCGACTTAAGTACGAGAGGACTGACACTCTAAATTTCGATTATTTGAACCTCTCCTGTGAGTCCAGTTTTAGATTCAGATGCTTCACTTCAGGTTTACTGTACTCCTTGGACCTTCTTATTGACGATGAAACACAGAAATTGCATCCGAATATAATACAACAGGCACAATGCCGACTTAAGTACAAGAGGAATGACACTCTAACTTTCTATGATTTGAACCTCTTCTGTAATTCCAGTTTTAGATTCTGAGGCTTCACTTCAGGTTTACTGTATCCCTTGGACCTTCTTATTGACGATGAAACACAGAAATTGCATCCGCATTTAATACGAAAGGCACAATGCCGACTTAAGTACAAGAGGAATGAGACTCTAACTTTCTATGATTTGATCCTCTCCTGTGAGACCAGTTTTAGATTCCGATGCTTCACTTCAGGTTTACTGTAACCCTTGGACCTTCTTATTGACGATGAAACACAGAAATTGCATCCGAATTTAATACAAAAGGCACAATGCCGACTTAAGTACAAGAGGACTGACACTCTAACTTTATATGATTTGTACCTGCCCTGTGAGTCCAGTTTGAGATTCCGATGCTTCACTTCAGGTTTACTGTATCCCTTGGACCTTCTTATTGACGATGAAACACAGAAATTGCATCCGAATTTAATACAAAAGGCACAATGCCGACTTAAGTACAAGAGAACTGACACTCTAACTTTCTATGATTTGAACCTCTCCTGTGAGTCCAGTTTTAGATTCCGATGCTTCACTTCAGATTTACTGTATCCCTTGGACCTTTTTGTTGACGATGAAACACAGAAATTGCATCCAAATTCAATACAAAGGGCACAATGCCGACTTAAGTACGAGTGGACTGACACTCTAAATTTCGATTATTTGAACCTCTCCTGCGAGTCCAGTTTCAGATTCCGAAGCTTCACTTCAGGTTTACTGTATCCCTTTTACCTTCTTATTGACGATGAAACACAGAAATTGCATACAAATTTAATACAAAAGGCACAATGCCCACTTAAGTACAAGTGGACTGACACTCTAACTTTCTATGATTTGAACCTCTCCTGTAAGTCCATTTTTAGATTCCGATGCTTCACTTCAGGTTTACTGTATCGCTTGGACCTTCTTATTGACGATGAAACACAGAAATTGCATACGAATTTAATACAAAAGGCACAATGCCGACTTAAGTACAAGAGGACTGACACTCTAACTTTCTATGATTTGAACCTCTTCTGTAATTCCAGTTTTAGATTCTGAGGCTTCACTTCAGGTTTACTGTATCCCTTGGACCTTCTTATTGACGATGAATCACAGAAATTGCATCCGAATTTAATACCAAAGGCACAATGCCGACTTAAGTACAAGAGGAATGAGACTCTAACTTTCTATGATTTGATCCTCCCCTGTGAGACCAGTTTTAGATTCCGATGCTTCACTTCAGGTTTACTATAACCCTTGGACCTTCTTATTGACGATGAAACACAGAAATTGCATCCGAATTTAATACAAAAGGCACAATGCCGACTTAAGTACAAGAGGACTGACACTCTAACTTTATATGATTTGTACCTCCCCTGTGAGTCCAGTTTGAGATTCCGATGCTTCACTTCAGGTTTACTGTATCCCTTGGACCTTCTTATTGACGATGAAACACAGAAATTGCATCCGAATTTAATACAAAAGGCACAATGCCGACTTAAGTACAAGAGAACTGACACTCTAACTTTCTATGATTTGAACCTCTCCTGTGAGTCCAGTTTTAGATTCCGATGCTTCACTTCAGGTTTACTGTGTCCCTTGGACCTTCGTATTGACGATGAAACACAGAAATTGCATCCGAATTTAATACAAAAGGCACAATGCCGACTTAAGTACAAGAGGACTGACAGTCTAACTTTCTATGATTTGAAACTCTCCTGTGAGTCAAGTTTTAGATTCCGATGTTTCACTTCAGGTTTACTGTATCCCTTGGACGTTCTTATTGACGATGAAACACAGAAATTGCATCCAAATTCAATACAAAAGGCACAATGCCGACTTAAGTACGAGTGGACTGACACTCTAAATTTCGATTATTTGAACCTCTCCTGTGAGTCCAGTCTTAGATTGCGATGCTTCACTTCAGGTTTACTGTACCCCTTGGACCTTCTTATTGACGATGAAACACAGAAATTGCATCCGAATTGAATACAACAGGCACAAAAACCGACTTAAGTACAAGAGGACTAGCACTCTAACTTTCGATGATTTGAACTTTTCCTGTGAGTCCAGTTTTAGATTCCGATGCTTCACTTCAGGTTAACTGTATCCCTTGGACCTTCTTATTGATGATGAAACACAGCAATTGCATCCGTATTTAATACAAAAGGCACAATTCTGACTTACGTACAAGTGGACTGACACTCTAACTCTCTATGATTTGAACCTCTCCTGTGAGTCCAGTTTTAGATTCCGATGCTTCGCTTCAGGTTTACTGTATCCCTTGGACCTTCTTATTGACGGTGAAACACAGAAATTGCATCCGAATTTAATACAAAAGGCACAATGCTGACTTAAGTACAAGAGGACTGACACTCTAACTTTCTACGATTTGAACCTCTCCTGTGAGGCAGTTTTAGATTTCGATGCTTGACTTCAGGTTTACTGTAACCCTTGGACCTTCTTATTGACGATGAAACACAGAAATTGCATCCGAATTTAAAACAAAAGGCACAATGCTGACTTAAGTACAAGAGGACTGACACTCTAACTTTATATGATTTGAACCTCCCCTGTGAGTCCAGTTTGAGATTCCGATGCTTCACTTCAGGTTTACTGTATCCCTTGGACCTTCTTATTGACGATGAAACACAGAAAATGCATCCGAATTTAATACAAAAGGCACAATGCTGACTTAAGTACTAGAGGACTGACACCGTAATGTTCGATGATTTGAACCTCTCCTGTGAGTCCAGTTTCAGATTCCGAAGCTTCACTTCAGGTTTACTGTATCCCTTGGACCTTCTTATTGACGATGAAAAACAGAAATTGCATCCAAATTTAATACAAAAGGCAGAATGCCCACTTAAGTACAAGTGGACTGACACTCTAACTTTCTATGATTTGAACCTCTCCTGTAAGTCCATTTTTAGATTCCGATGCTTCACTTCAGGTTTACTGTATCGCTTGGACCTTCTTATTGACGATGGATCACAGAAATTGCTTCCGAATTTTTTACAAAAGGCACAATGCCGACTTAAGTACAAGAGGACTGACACTCTAACTTTATATGATTTGAACCTCCCCTGTGAGTCCAGTTTGAGATTCCGATGCTTCACTTCAGGTTTACCGTATCCCTTGGACCTTCATATTGACGATGAAACACAGAAATTGCATCCGAATATAATACAAAAGGCATAATGCCGACTTAAGTACAAGAGGACTTACACTCTAACTTTCTATGATTTGAACCTCTTCTGTGATTCCAGTTTTAGATTCTGAGGCTTCACTTCAGGTTTACTGTATCCCTTGGACCTTCTTATTGACGATGAAACACATAAATTGCATCCGAATTTAATACGAAAGGCACAATGCCGACTTAAGTACAAGAGGAATGAGACTCTAACTTTCTATGATTTGATCCTCTCCTGTGAGACCAGTTTTAGATTCCGATGCTTCACTTCAGGTTTACTGTAACCCTTGGACCTTCTTATTGACGATGAAACACAGAAATTGCATCCGAATTTAATACAAAAGGCACAATGCCCACTTAAGTACAAGAGGACTGACACTCTAACTTTATATGATTTGTACCTCCCCTGTGAGTCCAGTTTGAGATTCCGATGCTTCACTTCAGGTTGACTGTATCCCTTGGACCTTCTTATTGACGATGAAACACAGAAATTGCATCCAAATTCAATACAAAAGGCACAATGCCGACTTAAGTACGAGAGGACTGACACTCTAATTTTCGATTATTTGAACCTCTCCTGTGAGTCCAGTTTTAGATTCAGATGCTTCACTTCAGGTTTACTGTACCCCTTGGAAGTTCTTATTGACGATGAAACACAGAAATTGCATCCGAATTGAATACAACAGGCACAAAGCCGACTTAAGTACAAGAGGACTAGCACTCTAACTTTATATGATTTGAACCTCTTCTGTAATTCCAGTTTTAGATTCTGAGGCTTCACTTCGGGTTTACTGTATTCCTTGGACCTTCTTATTGACGATGAAACACAGAAATTGCATCCGAATTTAATACGAAAGGCACAATGCCAACTTAATTACAAGAGGAATGAGACTCTAACTTTCTATGATTTGATCCTCTCCTGTGAGACCAGTTTTAGATTCCGATGCTTCACTTCAGGTTTACTGTAACCCTTGGACCTTCTTATTGACGATGAAACACAGAAATTGCATCCGAATTTAATACAAAAGGCACAATGCCGACTTAAGTACAAGAGGACTGACACTCTAACTTTATATGATTTGAACCTCCCCTGTGAGTCCAGTTTTAGATTCCGATGCTTCACTTCAGGTTTACTGTAACCCTTGGACCTTCTTATTGACGGTGAAACACAGAAATTGCATCCGAATTTAATACAAAAGGCACAATGCCGACTTAAGTACAAGAGGACTGACACTCTAACTTTCTACGATTTGAACATCTCCTGTGAGTGCAGTTTTAGATTTCGATGCTTGACTTCAGGTTTACTGTAACCCTTGGACCTTCTTATTGACGTTGAAACACAGAAATTGCATCCGAATTTAAAACAAAAGGCACAATTCTGACTTAAGTACAAGAGGACTGACACTCTAACTTTATATGATTTGAACCTCCCCTGTGAGTCCAGTTTGAGATTCCGATGCTTCACTTCAGGTTTACTGTATCCCTTGGACCTTCTTATTGACGATGAAACACAGAAAATGCATCCGAATTTAATACAAAAGGCACAATGCCGACTTAAGTACAAGAGGACTGACACCGTAATGTTCGATGATTAGAACCTCTCCTGTGAGTCCAGTTTCCGATTCCGAAGCTTCACTTCAGGTTTACTGTATCCCTTGGACCTTCTTATTGACGATGAAACACAGAAATTGCATCCAAATTTAATTCAAAAGGCACAATGCCCACTTAAGTACAAGTGGACTGACACTCTAAATTTCTATGATTTGAACCTCTCCTGTAAGTCCATTTTTAGATTCCGATGCTTCACTTCAGGTTTACTGTATCGCTTGGACCTTCTTATTGACGATGAAACACAGAAATTGCTTCCGAATTTATTACAAATGGCACAATGCCGACTTAAGTACAAGAGGACTGACACTCTAACTTTATATGATTTGAACCTCCCCTGTGAGTCAAGTTTGAGATTCCGATGCTTCACTTCAGGTTTACCGTATCCCTTGGACCTTCTTATTGACGATGAAACACAGAAATTGCATCCGAATTTAAAACAAAAGGCACAATGCTGACTTAAGTACAAGAGGACTGACACTCTAACTTTATATGATTTGAACCTCCCCTGTGAGTCCAGTTTGAGGTTCCGATGCTTCACTTCAGGTTTACTGTATCCCTTGGACCTTCTTATTGACGATGAAACACAGAAAGTGCATCCAAATTCAATACAAAAGGCACAATGCCGACTTAAGTACGAGAGGACTGACACTCTAAACTTCGATTATTTGAACCTCTCCTGTGAGTCCAGTTTTAGATTCAGATGCTTCACTTCAGGTTTACTGTAACCCTTGGACGTTCTTATTGACGGTGAAACACAGAAATTGCATCCGAATTTAATACAAAAGTAACAATGCCGACTTAAGTACAAGAGGACTGACACTCTAACTTTCTACGATTTGAACCTCTCCTGTGAGTGCAGTTTTAGATTTCGATGCTTGACTTCAGGTTTACTGTAACCCTAGGACCTTCTTATTGACGATGAAACACAGAAATTGCATCCGAATTTAAAACAAAAGGCACAATGCTGACTTAAGTACAAAAGGACTGACACTCTAACTTTATATGATTTGAATCTCCCCTGTGAGTCCAGTTTGAGATTCCGATGCTTCACTTCAGGTTTACTGTATCCCTGGGACCTTCTTATTGACGATGAAACACAGAAATTGCATCCGAATTTAATGCAAAATGCACAATGCCGACTTTAGTACAAGCGGTCTGACACTCTAACTTTCTATGATTTGAAAATCTCCTGTGAGTCCTGTTTTAGATTCCGATGCTTCACTTCATGTTTACTGTATCCCTTGGACCTTCTAATTGACGATGAAACACAGATTGTTGCATCCGAATTTAATACAAAAGGCACAATGCCGACTTAAGTACAAGAGAACTGACACTCTAACTTTCTATGATTTGAACCTCTCCTGTGAGTCCAGTTTTAGATTCCGATGCTTCACTTCAGGTTTACTGTATCCCTTGGACCTTCTTATTGACGATGAAACACTGAAATTGCATCCGAATTTAATACAAAAGGCACAATGCTGACTTAAGTACAAGAAGACTGACACTCTAAGTTTCTATGATTGGACCCTCTCCTGTGAGTCCAGTTTTCGATTCCGATGTTTCACTTCAGGTTTACTGTATTCCTTGGACCTTCTTATTGACGATGAAACACAGAAATTGCTTCCAAATTCAATACAAAAGGCACAATGCCGACTTAAGTACCAGAGGACTGACACTCTAAATTTCGATTAATTGAACCTCTCCTGTGAGTCCAGTTTCAGATTCCGAAGCTTCACTTCAGGTTTACTGTATGCCTTGGACCTTCATATTGACGATGAAACACAGAAATTGCATCCAAATTTAATACAAAAGGCACAATGCCCACTTAAGTACAAGTGGACTGACACTCTAACTTTCTATGATTTGAACCTCTCCTGTAAGTCCATTTTTAGATTCCGATGCTTCACTTCAGGTTTACTGTATCGCTTGGACCTTCTTATTGACGATGAAACACAGAAATTGCATCCGAATTTATTACAAAAGGCACAATGCCGACTTAAGTACAAGAGGACTCACACTCTAACTTTATATGATTTGAACCTCCCCTGTGAGTCCAGTTTGAGATTCCGATGCTTCACTTCAGGTTTACCGTATCCCTTGGACCTTCTTATTGACGATGAAACACAGAAATTGCATCCGAATATAATACAAAAGGCACAATGCCGACTTAAGTACAAGAGGACTGACACTCTAACTTTCTATGATTTGAACCTCTTCTGTGATTCCAGTTTTAGATTCTGAGGCCTCACTTCAGGTTTACTGTATCCCTTGGACCTTCTTATTGACGATGAAATACAGAAATTGCATCCGAATTTAATACGAAAGGCACAATGCCGACTTAAGTACAAGAGGAATGAGACTCTAACTTTCTATGATTTGATCCTCTCCTGTGAGACCAGTTTTAAATTCCGAAGCTTCACTTCAGGTTTACTGTAACCCTTGGACCTTCTTATTGACGATTACACACAGAAATTGCATCCGAATTTAATACAAAATGCACAATGCCGACTTAAGTACAAGAGGACTGACACTCTAACTTTATATGATTTGTTTCTCCCCTGTGAGTCCAGATTGAGAATCCGATGCTTCACTTCAGGTTTACTGTATCCCTTGGACCTTTTTATTGACGATGGAACACAGAAATTGCATCCGAATTTAATACAAAAGGCACAATGCCGACTTAAGTACATGAGAACTGACACTCTAACTTTCTATGATTTGAACTTCTCCTGTGAGTTCAGTTTTAGATTCCGATGCTTCACTTCAGGTTTACTGTATCCCTTGGACCATCTTATTGACGATGAAACACAGAAATTGCATCCGAATTTAATACAAAAGGCACAATGCTGACTTAAGTACAAGAGGACTGACACTCTAACTTTATATGATTTGTACCTCCCCTGTGAGTCCAGTTTTAGATTCCGATGCTTCACTTCAGGTTAACTGTATCCCTTTGACCTTCTTATTTACGATGAAACACAGAAATTGCACCCGAATTTAATGCAAAAGGCACAATGCCGACTTAAGTACAAGAAGACTGACACTCTAACTTTCTATCATTTGAAATTTTCCTGTGAGTCCAGTTTCAGATTCCGATGCTTCACTTCAGGTTTACTGTACACCCTTGGACCTTCTTATTGACGATGAAACACAGAAATTGAATCCGAATTTAATAAAAAAGCACAATGCCGACTTTAGTACAAGCGGTCTGACACTCTAACTTTCTATGATTTGAAAATCTCCTGTGAGTCCTGATTTAGATTCCGATGCTTCACTTCATGTTTACTGTATCCCTTGGACCTTCTAATTGACGATGAAACACAGATTGTTGCATCCGAATTTAATACAAAAGGCACAATGCCGACTTAAGTACAAGAGAACTGACACTCTAACTTTCTATGATTTGAACCTCTCCTGTGAGTCCAGTTTTAGATTCCGATGCATCACTTCAGGTTTACTGTATCCCTTGGACCTTCTTATTGACGATGAAACACTGAAATTGCATCCGAATTTAATACAAAAGGCACAATGCTGACTTAAGTACAAGAGGACTGACACTCTAACTTTCTATGATTTGACCCTCTCCTGTGAGTCCAATTTTAGATTCTGAGGCTTCACTTCAGGTTTACTGTATCCCTTGGACCTTCTTATTGACGATGAAACACAGAAATTGCATCCGAATTTAATACGAAAGGCACAATGCCTTCTTAAGTACAAGAGGAATGAGACTCTAACTTTCTATGATTTGATCCTCTCCTGTGAGACCAGTTTTAGATTCCGAAGCTTCACTTCAGGTTTACTGTAACCCTTGGACCTTCTTATTGACGATTAAACACAGAAATTGCATCCGAATTTAATACAAAAGGCACAATGCCGACTTAAGTACAAGAGGACTGACACCCTAACTTTATATGATTTGTTTCTCCCCTGTGAGTCCAGATTGAGAATCCGATGCTTCACTTCAGGTTTACTGTATCCCTTGGACCTTTTTATTGACGATGAAACACAGAAATTGCATCTGAATTTAATACAAAAGGCACAATGCCGACTTAAGTACATGAGAACTGACACTCTAATTTTCTATGATTTGAACCTCTCCTGTGAGTCCAGTTTTAGATTCCGATGCTTCACTTCAGGTTTACTGTATCCCTTGGACCATCTTATTGACGATGAAACACAGAAATTGCATCCGAATTTAATACAAAAGGCACAATGCTGACTTAAGTACAAGAGGACTGACACTCTAACTTTCTATGATTTGAACCTCTCCTGTGAGTCCAGTATTAGATTCCGATGCTTCACTTCAGGTTTACTGTATCCCTTGGACCTTCTTATTGACGATGAAACACAGAAATTGCATCCAAATTCAATACAAAAGGCACAATGCCGACTTAAGTACGAGAGGACTGACACTCTAAATTTCGATTATTTGAACCTCTCCGGTGAGTCCAGTTTTAGATTCCGATGCTTCACTTCAGGTTAACTGTATCCCTTGGACCTTCTTATTGATGATGAAACACAGCAATTGCATCCGAATTTAATACAAAAGGCACAATTCTGACTTACGTACAAGTGGACTGACACTCTAACTCTCTATGATTTGAACCTCTCCTGTGAGTCCAGTTTTAGATTCCGATGCTTCGCTTCAGGTTTACTGTATCCCTTGGACCTTCTTATTGACGATGAAGCACAGAAAATGCACCCGAATTTAAAGCAAAAGGCACAATGCCGTCTTAAGTACAAGAGGACTGACACTCTAACTTTCTACGATTTGAACATCTCCTGTGAGTGCAGTTTTAGATTTCGATGCTTGACTTCAGGTTTACTGTAACCCTTGGACCTTCTTATTGACGATGAAACACAGAAATTGCATCCGAATTTAAAACAAAAGGCACAATGCTGACTTAAGTACAAGAGGACTGACACTCTAACTTTATATGATTTGAACCTCCCCTGTGAGTCCAGTTTGAGATTCCGATGCTTCACTTCAGGTTTACTGTATCCCTTGGACCTTCTTATTGACGATGAAACACAGAAATTGCATCCGAATTTAATACAAAAGGCACAATAACGACTTAGGTACAAGAGGACTGACACTCTAACTCTCTATGATTAGAACCTCTACTGTGAGTCCAGTTTTGGATTCCGATGCTTCACTTCAGGTTTACTGTATCCCTTGGACCTTCTTATTGACGATGAAACACAGAAATTGCATCCGGATTTAATACAAAAGGCACAATGCCGACTTAAGTACAAGCGGACTGACACTCTAACTTTCTATGATTTGAACCTCTCCTGTGAGTCCAGTTTTAGATTCCGATGCTTCACTTCATGTTTACTGTATCCCTTGGACCTTCTAATTGTCGATGAAACACAGTAATTGCATCCGAATTTAATACAAAGGCACAATGCTGACTTAAGTACAAGAGGACTGACACACTAACTTTCTATGTTTTGAAACTCTCCTGTGAGTCCATTTTTAGATTCCGATGCTTCACTTCAGGTTTACTGTATCCCTTGGACCTTCTTATTGACGATGAAACACAGATATTGCATCCGAATTTAATACAACAGGCCCAATGCCGACTTAAGTACAAGAAAACTGACACTCAAACTTTCGATGATTTAAACTTCTCCTGTGAGTCCAGTTTTAGAATCCGATGCATCACTTCAGGTTTACTGTATCTCTTGGACCTACTTATTGATGATGAACCACAGCAATTGCATCCGAATTTAATACAAAAGCACAATTCTGACTTACGTACAAGTGAACTGACACTCTAACTCTCTATGATTTGAACCTCTCCTGTGAGTCCAGTTTTAGATTCTGATGCTTCGCTTCAGGTTTACTGTATTCGTTGGACCCTCTTATTGACGATGAAACACAGAAATTGCATCCGAATTTAATGCAAAAGACACAATGCCGACTTAAGTACAAGAGGACTGACACTCTAACTTTCGATGATTTGAACCTCTCCTGTGAGTCCAGTTTTAGATTCCGATGCTTCACTTCAGGTTTACTGTATCTCTTGGACCTTCTTATTGACGATGAAACACAGATATTGCATCAGAATTTAATACAAAACGCACAATGCCGACTTAAGTACAAGAGGACTGACACCTTAATGTTCGATGATTTGAACCTCTCCTGTGAGTCCAGTTTTAGATTCCGATGGTTCACTTCAGGTTTACTGTATCCCTTGGACCTTCTTATTGACGATGAAACACAGAAATTGCATCCAAATTTAATACAAAAGGCACAATGCCCACTTAAGTACAAGTGGACTGACACTCTAACTTTCTATGATTTGAACCTCTCCCGTAAGTCCATTTTTAGATTCCGATGCTTCACTTCAGGTTTACTGTATCGCTTGGACCTTCTTATTGACGATGAAACACAGAAATTGCATCCGAATATAATACAAAAGGCACAATGCCGACTTAAGTACAAGTGGACTGACACTCTAACTTTATATGATTTGAACCTCCCCTGTGAGTCCAGTTTGAGATTCCGATGCTTCACTTCAGGTTTACTGTATCCCTTGGACCTTCTTATTGACGATGAAACACAGAAATTGCATCCGAATTTAATACAAAAGGCACAATGCCGACTTAAGTACAAGAGGACTGACACTCTAACTTTCTGTGATTTGAACCTCGCCTGTGAGTTCAGTTTTAGATTCCGATGCTTCACTTCAGGTTTACTGTATCCCTTGGACCCTCATATTGACGATGAAACACAGAAATTGCATCCGAATTTAATGCAACAGGCCCAATGCCGACTTAAGTATAAGAGGACTGACACTCGAACTTTCGATGATTAGAACTTCTCCTGTGAGTCCAGTTTTAGATTCCGATGCTTCACTTCAGGTTTACTGTATCTCTTGGACCTAGTTATTGATGATGAACCACAGCAATTTCATCCAAATTTAATACAAAAGGCACAATTCTGACTTACGTACAAGTGGACTGACACTCTAAGTTGCTATGATTTGAACCTCACCTGTGAGTCCATTTTTAGATTCCGATGCTTCACTTCAGGTTTACTGGATCCCTTGGACCTACTTATTGACGATGAAACTTAGAAATTGCATACAAATTTAATACAAAATGCACAATGCCGACTTAAGTACAAGAGGACTGACACTCTAACTATCTATGATTTGAACCACTCCTCTGAGGCCAGATTTAGATTCCGATGCTTGACTTCATGTTAAATGTATCCCTTGGACTTTCTTATTGACGATGAAACACAGAAATTGCATCCGAATGTAATACAAAAGGCACAATGCCGGCTTAAGTACAAGAATACTGACACTCTAACATTCTATGATTTGAACCTCTCCTGTGATTCCAGTTTTAGATTCCGATGCTTCACTTCAGGTTAACTGTATCCTTTGGACCTTCTTATTGACGATGAAATACAGAAATAGCATCCGAATTTAATACAAAATGCACAATGCCGACTTAAGTACCAGAGGACTGACACTCTAACTTTCTATGATTTGAACCTCTCCTGTGAGTCCAGTTTTAGATTCCGATGCTTCACTTCAGATTTGCTGTATCCCTTGGAACTTCTTAATCACGATGAAACACAGAAATTGCATACGAATTTAATACACAAGGCACAATGCCGACTTAAGTACAAGACGACTGACACTCCAACTTTGTATGATTTGAACCTCTCCTGTGAGTCCATTCTCAGATGCCGATGCTTCACTACAGGTTTACTGTATCCCTTGGACCTTCTCATTGACGATGAAACACAGAAATTTTATCCGAATTTAATACAATAGGTACATTGCCGACTTAAGTACAAGAGGACTGACACTCTAACTTTCTATGATTTGAACCACTCCTCTGATGCCAGATTTAGATTCCGATGCTTCACTTCAGGTTTACTGTATCCCTTGGACCTTCTTATTGACGATGAAACACAGAAATTGCATCTGAATTTAATACAAAAGGCACAATGCCGGCTTAAGTACAAGAGGGCTGACACTCTAACTCTCTATGATTTGAACTTCTACTGTGATTCCAGTTTTAGATTCCGTTGCTTCACTTCAGGTTTACTGAATCCCTTGGGCCCTCTTATTGATGCTGAATCACAGAAATTGCATCCGAATTTAATACAAAATGCACAATGCCGACTTAGGTACAAGAGGACTGACACTCTAACTTCCTATGATTAGAAGCACTCCTGTGAGGCCAGTTTTAGATTACGATGCTTCACTTCAGGTTTACTGTATCCCTTGGACCTTCTTATTAACGATGTAACACAGAAATTGCATACGAATTTAATACAAAAGGCACAATGCCGACTTAAGTACAAGAGGACTGACACTCTAACTTTCTATGATTTGAACCTCTCCTGTGAGTCCAGTTTTACATTCCGATGCTTCACTTCAGGTTTATTGTATCCCTTGGACCTTCTTATTGACGATGAAACACAGAAATTGCATCCGAATTAAATACAAAAGGCACAATGCTGGCCTAAGTACAAGAGGACTGACACTCTAACTTTCTATGATTTGAACTTCTCCTGTTATTCCGGTTTTAGATCCCCATGCTTCACTTCAGGTTTACTGTATCCCTTGGGCCTTCTTATTGACGATCAAACACAGAAATTGCATCCGAATTTAAGACAAAAGTCACAATGCCGACTTAAGTACAAGAGGACTGACACTCTAACTTTCTATGATTTGAACATCTCCTGTGAGTCCAGTTTTAGATTCCGATGCTTTACTTCAGGTTTACTGTATCCCTTGGACCTTCTTATTGACGATGAAACACAGAAATTGCATCCGAATTTAATACAAAATGCCCAATGCCGACTTAAGTACAAGAGGACTTACACTTTAGCTTTCTATGATCTGAGCCACTCCTGTGAGTCCAGTTTATATTCCGATGCTTCACTTCCAGTTTACTGTATCACTTGGACCTTCTTATTGACGATGAAACACAGAAATTGCATACGAATTTAATACAAAAGGCACATTGCCGACTTAAGTACAAGAGGACTGACACTCTAACTTTCTATGATTAGAACCACTCCTGTGAGTCCAGTTTCCGATTCCGATGCTACACTTCAGGTTTACTGTATCCCTTGGACCTTCTTATTGACGATGAAACACAGAAATTGCATCCGAATTTAGTGCAAAAGGCACAATGCCGACTTAAGTACACGAGGACTGACACTCTAACTTTCTATGATTTGAACCTCTCCTGTGATTCCAGTTTTAGATTCCGATGCTTCACTTCAGGTTAACTCTATCCCTTGGACCTACTTATTGACGATGAAACACAGAAATTTCATCCGAATTTAATACAAAATGCACAATGCCGACTTAAGTACAAGAGGACTGACACTCTAATTTTCTATGATTTGAACCACTCCTGTGAGGCCAGTTTTAGATTCCGATGCTTCACTTCAGGTTTACTGTATCCCTTGGATCTTCTTATTGACGATGAAACACAGAAATTGCATCCGAATTTAATACAAAAGGCACAATGGCGACTTAAGTACAAGAGGACTAACACTCTAACTTTCTATGATTTGAACCTCTCCTGTGAGTCCATTCTTAGATGCCGATGCTTCACTACAGGTTTACTGTATCCCTTGGACCTTCTCATTGACGATGAAACACAGAAATTGCATCCGAATTTAATACAAAAGGCACAATGCCGACTTAAGTACAAGAGGACTAACACTCTAACTTTCTATGATTTGAACCTCTCCTGTGAGTCCATTTTTAGATTCTGATGCTTCACTTCAGGTTTACTGTATCCCTTGGACGTTGTTATTGACGATGAAACCCAGAAATTGCATCTGAATTTAATACAAAAGGCACAATGCCGGCTTAAGTACAAGAGGGCTGACACTCTAACTTTCTATGATTTGAACTTCTCCTGTGATTCCAGTTTTAGATTCCGATACTTCACTTCAGGTTTACTGTATCCCTTGGACCTTCTTATTGACGATGAAACACAGAAATTGCATCCGAATTTAATACAAAATGCACAATGCCGACTTAAGTACAAGAGGACTGATACCCTAATTTTCTTTGATTTGAACCTCTCCTGTGAGTCCAGTTTTAGATTCCGATGCTTTACTTCAGGTTTACTGTATCCCTTGGACCTTCTTATTATCGATGAAACACAGAAATTGCATCCGAATTTAATACAAAATGCAAATGCCGACTTAAGTACAAGAGGACTTACACTCTAGCTTTCTATGATTTGAGCCTCTCCTGTGAGTCCAGTTTATATTCCGATAATTCACTTTAAGTTTACTGTATCACTTGGACCTTCTTATTGACGATGAAACACAGAAATTGCATACGAATTTAATACAAAAGGCACATTGCCGACTTAAGTACAAGAGTACTGACACTCTAACTTTCTATGATTAGAACCACTCCTGTGAGGCCAGTTTTAGATTCCGATGCTTCACTTCAGGTTTACTGTATCCCTTGGACCTTCTTATTGACGTTGAAACACAGAAATTGCATCCGAATTTAATACAAAAGGCACAATGCCGACTTAAGTACAAGAGGACTGACACCCTAATTTTCTATGATTTGAAACTCTCCTGTGAGTCCAGTTTCTGATTCCGATGCTTCACTTTAGGTTTACTGTATCCCTTGGACCTTCTTGTTGACGATGAAACACAGAAATTGCATCAGAATTTAATACAAAAAGCACAATGCCGGCTTAAGTACAAGATGACTGACACTCTAACTTTCTATGATTTGAACCTCTCTGTGAGTCCAGTTTTAGATTCCGATGCTTCACTTCAGGTTTACTGTATCCCTTGGACCTTCTTATTGACGATGAAACACAGAAATTGCATCCAAATTTAATACAAAAGGCACAATGCCGACTTAAGTACAAGAGGACTGATACCCTAATTTTCTTTGATTTGAACCTCTCCTGTGAGTCCAGTTTCTGATTCCGATGCTTCACTTCAGGTTTACTGTATCCCTTGGACCTTCATGTTGGCGATGAAACACAGAAATTGCATTCGAATTTAATACAAAAGGCACAATGCCGGCTTAAGTACAAGATGACTGACACTCTAACTTTCTATGATTTGAACTTCTCCTGTTATTCCAGTTTTAGATTCCGATGCTTCACTTCAGGTTTACTGTATCCCTTGGGCCTTCTTATTGACGATCAAACACAGAAATTGCATCCGAATTTAAGACAAAAGTCACAATGCCGACTTAAGTACAAGAGGACTGACACTCTAACTTTCTATGATTTCAACCTGTCCTGTGAGTCCAGTTTTAGATTCCGATGCTTTACTTCAGGTTTACTGTATCCCTTGGACCTTCTTATTGAGGATGAAACACAGAAATTGCATCCGAATTTAATACAAAATGCACAATGCCGACTTAAGTACAAGAGGACTTACACTCTAGCTTTCTATGATTTGAGCCTCTCCTGTGAGTCCAGTTTATATTCCGATGCTTCACTTTAAGTTTACTGTATCACTTGGACCTTCTTATTGACGATGAAACACAGAAATTGCATACGAAATTAATACAAAAGGCACATTGCCGACTTAAGTACAAGAGGACTGACACTCTAACTTTCTATGATTAGAACCACTCCTGTGAGACCAGTTTTAGATTACGATGCTTCACTTCAGGTTTACTGTATCCCTTGGACCTTCTTATTGACGATGAAACACAGAACTTGCATCCGAATTTAATACAAAAGTCACAATGCCGACTTAAGTACAAGAGGACTGACACTCTAACTTTCTATGATTTGAACCTCTCCTGTGAGTCCAGTTTTAGATTCCGATGCTTCACTTCAGGTTTACTGTATCCCTTGGACCTTCTTATTGACGATGAAAAACAGAAATTGCATCCGAATTTAATACAAAAGGCACAATGCCGGCTTAAGTACAAGAGCACTGACACTCTAACTTTCTAAGATTGGAACTTCTCCTGTGATTCCATATTTAGATTCCGATGCTTCACTTCAGGTTTACTGTATCCCGTGGGCCTACTTATTGACGATGAAACACAGAAATTGCATCCGAATTTAATACAATAGGCACAATGCCGACTAAAGTGCAAGACGACTGACACTCTTACTTTCTCTGATTTTAACCCCTCCTGTGAGTCCAGTTTTAGATTCCGATGCTTCACTTCAGGTTTACAGTATCCCTTGGACCTTCTTATTGACGATGAAACACAGAAATTGCATACGAATTTAATACAAAAGGCACAATGGCGACTTAAGTACAAGAGGACTTACACTCTAGCTTTCTATGATTTGAGCCTCTCCTGTGAGTCCAGTTTATATTCCGATGCTTCACCTTAAGTTTACTGTATCACTTGGACCTTCTTATTGACGATGAAACACAGAAATTGCATACGAATTTAATACAAAAGGCACATTGCCGACTTAAGTACAAGAGGACTGACACTCTAACTTTCTATGATTAGAACCACTCCTGTGAGGCCAGTTTTAGATTCCGATGCTTCACTTCAGGTTTACTGTATCCCTTGGACCTTCTTATTGACGATGAAACACAGAAATTGCATCCGAATTTAATACAAAAGGCACAATGCCGACTTAAGTACAAGAGGACTGACACCCTAATTTTCTATGATTTGAACCTCTCCTGTGAGTCCAGTTTCTGATTCCGATGCTTCACTTCAGGTTTACTGTATCCCTTGGACCTTCTTGTTGACGATGAAACACAGAAATTGCATACGAATTTAATACAAAAGGCACAATGCCGACTTAAGTACAAGAGGACTGACACTCTAACTTCCTATGATTTGAACCTCTCCTGTCAGTCCAGTTTTAGATTCCGATGCTTCACTTCAGGTTTAATGTATCCCTTGGGCCATCTTATTGACGATGAAACACAGAAATTGCATCCGAATTTAAGACAAAAGTCACAATGCCAACTTAAGTACAAGAGGACTGACACTCTAACTTTCTATGATTTGAACATGTCCTGTGAGTCCAGTTTTAGATTCCGATGCTTTACTTCAGGTTTACTGTATCCCTTGGACCTTCTTATTGACGATGAAACACAGAAATTTCATCCGAATTTAATACAAAATGCACAATGCCGACTTAAGTACAAGAGGACTTACACTCTAGCTTTCTATGATTTGAGCCTCTCCTGTGAGTCCAGTTTATATTCCGATGCTTCACTTTAAGTTTACTGTATCACTTGGACCTTCTTATTGACGATGAAACACAGAAATTGCATACGAATTTAATACAAAAGGCACATTGCCGACTTAAGTACAAGAGGACTGACACTCTAACTTTCTATGATTAGAACCACTCCTGTGAGGCCAGTTTTAGATTCCGATGCTTCACTTCAGGTTTACTGTATTCCTTGGACCTTCTTATTGACGATGAAACACAGAAATTGCATCCGAATTTAATACAAAAGGCACAATGCCGACTTAAGTACAAGAGGACTGACACCCTAATTTTCTATGATTTGAACCTCTCCTGTGAGTCCAGTTTCTGATTCCGATGCTTCACTTCAGGTTTACTGTATCCCTTGGACCTTCTTGTTGACGATGAAACACAGAAATTGCATCCGAATTTAATACAAAAGGCACAATGCCGGCTTAAGTACAAGATGACTGACACTCTAACTTTCTAAGATTGGAACTTCTCCTGTGATTCCAGATTTAGATTCCGATGCTTCACTTAAGGTTTAATGTATCCCTTGGGCCTTCTTATTGACGATGAAACACAGAAATTGCATCCGAATTTAAGACAAAAGTCACAATGCCAACTTAAGTACAAGAGGACTTACACTCTAGCTTTCTATGATTTGAGCCTCTCCTGTGAGTCCAGTTTATATTCCGATGCTTCACTTTAAGTTTACTGTATCACTTGGACCTTCTTATTGACGATGAAACACAGAAATTGCATACGAATTTAATACAAAAGGCACATTGCCGACTTAAGTACAAGAGGACTGACACTCTAACTTTCTATGATTAGAACCACTCCTGTGAGGCCAGTTTTAGATTCCGATGCTTCACTTCAGGTTTACTGTATCCCTTGGACCTTCTTGTGGACGATGAAACACAGAAATTGCATCCGAATTTAATACAAAAGGCACAATGACGGCTTAAGTACAAGATGACTGACACTCTAACTTTCTATGATTTGAACCTCTCTGTGAGTCCAGTTTTAGATTCCGATGCTTCACTTCAGGTTTACTGTATCCCTTGGACCTTCATATTGACGATGAAACACAGAAATTGCATCCGAATTTAATACAAAAGGCACAATGCCGACTTAAGTACAAGAGGACTGACACTCTAACTTTCTATGGTTTGAACCTCTCCTGTGAGTCCAGTTTTAGATTCCGATGCTTCACTTCAGGTTTACTGTATCCCTTGGGCCTTCTTATTGACGATGAAACACAGAAATTGCATCCGAATTAAATACAAAAGGCAGAATGCTGGCTTAAGTACAAGAGGACTGACACTCTAACTTTCTATGATTTGAACTTCTCCTGTTATTCCAGTTTTAGATTCCGATGCTTCACTTCAGGTTTACTGTATCCCTTGGGCCTTCTTATTGACGATCAAACACAGAAATTGCATCCGAATATAAGACAAAAGTCACAAAGCCGACTTAAGTACAAGAGGACTGGCACTCTAACTTTCTTTGATTTGAACCTGTCCTGTGAGTCCAGTTTTAGATTCCGATGCTTTACTTCAGGTTTACTGTATCCCTTGGACCTTCTTATTGACGATGAAACACAGAAATTGCATCCGAATTTAATACAAAATGCACAATGCCGACTTAAGTACAAGAGGACTTACACTCTAGCTTTCTATGATTAGAGCCTCTCTTGTGAGTCCAGTTCATATTCCGATGCTTCACTTTAAGTTTACTGTATCTCTTGGACCTTCTTATTGACGATGAAACACAGAAATTGCATACGAATTTAATACTAAAGGCACATTGCCGACTTAAATACAAGAGGACTGACACTCTCACTTTCTATGATTAGAACCACTCCTGTGAGGCCAGTTTTAGATTCCGATGCTTCACTTCAGGTTTACTGTATCCCTTGGATCTTGTTATTGACGATGAAACACAGAAATTGCATCCGAATTTAATACAAAATGCACAATGCCGACTTAAGTACAAGAGGACTTACACTCTAGCTTTCTATGATTAGGGCCTCTCTTGTGAGTCCAGTTCATATTCCGATGCTTCACTTTAAGTTTACTGTATCTCTTGGACCTTCTTATTGACGATGAAACACAGAAATTACATACGAATTTAATACTAAAGGCACATTGCCGACTTAAATACAAGAGGACTGACACTCTCACTTTCTATGATTAGAACCACTCCTGTGAGGCCAGTTTTAGATTCCGATGCTTCACTTCAGGTTTACTGTATCCCTTGGATCTTGTTATTGACGATGAAACACAGAAATTGCATCCGAATTTAATACAAAAGGCAGAATGCCGACTTAAGTACAAGAGGACTGACACCCTAATTTTCTATGATTTGAACCTCTCCTGTGAGTCCAGTTTCTGATTCCGATGCTACACTTCAGGTTTACTGTATCCCTTGGACCTTCTTATTGACGATGAAACACAGAAATTTCATCCGAATTTAGTGCAAAAGGCACAATGACGACTTAAGTACAAGAGGACTGACACTCTAACTTCATATGATTTGAACCTCTCCTGTGATACCAGTTTTAGATTCCGATGCTTCACTTCAGGTTAACTGTATCCCTTGGACCTTCTTACTGACGATGAAACACAGAAATTGCATCCGAATTTAATACAAAATGCACAATGACGACTTAAGTACAAGAGGACTGACACTCTAAGTTGCTATGATTTGAACCTCTCCTGTGAGTCCAGTTTTACATTCCGATGTTTCACTTCAGGTTTACTGTATCCCTAGGACCATGTTATTGACGATGAAACACAGAAATTGCAACCGAATTTAATACAAAAGGCACAATGCCGACTTAAGTACAAGAGGACTGACACTCTAATTTTATATGATTTGTACCTCCCCTGTGAGTCCAGTTTGAGATTCCGATGCTTCACTTCAGGTTTACTGTATCTCTTGGACCTTCTTATTGACGATGAAACACAGATATTGCATCCGAATTTAATACAAAAGGCACAATGCCGACTTAAGTACAAGAGAACTGACACTCTAACTTTCTATGATTTGAACCTCTCCTGTGAGTCCAGTTTTAGATTCCGATTCTTCACTTCAGGTTTACTGTATACCTTGGACCTTCTTATTGACGATGAAACACAGAAATTGCATCCGAATTTATTACAAAAGGCACAATGCCGACTTAAGTACAAGAGGACTGACACTCTAACTTTCTATGATTTGAGCCTCTCCTGTGAGTCCAGTTTTAGATTCCGATGCTTCTCTTCAGGTTAACTGTATCCCTTGGACCTTCTTATTGACGATGAAACACAGAAATTGCATCCAAATTCAATTCAAAAGGCACAATGCCGACTTAAGTACGAGAGGACTGACACTCTAAATTTCGATTATTTGAACCTCTCCTGTGAGTCCAGTTTTAGATTCAGATGCTTCACTTCAGGTTTACTGTACCCCTTGGACCTTCTTATTGACGATGAAACACAGAAATTGCATCCGAATTGAATACAACAGGCACAAAGCCGTCTAAAGTACAAGAGGACTAGCACTCTAACTTTCGATGATTTGAACTTTTCCTGTGAGTCCAGTTTTAGATTCCGATGCTTCACTTCAGGTTAACTGTATCCCTTGGACCTTCCTATTGATGATGAAACACAGCAATTGCATCCGAATTTTATACAAAAGGCACAATTCTGACTTACGTACAAGTGGACTGACACTCTAACTCTCTATGATTTGAACCTCTCCTGTGAGTCCAGTTTTAGATTCCGATGCTTCGCTTCAGGTTTACTGTATCCCTTGGACCTTCTTATTGATGATGAAGCTCAGAAATTGCACCCGAATTTAATGCAAAAGGCACAATGCCGACTTAAGTACAAGAGGACTGACACTCTAACTTTCTATGATTTGAAACTCTCCTGTGAGTCCAGTTTTAGATTCCGATGCTTCACTTCAGGTTTACTGTAACTCTTGGACCTTCTTATTGACGGTGAAACACAGAAATTGCATCCGAATTTAATACAAAAGTCACATTGCCGACTTAAGTACAAGAGGACTGACACTCTAACTTTCTACGATTTGAACCTCTCCTGTGAGTGTAGTTTTAGATTTCGATGCTTGACTTCAGGTTTACTGTAACCCATGGACCTTCTTATTGACGATGAAACAAAGAAATTGCATCCGAATTTAAAACAAAAGGCACAATGCTGACTTAAGTACAAGAGGACTGACACTCTAATTTTATTTGATTTGAACCCCCCCTGTGAGTCCAGTTTGAGATTCCGATGCTTCACTTCAGGTTTACTGTATCCCTGGGACCTTCTTATTGACGATGAAACACAGAAATTGCATCAGAATTTAATACTAAAGGCACAATAACGACTTAAGTACAAGAGGACTGACACTCTAACTTTCTATGATTTGAAACACTCCTGTGAGTCCAGTTTTAGATTTCGATGCTTCACTTCAGGCTTACTGTATCCCTTGGAGTTTCTTATTGACGATGAAACTCAGAAATTGCATCCAAATTCAATACAAAAGGCACAATGCCGACTTAAGTACGAGAGGACTGACACTCTAAATTTCGATTATTTGAACCTCTCCTGTGAGTCCAGTTTTAGATTCCGATGCTTCACTTCAGGTTTACTGTATCCCTTGGACCTTCTTATTGACGATGAAACACAGAAATTGCATCCGAATTGAATACAACAGGCACAATACCGACTTAAGTACAAGAGGACTAGCACTCTAACTTTCTATGATTTGAAATTCTCCAGTGAGTCAGTTTCAGATTCCGATGCTTCACTTCAGGTTTACTGTACACCCTTGGACCTTCTTATTGACGATGAAACACAGAAATTGCATCCGAATTTAATACAAAAGGCACAATGCCGACTTAAGTACAAGAGGACTGACACTCTAACTTTATATGATTTGTTTCTCCCCTGTGGGTCCAGTTTGAGATTCCGATGCTTCACTTCAGGTTTACTGTATCCCTTGGACCTTCTTATTGACGATGAAACACAGAAATTGCATCCGAATTTAATACAAAAGGCACAATGCCGACTTAAGTACAAAAGAACTGACACTCTAACTTTCTATGATTTGAACCTCTCCTGTGAGTCCAGTTTTAGATTCCGATGCTTCACTTCAGGTTTACTATATCCCTTGGACCTTCTTATTGACGATGAAACACAGAAATTGCATCCGAATTTAATACAAAAGGCACAATGCCGACTTAAGTACAACAGGACTGACACTCTAACTTTCTACGATATGAACCTCTCCTGTGAGTGCAGTTTTAGATTTCGATGCTTGACTTCACGTTTACTGTAACCCTTGGACCTTCTTATTGACGATGAAACACAGAAATTGCATCCGAATTTAAAAACAAAAGGCACAATGCTGACTTAAGTACAAGAGGACTGACACTCTAACTTTATATGATTTGAACCTCCCCTGTGAGTCCAGTTTGAGATTCCGATGCTTCACTTCAGGTTTACTGTTTCCCTTGGACCTTCTTATTGACGATGAAACACAGAAATTGCATCCGAATTTAATACAAAAGGCACAATAACGACTTAAGTACAAGAGGACTGACACTCTAACTCTCTATGATTAGAACCTCTACTGTGAGTCCAGTTTTGGATTCCGATGCTTCACTTCAGGTTTACTGTATCCCTTGGACCTTCTTACTGACGATGAAACACAGAAATTGCATCCGAATTTAATACAAAAGGCACAATGCCGACTTAAGTACAAGCGGACTGACACTCTAACTTTCTATGATTTGAACCTCTCCTGTGAGTCCAGTTTTAGATTCCGATGCTTCACTTCATGTTTACTGTATCCCTAGGACCTTCTAATTGGTGATGAAACACAGAAATTGCATCCGAATTTAATACAAAAGGCACAATGCTGACTTAAGTACAAGAGGACTGACACTCTAATTTTCTATGATTTGAAACTCTCCTGTGAGTCCAGTTTTAGATTCCCATGCTTCACTTCAGATTTACTGTATCCCTTGGACCTTCTTATTGACGATGAAACACAGAAATTGCATCCGAATTTAATACAACAGGCCCAATGCCGACTTAAGTACAAGAAGACTGACACTCTAACTTTCGATGATTTGAACTTCTCCTGTGAGTCCAGTTTTTAATTCCGATGCATCACTTCAGGTTTACTGTATCTCTTGGACCTACTTATTGATGATGAACCACAGCAATTGCATCCGAATTTAATACAAAAGCACAATTCTGACTTACGTACAAGTGAACTGACACTCTAACTCTCTATGATTTGAACCTCTCCTGTGAGTCCAGTTTTAGATTCTGATGCTTCGCTTCAGGTTTACTGTATCCCTTGGACCTTCTTATTAACGATGAAACACAGAAATTGCATCCGAATTTAATGCAAAAGGCACAATGCCGACTTAAGTACAAGAGAACTGACACTCTAACTTTCGATGATTTGAACCTCTCCTGTGAGTCCAGTTTTAGATTCTGATGCTTCCCTTCAGGTTTACTGTATCTCTTGGACCTTCTTATTGACGATGAAACACAGAAAATGAATCTGAATTTAATACAAAAGGCACAATTTCGACTTAAGTACAAGAGGACTGACACCGTAATGTTCGATGATTTGAACCTCTCCTGTGAGTCCAGTTTCAGATTCCGAAGCTTCACTTCAGGTTTACTGTATCCCTTGGACCTTCTTATTGACGATGAAACACAGAAATTGCATCCAAATTTAATACAAAAGGCACAATGCCCACTTAAGTACAAGTGGACTGACACTCTCACTTTCTATGATTTGAACCTCTCCTGTAAGTCCATTTTTAGATTCCGATGCTTCACTTCAGGTTTACTGTATCGCTTGGACCTTCTTATTGACGATGAAACACAGAAATTGCTTCCGAATTTATTACAAAAGGCACAATGCCGACTTAAGTACAAGAGGACTCACACTCTAACTTTCGATGATTTGAACTTCTCCTGTGAGTCCAGTTTTAGATTCCGATGCTTCACTTCAAGTTTACTGTATCCCTTGGACCTACTAATTGATGATGAACCACAGCAATTGCATCCGAATTTAATACAAAAGGCACTATTCTGACTTACGTACAAGAGGACTGACACTCTAACTCTCTATGATTTGAACCTCTCCTGTCAGTCCAGTTTTAGATTCCGATGCTTCGCTTCAGGTTTACTGTATCCCTTGGACCTTCTTATTGACCATGAAACACAGAAATTGAATCCGAATTTAATGCAAAAGGCACAATGCCGACTTAAATTAAAGAGGACTGACACTCTAACTTTCGATGATTTGAACCTCTCCTGTGAGTCCAGTTTTAGATTCCGATGCCTCACTTCAGGTTTACTGTATCCCTTGGACCTTCTTATTGACGATGAAACACAGAAAATGCATCCGAATTTAATACAAAAGGCACAATGCCGACTTAAGTACAAGAGGACTGACACCGTAATGTTCGATGGTTTGAACCTCTCCTGTGGGTCCAGTTTCAGATTCCGAAGCTTCACTTCAGGTTTACTGTATCCCTTGGACCTTCTTATTGACGATGAAACACAGAAATTGCATCCAAATTTAATACAAAAGGCACAATGCCGACTTAAGTACGAGAGGACTGACACTCTAACTTTATATGATTTGTTTCTCCCCTGTGAGTCCAGTTTGAGATTCCGATGCCTCACTTCAGGTTTACTGTATCCCTTGGACCTTCTTATTGACGATGAAACACAGAAATTGCATCCGAATGTAATACAAAAGGAACAATGCCGACTGAAGTACAAGAGAACTGACACTCTAACTTTCTATGATTTGAACCTCTCCTGTGAGTCCAGTTTTAGATTCCGATGCTTCACTTCAGGTTTACTATATCCCTTGGACCTTCTTATTGACGATGAAACACAGAAATTGCATCCGAATTTAATACAAAAGGCACATTGCCGACTTAAGTACAAGAGGACTGACACTCTAACTTTCTACGATTTGAACCTCTCCTGTGAGTGCAGTTTTAGATTTCGATGCTTGACTTCAGGTTTACTGTAACCTTGGAACTTCTTATTGACGATGAAACACAGAAATTGCATCCGAATTTAAAACAAAAGGCACAATGCTGACTTAAGTACAAGAGGACTGACACTCTAACTTTATATGATTTGAACCTCCCCTGTGAGTCCAGTTTGAGATTCCGATGCTTCACTTCAGGTTTACTGTATCCCTTGGACCTTCTTATTGACGATGAAACACAGAAATTGCATCCGAATTTAATACAAAAGGCACAATAACGACTTAAGTACAAGAGGACCGACACTCTAACTCTCTATGATTAGAACCTCTACTGTGAGTCCAGTTTTGGATTCCGATGCTTCACTTCAGGTTTACTGTATCCCTTGGACCTTCTTATTGACGATGAAACACAGAAATTGCATCCGAATTTAATACAAAAGGCACAATGCCGACTTAAGTACAAGCGGACTGACACTCTAACTTTCTATGATTTGAACCTCTCCTGTGAGTCCAGTTTTAGATTCCGATGCTTCACTTCATGTTTACTGTATCCCTTGGACCTTCTAATTGTCGATGAAACACAGACATTGCATCCGAATTTAATACAAAAGGCACAGTGCTGATTTAAGTACAAGAGGACTGACACTCTAACTTTCTATGATTTGAAACTCTCCTGTGAGTCCAGTTTTAGATTCCGATGCTTCACATCAGGTTTACTGTATCCCTTGGACCTTCTTATTGACGATGAAACACAGAAATTGCATCCGAATTTAATACAACAGGCCCAATGCCGACTTAAGTACAAGAAGACTGACACTCTAACTTTCGATGATTTGAACTTCTCCTGTGAGTCCAGTTTTTAATTCCGATGCATCACTTCAGGTTTACTGTATCTCTTGGACCTACTTATTGATGATGAACCACAGCAATTGCATCCGAATTTAATACAAAAGCACAATTCTGACTTTCGTACAAGTGAACTGACACTCTAACTCTCTATGATTTGAACCTCTCCTGTGAGTCCAGTTTTAGATTCTGATGCTTCGCTTCAGGTTTACTGTATCCCTTGGACCTTCTTATTAACGATGAAACACAGAAATTGCATCCGAATTTAATGCAAAAGGCACAATGCCGACTTAAGTACAAGAGAACTGACACTCTAACTTTCGATGATTTGAACCTCTCCTGTGAGTCCAGTTTTAGATTCCGATGCTTCCCTTCAGGTTTACTGTATCTCTTGGACCTTCTTATTGACGATGAAACACAGAAAATGAATCTGAATTTAATACAAAAGGCACAATTTCGACTTAAGTACAAGAGGACTGACACCGTAATGTTCGATGATTTGAACCTCTCCTGTGAGTCCAGTTTCAGATTCCGAAGCTTCACTTCAGGTTTACTGTATCCCTTGGACCTTCTTATTGACGATGAAACACAGAAATTGCATCCAAATTTAATACAAAAGGCACAATGCCCACTTAAGTACAAGAGAACTGACACTCTAACTTTCTATGATTTGAACCTCTCCTGTGAGTCCAGTTTTGGATTCCGATGCTTCACTTCAGGTTTACTGTATCCCTTGGACCTTCTTACTGACGATGAAACACAGAAATTGCATCCGAATTTAATACAAAAGGCACAATGCCGACTTAAGTACAAGCGGACTGACACTCTAACTTTCTATGATTTGAACCTCTCCTGTGAGTCCAGTTTTAGATTCCGATGCTTCACTTCATGTTTACTGTATCCCTAGGACCTTCTAATTGGTGATGAAACACAGAAATTGCATCCGAATTTAATACAAAAGGCACAATGCTGACTTAAGTACAAGAGGACTGACACTCTAACTTTCTATGATTTGAAACTCTCCTGTGAGTCCAGTTTTAGATTCCCATGCTTCACTTCAGATTTACTGTATCCCTTGGACCTTCTTATTGACGATGAAACACAGAAATTGCATCCGAATTTAATACAACAGGCCCAATGCCGACTTAAGTACAAGAAGACTGACACTCTAACTTTCGATGATTTGAACTTCTCCTGTGAGTCCAGTTTTTAATTCCGATGCATCACTTCAGGTTTACTGTATCTCTTGGACCTACTTATTGATGATGAACCACAGCAATTGCATCCGAATTTAATACAAAAGCACAATTCTGACTTACGTACAAGTGAACTGACACTCTAACTCTCTATGATTTGAACCTCTCCTGTGAGTCCAGTTTTAGGTTCTGATGCTTCGCTTCAGGTTTACTGTATCCCTTGGACCTTCTTATTAACGATGAAACACAGAAATTGCATCCGAATTTAATGCAAAAGGCACAATGCCGACTTAAGTACAAGAGAACTGACACTCTAACTTTCGATGATTTGAACCTCTCCTGTGAGTCCAGTTTTAGATTCCGATGCTTCCCTTCAGGTTTACTGTATCTCTTGGACCTTCTTATTGACGATGAAACACAGAAAATGAATCTGAATTTAATACAAAAGGCACAATTTCGACTTAAGTACAAGAGGACTGACACCGTAATGTTCGATGATTTGAACCTCTCCTGTGAGTCCAGTTTCAGATTCCGAAGCTTCACTTCAGGTTTACTGTATCCCTTGGACCTTCTTATTGACGATGAAACACAGAAATTGCATCCAAATTTAATACAAAAGGCACAATGCCCACTTAAGTACAAGTGGACTGACACTCTCACTTTCTATGATTTGAACCTCTCCTGTAAGTCCATTTTTAGATTCCGTTGCTTCACTTCAGGTTTACTGTATCGCTTGGACCTTCTTATTGACGATGAAACACAGAAATTGCTTCCGAATTTATTACAAAAGGCACAATGCCGACTTAAGTACAAGAGGACTCACACTCTAACTTTCGATGATTTGAACTTCTCCTGTGAGTCCAGTTTTAGATTCCGATGCTTCACTTCAAGTTTACTGTATCCCTTGGACCTACTAATTGATGATGAACCACAGCAATTGCATCCGAATTTAATACAAAAGGCACTATTCTGACTTACGTACAAGAGGACTGACACTCTAACTCTCTATGATTTGAACCTCTCCTGTCAGTCCAGTTTTAGATTCCGATGCTTCGCTTCAGGTTTACTGTATCCCTTGGACCTTCTTATTGACCATGAAACACAGAAATTGAATCCGAATTTAATGCAAAAGGCACAATGCCGACTTAAATTAAAGAGGACTGACACTCTAACTTTCGATGATTTGAACCTCTCCTGTGAGTCCAGTTTTAGATTCCGATGCCTCACTTCAGGTTTACTGTATCCCTTGGACCTTCTTATTGACGATGAAACACAGAAAATGCATCCGAATTTAATACAAAAGGCACAATGCCGACTTAAGTACAAGAGGACTGACACCGTAATGTTCGATGGTTTGAACCTCTCCTGTGGGTCCAGTTTCAGATTCCGAAGCTTCACTTCAGGTTTACTGTATCCCTTGGACCTTCTTATTGACGATGAAACACAGAAATTGCATCCAAATTTAATACAAAAGGCACAATGCCGACTTAAGTACGAGAGGACTGACACTCTAACTTTATATGATTTGTTTCTCCCCTGTGAGTCCAGTTTGAGATTCCGATGCCTCACTTCAGGTTTACTGTATCCCTTGGACCTTCTTATTGACGATGAAACACAGAAATTGCATCCGAATTTAATACAAAAGGAACAATGCCGACTGAAGTACAAGAGAACTGACACTCTAACTTTCTATGATTTGAACCTCTCCTGTGAGTCCAGTTTTAGATTCCGATGCTTCACTTCAGGTTTACTATATCCCTTGGACCTTCTTATTGACGATGAAAGACAGAAATTGCATCCGAATTTAATACAAAAGGCACATTGCCGACTTAAGTACAAGAGGACTGACACTCTAACTTTCTACGATTTGAACCTCTCCTGTGAGTGCAGTTTTAGATTTCGATGCTTGACTTCAGGTTTACTGTAACCTTGGAACTTCTTATTGACGATGAAACACAGAAATTGCATCCGAATTTAAAACAAAAGGCACAATGCTGACTTAAGTACAAGAGGACTGACACTCTAACTTTATATGATTTGAACCTCCCCTGTGAGTCCAGTTTGAGATTCCGATGCTTCACTTCAGGTTTACTGTATCCCTTGGACCTTCTTATTGACGATGAAACACAGAAATTGCGTCCGAATTTAATACAACATGCCCAATGCCGACTTAAGTACAAGAAGACTGACACTCTAACTTTCGATGATTTGAACTTCTCCTGTGAGTCCAGTTTTAGATTCCGATGCATCACTTCAGGTTTACTGTATCTCTTGGACCTACCTATTGATGATGAACCCCAGCAATTGCATCTGAATTTAATACAAAAGCACAATTCTGACTTACGTACAAGTGAACAGACACTCTAACTCTCTATGATTTGAACCTCTCCTGTGAGTCCAGTTTTAGCATCTGATGCTTCGCTTCAGGTTTACTGTATCCCTTGGACCTTCTTATTGACGATGAAACACAGAAATTGCATCCGAATTTAATGCAAAAGGCACAATGCCGACTTAAGTACAAGAGAACTGACACTCTAATTTTCGATGATTTGAACCTCTCCTGTGAGTCCAGTTTTAGATTCCGGTGCTTCACTTCAGGTTTACTGTATCCCTTGGACCTTCTTATTGACGATGAAACACAGAAAATGCATCCGAATTTAATACAAAAGGCACAATGCCGACTTAAGTACAAGAGGACTGACACCGTAATGTTCGATGATTTGAACCTCTCCTGTGAGTCCAGTTTCAGATTCCGAAGCTTCACTTCAGGTTTACTGTATCCCTTGGACCTTCTCATTGACGATGAAACACAGAAATTGCATCCAAATTTAATACAAATGGCACAATGCCCACTTAAGTACAAGTGGACTGACACTCTAACTTTCTATGATTTGAACCTCTCCTGTAAGTCCATTTTTAGATTCCGATGCTTCACTTCAGGTTTACTGTATTGCTTGGACCTTCTTATTGACGATGAAACACAGAAATTGCATCCGAATTTATTACAAAAGGCACAATGCCGACTTAAGTACAAGAGGACTGACACTCTAACTTTCGATGATTTGAACTTCTCCTGTGAGTCCAGTTTTAGATTCCGATGCTTCACTTCAAGTTTACTGTATCCCTTGGACCTACTTATTGATGATGAACCACAGCAATTGCATCCGAATTTAATACAAAAGGCACAATTCTGACTTACGTACAAGTGGACTGACACTCTAACTCTCTATGATTTGAACCTCTCCTGTCAGTCCAGTTTTAGATTCCGATGCTTCGCTTCAGGTTTACTGTATAACTTGGACCTTCTTATTGACCATGAAACACAGAAATTGCATCCGAATTTAATGCAAAAGGCACAATGCCGACTTAAATTAAAGAGGACTGACACTCTAACTTTCGATGATTTGAACCTCTCCTGTGTGTCCAGTTTTAGATTCCGATGCTTCACTTCAGGTTTACTGTATCCCTTGGACCTTCTTATTGACGATGAAACACAGAAAATGCATCCGAATTTAATACAAAAGGCACAATGCCGACTTAAGTACAAGAGGACTGACACCGTAATGTTGGATGATTTGAACCTCTCCTGTGAGTCCAGTATCAGATTCCGAAGCTTCACTTCAGGTTTACTGTATCCCTTGGACCTTCTTATTGACGATGAAACACAGAAATTGCATCCAAATTTAATACAAAAGGCACAATGCCCACTTAAGTACAAGTGGACTGACACTCTAACTTTCTATGATTTGAACCTCTTCTGTGATTCCAGTTTTAGATTCCGATGCTTCACTTCAGGTTTACTGTATCCCTTGGACCTTCTTATTGACGATGAAACACAGAAATTGCATCCGAATTTAATACGAAAGGCACAATGCCGACTTAAGTACAAGAGGAATGAGACTCTAACTTTCTATGATTTGATCCTCTCCTGTGAGACCAGTTTTAGATTCCGATGCTTCACTTCAGGTTTACTGTAACCCTTGGACATACTTATTGACGATGAAACACAGAAATTGCATCCGAATTTAATACAAAAGGCACAATGCCGACATAAGTACAAGAGGACTGACACTCAAACTTTATATGATTTGTTTCTCCCCTGTGAGTCCAGTTTGAGATTCCGATGCTTCACTTCAGGTTTACTGTATACCTTGGACCTTGTTATTGACGATGAAACACAGAAATTGCATCCGAATTTAATACAAAAGGCACAATACCGACTTAAGTACAAGAGAACTGACACTCTAACTTTCTATGATTTGAACCTCTCCTGTGAGTCCAGTTTTAGATTCCGATGCTTCACTTCAGGTTTACTGTATCCCTTGGACCTTCTTATTGACGATGAAACACAGAAATTGCATCCGAATTTAATACAAAAGGCACAATGCCGAATTAAGTATAAGAGGACTGACACTCTAACTTTCTATGATTTGAACCTCTCCTGTGAGTCCAGTTTTAGATTCCGATGCTTCACTTCAGGTTTACTGTATAACTTGGACCTTCTTATTGACGATGAAACACAGAAATTGCATCCAAATTCAATACAAAAGGCACAATGCCGACTTAAGTACGAGAGGACTGACACTCTAAATTTCGATTATTTGAACCTCTCCTGTGAGTCCAGTTTTACATTCCGATTCTTCACTTCAGGTTTACTGTACCCCTTGGACCTTCTTATTGACGATGAAACACAGAAATTGCATCAGAATTGAATACAACAGGCACAAAGCCGACTTAAGTACAAGAGGACTAGCACTCTAACTTTCGATGATTTGAACTTTTCCTGTGAGTCCAGTTTTAGATTCCGATGCTTCACTTCAGGTTAACTGTATCCCTTGGACCTTCTTATTGATGATGAAACACAGCAATTGCATCCGAATTTAATACAAAAGGCACAATTCTGACTTACGTACAAGTGGACTGACACTCTAACTCTCTATGATTTGAACCTCTCCTGTGAGTCCAGTTTTAGATTCCGATGCTTCGCTTCAGGTTTACTGTATACCTTGGACCTTCTTATTGACGATGAAGCACAGAAATTGCACCCGAATTTAATGCAAAAGGCACAATGCCGACTTAAGTACAAGAGGACTGACACTCTAACTTTCTATGATTTGAAATTCTCCTGTGAGTCCAGTTTTGGATTCCGATGCTTCACTTCAGGTTTACTGTATCCCTTGGACCTTCTTACTGACGATGAAACACAGAAATTGCATCCGAATTTAATACAAAAGGCACAATGCCGACTTAAGTACAAGCGGACGGACACTCTAACTTTCTATGATTTGAACCTCTCCTGTGAGTCCAGTTTTAGATTCCGATGCTTCACTTCATGTTTACTGTATCCCTAGGACCTTCTAATTGTCGATGAAACACAGAAATTGCATCCGAATTTAATACAAAAGGCACAATGCTGACTTAAGTACAAGAGGACTGACACTCTAACTTTCTATGATTTGAAACTCTCCTGTGAGTCCAGTTTTAGATTCCGATGCTTCACTTCAGGTTTACTGTATCCCTTGGACCTTCTTATTGACGATGAAACACAGAAATTGCATCCGAATTTAATACAACAGGCCCAATGCCGACTTAAGTACAAGAAGACTGACACTCTAACTTTCGATGATTTGAACTTCTCCTGTGAGTCCAGTTTTAGATTCCGATGCATCACTTCAGGTTTACTGTATCTCTTGGACCTACTTATTGATGATGAACCACAGCAATTGCATCCGAATTTAATACAAAAGCACAATTCTGACTTACGTACAAGTGAACTGACACTCAAACTCTCTATGATTTGAACCTCTCCTGTGAGTCCAGTTTTAGATTCTGATGCTTCGCTTCAGGTTTACTGTATCCCTTGGACCTTCTTATTAACGATGAAACACAGAAATTGCATCCGAATTTAATGCAAAAGGCACAATTTCGACTTAAGTACAAGAGAACTGACACTCTAACTTTCGATGATTTGAACCTCTCCTGTGAGTCCAGTTTTAGATTCCGATGCTTCACTTCAGGTTTACTGTATCTCTTGGACCTTCTTATTGACGATGAAACACAGAAAATGCATCCGAATTTAATACAAAAGGCACAATTTCGACTTAAGTACAAGAGGACTGACACCGTAATGTTCGATGATTTGAACCTCTCCTGTGAGTCCAGTGTCAGATTCCGAAGCTTCACTTCAGGTTTACTGTATCCCTTGGACCTTCTAATTGACGATGAAACACAGAAATTGCATCCAAATTTAATACAAAAGGCACAATTCCCACTTAAGTACAAGTGGACTGACACTCTAACTTTCTATGATTTGAACCTCTCCTGTAAGTCCATTTTTAGATTCCGATGCTTCACTTCAGGTTTACTGTATAGCTTGGACCTTCTTTTTGACGATGAAACACAGAAATTGCTTCCGAATTTATTACAAAAGGCACAATGCCGACTTAAGTACAAGAGGACTCACACTCTAACTTTCGATGATTTGAACTTCTCCTGTGAGTCCAGTTTTAGATTCCGATGCTTCACTTCAAGTTTACTGTATCCCTTGGACCTACTAATAGATGATGAACCACAGCAATTGCATCCGAATTTAATACAAAAGGCACAATTCTGACTTACGTACAAGTGGACTGACACTCTAACTCTCTATGATTTGAACCTCTCCTGTCAGTCCAGTTTTAGATTCCGATGCTTCGCTTCAGGTTTACTGTATCCCTTGGACCTTCTTATTGACCATGAAACACAGAAATTGAATCCGAATTTAATGCAAAAGGCACAATGCCGACTTAAATTAAAGAGGACTGACACTCTAACTTTCGATGATTTGAACCTCTCCTGTGAGTCCAGTTTTAGATTCCGATGGTTCACTTCAGGTTTACTGTATCCCTTGGACCTTCTTATTGACGATGAAACACAGAAAATGCATCCGAATGTAATACAAAAGGCACAATGCCGACTTAAGTACAAGAGGACTGACACCGTAATGTTCGATGGTTTGTACCTCTCCTGTGAGTCCAGTTTCAGATCCCGAAGCTTCACTTCAGGTTTACTGTATCCCTTGGACCTTCTTATTGACGATGAAACACAGAAATTGCATCCAAATTTAATACAAAAGGCACAATGCCGACTTAAGTACAAGAGGACTGACACTCTAACTTTATATGATTTGTTTCTCCCCTGTGAGTCCAGTTTGGGATTCCGATGCCTCACTTCAGGTTTACTGTATCCCTTGGACCTTCTTATTGACGATGAAACACAGAAATTGCATCCGAATTTAATACAAAAGGAACAATGCCGACTGAAGTACAAGAGAACTGACACTCTAACTTTCTATGATTTGAACCTCTCCTGTGAGTCCAGTTTTAGATTCCGATGCTTCACTTCAGGTTTACTATATCCCTTGGACCTTCTTATTGACGATGAAACACAGAAATTGCATCCGAATTTAATACAAAAGGCACAATGCCGACTTAAGTACAAGAGGACTGACACTCTAACTTTCTACGATTTGAACCTCTCCTGTGAGTGCAGTTTTGGATTTCGATGCTTGACTTCAGGTTTACTGTAACCTTGGAACTTCTTATTGACGATGAAACACAGAAATTGCATCCGAATTTAAAACAAAAGGCACAATGCTGACTTAAGTACAAGAGGACTGACACTCTAACTTTATATGATTTGAACCTCCCCTGTGAGTCCAGTTTGAGATTCCGATGCTTCACTTCAGGTTTACTGTATCCCTTGGACCATCTTATTGACGATGAAACACAGAAATTGCATCCGAATTTAATACAAAAGGCACAATGCCGACTTAAGTACAAGCGGACTGACACTCTAACTTTCTATGATTTGAACCTCTCCTGTGAGTCCAGTTTTAGATTCCGATGCTTCACTTCATGTTTACTGTATCCCTTGGACCTTCTAATTGTCGATGAAACACAGACATTGCATCCGAATTTAATACAAAAGGCACAGTGCTGACTTAAGTACAAGAGGACTGACACTCTAACTTTCTATGATTTGAAACTCTCCTGTGAGTCCAGTTTTAGATTCCGATGCTTCACTTCAGGTTTACTGTATCCCTTGGACCTTCTTATTGACGATGAAACACAGAAATTGCATCCGAATTTAATACAACATGCCCAATGCCGACTTAAGTACAAGAAGACTGACACTCTAACTTTCGATGATTTGAACTTCTCCTGTGAGTCCAGTTTTAGATTCCGATGCATCACTTCAGGTTTACTGTATCTCTTGGACCTACTTATGATGATGAACCCCAGCAATTGCATCTGAATTTAATACAAAAGCACAATTCTGACTTACGTACAAATGAACTGACACTCTAATTCTCTATGATTTGAACCTCTCCTGTGAGTCCAGTTTTAGCATCTGATGCTTCGCTTCAGGTTTACTGTATCCCTTGGACCTTCTTATTGACGATGAAACACAGAAATTGCATCCGAATTTAATGCAAAAGGCACAATGCCGACTTAAGTACAAGAGAACTGACACTCTAACTTTCGATGATTTGAACCTCTCCTGTGAGTCCAGTTTTAGATTCCGGTGCTTCACTTCAGGTTTACTGTATCCCTTGGACCTTCTTATTGACGATGAAACACAGAAAATGCATCCGAATTTAATACAAAAGGCACAATGCCGACTTAAGTACAAGAGGACTGACACCGTAATGTTCGATGATTTGAACCTCTCCTGTGAGTCCAGTTTCAGATTCCGAAGCTTCACTTCAGGTTTACTGTATCCCTTGGACCTTGTTATTGACGATGAAACACAGAAATTGCATCCAAATTTAATACAAAAGGCACAATGCCCACTTAAGTACAAGTGGACTGACACTCTAACTTTCTATGATTTGAACCTATCCTGTAAGTCCATTTTTAGATTCCGATGCTTCACTTCAGGTTTACTGTATCGCTTGGACCTTCTTATTGACGATGAAACACAGAAATTGCATCCGAATTTATTACAAAAGGCACAATGCCGACTTAAGTACAAGAGGACTGACACTCTAACTTTCGATGATTTGAACTTCTCCTGTGAGTCCAGTTTTAGATTCCGATGCTTCACTTCAAGTTTACTGTATGCCTTGGACCTACTTATTGATGATGAACCACAGCAATTGCATCCGAATTTAATACAAAAGGCACAATTCTGACTTACGTACAAGTGGACTGTTACTTTAACTCTCTATGATTTGAACCTCTCCTGTCAGTCCAGTTTTAGATTCCGATGCTTCGCTTCAGGTTTACTGTATCCCTTGGACCTTCTTATTGACCATGAAACACAGAAATTGCATCCGAATCTAATGCAAAAGGCACAATGCCGACTTAAATTAAAGAGGACTGACACTCTAACTTTCGATGATTTGAACCTCTCCTGTGTGTCCAGTTTTAGATTCCGATGCTTCACTTCAGGTTTACTGTATCCCTTGGACCTTCTTATTGACGATGAAACACAGAAAATGCATCCGAATTTAATACAAAATGCACAATGCCGACTTAAGTACAAGAGGACTGACACCGTAATGTTCGATGATTTGAACCTCTCCTGTGAGTCCAGTATCAGATTCCGAAGCTTCACTTCAGGTTTACTGTATCCCTTGGACCTTCTTATTGAGGATGAAACACAGAAATTGCATCCAAATTTAATACAAAAGGCACAATGCCCACTTAAGTACAAGTGGACTGACACTCTAACTTTCTATGATTTGAACCTCTCCTGTAAGTCCATTTTTAGATTCCGATGCTTCACTTCAGGTTTACTGTATCGCTTGGACCTTCTTATTGACGATGAAACACAGAAATTGCATCCGAATTTATTACAAAAGGCACAATGCCGACTTAAGTACAAGAGGACTGACACTCTAACTTTATATGATTTGAACCTCCCCTGTGAGTCCACTTTGAGATTCCGATGCTTCACTTCAGGTTTACCGTATCCCTTGGACCTTCTTATTGACGATGAAACACAGAAATTGCATCCGAATATAATACAAAAGGCACAATGCCGACGTAAGTACAAGAGGACTGACACTCTAACTTTCTATGATTTGAACCTCTTCTGTGATTCCAGTTTTAGATTCTGAGGCTTCACTTCAGGTTTACTGTATCCCTTGGACCTTCTTATTGACGATGAAACACAGAAATTGCATCCGAATTTAATACGAAAGGCACAATGCCGACTTAAGAACAAGAGGAATGAGACTCTAACTTTCTATGATTTGATCCTCTCCTGTGAGACCAGTTTTAGATTCCGATGCTTCACTTCAGGTTTACTGTAACCCTTGGACATTCTTATTGACGATGAAACACAGAAATTGCATCCGAATTTAATACAAAAGGCACAATGCCGACTTAAGTACAAGAGGACTGACACTCAAACTTTATATGATTTGTTTCTCCCCTGTGAGTCCAGTTTGAGATTCCGATGCTTCAGTTCAGGTTTACTGTATCCCTTGGACCTTCTTATTGACGATGAAACACAGAAATTGCATCCGAATTTAATACAAAAGGCACAATGCCGACTTAAGTACAAGAGAACTGACACTCTAACTTTCTATGATTTGAACCTCTCCTGTGAGTCCAGTTTTAGATTCCGATGCTTCACTTCAGGTTTACTGTATCCATTGGACCTTCTTATTGACGATGAAACACAGAAATTGCATCCGAATTTAATACAAAAGGCACAATGCCGAATTAAGTACAAGAGGACTGACACTCTAACTTTCTATGATTTGAACCTCTCCTGTGAGTCCAGTTTTAGATTCCGATGCTTCACTTCAGGTTTACTGTATAACTTGGACCTTCTTATTGACGATGAAACACAGAAATTGCATCCAAATTCAATACAAAAGGCACAATGCCGACTTAAGTACGAGAGGACTGACACTCTAAATTTCGATTATTTGAACCTCTCCTGTGAGTCCAGTTTTAGATTCCGATTCTTCACTTCAGGTTTACTGTACCCCTTGGACCTTCTTATTGACGATGAAACACAGAAATTGCATCAGAATTGAATACAACAGGCACAAAGCCGACTTAAGTACAAGAGGACTAGCACTCTAACTTTCGATGATTTGAACTTTTCCTGTGAGTCCAGTTTCAGATTCCGAAGCTTCACTTCAGGTTTACTGTATCCCTTGGACCTTCTCATTGACGATGAAACACAGAAATTGCATCCAAATTTAATACAAATGGCACAATGCCCACTTAAGTACAAGTGGACTGACACTCTAACTTTCTATGATTTGAACCTCTCCTGTAAGTCCATTTTTAGATTCCGATGCTTCACTTCAGGTTTACTGTATTGCTTGGACCTTCTTATTGACGATGAAACACAGAAATTGCATCCGAATTTATTACAAAAGGCACAATGCCGACTTAAGTACAAGAGGACTGACACTCTAACTTTCGATGATTTGAACTTCTCCTGTGAGTCCAGTTTTAGATTCCGATGCTTCACTTCAAGTTTACTGTATCCCTTGGACCTACTTATTGATGATGAACCACAGCAATTGCATCCGAATTTAATACAAAAGGCACAATTCTGACTTACGTACAAGTGGACTGACACTCTAACTCTCTATGATTTGAACCTCTCCTGTCAGTCCAGTTTTAGATTCCGATGCTTCGCTTCAGGTTTACTGTATAACTTGGACCTTCTTATTGACCATGAAACACAGAAATTGCATCCGAATTTAATGCAAAAGGCACAATGCCGACTTAAATTAAAGAGGACTGACACTCTAACTTTCGATGATTTGAACCTCTCCTGTGTGTCCAGTTTTAGATTCCGATGCTTCACTTCAGGTTTACTGTATCCCTTGGACCTTCTTATTGACGATGAAACACAGAAAATGCATCCGAATTTAATACAAAAGGCACAATGCCGACTTAAGTACAAGAGGACTGACACCGTAATGTTGGATGATTTGAACCTCTCCTGTGAGTCCAGTATCAGATTCCGAAGCTTCACTTCAGGTTTACTGTATCCCTTGGACCTTCTTATTGACGATGAAACACAGAAATTGCATCCAAATTTAATACAAAAGGCACAATGCCCACTTAAGTACAAGTGGACTGACACTCTAACTTTCTATGATTTGAACCTCTTCTGTGATTCCAGTTTTAGATTCCGATGCTTCACTTCAGGTTTACTGTATCCCTTGGACCTTCTTATTGACGATGAAACACAGAAATTGCATCCGAATTTAATACGAAAGGCACAATGCCGACTTAAGTACAAGAGGAATGAGACTCTAACTTTCTATGATTTGATCCTCTCCTGTGAGACCAGTTTTAGATTCCGATGCTTCACTTCAGGTTTACTGTAACCCTTGGACATTCTTATTGACGATGAAACACAGAAATTGCATCCGAATTTAATACAAAAGGCACAATGCCGACATAAGTACAAGAGGACTGACACTCAAACTTTATATGATTTGTTTCTCCCCTGTGAGTCCAGTTTGAGATTCCGATGCTTCACTTCAGGTTTACTGTATCCCTTGGACCTTGTTATTGACGATGAAACACAGAAATTGCATCCGAATTTAATACAAAAGGCGCAATACCGACTTAAGTACAAGAGAACTGACACTCTAACTTTCTATGATTTGAACCTCTCCTGTGAGTCCAGTTTTAGATTCCGATGCTTCACTTCAGGTTTACTGTATCCCTTGAACCTTCTTATTGACGATGAAACACAGAAATTGCATCCAAATTTAATACAAAAGGCACAATGCCGACTTAAGTACAAGAGGACTGACACTCTAACTTTATATGATTTGTTTCTCCCCTGTGAGTCCAGTTTGGGATTCCGATGCCTCACTTCAGGTTTACTGTATCCCTTGGACCTTCTTATTGACGATGAAACACAGAAATTGCATCCGAATTTAATACAACAGGCCCAATGCCGACTTAAGTACAAGAAGACTGACACTCTAACTTTCGATGATTTGAACTTCTCCTGTGAGTCCAGTTTTAGATTCCGATGCATCACTTCAGGTTTACTGTATCTCTTGGACCTACTTATTGATGATGAACCACAGCAATTGCATCCGAATTTAATACAAAAGCACAATTCTGACTTACGTACAAGTGAACTGACACTCAAACTCTCTATGATTTGAACCTCTCCTGTGAGTCCAGTTTTAGATTCTGATGCTTCGCTTCAGGTTTACTGTATCCCTTGGACCTTCTTATTAACGATGAAACACAGAAATTGCATCCGAATTTAATGCAAAAGGCACAATTTCGACTTAAGTACAAGAGAACTGACACTCTAACTTTCGATGATTTGAACCTCTCCTGTGAGTCCAGTTTTAGATTCCGATGCTTCACTTCAGGTTTACTGTATCTCTTGGACCTTCTTATTGACGATGAAACACAGAAAATGCATCCGAATTTAATACAAAAGGCACAATTTCGACTTAAGTACAAGAGGACTGACACCGTAATGTTCGATGGTTTGTACCTCTCCTGTGAGTCCAGTTTCAGATCCCGAAGCTTCACTTCAGGTTTACTGTATCCCTTGGACCTTCTTATTGACGATGAAACACAGAAATTGCATCCAAATTTAATACAAAAGGCACAATGCCGACTTAAGTACAAGAGGACTGACACTCTAACTTTATATGATTTGTTTCTCCCCTGTGAGTCCAGTTTGGGATTCCGATGCCTCACTTCAGGTTTACTGTATCCCTTGGACCTTCTTATTGACGATGAAACACAGAAATTGCATCCGAATTTAATACAAAAGGAACAATGCCGACTGAAGTACAAGAGAACTGACACTCTAACTTTCTATGATTTGAACCTCTCCTGTGAGTCCAGTTTTAGATTCCGATGCTTCACTTCAGGTTTACTATATCCCTTGGACCTTCTTATTGACGATGAAACACAGAAATTGCATCCGAATTTAATACAAAAGGCACAATGCCGACTTAAGTACAAGAGGACTGACACTCTAACTTTCTACGATTTGAACCTCTCCTGTGAGTGCAGTTTTGGATTTCGATGCTTGACTTCAGGTTTACTGTAACCTTGGAACTTCTTATTGACGATGAAACACAGAAATTGCATCCGAATTTAAAACAAAAGGCACAATGCTGACTTAAGTACAAGAGGACTGACACTCTAACTTTATATGATTTGAACCTCCCCTGTGAGTCCAGTTTGAGATTCCGATGCTTCACTTCAGGTTTACTGTATCCCTTGGACCATCTTATTGACGATGAAACACAGAAATTGCATCCGAATTTAATACAAAAGGCACAATGCCGACTTAAGTACAAGCGGACTGACACTCTAACTTTCTATGATTTGAACCTCTCCTGTGAGTCCAGTTTTAGATTCCGATGCTTCACTTCATGTTTACTGTATCCCTTGGACCTTCTAATTGTCGATGAAACACAGACATTGCATCCGAATTTAATACAAAAGGCACAGTGCTGACTTAAGTACAAGAGGACTGACACTCTAACTTTCTATGATTTGAAACTCTCCTGTGAGTCCAGTTTTAGATTCCGATGCTTCACTTCAGGTTTACTGTATCCCTTGGACCTTCTTATTGACGATGAAACACAGAAATTGCATCCGAATTTAATACAACATGCCCAATGCCGACTTAAGTACAAGAAGACTGACACTCTAACTTTCGATGATTTGAACTTCTCCTGTGAGTCCAGTTTTAGATTCCGATGCATCACTTCAGGTTTACTGTATCTCTTGGACCTACTTATGATGATGAACCCCAGCAATTGCATCTGAATTTAATACAAAAGCACAATTCTGACTTACGTACAAATGAACTGACACTCTAATTCTCTATGATTTGAACCTCTCCTGTGAGTCCAGTTTTAGCATCTGATGCTTCGCTTCAGGTTTACTGTATCCCTTGGACCTTCTTATTGACGATGAAACACAGAAATTGCATCCGAATTTAATGCAAAAGGCACAATGCCGACTTAAGTACAAGAGAACTGACACTCTAACTTTCGATGATTTGAACCTCTCCTGTGAGTCCAGTTTTAGATTCCGGTGCTTCACTTCAGGTTTACTGTATCCCTTGGACCTTCTTATTGACGATGAAACACAGAAAATGCATCCGAATTTAATACAAAAGGCACAATGCCGACTTAAGTACAAGAGGACTGACACCGTAATGTTCGATGATTTGAACCTCTCCTGTGAGTCCAGTTTCAGATTCCGAAGCTTCACTTCAGGTTTACTGTATCCCTTGGACCTTGTTATTGACGATGAAACACAGAAATTGCATCCAAATTTAATACAAAAGGCACAATGCCCACTTAAGTACAAGTGGACTGACACTCTAACTTTCTATGATTTGAACCTATCCTGTAAGTCCATTTTTAGATTCCGATGCTTCACTTCAGGTTTACTGTATCGCTTGGACCTTCTTATTGACGATGAAACACAGAAATTGCATCCGAATTTATTACAAAAGGCACAATGCCGACTTAAGTACAAGAGGACTGACACTCTAACTTTCGATGATTTGAACTTCTCCTGTGAGTCCAGTTTTAGATTCCGATGCTTCACTTCAAGTTTACTGTATGCCTTGGACCTACTTATTGATGATGAACCACAGCAATTGCATCCGAATTTAATACAAAAGGCACAATTCTGACTTACGTACAAGTGGACTGTTACTTTAACTCTCTATGATTTGAACCTCTCCTGTCAGTCCAGTTTTAGATTCCGATGCTTCGCTTCAGGTTTACTGTATCCCTTGGACCTTCTTATTGACCATGAAACACAGAAATTGCATCCGAATCTAATGCAAAAGGCACAATGCCGACTTAAATTAAAGAGGACTGACACTCTAACTTTCGATGATTTGAACCTCTCCTGTGTGTCCAGTTTTAGATTCCGATGCTTCACTTCAGGTTTACTGTATCCCTTGGACCTTCTTATTGACGATGAAACACAGAAAATGCATCCGAATTTAATACAAAATGCACAATGCCGACTTAAGTACAAGAGGACTGACACCGTAATGTTCGATGATTTGAACCTCTCCTGTGAGTCCAGTATCAGATTCCGAAGCTTCACTTCAGGTTTACTGTATCCCTTGGACCTTCTTATTGAGGATGAAACACAGAAATTGCATCCAAATTTAATACAAAAGGCACAATGCCCACTTAAGTACAAGTGGACTGACACTCTAACTTTCTATGATTTGAACCTCTCCTGTAAGTCCATTTTTAGATTCCGATGCTTCACTTCAGGTTTACTGTATCGCTTGGACCTTCTTATTGACGATGAAACACAGAAATTGCATCCGAATTTATTACAAAAGGCACAATGCCGACTTAAGTACAAGAGGACTGACACTCTAACTTTATATGATTTGAACCTCCCCTGTGAGTCCAGTTTGAGATTCCGATGCTTCACTTCAGGTTTACCGTATCCCTTGGACCTTCTTATTGACGATGAAACACAGAAATTGCATCCGAATATAATACAAAAGGCACAATGCCGACGTAAGTACAAGAGGACTGACACTCTAACTTTCTATGATTTGAACCTCTTCTGTGATTCCAGTTTTAGATTCTGAGGCTTCACTTCAGGTTTACTGTATCCCTTGGACCTTCTTATTGACGATGAAACACAGAAATTGCATCCGAATTTAATACGAAAGGCACAATGCCGACTTAAGAACAAGAGGAATGAGACTCTAACTTTCTATGATTTGATCCTCTCCTGTGAGACCAGTTTTAGATTCCGATGCTTCACTTCAGGTTTACTGTAACCCTTGGACATTCTTATTGACGATGAAACACAGAAATTGCATCCGAATTTAATACAAAAGGCACAATGCCGACTTAAGTACAAGAGGACTGACACTCAAACTTTATATGATTTGTTTCTCCCCTGTGAGTCCAGTTTGAGATTCCGATGCTTCAGTTCAGGTTTACTGTATCCCTTGGACCTTCTTATTGACGATGAAACACAGAAATTGCATCCGAATTTAATACAAAAGGCACAATGCCGACTTAAGTACAAGAGAACTGACACTCTAACTTTCTATGATTTGAACCTCTCCTGTGAGTCCAGTTTTAGATTCCGATGCTTCACTTCAGGTTTACTGTATCCATTGGACCTTCTTATTGACGATGAAACACAGAAATTGCATCCGAATTTAATACAAAAGGCACAATGCCGAATTAAGTACAAGAGGACTGACACTCTAACTTTCTATGATTTGAACCTCTCCTGTGAGTCCAGTTTTAGATTCCGATGCTTCACTTCAGGTTTACTGTATAACTTGGACCTTCTTATTGACGATGAAACACAGAAATTGCATCCAAATTCAATACAAAAGGCACAATGCCGACTTAAGTACGAGAGGACTGACACTCTAAATTTCGATTATTTGAACCTCTCCTGTGAGTCCAGTTTTAGATTCCGATTCTTCACTTCAGGTTTACTGTACCCCTTGGACCTTCTTATTGACGATGAAACACAGAAATTGCATCAGAATTGAATACAACAGGCACAAAGCCGACTTAAGTACAAGAGGACTAGCACTCTAACTTTCGATGATTTGAACTTTTCCTGTGAGTCCAGTTTCAGATTCCGAAGCTTCACTTCAGGTTTACTGTATCCCTTGGACCTTCTCATTGACGATGAAACACAGAAATTGCATCCAAATTTAATACAAATGGCACAATGCCCACTTAAGTACAAGTGGACTGACACTCTAACTTTCTATGATTTGAACCTCTCCTGTAAGTCCATTTTTAGATTCCGATGCTTCACTTCAGGTTTACTGTATTGCTTGGACCTTCTTATTGACGATGAAACACAGAAATTGCATCCGAATTTATTACAAAAGGCACAATGCCGACTTAAGTACAAGAGGACTGACACTCTAACTTTCGATGATTTGAACTTCTCCTGTGAGTCCAGTTTTAGATTCCGATGCTTCACTTCAAGTTTACTGTATCCCTTGGACCTACTTATTGATGATGAACCACAGCAATTGCATCCGAATTTAATACAAAAGGCACAATTCTGACTTACGTACAAGTGGACTGACACTCTAACTCTCTATGATTTGAACCTCTCCTGTCAGTCCAGTTTTAGATTCCGATGCTTCGCTTCAGGTTTACTGTATAACTTGGACCTTCTTATTGACCATGAAACACAGAAATTGCATCCGAATTTAATGCAAAAGGCACAATGCCGACTTAAATTAAAGAGGACTGACACTCTAACTTTCGATGATTTGAACCTCTCCTGTGTGTCCAGTTTTAGATTCCGATGCTTCACTTCAGGTTTACTGTATCCCTTGGACCTTCTTATTGACGATGAAACACAGAAAATGCATCCGAATTTAATACAAAAGGCACAATGCCGACTTAAGTACAAGAGGACTGACACCGTAATGTTGGATGATTTGAACCTCTCCTGTGAGTCCAGTATCAGATTCCGAAGCTTCACTTCAGGTTTACTGTATCCCTTGGACCTTCTTATTGACGATGAAACACAGAAATTGCATCCAAATTTAATACAAAAGGCACAATGCCCACTTAAGTACAAGTGGACTGACACTCTAACTTTCTATGATTTGAACCTCTTCTGTGATTCCAGTTTTAGATTCCGATGCTTCACTTCAGGTTTACTGTATCCCTTGGACCTTCTTATTGACGATGAAACACAGAAATTGCATCCGAATTTAATACGAAAGGCACAATGCCGACTTAAGTACAAGAGGAATGAGACTCTAACTTTCTATGATTTGATCCTCTCCTGTGAGACCAGTTTTAGATTCCGATGCTTCACTTCAGGTTTACTGTAACCCTTGGACATTCTTATTGACGATGAAACACAGAAATTGCATCCGAATTTAATACAAAAGGCACAATGCCGACATAAGTACAAGAGGACTGACACTCAAACTTTATATGATTTGTTTCTCCCCTGTGAGTCCAGTTTGAGATTCCGATGCTTCACTTCAGGTTTACTGTATCCCTTGGACCTTGTTATTGACGATGAAACACAGAAATTGCATCCGAATTTAATACAAAAGGCGCAATACCGACTTAAGTACAAGAGAACTGACACTCTAACTTTCTATGATTTGAACCTCTCCTGTGAGTCCAGTTTTAGATTCCGATGCTTCACTTCAGGTTTACTGTATCCCTTGGACCTTCTTATTGACGATGAAACACAGAAATTGCATCCGAATTTAATACAAAAGGCACAATGCCGAATTAAGTATAAGAGGACTGACACTTTAACTTTCTATGATTTGAACCTCTCCTGTGAGTCCAGTTTTAGATTCCGATGCTTCACTTCAGGTTTACTGTATAACTTGGACCTTCTTATTGACGATGAAACACAGAAATTGCATCCAAATTCAATACAAAAGGCACAATGCCGACTTAAGTACGAGAGGACTGACACTCTAAATTTCGATTATTTGAACCTCTCCTGTGAGTCCAGTTTTACATTCCGATTCTTCACTTCAGGTTTACTGTACCCCTTGGACCTTCTTATTGACGATGAAACACAGAAATTGCATCAGAATTGAATACAACAGGCACAAAGCCGACTTAAGTACAAGAGGACTAGCACTCTAACTTTCGATGATTTGAACTTTTCCTGTGAGTCCAGTTTTAGATTCCGATGCTTCACTTCAGGTTAACTGTATCCCTTGGACCTTCTTATTGATGATGAAACACAGCAATTGCATCCGAATTTAATACAAAAGGCACAATTCTGACTTACGTACAAGTGGACTGACACTCTAACTCTCTATGATTTGAACCTCTCCTGTGAGTCCAGTTTTAGATTCCGATGCTTCGCTTCAGGTTTACTGTATACCTTGGACCTTCTTATTGACGATGAAGCACAGAAATTGCACCCGAATTTAATGCAAAAGGCACAATGCCGACTTAAGTACAAGAGGACTGACACTCTAACTTTCTATGATTTGAAATTCTCCTGTGAGTCCAGTTTTGGATTCCGATGCTTCACTTCAGGTTTACTGTATCCCTTGGACCTTCTTACTGACGATGAAACACAGAAATTGCATCCGAATTTAATACAAAAGGCACAATGCCGACTTAAGTACAAGCGGACGGACACTCTAACTTTCTATGATTTGAACCTCTCCTGTGAGTCCAGTTTTAGATTCCGATGCTTCACTTCATGTTTACTGTATCCCTAGGACCTTCTAATTGTCGATGAAACACAGAAATTGCATCCGAATTTAATACAAAAGGCACAATGCTGACTTAAGTACAAGAGGACTGACACTCTAACTTTCTATGATTTGAAACTCTCCTGTGAGTCCAGTTTTAGATTCCGATGCTTCACTTCAGGTTTACTGTATCCCTTGGACCTTCTTATTGACGATGAAACACAGAAATTGCATCCGAATTTAATACAACAGGCCCAATGCCGACTTAAGTACAAGAAGACTGACACTCTAACTTTCGATGATTTGAACTTCTCCTGTGAGTCCAGTTTTAGATTCCGATGCATCACTTCAGGTTTACTGTATCTCTTGGACCTACTTATTGATGATGAACCACAGCAATTGCATCCGAATTTAATACAAAAGCACAATTCTGACTTACGTACAAGTGAACTGACACTCAAACTCTCTATGATTTGAACCTCTCCTGTGAGTCCAGTTTTAGATTCTGATGCTTCGCTTCAGGTTTACTGTATCCCTTGGACCTTCTTATTAACGATGAAACACAGAAATTGCATCCGAATTTAATGCAAAAGGCACAATTTCGACTTAAGTACAAGAGAACTGACACTCTAACTTTCGATGATTTGAACCTCTCCTGTGAGTCCAGTTTTAGATTCCGATGCTTCACTTCAGGTTTACTGTATCTCTTGGACCTTCTTATTGACGATGAAACACAGAAAATGCATCCGAATTTAATACAAAAGGCACAATTTCGACTTAAGTACAAGAGGACTGACACCGTAATGTTCGATGATTTGAACCTCTCCTGTGAGTCCAGTGTCAGATTCCGAAGCTTCACTTCAGGTTTACTGTATCCCTTGGACCTTCTTATTGACGATGAAACACAGAAATTGCATCCAAATTTAATACAAAAGGCACAATTCCCACTTAAGTACAAGTGGACTGACACTCTAACTTTCTATGATTTGAACCTCTCCTGTAAGTCCATTTTTAGATTCCGATGCTTCACTTCAGGTTTACTGTATAGCTTGGACCTTCTTTTTGACGATGAAACACAGAAATTGCTTCCGAATTTATTACAAAAGGCACAATGCCGACTTAAGTACAAGAGGACTCACACTCTAACTTTCGATGATTTGAACTTCTCCTGTGAGTCCAGTTTTAGATTCCGATGCTTCACTTCAAGTTTACTGTATCCCTTGGACCTACTAATAGATGATGAACCACAGCAATTGCATCCGAATTTAATACAAAAGGCACAATTCTGACTTACGTACAAGTGGACTGACACTCTAACTCTCTATGATTTGAACCTCTCCTGTCAGTCCAGTTTTAGATTCCGATGCTTCGCTTCAGGTTTACTGTATCCCTTGGACCTTCTTATTGACCATGAAACACAGAAATTGAATCCGAATTTAATGCAAAAGGCACAATGCCGACTTAAATTAAAGAGGACTGACACTCTAACTTTCGATGATTTGAACCTCTCCTGTGAGTCCAGTTTTAGATTCCGATGGTTCACTTCAGGTTTACTGTATCCCTTGGACCTTCTTATTGACGATGAAACACAGAAAATGCATCCGAATGTAATACAAAAGGCACAATGCCGACTTAAGTACAAGAGGACTGACACCGTAATGTTCGATGGTTTGTACCTCTCCTGTGAGTCCAGTTTCAGATTCCGAAGCTTCACTTCAGGTTTACTGTATCCCTTGGACCTTCTTATTGACGATGAAACACAGAAATTGCATCCAAATTTAATACAAAAGGCACAATGCCGACTTAAGTACAAGAGGACTGACACTCTAACTTTATATGATTTGTTTCTCCCCTGTGAGTCCAGTTTGGGATTCCGATGCCTCACTTCAGGTTTACTGTATCCCTTGGACCTTCTTATTGACGATGAAACACAGAAATTGCATCCGAATTTAATACAAAAGGAACAATGCCGACTGAAGTACAAGAGAACTGACAATCTAACTTTCTATGATTTGAACCTCTCCTGTGAGTCCAGTTTTAGATTCCGATGCTTCACTTCAGGTTTACTATATCCCTTGGACCTTCTTATTGACGATGAAACACAGAAATTGCATCCGAATTTAATACAAAAGGCACAATGCCGACTTAAGTACAAGAGGACTGACACTCTAACTTTCTACGATTTGAACCTCTCCTGTGAGTGCAGTTTTGGATTTCGATGCTTGACTTCAGGTTTACTGTAACCTTGGAACTTCTTATTGACGATGAAACACAGAAATTGCATCCGAATTTAAAACAAAAGGCACAATGCTGACTTAAGTACAAGAGGACTGACACTCTAACTTTATATGATTTGAACCTCCCCTGTGAGTCCAGTTTGAGATTCCGATGCTTCACTTCAGGTTTACTGTATCCCTTGGACCATCTTATTGACGATGAAACACAGAAATTGCATCCGAATTTAATACAAAAGGCACAATAACGACTTAAGTACAAGAGGACTGACACTCTAACTCTCTATGATTAGAACCTCTACTGTGAGTCCAGTTTTGGATTCCGATGCTTCACTTCAGGTTTACTGTATCCCTTGGACCTTCTTATTGACGATGAAACACAGAAATTGCATCCGAATTTAATACAAAAGGCACAATGCCGACTTAAGTACAAGCAGACTGACACTCTAACTTTCTATGATTTGAACCTCTCCTGTGAGTCCAGTTTTAGATTCCGATGCTTCACTTCATGTTTACTGTATCCCTTGGACCTTCTAATTGTCGATGAAACACAGACATTGCATCCGAATTTAATACAAAAGGCACAGTGCTGACTTAAGTACAAGAGGACTGACACTCTAACTTTCTATGATTTGAAACTCTCCTGTGAGTCCAGTTTTAGATTCCGATGCTTCACTTCAGGTTTACTGTATCCCTTGGACCTTCTTATTGACGATGAAACACAGAAATTGCATCCGAATTTAATACAACATACCCAATGCCGACTTAAGTACAAGAAGACTGACACTCTAACTTTCGATGATTTGAACTTCTCCTGTGAGTCCAGTTTTAGATTCCGATGCATCACTTCAGGTTTACTGTATCTCTTGGACCTACTTATGATGATGAACCCCAGCAATTGCATCTGAATTTAATACAAAAGCACAATTCTGACTTACGTACAAATGAACTGACACTCTAATTCTCTATGATTTGAACCTCTCCTGTGAGTCCAGTTTTAGCATCTGATGCTTCGCTTCAGGTTTACTGTATCCCTTGGACCTTCTTATTGACGATGAAACACAGAAATTGCATCCGAATTTAATGCAAAAGGCACAATGCCGACTTAAGTACAAGAGAACTGACACTCTAACTTTCGATGATTTGAACCTCTCCTGTGAGTCCAGTTTTAGATTCCGGTGCTTCACTTCAGGTTTACTGTATCCCTTGGACCTTCTTATTGACGATGAAACACAGAAAATGCATCCGAATTTAATACAAAAGGCACAATGCCGACTTAAGTACAAGAGGACTGACACCATAATGTTCGATGATTTGAACCTCTCCTGTGAGTCCAGTTTCAGATTCCGAAGCTTCACTTCAGGTTTACTGTATCCCTTGGACCTTCTTATTGACGATGAAACACAGAAATTGCATCCAAATTTAATACAAAAGGCACAATGCCCACTTAAGTACAAGTGGACTGACACTCTAACTTTCTATGATTTGAACCTATCCTGTAAGTCCATTTTTAGATTCCGATGCTTCACTTCAGGTTTACTGTATCGCTTGGACCTTCTTATTGACGATGAAACACAGAAATTGCATCCGAATTTATTACAAAAGGCACAATGCCGACTTAAGTACAAGAGGACTGACACTCTAACTTTCGATGATTTGAACTTCTCCTGTGAGTCCAGTTTTAGATTCCGATGCTTCACTTCAAGTTTACTGTATGCCTTGGACCTACTTATTGATGATGAACCACAGCAATTGCATCCGAATTTAATACAAAAGGCACAATTCTGACTTACGTACAAGTGGACTGTTACTTTAACTCTCTATGATTTGAACCTCTCCTGTCAGTCCAGTTTTAGATTCCGATGCTTCGCTTCAGGTTTACTGTATCCCTTGGACCTTCTTATTGACCATGAAACACAGAAATTGCATCCGAATCTAATGCAAAAGGCACAATGCCGACTTAAATTAAAGAGGACTGACACTCTAACTTTCGATGATTTGAACCTCTCCTGTGTGTCCAGTTTTAGATTCCGATGCTTCACTTCAGGTTTACTGTATCCCTTGGACCTTCTTATTGACGATGAAACACAGAAAATGCATCCGAATTTAATACAAAATGCACAATGCCGACTTAAGTACAAGAGGACTGACACCGTAATGTTCGATGATTTGAACCTCTCCTGTGAGTCCAGTATCAGATTCCGAAGCTTCACTTCAGGTTTACTGTATCCCTTGGACCTTCTTATTGAGGATGAAACACAGAAATTGCATCCAAATTTAATACAAAAGGCACAATGCCCACTTAAGTACAAGTGGACTGACACTCTAACTTTCTATGATTTGAACCTCTCCTGTAAGTCCATTTTTAGATTCCGATGCTTCACTTCAGGTTTACTGTATCGCTTGGACCTTCTTATTGACGATGAAACACAGAAATTGCATCCGAATTTATTACAAAAGGCACAATGCCGACTTAAGTACAAGAGGACTGACACTCTAACTTTATATGATTTGAACCTCCCCTGTGAGTCCAGTTTGAGATTCCGATGCTTCACTTCAGGTTTACCGTATCCCTTGGACCTTCTTATTGACGATGAAACACAGAAATTGCATCCGAATATAATACAAAAGGCACAATGCCGACGTAAGTACAAGAGGACTGACACTCTAACTTTCTATGATTTGAACCTCTTCTGTGATTCCAGTTTTAGATTCTGAGGCTTCACTTCAGGTTTACTGTATCCCTTGGACCTTCTTATTGACGATGAAACACAGAAATTGCATCCGAATTTAATACGAAAGGCACAATGCCGACTTAAGAACAAGAGGAATGAGACTCTAACTTTCTATGATTTGATCCTCTCCTGTGAGACCAGTTTTAGATTCCGATGCTTCACTTCAGGTTTACTGTAACCCTTGGACATTCTTATTGACGATGAAACACAGAAATTGCATCCGAATTTAATACAAAAGGCACAATGCCGACTTAAGTACAAGAGGACAGACACTCAAACTTTATATGATTTGTTTCTCCCCTGTGAGTCCAGTTTGAGATTCCGATGCTTCAGTTCAGGTTTACTGTATCCCTTGGACCTTCTTATTGACGATGAAACACAGAAATTGCATCCGAATTTAATACAAAAGGCACAATGCCGACTTAAGTACAAGAGAACTGACACTCTAACTTTCTATGATTTGAACCTCTCCTGTGAGTCCAGTTTTAGATTCCGATGCTTCACTTCAGGTTTACTGTATCCATTGGACCTTCTTATTGACGATGAAACACAGAAATTGCATCCGAATTTAATACAAAAGGCACAATGCCGAATTAAGTACAAGAGGACTGACACTCTAACTTTCTATGATTTGAACCTCTCCTGTGAGTCCAGTTTTAGATTCCGATGCTTCACTTCAGGTTTACTGTATAACTTGGACCTTCTTATTGACGATGAAACACAGAAATTGCATCCAAATTCAATACAAAAGGCACAATGCCGACTTAAGTACGAGAGGACTGACACTCTAAATTTCGATTATTTGAACCTCTCCTGTGAGTCCAGTTTTAGATTCCGATTCTTCACTTCAGGTTTACTGTACCCCTTGGACCTTCTTATTGACGATGAAACACAGAAATTGCATCAGAATTGAATACAACAGGCACAAAGCCGACTTAAGTACAAGAGGACTAGCACTCTAACTTTCGATGATTTGAACTTTTCCTGTGAGTCCAGTTTTAGATTCCGATGCTTCACTTCAGGTTAACTGTATCCCTTGGACCTTCTTATTGATGATGAAACACAGCAATTGCATCCGAATTTAATACAAAAGGCACAATTCTGACTTACGTACAAGTGGACTGACACTCTAACTCTCTATGATTTGAACCTCTCCTGTGAGTCCAGTTTTAGATTCCGATGCTTCGCTTCAGGTTTACTGTATACCTTGGACCTTCTTATTGACGATGAAGCACAGAAATTGCACCCGAAATTAATGCAAAAGGCACAATGCCGACTTAAGTACAAGAGGACTGACACTCTAACTTTCTATGATTTGAAATTCTCCTGTGAGTCCAGTTTTAGATTCCGATGCTTCACTTCAGGTTTACTGTAACCCTTGGACCTTCTTATTGACGGTGAAACACAGAAATTGCATCCGAATTTAATACAAAAGGCACATTGCCGACTTAAGTACAAGAGGACTGACACCCTAACTTTCTACGATTTGAACCTCTCCTGTGAGTGCAGTTTTAGATTTCGATGTTTGACTTCAGGTTTACTGTAACCCTTGGACCTTCTTATTGACGATGAAACACAGAGATTGCATCCGAATTTAAAACAAAAGGCACAATGCTGACTTAAGTACAAGAGGACTGACACTCTAACTTTATATGATTTGAACCTCCCCTGTGAGTCCAGTTTGAGATTCCGATGCTTCACTTCAGGTTTACTGTATCCCTTGGACCTTCTTATTGACGATGAAACACAGAAATTGCATCCGAATTTAATACAAAAGGCACAATAACGAATTAAGTACAAGAGGACTGACACTCTACCTCTCTATGATTAGAACCTCTACTGTGAGTCCAGTTTTGGATTCCGATGCTTCACTTCAGGTTTACTGTATCCCTTGGACCTTCTTATTGACGATGAAACACAGAAATTGCATCCGAATTTAATACAAAAGGCACAATGCCGACTTAAGTACAAGCGGACTGACACTCTAACTTTCTATGATTTGAACCTCTACTGTGAGTCCAGTTTTAGATTCCGATGCTTCACTTCATGTTTACTGTATCCCTTGGACCTTCTAATTGTCGATGAAACACAGAAATTGCATCCGAATTTAATACAAAAGGCACAATGCTGACTTAAGTACAAGAGGACTGACACTCTTACTTTCTATGATTCGAAACTCTCCTGTGAGTCCAGTTTTAGATTCCGATGCTTCACTTCAGGTTTACTGTATCCCTTGGACCTTCTTATTGACGATGAAACACAGAAATTGCATCCGAATTTAATACAACAGGCCCAATGCCGACTTAAGTACAAGAAGACTGACACTCTAATTTTCGATGATTTGAACTTCTCCTGTGAGTCCAGTTTTAGATTCCGATGCATCACTTCATGTTTACTGTATCTCTTGGACCTACTTATTGATGATGAACCACAGCAATTGCATCCGAATTTAATACAAAAGCACAATTCTGACTTACGTACAAGTGAACTGACACTCTAACTCTCTATGATTTGAACCTCTCCTGTGAGTCCAGTTTTAGATTCTGATGCTTCGCTTCAGGTTTACTGTATCCCTTGGACCTTCTTATTGACGATGAAACACAGAAATTGCATCCGAATTTAATGCAAAAGGCACAATGCCGACTTAAGTACAAGAGGACTGACACTCTAACTTTCGATGATTTGAACCTCTCCTGTGAGTCCAGTTTTAGATTCCGATGCTTCACTTCAGGTTTACTGTATCTCTCCGACCTTCTTATTGACGATGAAACACAGAAATTGCATCAGAATTTAATACAAAAGGCACAATGCCGACTTAAGTACAAGAGGACTGACACCGTAATGTTCGATGATTTGAACCTCTCCTGTGAGTCCAGTTTTAGATTCCGATGCTTCACTTCAGGTTTACTGGATCCCTTGGACCTTCTTATTGACGATGAAACTTAGAAATTGCATACGAATTTAATACAAAATGCACAATGCCGACTTAAGTACAAGAGGACTGACACACTAACTATCTATGATTTGAACCACTCCTCTGAGGCCAGATTTAGATTCCGATGCTTTACTTCAGGTTAACTGTATCCCTTGGACATTCTTATTGACGATGAAACACAGACATTGCATCCGAATTTAATGCAAAAGGCACAATGCCGACTTAAGTACAAGAGGACTGACACTTTAACTTTCGATGATTTGAACTTCTCCTGAGAGTCCAGTTTTAGATTCCGATGCTTCACTTGAGGTTTACTGTATCTCTTGGACCTACTTATTGATGATGAACCACAGCAATTTCATCCGAATTTAATACAAAAGGCACAATTCTGACTTACGTACAAGTGGACTGACACTCTAAGTTGCTGTGATTTGAACCTCTCCTGTGAGTCCAGTTTTAGATTCCGATGCTTCACTTCAGGTTTACTGGATCCCTTGGACCTTCTTATTGACGATGAAACTTAGAAATTGCATACGAATTTAATACAAAATGCACAATGCCGACTTAAGTACAAGAGGACTGACACACTAACTATCTATGATTTGAACCACTCCTCTGAGGCCAGATTTAGATTCCGATGCTTTACTTCAGGTTAACTGTATCCCTTGGACATTCTTATTGACGATGAAACACAGACATTGCATCCGAATTTAATACAAAAGGCACAATGCCGGCTTAAGTACAAGAGGACTGACACTCTAACATTCTATGATTTGAACCTCTCCTGTGATTCCAGTTTTAGATTCCGATGCTTCACTTCAGGTTAACTGTATCCTTTGGACCTTCTTAATCACGATGAAACACAGAAATTGCATACGAATTTAATACAAAAGGCACAATGCCGACTTAAGTACAAGACGACTGACACTCTAACTTTGTATGATTTGAACCTCTCCTGTGAGTCCATTCTCAGATGCCGATGCTTCACTACAGGTTTACTGTATCCCTTCGACCTTCTCATTGACGATGCAACACAGAAATTTTATCCGAATTTAATACAAAAGGCACAATGCCGACTTAAGTACAAGAGGACTGACACTCTAACTTTCTATGATTTGAACCACTCCTCTGTGGCCAGATTAAGATTCCGATTCTTCACTTCAGGTTTACTGTATCCCTTGGACCTACTTATTGACGATGAAACACAGAAATTGCATCTGAATTTAATACAAAAGGCACAATGTCGGCTTAAGTACAAGAGGGCTGACACTCTAACTTTCTATGATTTGAACTTCTCCTGTGATTCCAGTTTTAGATTCCGTTGCTTCACATCAAGTTTTCTGTATCCCTTGGGCCCTCTTAATGATGCTGAAACACAGAAATTGCATCCGAATTTAATACAAAATGCACAATGCCGACTTAGGTACAAGAGGACTGACACTCTAACTTCCTATGATTAGAACCACTCCTGTGAGGCCAGTTTTAGATTCCGATGCTTCACTTCAGGTTTACTGTATCCCTTGGACCTTCTTATTGACGATGAAACACAGAAATTGCATCCGAATTTAATACAAAATGCACAATGCCGACTTAAGTATAAGAGGACTTACACTTTAGCTTTCTATGATCTGAGCCACTCCTGTGAGTCCAGTTTATATTCCGATGCTTCACTTCAAGTTTACTGTATCACTTGGACCTTCTTATTGACGATGAAACACAGAAATTGCATACGAATATAATACAAAAGGCACATTGCCGACTTAAGTACAAGAGGACTGACACTCTAACTTTCTATGATTAGAACCACTCCTGTGAGGCCAGTTTTAGATTCCGATGCTTCACTTCAGGTTTACTGTATCCCTTGGACCTTCTTATTGACGATGAAACACAGAAATTGCATCCGAATTTAATACAAAAGGCACAATGCCGACTTAAGTACAAGAGGACTGACACCCTAACTTTCTATGATTTGAAGCTCTCCTGTGAGTCCAGTTTCTAATTCCGATGCTACACTTCAGGTTTACTGTATCCCTTGGACCTTCTTATTGACGATGAAACACAGAAATTGCATCCGAATTTAGTGCAAAAGGCACAATGCCGACTTAAGTACACGAGGACTGACACTCTAACTTTCTATGATTTGAACCTCTCCTGTGATTCCAGGTTTAGATTCCGATGCTTCACTTCAGGTTAACTCTATCCCTTGGACCTTCTTATTGACGATGAAACACAGAAATTGCATCCGAATTTAATACAAAATGCACAATGCCGACTTAAGTACAAGAGGACTGACACTCTAACTTTCTATGATTTGAACCTCTCCTGTGAGTCCAGTTTTAGATTCCGATGCTTCACTTCAGATGTGCTGTATCCCTTGGAACTTCTTATTCACGATGAAACACAGAAATTGCATCCGAATTTAATACAAAAGGCACAACGCCGGCTTAAGTTCAAGATGACTGACACTCTAATTTTCTATGATTTGAACCACTCCTGTGAGGCCAGTTTTAGATTCCGATGCTTCACTTCAGGTTTACTGTATCCCGTGGGCCTACTTATTGACGATGAAACACAGAAATTGCATCCGAATTTAATACAAAAGGCACAACGCCGGCTTAAGTACAAGATGACTGACACTCTAACTTTCTATGATTTGAACTTCTCCTGTTATTCCAGTTTTAGATTCCGATGCTTCACTTCAGGTTTACTGTATCCCTTGGGCCTTCTTATTGACGATCAAACACAGAAATTGCATCCGAATTTAAGACAAAAGTCACAATGCCGAGTTAAGTACAAGAGGACTGACACTCTAACTTTCTATGATTTGAACCTGTCCTGTGAGTCCAGTTTTAGATTCCGATGCTTTACTTCAGGTTTACTGTATCCCTTGGACCTTCTTATTGACGATGAAACACAGAAATTGCATCCGAATTTAATACAAAAGGCACAATGCCGACTTAAGTACAAGCGGACTGACACTCTAACTTTCTATGATTTGAACCTCTACTGTGAGTCCAGTTTTAGATTCCGATGCTTCACTTCATGTTTACTGTATCCCTTGGACCTTCTAATTGTCGATGAAACACAGAAATTGCATCCGAATTTAATACAAAAGGCACAATGCTGACTTAAGTACAAGAGGACTGACACTCTTACTTTCTATGATTCGAAACTCTCCTGTGAGTCCAGTTTTAGATTCCGATGCTTCACTTCAGGTTTACTGTATCCCTTGGACCTTCTTATTGACGATGAAACACAGAAATTGCATCCGAATTTAATACAACAGGCCCAATGCCGACTTAAGTACAAGAAGACTGACACTCTAACTTTCGATGATTTGAACTTCTCCTGTGAGTCCAGTTTTAGATTCCGATGCATCACTTCATGTTTACTGTATCTCTTGGACCTACTTATTGATGATGAACCACAGCAATTGCATCCGAATTTAATACAAAAGCACAATTCTGACTTACGTACAAGTGAACTGACACTCTAACTCTCTATGATTTGAACCTCTCCTGTGAGTCCAGTTTTAGATTCTGATGCTTCGCTTCAGGTTTACTGTATCCCTTGGACCTTCTTATTGACGATGAAACACAGAAATTGCATCCGAATTTAATGCAAAAGGCACAATGCCGACTTAAGTACAAGAGGACTGACACTCTAACTTTCGATGATTTGAACCTCTCCTGTGAGTCCAGTTTTAGATTCCGATGCTTCACTTCAGGTTTACTGTATCTCTCCGACCTTCTTATTGACGATGAAACACAGAAATTGCATCAGAATTTAATACAAAAGGCACAATGCCGACTTAAGTACAAGAGGACTGACACCGTAATGTTCGATGATTTGAACCTCTCCTGTGAGTCCAGTTTTAGATTCCGATGCTTCACTTCAGGTTTACTGGATCCCTTGGACCTTCTTATTGACGATGAAACTTAGAAATTGCATACGAATTTAATACAAAATGCACAATGCCGACTTAAGTACAAGAGGACTGACACACTAACTATCTATGATTTGAACCACTCCTCTGAGGCCAGATTTAGATTCCGATGCTTTACTTCAGGTTAACTGTATCCCTTGGACATTCTTATTGACGATGAAACACAGACATTGCATCCGAATTTAATGCAAAAGGCACAATGCCGACTTAAGTACAAGAGGACTGACACTTTAACTTTCGATGATTTGAACTTCTCCTGAGAGTCCAGTTTTAGATTCCGATGCTTCACTTGAGGTTTACTGTATCTCTTGGACCTACTTATTGATGATGAACCACAGCAATTTCATCCGAATTTAATACAAAAGGCACAATTCTGACTTACGTACAAGTGGACTGACACTCTAAGTTGCTGTGATTTGAACCTCTCCTGTGAGTCCAGTTTTAGATTCCGATGCTTCACTTCAGGTTTACTGGATCCCTTGGACCTTCTTATTGACGATGAAACTTAGAAATTGCATACGAATTTAATACAAAATGCACAATGCCGACTTAAGTACAAGAGGACTGACACACTAACTATCTATGATTTGAACCACTCCTCTGAGGCCAGATTTAGATTCCGATGCTTTACTTCAGGTTAACTGTATCCCTTGGACATTCTTATTGACGATGAAACACAGACATTGCATCCGAATTTAATACAAAAGGCACAATGCCGGCTTAAGTACAAGAGGACTGACACTCTAACATTCTATGATTTGAACCTCTCCTGTGATTCCAGTTTTAGATTCCGATGCTTCACTTCAGGTTAACTGTATCCTTTGGACCTTCTTAATCACGATGAAACACAGAAATTGCATACGAATTTAATACAAAAGGCACAATGCCGACTTAAGTACAAGACGACTGACACTCTAACTTTGTATGATTTGAACCTCTCCTGTGAGTCCATTCTCAGATGCCGATGCTTCACTACAGGTTTACTGTATCCCTTCGACCTTCTCATTGACGATGCAACACAGAAATTTTATCCGAATTTAATACAAAAGGCACAATGCCGACTTAAGTACAAGAGGACTGACACTCTAACTTTCTATGATTTGAACCACTCCTCTGTGGCCAGATTAAGATTCCGATTCTTCACTTCAGGTTTACTGTATCCCTTGGACCTACTTATTGACGATGAAACACAGAAATTGCATCTGAATTTAATACAAAAGGCACAATGTCGGCTTAAGTACAAGAGGGCTGACACTCTAACTTTCTATGATTTGAACTTCTCCTGTGATTCCAGTTTTAGATTCCGTTGCTTCACATCAAGTTTTCTGTATCCCTTGGGCCCTCTTAATGATGCTGAAACACAGAAATTGCATCCGAATTTAATACAAAATGCACAATGCCGACTTAGGTACAAGAGGACTGACACTCTAACTTCCTATGATTAGAACCACTCCTGTGAGGCCAGTTTTAGATTCCGATGCTTCACTTCAGGTTTACTGTATCCCTTGGACCTTCTTATTGACGATGAAACACAGAAATTGCATCCGAATTTAATACAAAATGCACAATGCCGACTTAAGTATAAGAGGACTTACACTTTAGCTTTCTATGATCTGAGCCACTCCTGTGAGTCCAGTTTATATTCCGATGCTTCACTTCAAGTTTACTGTATCACTTGGACCTTCTTATTGACGATGAAACACAGAAATTGCATACGAATATAATACAAAAGGCACATTGCCGACTTAAGTACAAGAGGACTGACACTCTAACTTTCTATGATTAGAACCACTCCTGTGAGGCCAGTTTTAGATTCCGATGCTTCACTTCAGGTTTACTGTATCCCTTGGACCTTCTTATTGACGATGAAACACAGAAATTGCATCCGAATTTAATACAAAAGGCACAATGCCGACTTAAGTACAAGAGGACTGACACCCTAACTTTCTATGATTTGAAGCTCTCCTGTGAGTCCAGTTTCTAATTCCGATGCTACACTTCAGGTTTACTGTATCCCTTGGACCTTCTTATTGACGATGAAACACAGAAATTGCATCCGAATTTAGTGCAAAAGGCACAATGCCGACTTAAGTACACGAGGACTGACACTCTAACTTTCTATGATTTGAACCTCTCCTGTGATTCCAGGTTTAGATTCCGATGCTTCACTTCAGGTTAACTCTATCCCTTGGACCTTCTTATTGACGATGAAACACAGAAATTGCATCCGAATTTAATACAAAATGCACAATGCCGACTTAAGTACAAGAGGACTGACACTCTAACTTTCTATGATTTGAACCTCTCCTGTGAGTCCAGTTTTAGATTCCGATGCTTCACTTCAGATGTGCTGTATCCCTTGGAACTTCTTATTCACGATGAAACACAGAAATTGCATCCGAATTTAATACAAAAGGCACAACGCCGGCTTAAGTTCAAGATGACTGACACTCTAATTTTCTATGATTTGAACCACTCCTGTGAGGCCAGTTTTAGATTCCGATGCTTCACTTCAGGTTTACTGTATCCCGTGGGCCTACTTATTGACGATGAAACACAGAAATTGCATCCGAATTTAATACAAAAGGCACAACGCCGGCTTAAGTACAAGATGACTGACACTCTAACTTTCTATGATTTGAACTTCTCCTGTTATTCCAGTTTTAGATTCCGATGCTTCACTTCAGGTTTACTGTATCCCTTGGGCCTTCTTATTGACGATCAAACACAGAAATTGCATCCGAATTTAAGACAAAAGTCACAATGCCGAGTTAAGTACAAGAGGACTGACACTCTAACTTTCTATGATTTGAACCTGTCCTGTGAGTCCAGTTTTAGATTCCGATGCTTTACTTCAGGTTTACTGTATCCCTTGGACCTTCTTATTGACGATGAAACACAGAAATTGCATCCGCATTTAATACAAAATGCACAATGCCGACTTAAGTACAAGAGGACTTACACTCTAGCTTTCTATGATTTGAGCCTCTCCTGTGAGTCCAGTTTATATTCCGATGCTTCACTTTAAGTTTACTGTATCACTTGGACCTTCTTATTGACGATAAAACACAGAAATTGCATACGAAATTAATACAAAATGCACATTGCCGACTTAAGTACAAGAGGACTGACACTCTAACTTTCTAAGATTAGAACCACTCCTGTGAGGCCAGTTTTAGATTCCGATGCTTCACTTCAGGTTTACTGGATCCCTTGGACCTTCTTATTGACGATGAAACACAGAAATTGCATCCGAATTTAATACAAAAGTCACAATGCCGACTTAAGTACAAGAGGACTGACACTCTATCTTTCTATGTTTTGAACCTCTCCTGTGAGTACAGTTTTAGATTCCGATGCTTCACTTCAGGTTTACTGTATCCCTTGGACCTTCTTATTGACGATGAAAAACAGAAATTGCATCCGAATTTAATACAAAAGGCATAATGCCAGCTTAAGTACAAGAGCACTGACACTCTAACTTTCTATGATTTGAACTTCTCCTGTGATTCCAGATTTAGATTCCGATGCTTCACTTCAGGTTTACTGTATCCCGTGGGCCTACTTATTGACGATGAAACACAGAAATTGCATCCGAATTTAATGCAAAAGGAACAATGCCGACTTAAGTGCAAGAGGACTGACACTCTAACTTTCTCTGATTTTAACCCCTCCTGTGAGTCCAGTTTTAGATTCCGATGCTTCACTTCAGGTTTACTGTATCCCTTGGACCTTCTTATTGACGATGAAACACAGAAATTGCATACGTATTTAATACAAAAGGCACAATGCCGACTTAAGTACAAGAGGACTGACACTCTAACTTTCTATGATTTGAACCTCTCCTGTCAGTCCAGTTTTAGATTCCGATGCTTCACTTCAGGTTTACTGTATCCCTTGGGCCTTCTTATTCACGATGAAACACAGAAATTGCATACGAATTTAATACAAAAGGCACAATGCCGACTTATGTACAAGAGGACTGACACTCTAACTTTCAATGATTTGAACCTGTCCTGTGAGTCCAGTTTTAGATTCCGATGCCTTACTTCAGGTTTACTGTATCCCTTGGACCTTCTTATTATCGATGAAACACAGAAATTGCATCCGAATTTAATACAAAATGCACAATGCCGACTTAAGTACAAGAGGACTTACACTCTAGCTTTCTATGTTTTGAGCCTCTCCTGTGAGTCCAGTTTATATTCCGATAATTCACTTTAAGTTTACTGTATCACTTGGACCTTCTTATTGACGATGAAACACAGAAATTGCATACGAATTTAATACAAAAGGCACATTGCCGACTTAAGTACAAGAGGACTGACACTATAACTTTCTATGATTAGAACCACTCCTGTGAGTCCAGTTTCTGATTCCGATGCTTCACTTTAGGTTAACTGTATCCCTTGGACCTTCTTGTTGACGATAAAACACAGAAATTGCATCCGAATTTATTACAAAAGGCACAATGCCGTCTTAAGTACAAGATGACTGACACTCTAACTTCCTATGATTTGAACCTCTCTGTGAGTCCAGTTTTAGATTCCGATGCTTCACTTCAGGTTTACTGTATCCCTTGGACCTTCTTATTGACGATGAAACACAGAAATTGCATCCGAATTTAATACAAAAGGCACAATGCCGACTTAAGTACAAGAGGACTGACACCCTAATTTTCTTTGATTTGAACTTCTCCTGAGAGTCCAGTTTCTGATTCCGATGCTTCACTTCAGGTTTACTGTATCCCTTGGACCTTCTTGTTGACGATGAAACACAGAAATTGCATCCGAATTTAATACAAAAGGCACAATGCCGGCTTAAGTACAAGATGACTGACACTCTAACTTTCAATGATTTGAACTTCTCCTGTTATTCCAGTTTTAGATTCCGATGCTTCACTTCAGGTTTACTGTATCCCTTGGGCCTTCTTATTGACGATCAAACACAGAAATTGCATCCGAATTTAAGATAAAAGTCACAATGCCGAGTTAAGTACAAGAGGACTGACACTCTAACTTTCTATGATTTGAACCTGTCCTGTGAGTCCAGTTTTAGATTCCGATGCTTTACTTCAGGTTTACTATATCCCTTGGACCTTCTTATTGACGATGAAACACAGAAATTGCATCCGAATTTAATACAAAATGCACAATGCCGACTTAAGTACAAGAGGACTTACACTCTAGCTTTCTATGATTTGAGCCTCTCCTGTGAGTCCAGTTTATATTCCGATGCTTCACTTTAAGTTTACTGTATCACTTGGACCTTCTTATTGACGATGAAACACAGAAATTGCATACGAAATTAATACAAAAGGCACAATGCCGACTTAAGTACAAGAGGACTGACACTCTAACTTTCTATGATTTGAACATGTCCTGTGAGTCCAGTTTTAGATTCCGATGCTTTACTTCAGGTTTACTGTATCCCTTGGACCTTCTTATTGACGATGAAACACAGAAATTGCATCCGAATTTAATACAAAAGGCACAATGCCGACTTAAGTGCAAGAGGACTGACACTCTAACTTTCTCTGATTTTAACCCCTCCTGTGAGACCAGTTTTAGATTCCGATGCTTCACATCAGGTTTACTGTATCCCTTGGACCTTCCTATTGACGATGAAACACAGAAATTGCATACGAATTTAATACAAAAGGCACAATGCCGACTTAAGTACAAGAGAACTGACACTCTAACTTTCTATGATTTGAACCTCTCCTGTCAGTCCAGTTTTAGATTCCGATGCTTCACTTCAGGTTTACTGTATCCCTTGGGCCTTCTTATTCACGATGAAACACAGAAATTGCATCCGAATTTAAGACAAAAGTCACAATGCCAACTTAAGTACAAGAGGACTGACACTCTAACTTTCTATGATTAGAACCACTCCTGTGAGGCCAGTTTTAGATTCCGATGCTTCACTTCAGGTTTACTGTATCCCTTGGACCTTCTTATTGACGATGAAACACAGAAATTGCATCCGAATTTAATACAAAAGGCACAATGCCGACTTAAGTACAAGAGGACTGACACCCTAATTTTCTATGATTTGAACCTCTCCTGTGAGTCCAGTTTCTGATTCCGATGCTTCACTTCAGGTTTACTGTATCCCTTGGACCTTCTTGTTGACGATGAAACACAGAAATTGCATCCGAATTTAATACAAAAGGCACAATGTGGCTTAAGTACAAGATGACTGACACTCTAACTTTCTATGATTTGAACCTCTCTGTGAGTCCAATTTTAGATTCCGATGCTTCACTTCAGGTTTACTGTATCCCTTGGACCTACTTATTGACGATGAAACACAGAAATTGCATCCGAATTTAATACAAAAGGCACAATGCCGACTTAAGTACAAGAGGACTGACACCCTAATTTTCTATGATTTGAACTTCTCCTGTGAGTCCAGTCTCTGATTCCGATGCTTCACTTCAGGTTTACTGTATCCCTTGGACCTTCTTATTGACGATGAAACACAGAAATTGCATCCGAATTAAATACAAAAGGCACAATGCCGGCTTAAGTACAAGATGACTGACACTCTAACTTTCTATGATTTGAACTTCCCCTGTTATTCTAGTTTTAGATTCCGATGCTTCACTTCAATTTTACTGTATCCCTTGGGCCTTCTTATTGACGATCAAACACAGAAATTGCATCCGAATTTAAGACAAAAGACACAATGCCGACTTAAGTACAAGAGGACTGACACTCTAACTTTCTATGATTGGAACCGGTCCTGTGAGTCCAGTTTTAGATTCCGATGCTTTACTTCAGGTTTACTGTATCCCTTGGACCTTCTTATTGACGATGAAACACAGAAATTGCATCCGAATTTAATACAAAATGCACAATGCCGACTTAAGTACAAGAGGACTTACACTCTAGCTTTCTATGATTTGAGCCTCCCCTGTGAGTCCAGTTTATATTCCGACGCTTCACTTTAAGTTTACTGTATCACTTGGACCTTCTTATTGACGATGAAACACAGAAATTGCATACGAATTTAATACAAAAGGCACATTGCCGACTTAAGTACAAGAGGACTGACACTCTAACTTTCTATGATTAGAACCACTCCTGTGAGGCCAGTTTTAGATTCCGATGCTTCACTTCAGGTTTACAGTATCCCTTGGACCTTCTTATTGACGATGAAACACAGAAATTGCATCCGAATATAATACAAAAGGCACAATGCCGACTTAAGTACAAGAGGACTGACACTCTAACTTTCTATGGTTTGAACGTCTCCTGTGAGTCCAGTTTTAGATTCCGATGCTTCAATTCAGGTTTACTGTATCCCTTGGGCCTTCTTATTGACAATGAAACACAGAAATTGCATCCGAATTAAATACAAAAGGCAGAATGCTGGCTTAAGTACAAGAGGACTGACACTCTAACTTTCTATGATTTGAACTTCTCCTGTTATTCCAGTTTTAGATTCCGATGCTTCACTTCAGGTTTACTGTATCCCTTGGGCCTTCTTATTGACGATCAAACACAGAAATTGCATCCGAATATAAGACAAAAGTCACAATGCCGACTTAAGTACAAGAGGACTGGCACTCTAACTTTCTATGATTTGAACCTGTCCTGTGAGTCCAGTTTTAGATTCCGATGCTTTACTTCAGATTTACTGTATCCCTTGGACCTTCTTATTGACGATGAAACACAGAAATTGCATCCGAATTTAATACAAAATGCACAATGCCGACTTAAGTACAAGAGGACTTACACTCTAGCTATCTATGATTAGAGCCTCTCTTGTGAGTCCAGTTTATATTCCGATGCATCACTTTAAGTTTACTGTATCACTTGGACCTTCTTATTGACGATGAAACACAGAAATTGCATACGAATTTAATACTAAAGGCACATTGCCGACTTAAGTACAAGAGGACTGACACTCTAACTTTCTATGATTAGAACCACTCCTGTGAGGCCAGTTTTAGATTCCGATGCTTCACTTCAGGTTTACTGTATACCTTGGACCTTCTTATTGACGATGAAACACAGAAATTGCATCCGAATTTAATACAAAAGGCACAATGCCGACTTAAGTACAAGAGGACTGACACCCTAATTTTCTATGATTTGAACCTCTCCTGTGAGTCCAGTTTCTGATTCCGATGCTACACTTCAGGTTTACTGTATCCCTTGGACCTTCTTATTGACGATGAAACACAGAAATTGCATCCGAATTTAATACAAAAGGCACAATGCCGACTTAAGTACAAGAGGACTGACACTCTAACTTTCTATGATTTGAACCTGTCCTGTGAGTCCAGTTTTAGATTCCGATGCTTTACTTCAGGTTTACTGTATCCCTTGGACCTTCTTATTGACGATGAAACACAGAAATTGCATCCGAATTTAATACAAAATGCACAATGCCGACTTAAGTACAAGAGGACTTACACTCTAGCTTTCTATGATTTGAGCCTCTCCTGTGAGTCCAGTTTATATTCCGATGCTTCACTTTAAGTTTACTGTATCACTTGGACCTTCTTATTGACGATGAAACACAGAAATTGCATACGAAATTAATACAAAAGGCACAATGCCGACTTAAGTACAAGAGGACTGACACTCTAACTTTCTATGATTTGAACATGTCCTGTGAGTCCAGTTTTAGATTCCGATGCTTTACTTCAGGTTTACTGTATCCCTTGGACCTTCTTATTGACGATGAAACACAGAAATTGCATCCGAATTTAATACAAAAGGCACAATGCCGACTTAAGTGCAAGAGGACTGACACTCTAACTTTCTCTGATTTTAACCCCTCCTGTGAGTCCAGTTTTAGATTCCGATGCTTCACTTCAGGTTTACTGTATCTCTTGGACCTTCCTATTGACGATGAAACACAGAAATTGCATACGAATTTAATACAAAAGGCACAATGCCGACTTAAGTACAAGAGAACTGACACTCTAACTTTCTATGATTTGAACCTCTCCTGTCAGTCCAGTTTTAGATTCCGATGCTTCACTTCAGGTTTACTGTATCCCTTGGGCCTTCTTATTCACGATGAAACACAGAAATTGCATCCGAATTTAAGACAAAAGTCACAATGCCAACTTAAGTACAAGAGGACTGACACTCTAACTTTCTATGATTAGAACCACTCCTGTGAGGCCAGTTTTAGATTCCGATGCTTCACTTCAGGTTTACTGTATCCCTTGGACCTTCTTATTGACGATGAAACACAGAAATTGCATCCGAATTTAATACAAAAGGCACAATGCCGACTTAAGTACAAGAGGACTGACACCCTAATTTTCTATGATTTGAACCTCTCCTGTGAGTCCAGTTTCTGATTCCGATGCTTCACTTCAGGTTTACTGTATCCCTTGGACCTTCTTGTTGACGATGAAACACAGATATTGCATCCGAATTTAATACAAAAGGCACAATGTGGCTTAAGTACAAGATGACTGACACTCTAACTTTCTATGATTTGAACCTCTCTGTGAGTCCAATTTTAGATTCCGATGCTTCACTTCAGGTTTACTGTATCCCTTGGACCTACGTATTGACGATGAAACACAGAAATTGCATCCGAATTTAATACAAAAGGCACAATGCCGACTTAAGTACAAGAGGACTGACACCCTAATTTTCTATGATTTGAACCTCTCCTGTGAGTCCAGTCTCTGATTCCGATGCTTCACTTCAGGTTTACTGTATCCCTTGGACCTTCTTATTGACGATGAAACACAGAAATTGCATCCGAATTAAATACAAAAGGCACAATGCCGGCTTAAGTACAAGATGACTGACACTCTAACTTTCTATGATTTGAACTTCCCCTGTTATTCTAGTTTTAGATTCCGATGCTTCACTTCAATTTTACTGTATCCCTTGGGCCTTCTTATTGACGATCAAACACAGAAATTGCATCCGAATTTAAGACAAAAGACACAATGCCGACTTAAGTACAAGAGGAGTGACACTCTAACTTTCTATGATTGGAACCGGTCCCGTGAGTCCAGTTTTAGATTCCGATGCTTTACTTCAGATTTACTGTATCCCTTGGACCTTCTTATTGACGATGAAACACAGAAATTGCATCCGAATTTAATACAAAATGCACAATGCCGACTTAAGTACAAGAGGACTTACACTCTAGCTATCTATGATTAGAGCCTCTCTTGTGAGTCCAGTTTATATTCCGATGCATCACTTTAAGTTTACTGTATCACTTGGACCTTCTTATTGACGATGAAACACAGAAATTGCATACGAATTTAATACTAAAGGCACATTGCCGACTTAAGTACAAGAGGACTGACACTCTAACTTTCTATGATTAGAACCACTCCTGTGAGGCCAGTTTTAGATTCCGATGCTTCACTTCAGGTTTACTGTATACCTTGGACCTTCTTATTGACGATGAAACACAGAAATTGCATCCGAATTTAATACAAAAGGCACAATGCCGACTTAAGTACAAGAGGACTGACACCCTAATTTTCTATGATTTGAACCTCTCCTGTGAGTCCAGTTTCTGATTCCGATGCTACACTTCAGGTTTACTGTATCCCTTGGACCTTCTTATTGACGATGAAACACAGAAATTGCATCCTAATTTAGTGCAAAAGGCACAATGCCGACTTAAGTACAAGAGGACTGACACTCCAACTTCCTATGATTTGAACCTCTCCTGTGATTCCAGTTTTAGATTCCGATGCTTCACTTCAGGTTAACTGTATCCCTTGGACCTTCTTACTGACGATGAAACACAGAAATTGCACCCGAATTTAATACGAAATGCACAATGCCGACCTAAGTACAAGAGGACTGACACTCTAAGTTGCTATGATTTGAACCTCTCCTGTGAGTCCAGTTTTACATTCCGATGTTTCACTTCAGGTTTACTGTATCCCTTGGACCATCTTATTGACGATGAAACACAGAAATTGCATACGAATTTAATACAAAATGCACAATGCCGACTTAAGTACAAGAGGACTGACCCTCTAACCTCCTATGATTAGAACCACTCCTGTGAGGCCAGTTCTAGATTCCGATGCTTGACTTCAGGTTTACTGTATCCCTTGGACCTTCTTATTGACGATGAAACACAGAAATTGCATCCGAATTTAATACAAAAGGCACAATGCCGACTTAAGTACAAGAGGACTGACACTCTAAGTTGCTATGATTTGAACCTCTCCTGTGAGTCCAGTTTTACATTCCGATGCTTCACTTCAGGTTTACTGTATCCCTTGGACCTTCTTATTGACGATGAAACACAGAAATTGCATCCGAATTTAATACAAAATGCACAATGCCGACTTAGGTACAAGACGACTGATCCTCTAACTTCCTATGATTAGAACCACTCCTGTGAGTCCAGTTTATATTCCGATGCTTCAACTTAAGTTTACTTTATCACTTGGACCTTCTTATTGACGATGAAACCCAGAAATTGCATCCGAATTTAATACAAAATGCACAATGCCGACTTAAGTACAAGAGGATTGACACCCTAATTTTCTATGATTTGAACCTCTCCTGTGAGTCCAGTTTCTGATTTCGATGCTTCACTTCAGGTTTACTGTATCCCTTGGACCTTCTTGTTAACGATGAAACACAGAAATTGCATCCGAATTTAATACAAAAGGCACAATGCCGGCTTAAGTACAAGATGACTGACACTCTAACTTTCTATGATTTGAACCTCTCCTGTGAGTCCAGTTTTAGATTCCGATGCTTCACTTCAGGTTTACTGTATCCCTTGGACCTTCTTATTGACGATGAGACACAGAAATTGCATTCGAATTAAATACGAAAGGCACAATGCTGGCTTAAGTACAAGAGGACTGACACTCTAACTTTCTATGATTTTAACTTCTCCTGTTATTCCAGTTTTAGATTCCAATGCTTCACTTCAGGTTTACTGTATCCCTTGGGCCTTCTTATTGACGATAAAACACAGAAATTGCTACCGAATTTAAGACAAAAGTCACAATGCCGACTTAAGTACACGAGGACTGACACTGTAACTTTCTATGATTTGAACCTCTCCTGTGAGTCCAGTTTTAGATTCCGATGCTTTACTTCAGGTTTACTGTATCCCTTGGACCTTCTTATTGACGATGGAACACAGAAATTGAATCCGAATTTAATGCAAAATGCACAATGCCGACTTAAGTACAAGACGTCTTACACTCTAGCTTTCTATGATTTGAGCCTCTCCTGTGAGTCCAGTATATATTCCGATGCGCTCACTTCAAGTTTACTGTATCACTTGGACCTTCTTATTGACGATGAAACACAGAAATTGCATACGAATTTAATACAAAAGGCACATTGCCGACTTAAGTACAACAGGACTGACACTCTAACTTTCTATGATTAGAACCACTCCTGTGAGGCCAGTTTTAGATTCCGATGCTTCACTTCAGGTTTACTGTATCCCTTGGACCTTCTTATTGACGATGAAACACAGAAATTGCATCCGAATTTAATACAAAAGGCACAATGCCGACTTAAATACAAGAGGACTGACACCCTAATTTTCTATGATTTGAACCTCTCCTGTGAGTCCAGTTTTAGATTCCGATGCTTTACTTCTGGTTTACTGTATCCCTTGGACCTTCTTATTGACGATGGAACACAGAAATTGCATCCGAATTTAATACAAAATGCACAATGCCGACTTAAGTACAAGACGACTTACACTCTAGCTTTCAATGATTTGAGCCTCTCCTGTGAGTCCAGTATATATTCCGATGCGCTCACTTCAAGTTTACTGTATCACTTGGACCTTCTTATTGACGATGAAACACAGAAATTGCATACGAATTTAATACAAAAGGCACATTGCCGACTTAAGTAAAAGAGGACTGACACTCTAACTTTCTATGATTAGAACCACTCCTGTGAGGCCAGTTTCAGATTCCGATGCTTCACTTCAGGTTAACAGTATCCCTTGGACCTTCTTATTGACGATGTAACACAGAAATTGCATCCGAATTTAATACAAAAGGCACAATGCCGGCTTACGTGCAAGATGACTGACACTCTAACTTTCTATGATTTGAACCTCTCCTGTGATTCCAGTTTTAGTTTCCGATGCTTCACTTCAGGTTTACTGTATCTCTTGGGCCTTCTTATTGACGATGAAACACAGAAATTACATCCGAATTCAATACAAAAGGCACAATGCCGACTTAAGTACAAGAGGACTGACACTCTAAGTTGCTATGATTCGAACCTCTCCTGTGAGTCCAGTTTTAGCTCCGATGTTTCACTTCAGGTTTACTGTATCACTTCGACCTTCTTATTGACGATGAAACACAGAAATTGCATACGAATTTAATACAAAATGCACAATGCCGACTTAAGTACAAGAGGACTGCCACTCTAACTTTCTATGATTTGAACCACTCCTCTGAGGCCAGATTTAGATTCCGATGCTTCACTTCAGGTTTACTGTATCCCTTGGCCCTTCTTATTGACGATGAAACACAGAAATTGCATCCGTCTTAAGTGCAAAAGGCACAATGCCGACTTAAGTACACGAGGACTAACACTCTAACTTTCTATGATTTCAACCTCTCCTGTGAGTCCAGTTTTAGATTCCGATGCTTCACTTCAGGTTAACTGTATCCCTTGGACCTTCTTATTGACGATGAAACACAGGAATTGCATCCGAATTTAATACAAAAGGCACAATGCCGGCTTAAGTACAAGAGGACTGACACTCTAACATTCTATGATTTGAACCTCTCCTGTGATTCCAGTTTTAGATTCCGATGCTGCAATTCAGGTTAACTGTATCCCTTGGACCTTCTTATTGACGATGAAACACAGAAATTGCATCCTAATTTAATACAAAATGCACAATGCCGACTTAAGTACAAGAGGACTGACACTCTAACTTTCTATGATTTGAACCTCTCCTGTGAGTCCAGTTTTAGATTCCGATGCTTCACTTCAGATTTGCTGTATCCCTTGGAACTTCTTATTCACGATGAAACACAGAAATTGCATACGAATTTAATACAAAAGGCACAATGCCGACTTAAGTACAAGACGACTGACACTCTAACTTTCTATGATTTGAACCACTCCTGTGATTCCAGTTTTAGATTCCGATGCTTCACTTCAGGTTTACTGTATCCCTTGGATCTTCTTATAGACAATGAAACACAGAAATTGCATCCATATTTAATACATAAGGCACAATGGCGACTTAAGTACAAGAGGACTGACACTCTAACATTCTATGATTTGAACCTCTCCTGTGATTCCAGTTTTAGATTCCGATGCTTCAATTCAGATTAACTGTATCCCTTGGACTTTCTCATTGACGATGAAACACAGAAATTGCATCCGATTTTAATACAAAAGGCACAATGCTGACTTAAGTACAAGAGGACTGACACTATAAGTTGCTATGATTTGAACCTCTCCTGTGAATCCAGTTTTAGATTCCGATGTTTCACTTCAGGTTTACTGTATCCCTTGGACCTTCTTATTGATGATGAAACACAGAAATTGCATAAGAATTTAATACAAAATGCACAATGCCGACTTAAGTACAAGAGGACTGACACTCTAACTTTCTATGATTTGAGCCACTTCTCTGAGGCCAGATTTAGATTCCGATGCTTCACATCCGGTTTACTGTATCCCTTGGACCTTCTTATTGACGATGAAACACAGAAATTTCATCCGAATTTAATACATAATGCACAATGCCGACTTAAGTACAAGAGGACTTACACTCTAGCTTTCTAAGATTTGAGCCTCTCCTGTGAGTCCAGTTTATATTCCGATGCTTCACTTCAAGTTTACTGTATCACTTGGACCTTCTTATTGACGATGAAACACAGAAATTGCATACGAATTTAATACAAAAGGCACATTGCCGACTTAAGTACAAGAGGACTGACACTCTAACTTTCTATGATTTGAACCTCTCCTGTGAGGCCAGTTTTAGATTCCGATGCTTCACTTCAGGTTTACTGTATCCCTTGGACCTTCTTATTGACGATGAAACACAGAAATTGCATCCGAATTTAATACAAAAGGCACAATGCCGTCTTAAGTACAAGAGGACTGACACCCTAATTTTCTATGATTTGAACCTCTCCTGTGAGTCCAGTTTTAGATTCCGATGCTTCACTTCAGGTTAACTTTATCCCTTGGACCGTCTTATTGACGATGAAACACAGAAATTGCATCCAAATTTAATACAAAATGCACAATGCCGACTTAAGTACAAGAGGACCGTCACTCTAACTTTCTATGATTTGAACCTCTCCTGTGAGTCCAGTTTTAGATTCCGATGCTTCACTTCAGATTTGCTGTATCCCTAGGAACTTCTTGTTCACGATGAAACACAGAAATTGCATACGAATTTAATACAAAAGGCACAATGCCGACTTAAGTACAAGAGGACTGACACTCTAACTTTCTATGATTTGAACCACTCCTGTGAGGCCAGTTTTAGATTCCGATGCTTCACTTCACGTTTACTGTATCCCTTGGATCTTCTTATTGACGATGAAACACAGAAATTGTATCCGAATTTCATACTAAAGGCACAATGGCGACTTAAGTACAAGAGGACTGACACTCTTACTTTCTATGATTTGAACATCTCCTGTGAGTCCAGTTTTAGATTCCGATGCTTCACTTCAGGTTTACTGTATCCCTTGGTACTTCTCATTGACGATGAAACTCAGAAATTGCATCCGAATTTAATACAAAAGGCACAATGCCGACTTCAGTACAAGAGGACTGACACTCTAACTTTCTATGATTTGAACCTCTCCTGTGAGTCCAGTTTTAGATTCCGATGCTTCACTTCAGGTTTACTGTATCCCTTGGACCTTCTAATTGACGATGAAACACAGAAATTGCATCCGAATTTAATGCAAAAAACACAATGCCGACTTAAGTACAAGAGGACTGACACCCTAATTTTCTATGATTTGAACCTCTCCTGTGAGTCCAGTTTCTGATTCCGATGCTTCACTTCAGGTTAACTGTATCCCTTGGACCTTCTTATTGACGATGAAACACAGAAATTGCATCCGAATTTAATACAATAGGCACAATGCCGGCTTAAGTACAAGATGACTGACACTATAACTTTCTATGATTTGAACCTCTCCTGTGATTCCAGTTTTAGATTCCGATGATTCACTTCAGGTTTACTGTATCCCTTGGACCTTTTTATTGACGATGAAACACAGAAATTGCATCCGAATTTAATACAAAAGGCACAATGCCGACTTAAGTACAAGAGGACTGACACTCTAATTTTCTATGATTTGAACCTATCCTGGGGGTCCTGTTTTAGATTCCGATGCTTCACATCAGGTTTACTGTATCCCTTGGACTTTCTTATTGACGATGAAGCACAGAAATTGCATCCGTTTTTAATACAAAATTCACAATGCCGACTTAAACACAAGAGGACTGACACTCTAACATTCTATGATTTGAACCACCCTTGGGAGTCCAGTTTTCGATTCCGATTCTTCACTTCTGGTTAACTGTATTCCTTGGACGATCTTATTGACGATGAAACACAGAAATTGCATCCGAATTTAATACAAAAGGCACAATGCCGACTTAAGTACAAGAGGACAGACACTCTAACTTTCTATGATTTCAACCTCTCCTCTGAGTCCAGTTTCAGATTCCGATGCTTCACTTCTGGTTAACGGTATCCCTTGGACCTTCTTATTGACGATGTAACACAGAAATTGCATCCGAATTTAATACAAAAGGCACAATGCCGGCTTACGTGCAAGATGACTGACACTCTAACTTTCAATGATTTGAACCTCTCCTATGATTCCAGTTTTAGTTTCCGATGCTTCACTTCAGGTTTACTGTATCTCTTGGGCCTTCTTATTGACGATGAAACACAGAAATTACATCCGAATTCAATACAAAAGGCACAATGCCGACTTAAGTACAAGAGGACTGACACTCTAAGTTGCTATGATTTGAACCTCTCCTGTGAGTCCAGTTTTAGCTCCGATGTTTCACTTCAGGTTTACTGTATCACTTCGACCTTCTTATTGACGATGAAACACAGAAATTGCATACGAATTTAATACAAAATGCACAATGCCGACTTAAGTGCAAGAGGACTGACACTCTAACTTTCTATTATTTGAACCACTCCTCTGAGGCCAGATTTAGATTCCGATGCTTCACTTCAGGTTTACTGTATCCCTTGGCCCTTCTTATTGACGAAGAAACTCAGAAATTGCATCCGTCTTAAGTGCAAAAGGCACAATGCCGACTTAAGTACACGAGGACTAACACTCTAACTTTATATGATTTGAACCTCTCCTGTGAGTCCAGTTTTAGATTCCGATGCTTCACTTCAGGTTAACTGTATCCCTTGGACCTTCTTATTGACGATGAAACACAGAAATTGCATCCGAATTTAATACAAAAGGCACAATGCCGGCTTAAGTACAACAGGACTGACACTCTAACATTCTATGATTTGAACCTCTCCTGTGATTCCAGTTTTAGATTCCGATGCTTCAATTCAGGTTAACTGTATCCCTTGGACCATCTTATTGACGATGAAACACAGAAATTGCATCCGAATTTAATACAAAATGCACAATGCCGACTTAAGTACAAGAGGACTGACACTCTAACTTTGTATGATTTGAACCTCTCCGGTGAGTCCAGTTTTAGATTCCGATGCCTCACTTCAGATTTGCTGTATCCCTTGGAACTTCTTATTCACGATGAAACACAGAAATTGCATACGAATTTAATACAAAAGGCACAATGCCGACTTAAGTACAAGACTACTGACACTCTAACTTTCTATGATTTGAACCACTCCTGTGATTCCAGTTTTAGATTCCGATGCTTCACTTCAGGTTTACTGTATCCCTTGGATCTTCTTATTGACAATGAAACACAGAAATTGCATCCGAATTTAATACAAAAGGTACAATGGCGACTTAAGTACAAGAGGACTGACACTCTAACTTTCTATGATTTGAACCTCTCCTGTGAGTCCATTCTTAGATGCCGATGCTTCACTACAGGTTTACTGTATCCCTTGGACATTCTCATTGACGATGAAACACAGAAATTGCATCCGAATTTAATACAAAAGGCACAATGCTGACTTAAGTACAAGAGGACTGACACTCTAAGTTGCTATGATTTGAACCTCTCCTGTGAGTCCAGTTTTTAGATTCCGATGTTTCACTTCAGGTTTACTGTATCCCTTGGACCTTCTTATTGATGATGAAACACAGAAATTGCATAAGAATTTAATACAAAATGCACAATGCCGACTTAAGTACAAGAGGACTGACACTCTAACTTTCTATGATTTGACCCACTTCTCTGAGGCCAGATTTAGATTCCGATGCTTCACATCCGGTTTACTGTATCCCTTGGACATTCTTATTGTCGATGAAACACAGAAATTTCATCCGAATTTAATGCAAAAGGCACAATGCCGACCTAAGTACAAGAGGACTGATACTCTAACTTTCTATGATTTGAACCTCTCCTGTGATTCCAGTTTTAGATTCCGATGCTGCAATTCAGGTTAACTGTATCCCTTGGACCTTCTTATTGACGATGAAACACAGAAATTGCATCCTAATTTAATACAAAATGCACAATGCCGACTTAAGTACAAGAGGACTGACACTCTAACTTTCTATGATTTGAACCTCTCCTGTGAGTCCAGTTTTAGATTCCGATGCTTCACTTCAGATTTGCTGTATCCCTTGGAACTTCTTATTCACGATGAAACACAGAAATTGCATACGAATTTAATACAAAAGGCACAATGCCGACTTAAGTACAAGACGACTGACACTCTAACTTTCTATGATTTGAACCACTCCTGTGATTCCAGTTTTAGATTCCGATGCTTCACTTCAGGTTTACTGTATCCCTTGGATCTTCTTATAGACAATGAAACACAGAAATTGCATCCATATTTAATACATAAGGCACAATGGCGACTTAAGTACAAGAGGACTGACACTCTAACATTCTATGATTTGAACCTCTCCTGTGATTCCAGTTTTAGATTCCGATGCTTCAATTCAGATTAACTGTATCCCTTGGACTTTCTCATTGACGATGAAACACAGAAATTGCATCCGATTTTAATACAAAAGGCACAATGCTGACTTAAGTACAAGAGGACTGACACTATAAGTTGCTATGATTTGAACCTCTCCTGTGAATCCAGTTTTAGATTCCGATGTTTCACTTCAGGTTTACTGTATCCCTTGGACCTTCTTATTGATGATGAAACACAGAAATTGCATAAGAATTTAATACAAAATGCACAATGCCGACTTAAGTACAAGAGGACTGACACTCTAACTTTCTATGATTTGAGCCACTTCTCTGAGGCCAGATTTAGATTCCGATGCTTCACATCCGGTTTACTGTATCCCTTGGACCTTCTTATTGACGATGAAACACAGAAATTTCATCCGAATTTAATACATAATGCACAATGCCGACTTAAGTACTAGAGGACTTACACTCTAGCTTTCTAAGATTTGAGCCTCTCCTGTGAGTCCAGTTTATATTCCGATGCTTCACTTCAAGTTTACTGTATCACTTGGACCTTCTTATTGACGATGAAACACAGAAATTGCATACGAATTTAATACAAAAGGCACATTGCCGACTTAAGTACAAGAGGACTGACACTCTAACTTTCTATGATTTGAACCTCTCCTGTGAGGCCAGTTTTAGATTCCGATGCTTCACTTCAGGTTTACTGTATCCCTTGGACCTTCTTATTGACGATGAAACACAGAAATTGCATCCGAATTTAATACAAAAGGCACAATGCCGTCTTAAGTACAAGAGGACTGACACCCTAATTTTCTATGATTTGAACCTCTCCTGTGAGTCCAGTTTTAGATTCCGATGCTTCACTTCAGGTTAACTTTATCCCTTGGACCGTCTTATTGACGATGAAACACAGAAATTGCATCCAAATTTAATACAAAATGCACAATGCCGACTTAAGTACAAGAGGACCGTCACTCTAACTTTCTATGATTTGAACCTCTCCTGTGAGTCCAGTTTTAGATTCCGATGCTTCACTTCAGATTTGCTGTATCCCTAGGAACTTCTTGTTCACGATGAAACACAGAAATTGCATACGAATTTAATACAAAAGGCACAATGCCGACTTAAGTACAAGAGGACTGACACTCTAACTTTCTATGATTTGAACCACTCCTGTGAGGCCAGTTTTAGATTCCGATGCTTCACTTCACGTTTACTGTATCCCTTGGATCTTCTTATTGACGATGGAACACAGAAATTGTATCCGAATTTCATACTAAAGGCACAATGGCGACTTAAGTACAAGAGGACTGACACTCTTACTTTCTATGATTTGAACATCTCCTGTGAGTCCAGTTTTAGATTCCGATGCTTCACTTCAGGTTTACTGTATCCCTTGGTACTTCTCATTGACGATGAAACTCAGAAATTGCATCCGAATTTAATACAAAAGGCACAATGCCGACTTCAGTACAAGAGGACTGACACTCTAACTTTCTATGATTTGAACCTCTCCTGTGAGTCCAGTTTTAGATTCCGATGCTTCACTTCAGGTTTACTGTATCCCTTGGACCTTCTAATTGACGATGAAACACAGAAATTGCATCCGAATTTAATGCAAAAAACACAATGCCGACTTAAGTACAAGAGGACTGACACCCTAATTTTCTATGATTTGAACCTCTCCTGTGAGTCCAGTTTCTGATTCCGATGCTTCACTTCAGGTTAACTGTATCCCTTGGACCTTCTTATTGACGATGAAACACAGAAATTGCATCCGAATTTAATACAATAGGCACAATGCCGGCTTAAGTACAAGATGACTGACACTATAACTTTCTATGATTTGAACCTCTCCTGTGATTCCAGTTTTAGATTCCGATGATTCACTTCAGGTTTACTGTATCCCTTGGACCTTTTTATTGACGATGAAACACAGAAATTGCATCCGAATTTAATACAAAAGGCACAATGCCGACTTAAGTACAAGAGGACTGACACTCTAATTTTCTATGATTTGAACCTATCCTGGGGGTCCTGTTTTAGATTCCGATGCTTCACATCAGGTTTACTGTATCCCTTGGACTTTCTTATTGACGATGAAGCACAGAAATTGCATCCGTTTTTAATACAAAATTCACAATGCCGACTTAAACACAAGAGGACTGACACTCTAACATTCTATGATTTGAACCACGCTTGGGAGTCCAGTTTTCGATTCCGATTCTTCACTTCTGGTTAACTGTATTCCTTGGACGATCTTATTGACGATGAAACACAGAAATTGCATCCGAATTTAATACAAAAGGCACAATGCCGACTTAAGTACAAGAGGACAGACACTCTAACTTTCTATGATTTCAACCTCTCCTCTGAGTCCAGTTTCAGATTCCGATGCTTCACTTCTGGTTAACGGTATCCCTTGGACCTTCTTATTGACGATGTAACACAGAAATTGCATCCGAATTTAATACAAAAGGCACAATGCCGGCTTACGTGCAAGATGACTGACACTCTAACTTTCAATGATTTGAACCTCTCCTGTGATTCCAGTTTTAGTTTCCGATGCTTCACTTCAGGTTTACTGTATCTCTTGGGCCTTCTTATTGACGATGAAACACAGAAATTACATCCGAATTCAATACAAAAGGCACAATGCCGACTTAAGTACAAGAGGACTGACACTCTAAGTTGCTATGATTTGAACCTCTCCTGTGAGTCCAGTTTTAGCTCCGATGTTTCACTTCAGGTTTACTGTATCACTTCGACCTTCTTATTGACGATGAAACACAGAAATTGCATACGAATTTAATACAAAATGCACAATGCCGACTTAAGTGCAAGAGGACTGACACTCTAACTTTCTATTATTTGAACCACTCCTCTGAGGCCAGATTTAGATTCCGATGCTTCACTTCAGGTTTACTGTATCCCTTGGCCCTTCTTATTGACGAAGAAACTCAGAAATTGCATCCGTCTTAAGTGCAAAAGGCACAATGCCGACTTAAGTACACGAGGACTAACACTCTAACTTTATATGATTTGAACCTCTCCTGTGAGTCCAGTTTTAGATTCCGATGCTTCACTTCAGGTTAACTGTATCCCTTGGACCTTCTTATTGACGATGAAACACAGAAATTGCATCCGAATTTAATACAAAAGGCACAATGCCGGCTTAAGTACAACAGGACTGACACTCTAACATTCTATGATTTGAACCTCTCCTGTGATTCCAGTTTTAGATTCCGATGCTTCAATTCAGGTTAACTGTATCCCTTGGACCATCTTATTGACGATGAAACACAGAAATTGCATCCGAATTTAATACAAAATGCACAATGCCGACTTAAGTACAAGAGGACTGACACTCTAACTTTGTATGATTTGAACCTCTCCGGTGAGTCCAGTTTTAGATTCCGATGCCTCACTTCAGATTTGCTGTATCCCTTGGAACTTCTTATTCACGATGAAACACAGAAATTGCATACGAATTTAATACAAAAGGCACAATGCCGACTTAAGTACAAGACTACTGACACTCTAACTTTCTATGATTTGAACCACTCCTGTGATTCCAGTTTTAGATTCCGATGCTTCACTTCAGGTTTACTGTATCCCTTGGATCTTCTTATTGACAATGAAACACAGAAATTGCATCCGAATTTAATACAAAAGGTACAATGGCGACTTAAGTACAAGAGGACTGACACTCTAACTTTCTATGATTTGAACCTCTCCTGTGAGTCCATTCTTAGATGCCGATGCTTCACTACAGGTTTACTGTATCCCTTGGACATTCTCATTGACGATGAAACACAGAAATTGCATCCGAATTTAATACAAAAGGCACAATGCTGACTTAAGTACAAGAGGACTGACACTCTAAGTTGCTATGATTTGAACCTCTCCTGTGAGTCCAGTTTTTAGATTCCGATGTTTCACTTCAGGTTTACTGTATCCCTTGGACCTTCTTATTGATGATGAAACACAGAAATTGCATAAGAATTTAATACAAAATGCACAATGCCGACTTAAGTACAAGAGGACTGACACTCTAACTTTCTATGATTTGACCCACTTCTCTGAGGCCAGATTTAGATTCCGATGCTTCACATCCGGTTTACTGTATCCCTTGGACATTCTTATTGTCGATGAAACACAGAAATTTCATCCGAATTTAATGCAAAAGGCACAATGCCGACCTAAGTACAAGAGGACTGATACTCTAACTTTCTATGATTTGAACCTCTCCTGTGAGTCCAGTTTTAGATTCCGATGCTTCACTTCAGGTTTACTGTATCCCTTGGACCTTCTTATTGACGATGAAACACAGAAATTGCATCTGAATTTAATACAAAAGACACAATGCCGGCTTAAGTACAAGAGGGCTGACACTCTAACTTTCTATGATTTGAACTTCTCCTGTGATTCCAGTTTTAGATTCCGATGCTTCATTTCAGGTTTACTGTATCCCTTGGGCCTTCTTATTGATGCTGAAACACAGAAATTGCAATCCGAATTTAATACAAAATGCACAATGCCGACTTAGGTACAAGAGGACTGACACTGAAACTTCCTATGATTAGAACCACTCCTGTGAGGCCAGTTTTAGATTCCGATGCTTCACTTCAGGTTTACTGTATCCCTTGGACCTTCTTATTGACGATGAAAAACAGAAATTGCATCCGAATTTAATACAAAAGGCACAATGCCGGCTTAAGTACAAGAGCACTGACACTCTAACTTTCTAAGATTTGAACTTCTCCTGTGATTCCAGATTTAGATTCCGAAGCTTCACTTCAGGTTTACTGTATCCCGTGGGCCTACTTATTGACGATGAAACACAGAAATTGCATCCGAATTTAATACAAAAATCACAATGCCGACTTAGGTGCAAGAGGACTGACACTCTAACTTTCTATGATTTTAACCCCTCCTGTGAGTCCAGTTTTAGATTCCTATGCTTCACTTCAGGTTTACTGTATCCCTTGGACCTTCTTATTGACGATGAAACACAGAAATTGCATACGAATTTAATACAAAAGGCACAATGTCGACTTAAGTACAAGAGGACTGACACTCTAACTTTCTATGATTTGAACCTCTCCGGTGAGTCCAGTTTTAGATTCCGATGCTTCACTTCAGGTTTACTGTATCCCTTGTAGCTTCTTATTGACGATGAAACACAGAAATTGCATGCGAATTAAATACAAAAGGCACAATGCTGGCTTAAGTACAAGAGGACTGACACTCTAATTTTCTATGATTTTAACTTCTCCTGTTATTCCGGTTTTAGATTCCGATGCTTCACTTCAGGTTTACTGTATCCCTTGGGCCTTCTTATTGACGATCAGACACAGAAATTGAATCCGAATTTAAGACAAAAGTCACAATGCCGACTGAAGTACAAGAGGACTGACACTCTAACTTTCTATGATTTGAACCTCTCCTGTGAGTCCAGTTTTAGATTCCGATGCTTTACTTCAGGTTTACTGTATCCCTTGGACCTTTTTATTGACGATGAAACACAGAAATTGCATCCGAATTTAATACATAATGCACAATGCCGACTTAAGTACAAGAGGACTTACACTCTACCTTTCTATGATTTGAGCCTCTCCTGTGAGTCCAGTTTATATTCCGATGCTTCACTTCAAGTTTACTGTATCACTTGGACCTTCTTATTGACGATGAAACACAGAAATTGCATACGAATTTAATACAAAAGGCACATTGCCGACTTAAGTACAAGAGGACTGACACTCTAACTTTCTATGATTAGAACCACTCCTGTGAGGCCAGTTTTAGATTACGATGCTTCACTTCAGGTTCACTGTATCCCTTGGACATTCTTATTGACGATGAAACACAGAAATTGCATCCGAAATTAAATCAAAAGGCACAATGCCGACTTAAGTACAAGAGGACTGACACCCTAATTTTCTATGATTTGAACCTCTCCTGTGAGTCCAGTTTTGGATTCCGATGATTCACTTCAGGATTACTGTATACCTTGGACGTTCTTATTGACGATGAAACACAGAAATTGCATACGAATTTAATACAAAAGGCACAATGCCGACTTAAGTACAAGAGGACTGACACTCTAACTTTCTATGATTTGAACCTCTCCTGTGAGTCCAGTTTTAGATTCCGATGCTTCACTTCAGGTTTACTGTATCCCTTGGGCCTTCTTATTGACGATGAAACACATAAATTGCATCCGAATTTAAGACATAAGTCACAATGCCGACTTAAGTACAAGCGGACTGACACTCTAACTTTCTATGATTTGAATCTCTCCTGTGAGTCCACTTTTAGATTCCGATGCTTTACTTCAGGTTTACTGTATCCCTTGGACCTTCTTATTGACGATGAAACACAGAAATTACATCCGAATTTAATACAAAATGCACAATGCCGACTTAAGTACAAGACGACTTACACTCTAGCTTTCTATGATTTGAGCCTCTCCTGTGAGTCGAGTTTATATTCCGATGCTTCACTTCAAGTTTACTGTATCACTTGGAGCTTCTTATTGACGATGAAACACAGAAATTGCATCCGAATTTAGTGCAAAAGGCACAATGCCGACTTAAGTACACGAGGACTGACACTCTAACTTCCTATGATTTGAACCTCTCCTGTGAGTCCAGTTTTAGATTCCAAAGCTTCACTTCAGGTTAACTGTATCCCTTGGACCATCTTATTGACGATGAAACACAGAATTTGCATCCGAATTTAATACAAAAGGCACAATGCTGGCTTACGTACAAGAGGACTGACACTCTAACTTTCTATGATTTGAACCTCTCCTGTGATTCCAGTTTTAGATTCCGATGCTTCACTTCAGGTTAACTGTATCCCTTGGACTGTCTTATTGACGATGAAACACAGAAATTGCATCCGAATTTAATACAAAATGCACAATGCCGAATTAAGTACAAGAGGACTGACACTCTAACTTTGTATGATTTGAACCTCTCCTGTGAGTCCAGTTTTAGATTCCGATGCTTCACTTCAGATTTGCTGTATCCCTTGGAACTTCTTATTCACGATGAAACACAGAAATTGAATCCGAATTTAATACAAAAGGCACAATGCCGACTTAAGTACAAGAGGACTGACACTCTAAGTTGCTATGATTTGAACCTCTCCTGTGAGTCCAGTTTTACATTCCGATGTTTCACTTCAGGTTTACTGTATCCCTTGGACCTTCTTAGTGACGATGAAACACCGAAATTGCATACGAATTCAATACAAAATGCACAATGCCGACTTAAGTACAAGAGGACTGACACTCTAACTTTCTATGATTTGAACCACTCCTCTGAGGCCAGATTTAGATTCCGATGCTTCACTTCAGGTTTACTGTATCCCTTGGACCTTCTTACTGACGATGGAACACAGAAATTTCATCCGAATTTAATGCAAAAGGCACAATGCCGACTTAAGTACAAGTGGATTGACACTCTAACTTTCTATGATTTGAACCTCTCCTGTGATTCCAGTTTTAGATTCCGATGCTTCACTTCAGGTTTACTGTATCCCTTGGACCTTCTTATTGACGATGAAAAACAGAAATTGCAACCGAATTTAATACAAAAGGCACAATGCCGGCTTAAGTACAAGAGCACTGACACTCTAACTTTCTAAGATTTGAACATCTCCAGTGATTCCAGATTTAGATTCCGATGCTTCACTTCAGGTTTCCTGTATCCCGTGGGCCTACTTATTGACGATGAAACACAGAAATTGCATCCGAATTTAATACAAAAGGCACAATGGCGACTTAAGAGCAAGAGGACTGACACTCTAACTTTCTATGATTTTAACCCCTCCTGTGAGGCCAGTTTTAGATTTCGATGCTTCACTTCAGGATTACTGTATACCTTGGACGTTCTTATTGACGATGAAACACAGAAATTGCATACGAATTTAGTACAAAAGGCACAATGCCGACTTAAGTACAAGAGGACTGACACTCTAACTTTCTATGATTTGAACCACTCCTGTGAGTCCAGTTTTAGATTCCGATGCTTCACTTCAGGTTTACTGTATCCCTTAAGCCTTCTTATTGACGATGAAACACGTAAATTGCATCCGAATTTAAGACAAAAGTCACAATGCCGACTTAAGTGCAAGAGGACTGACACTCCAACTTTCTATGATTTGAACCTCTCCTGTGAGTCCAGTTTTAGATTCCGATGCTTTACTTCAGGTTTACTGTATCCCTTGGACCTTCTTATTGACGATGAAACACAGAAATTGCATCCGAATTTAATACAAAATGCACAATGCCGATTTAAGTACAAGAGGACTTACACTCTAGCTTTCTATGATTTGAGCCTCTCCTGTGAGTCCAGTTTATATTCCGATGCTTCACTTCAAGTTTACTGTATCACTTGGACCTTCTTATTGACGATGAAACACAGAAATTGCATCTGAATTTAATACAAAAGGCACAATGCCGGCTTAATTACAAGAGGACTGACACTCTAACTTTCTATGATTTGAACCACTCCTCTGAGGCCAGATTTAGATTCCGATGCTTCACTTCAGGTTTACTGTTTACCTAGTACCTTCTTATTGACGATGGAACACAGAAATTTCATCCGAATTTAATGCAAAAGGCACAATGCCGACTTAAGTACAAGTGGACTGACACTCTAACTTTCTATGATTTGAACCTCTCCTGTGATTCCAGTTTTAGATTCCGATGCTTCACTTCAGGTTTACTGTATCCCATGGGCGTTCTTATTGATGCTGAAACACAGAAATTGCATCCGAATTTAATACAAAATGCACAATGGCGACTTTGGTACATGAGGACTGACACTCTATCTTCCTATGATTAGAACCACTCCTGTGAGGCCAGTTTTAGATTCCGATGCTTCACTTCAGGTTTACTGTATCCCTTGGTCCTTCTTATTGACGATGAAACACAGAAATTGCAACCGAATTTAATACAAAAGGCACAATGCCGGTTTAAGTACAAGAGCACTGACACTCTAACTTTCTAAGATTTGAACTTCTCCTGTTATTCCAGTTTTAGATTCCGATGCTTCACTTCAGGTTTACTGTATCCCTTGGAACTTCTTATTCACGATGAATCACAGAAATTGAATCCGAATTTAATACAAAAGGCACAATGCCGACTTAAGTACAAGAGGACTGACACTCTAAGTTGCTATGATTTGAACCTCTCCTGTGAGTCCAGTTTTACATTCCGATGTTTCACTTCAGGTTTACTGTATGCCTTGGACCTTCTTATTGACGATGAAACACAGAAATTGCATCCGAATTTAATACAAAATGCACAATGCCGACTAAAGTACAAGAGGACTTACACTCTAGCTTTCTATGATTTGAGCCTCTCCTGTGAGTCCAGTTTATATTCCGATGCTTCACTTTAAGTTCACTGTATCACTTGTACCTTCTTATTGACGATGAAACACAGAAATTGCATACGAATTTAATACAAAAGGCACATTGCCGACATAAGTACAAGAGGACTGACACCCTAATTTTCTATGATTTGAACCTCTCCTGTGAGTCCAGTTTCTGATTCCGATGCTTTACTTCAGGTTTACTGGTTCCCTTGGACCTTCTTGTTGACGATGAAACACAGAAATTGCATCTGAATTAAATACAAAAGGCACAATGTTGGCTTAAGTACAAAAGCACTGACACTCTAACTTTCTATGATTTGAACATCTCCTGTTATTCCAGTTTTAGATTCTTATGCTTCACTTCAGGTTTACTGTATCCCTTGGGCCTTCTTATTGACGATGAAACACATAAATTGCATCCGAATTCAATACAAAAGTCACAATACCGACTTAAGTACAACAGGACTGACACTCTAACTTTCTATGATATGAACCTCTCCTGTGAGTCCAGTTTTAGATTGCGATGCTTTACTTCAGGTTTACTGTATCCCTTGGACCTTCTTATTGACGATGAAACACAGAAATTGCATCCGAATTTAATACAAAATGCACAATGCGACTTAAGTACAAGAGGACTTACACTCTAGCTTTCTATGATTTGAGCCTCTCCTGTGAGTCCAGTTTATATTCCGATGCTTCAATTCAAGTTTACTGTATCACTTGGACCATCTTATTGACGATGAAACACAGAAATTGCATACGAATTTAATACAAAAGGCACATTGCCGACTTAAGTACAAGAGGACTGACACTCTAACTTTCTATGATTTGAACCTCTCCTGTGAGTCCAGTTTCTGATTCCGATGCTTCACTTCAGGTTAACTGTATCCCTTGGACCTTCTTATTGACGATGAAACACAGAAATTGCATCCGAATTTAATACAATAGGCACAATTCGGCTTAAGTACAAGATGACTGACACTCTACCTTTCTATGATTTGAACCTCTCCTGTGATTCCAGTTTTAGATTCCGATGATTCACTTCAGGTTTACTGTATCCCTTGGGCCTTCTTATTGACGATGAATCACAGAAATCGCATCCGAATTTAATACAAAAAGCACAATGGCGACTTAAGTACAAGAGGACTGACACTCTAATTTTCTATGATTTGAACCTCTCCTGGGGGTCCTGTTTTAGATTCCGATGCTTCACTTCAGGTTTACTGTATGCCTTGGACTTTCTTATTGACGATGAAGCACAGAAATTGCATCCGTTTTTAATACAAAAGGCACAATGCCGACTTAAACACAAGGGGACTGACACTCTAACATTCTATGATTTTAACCACGCTTGGGAGTCCAGTTTTCGATTCCGATTCTTCACTTCTGGTTAACTGTATTCCTTGGACGATCTTATTGACGATGAAACACAGAAATTGCATCCGAACTTAATACAAAAGGCACAATGCCGACTTAAGTACAAGAGGACTGACACTCTAACTTTTTATGATTTGAACCTCGCTTGTGAGTCCAGTTGTAGATTACGATGCTTCACTTCAGGTTAACTGTTTCCTTGACCTTCTTATTGACGATGAAACACAGAAATTGCATCCGAATTTAATACAAAAGGCACAATGCCGACTTAAGTACAAGAGGACAGACACTCTAACTGTATATGATTTCAACCTCTCCTGTGAGTCCAGTTTCAGATTCCGATGCTTCACTTCAGGTTAACTGTATCTCTTGGACCTTCTTATTGACGATGTAACACAGAAATTGCATCCCAATTTAATACAAAAGGCACAATGCCGGCTTACGTGCAAGATGACTGACACTCTAACTTTCTATGATTTGTACCTCTCCTGTGATTCCAGTTGTAGTTTCCGATGCTTCACTTCAGGTTTACTGTATCCCTTGGGCCTTCTTATTGACGATGAAACACAGAAATTGCATCCGAATTTAATACAAAAGGCACAAGGCCGACTTAAGTACAAAGGGACTGACACTCAATCTTTCTATGATTTGAACCACTCCTGTGAGGCCAGTTTTAGATTCCGATGCTTCACTTCAGGTTTACTGTATCCCTTGGATCTTCTTATTGACGATGAAACACAGAAATTGCATCCGAATTTAATACAAAAGGCACAATGGCGACTTAAGTACAAGAGTACTGACACTCTAAGTTGCTATGATTTGAACCTCTCCTGTGAGTCCAGTTTTAGATTCCGATGTTTCACTTCAGGTGTACTGTACCACTTGGACCTTCTTATTGACGATGAAACACAGAAATTGCATCCGAATATAATACAAAATGCACAATGCCGACTTAAGTACAAGAGGACTGACACTCTAACTTCCTATGATTAGAACCACTCCTGTGAGGCCAGTTTTAGATTCCGATGCTTTACTTCAGGTTTACTGTATCCCTTGGACCTTCTTATTGACGATGAAACACAGAAATTGCATCCGAATTTAATACAAACTGCACAATGCCGACTTAAGTACAATGGCACTGACACTCTAACTTTCTAAGATTTGAACTTCTCCTGTGATTCCAGTTATAGATTCCGATGCTTCACTTCAGGTTTACTGTATCCCGTGGGCCTACTTATTGACGATGAAACTCAGAAATTGCATCCGAATTTAATACAAAAGGCACAATGCCGACTTAAGTGCAAGAGGACTTACACTCTAGCTTTCTATGATTTGAGCCTCTCCTGTGAGACCAGTTTATATTCCGATGCTTCACTTCAAGTTTACTGTATCACTTGGACCTTCTTATTGACGATGAAACACAGAAATTGAATTCGAATTTAATACAAAAGGCACATTGCCGACATAAGTACAAGAGGACTGACACTCTAACTTTCTATGATTAGAACCACTCCTGTGAGGCCAGTTTTAGATTCCGATGCTTCACTTCAGGTTTACTGTATCCCTTGGACCTTCTTATTGACGATGAAAAACAGAAATTGCATCCGAATTTAATACAAAAGGCACAATGCTGACTTAAGTACAAGAGGACTGACACTCTAATTTTCTATGATTTGAACCTCTCCTGTGAGTCCAGTTTCTGATTCCGATGCTTCACTTCAGGTTTACTGTATCCCTTGGACCTTCTTATTGACGATGAAACACAGAAAATGCATCCGAATTTAATACAAAAGGCACAATGCCGGCTTAAGTACAAGATGACTGACACTCTTACTTTCTATGATTTGAACCTCTCCTGTGATTCCAGTTTTAGATTCCGATGCTTCACTTCAGGTTTACTGTATCCCTTGGACCTTCTTATTGACGATGAAACACAGAAATTGCATCCGAATTTAATACAAAAGGCACAATGCTGGCTTAAGTACAAGAGGAATGACACTCTAACTTTCTATGATTTAAACTTCTCCTGTTATTCCAGCTTTAGATTCCGATGCTTCACTTCAGGTTTACTGTATCCCTTGGGCCTTCTTATTGACGATGAAACACAGAAATTGCATCCGAATTTAAGACAAAAGTCACAATGCCGACTTAAGTACAAGAGGACTGACACTCTAACTTTATATGATTTGAACCACTCCTCTGAGGCCAGATTTAGATTCCGATGCTTCACTTCAGGTTTACTGTATCCCTTGGACCTTCTTATTGACGATGAAACACAGAAATTTCATCCGTATTTAATGCAAAAGACACAATGCCGACTTAAGTACAAGAGTACAGCCACTCTAACTTTCTATGATTTGAACCTCTCCTGTGAGTCCAGTTTAGATTCCGATGCTTCACTTCAGGTTTACTGTATCCCTTGGACCTTCTTATTGACGATGAAACACAGAAATTGCATCTGAATTTAATACAAAAGGCACAATGCCGGCTTAAGTACAAGAGGACTGACACTCTAACTTTCTATGATTTGAACTTCTGCTGTGATTCCAGTTTTAGATTCCGATGCTTCACTTCAGGTTATCTGTTTCCTTGACCGTCTTTTTGACGATGAAACACAGAAATTGCATCCGAATTTAATACAAAAGGCACAATGCCGACTTAAGTACAAGAGGACAGACACTCTAACTGTATATGATTTCAACCTCTCCTGTGAGTCCAGTTTCAGATTCCGATGCTTCACTTCAGGTTAACTGTATCCCTTGGACCTTCTTATTGACGATGTAACACAGAAATTGCATCCCAATTTAATACAAAAGGCACAATGCCGGCTTACGTGCAAGATGACTGACACTCTAACTTTCTATGATTTGAACCTGTCCTGTGATTCCAGTTTTAGTTTCCGATGCTTCACTTCAGGTTTACTGTATCCCTTGGGCCTTCTTATTGACGATGAAACACAGAAATTGCATCCGAATTTAATACAAAAGGCACAAGGCCAACTTAAGTACAAAGGGACTGACACTCAAACTTTCTATGATTTGAACCACTCCTGTGAGGCCAGTTTTAGATTCCGATGCTTCACTTCAGGTTTACTGTATCCCTTGGATCTTCTTATTGACGATGAAACACAGAAATTGCATCCGAATTTAATACAAAAGGCACAATGGCGACTTAAGTACAAGAGGACTGACACTCTAACTTTCTATGAATTGAACCTCTCCTGTGAGTCCATTCTTAGATGCCGATGCTTCACTACAGGTTTACTGTATCCCTAGGACCTTCTCATTGACGATGAAACACAGAAATTGCATCCGAATTTAATACAAAAGGCACAATGCCGACTTAAGTACAAGAGGACTGACACTCTAAGTTGCTATGATTTGAACCTCTCCTGTGAGTCCAGTTTTAGATTCCGATGTTTCACTTCAGGTGTACTGTATCACTTGGACCTTCTTATTGACGATGAAACACAGAAATTGCATCCGAATTTAATACAAAATGCACAATGCCGAATTAGGTACAAGAGGATTGACACTCTAACTTCCTATGATTAGAAACACTCCTGTGAGGCCAGTTTTAGATTCCGATGCTTTACTTCAGGTTTACTGTATCCCTTGGACCTTCTTATTGACGATGAAACACAGAAATTGCATCCGAATTTAATACAAAATGCACAATGCCAACTTAAGTACAATAGCACTGACACTCTAATTTTCTAAGATTTGAACTTCTCCTGTGATTCCAGTTTTAGATTCCGATGCTTCACTTCAGGTTTACTGTATCCCGTGGGCCTACTTATTGACGATGAAACACAGAAATTGCATCCGAATTTAATACAAAAGGCACAATGCTGGCTTACGTGCAAGATGACTGACTCTCTAACTTTCTATGATTTGAACCTCTCCTGTGATTCCAGTTTTAGTTTCCGATGCTTCACTTCAGGTTTACTGTATCCCTTGGATCTTCTTATTGACGATGAAACACAGAAATTGCATCCGAATTTAATACAAAAGGCACAATGGCGACTTAAGTACAAGAGGACTGACACTCTAACTTTCTATGATTTGAACCTCTCCTGTGAGTCCATTCTTAGATGCCGATGCTTCACTACAGGTTTACTGTATCCCTTGGACCTTCTCAAGGACGATGAAACACAGAAATTGCATCCGAATTTAATACAAAAGGCACAATGCCGACTTAAGTACAAGAGTACTGCCACTCTAAGTTGCTATGATTTGAACCTCTCCTGTGAGTCCAGTTTTAGATTCCGATGTTTCACTTCAGGTGTACTGTACCACTTGGACCTTCTTATTGACGATGAAACACAGAAATTGCATCCGAATTTAATACAAAATGCACAATGCCGACTTAAGTACAATAGCACTGACACTCTAACTTTCTAAGATTTGAACTTCTCCTGTGATTCCAGTTTTAGATTCCGATGCTTCACTTCAGGTTTACTGTATCCCTTGGGCCTTCTTATTGACGATGAAACACAGAAATTGCATCCGAATTTAAGACAAAAGTCACAATGCCGACTTAAGTACAAGAGGACTGACACTCTAACTTTCTATGATTTGAACCTGTCCTTTGAGTCCAGTTTTAGATTCCGATGCTTTACTTCAGGTTTACTATATCCCTTGGACCTTCATATTGACGATGAAACACAGAAATTGCATCCAAATTTAATACAAAATGCACAATGCCGACTTAAGTACAAGAGGACTTACACTCTAGCTTTCTATAATTTGAGCCTCTCCTGTGAGTCCAGTTTATATTCCGATGCTTCACTTCAAGTTTACTGTATCACTTGGACCTTCTTATTGACGATGAAACACTGAAATTGCATTCGAATTTAATACAAAAGGCACATTGCCGACATAAGTACAAGAGGACTGACACTCTAACTTTCTATGATTAGAACCACTCCTGTGAGGCCAGTTTTAGATTCCGATGCTTCACTTCAGGTTTACTGTATCCCTTGGACCTTCTTATTGACGATGAAAAACAGAAATTGCATCCGAATTTAATGCAAAAGGCACAATGCCGACTTAAGTACAAGAGGACTGACACTCTAATTTTCTATGATTTGAACCTGTCCTGTGAGTCCAGTTTCTGATTCCGATGCTTCACTTCAGGTTTACTGTATCCCTTGGACCTTCTTATTGACGATGAAACACAGAAATTGCATCCGAATTTAATACAAAAGGCACAATGCCGGCTTAAGTACAAGATGACTGACACTCTAACTTTCTATGATTTGAACCTCTCCTGTGATTCCAGTTTTAGATTCCGATGCTTCACTTCAGGTTTACTGTATCCCTTGGACCTTCTTATTGACGATGAAACACAGAAATTGCATCCGAATTTAATACAAAAGGCACAATGCTGGCTTAAGTACAAGAGGACTGACACTCTAACTTTCTATGATTTAAACTTCTCCTGTTATTCCAGTTTTAGATTCCGATGCTTCACTTCAGGTTTACTGTATCCCTTGGGCCTTCTTATTGACGATGAAACACAGAAATTGCATCCGAATTTAAGACAAAAGTCACAATGCCGACTTAAGTACAAGAGGACTGACACTCTAAATTTCTATGATTTGAACCTCTCCTGTGAGTCCAGTTTTAGATTCCGATGCTTTACTTCAGGTTTACTGTATCCCTTGGACCTTCTTATTGACGATGAAACACAGAAATTGCATCCGAATTTAATACAAAATGCACAATGCCGACTTAAGTACAAGAGGACTGACACTCTAACTTTATATGATTTGAACCACTCCTCTGATGCCAGATTTAGATTCCGATGCTTCACTTCAGGTTTACTGTATCCCTTGGACCTTCTTATTGACGATTAAACACAGAATTTTCATCCGTATTTAATGCAAAAGGCACAATGCCGACTTAAGTACAAGAGGACTGACACTCTAACTTTCTATGATTTGAACTTCTGCTGTGATTCCAGTTTTAGATTCCGATGCTTCACTTCAGGTTTACTGTATCCCTTGGGCCTTCGTATTAACGCTGAAACACATAAATTGCATCCGAATTTAATACAAAATTCACAATGCCGACTTAGGTACAAGAGGACTGACACTCTAACTTCCTATGATTAGAACCACTCCTGTGAGGCCAGTTTTAGATTCCGATGCTTTACTTCAGGTTTACTGTATCCCTTGGACCTTCTTATTGACGATGAAACACAGAAATTGCATCCGAATTTAATACAAAATGCACAATGCCGACTTAAGTACAATAGCACTGACACTCTAACTTTCTAAGATTTGAACTTCTCCTGTGATTCCAATTTTCGATTCCGATGCTTCACTTCAGGTTTACTGTATCCCGTGGGCCTACTTATTGACGATGAAACACAGAAATTGCATCCGAATTTAATACAAAAGGCACAATGCCGACTTAAGTGTAAGAGGACTGACACTATAACTTTCTATGATTTCAACCCCTCCTGTGAGTCCAGTCTTAGATTCCGGTGCTTCACTTCAGGTTTACTGTATCCCTTGGACCTTCTTATTGACGATGAAACACAGAAATTGCATACGAATTAAATACAAAAGGCACAATGCCGACTTAAATACAAGAGGACTGACACTCTAACTTTCTATGATTTGAACCACTCCTGTGAGTCCAGTTTTAGATTCCGATGCTTCACTTCAGGTTTACTGTATCCCTTGGACCTTCTTATTGACGATGAAACACAGAAATTGCATCCGAATTAAATACAAAAGGCACAATGCTGGCTTAAGTACAAGAGGACTGACACTCTAACTTTCTATGATTTGAACTTCTCCTGTTATTCCAGTTTTAGATTCTGATGCTTCACTTCAGGTTTACTGTATCCCTTGGGCCTTCTTATTGACGATGAAACACAGAAATTGCATCCGAATTTAAGACAAAAGTCACAATGCCGACTTAAGTAAAGAGGACTGACACTCTAACTTTCTATGATTAGAACCACTCCTGTGAGGCCAGTTTTAGATTCCGATGCTTAACTTCAGGTTTACTGTATCCCTTGGACCTTCTTATTGACGATGAAAAACAGAAATTGCATCCGAATTTAATACAAAAGGCACAATGCCGACTTAAGTACAAGAGGACTGACACTCTAATTTTCTTTGATTTGAACCTCTCCTGTGAGTCCAGTTTCTGATTCCGATGCTTCACTTCAGGTTTACTGTATCCCTTGGACCTTCTTATTGACGACGAAACACAGAAATTGCATCCGAATTTAATACAAAAGGCACAATGCCGGCTTAAGTACAAGAGGACAGACACTGTAACTTTCTATGATTTGAACTTATCCTGTTATTCCAGTTTTTGATTCCGATTCTTCACTTCAGGTTTACTGTATCCCTTGGGCCTTCTTATTGACGATGAGACACAGAAATTGCATCCGAATTTAAGACCAAAGTCACAATGCCGACTTAAGTACAAGAGGACTGACACTCTAACTTTCTATGATTTGAACCTCTCCTGTGAGTCCAGTTTTAGATTCCGATGATTTACTTCAGGTTCACTGTATCCCTCGGACCTTCTTATTGACGATGAAACACAGAAATTGCATCCGAATTTAATAAAAAATGCACAATGCCGACTTAAGTACAAGAGGACTGACCCTTTAACTTTCTATGATTAGAACCACTCCTGTGAGGCCAAATTTAGATTCCGATGCTTCACTTCAGGTTTACTGTATCCCTTGGACCTTCTTATTGACGATGAAGCACAGAAATTGCATCCGATTTTAATAGAAAAGGCACAATGCCGACTTAAACACAAGAGGACTGACACTCTAACATTCTGTGATTTGAACCACGCTTGGGAGTCCAGTTTTCGATTCCGATTCTTCACTTCTGGTTAACTGTATTCCTTGGACGATCTTATTGACGATGAAACACAGAAATTGCATCCGAATTTAATACAAAAGGCACAATGCCGACTTAAGTACAAGAGGACTGACACTCTGACTTTTTATGATTTGAACATCGCTTGTGAGTCCAGTTGTAGATTACGATGCTTCACTTCAAGTTTACTGTTTCCCTTGGATCTTCTTGCTGACGATGAAACACAGAAATTGCATCCGAATTTAATACAAAAGGCACAATGCCGACTTAAGTACAAGAGGATTGACACTCTAACTTTCTATGATTTGAACCTCTCCTGTGAGTCCAGTTTCAGATTCCGATGCTTCACTTCAGGTTAACTGTATCCCTGGGACCTTCTTATTGACGATGTAACACAGAAATTGCATCCGAATTTAATACAAAAGGCACAATGCCGGCTCAAGTGCAAGATGACTGACACTCTAACTTTCTATGATTTGAACCTCTCCTGTGATTCCAGTTTTAGTATCCGATGCTTCACTTCAGGTTTACTGTATCCCTTGGGCCTTCTTATTGTCGATGAAACACAGCAATTGCATCCGAAATTAATACAAAAGGCACGAGGCCGACTTAAGTACAAAGGGACAGACACTCAAACTTTCTATGATTTGAACCACTCCTATGAGTTTAGTTTTAGATTCTGTTGCTTCACTTCAGGTTTACTGTGTCCCTTGGACCTTCTTATTGACGATGAAAAACAGAAATTGCATCCGAATTTAATACAAAAGGCACAATGCCGACTTAAGTACAAGAGGACTGACACTCTAATTTTCTATGATTTGAACCTGTCCTGTGAGTCCAGTTTCTGATTCCGATGCTTCACTTCAGGTTTACTGTATCCCTTGGACCTTCTTATTGACGATGAAACACAGAAATTGCATCCGAATTTAATACAAAAGGCACAATGCCGGCTTAAGTACAAGATGACTGACACTCTAACTTTCTATGATTTGAACCTCTCCTGTGATTCCAGTTTTAGATTCCGATGCTTCACTTCAGGTTTACTGTATCCCTTGGACCTTCTTATTGACGATGAAACACAGAAATTGCATCCGAATTTAATACAAAAGGCACAATGCTGGCTTAAGTACAAGAGGACTGACACTCTAACTTTCTATGATTTAAACTTCTCCTGTTATTCCAGTTTTAGATTCCGATGCTTCACTTCAGGTTTACTGTATCCCTTGGGCCTTCTTATTGACGATGAAACACAGAAATTGCATCCGAATTTAAGACAAAAGTCACAATGCCGACTTAAGTACAAGAGGACTGACACTCTAACTTTCTATGATTTGAACCTCTCCTGTGAGTCCAGTTTTAGATTCCGATGCTTTACTTCAGGTTTACTGTATCCCTTGGACCTTCTTATTGACGATGAAACACAGAAATTGCATCCGAATTTAATACAAAATGCACAATGCCGACTTAAGTACAAGAGGACTGACACTCTAACTTTATATGATTTGAACCACTCCTCTGATGCCAGATTTAGATTCCGATGCTTCACTTCAGGTTTACTGTATCCCTTGGACCTTCTTATTGACGATTAAACACAGAAATTTCATCCGTATTTAATGCAAAAGGCACAATGCCGACTTAAGTACAAGAGGACTGACACTCTAACTTTCTATGATTTGAACTTCTGCTGTGATTCCAGTTTTAGATTCCGATGCTTCACTTCAGGTTTACTGTATCCCTTGGGCCTTCGTATTAACGCTGAAACACATAAATTGCATCCGAATTTAATACAAAATTCACAATGCCGACTTAGGTACAAGAGGACTGACACTCTAACTTCCTATGATTAGAACCACTCCTGTGAGGCCAGTTTTAGATTCCGATGCTTTACTTCAGGTTTACTGTATCCCTTGGACCTTCTTATTGACGATGAAACACAGAAATTGCATCCGAATTTAATACAAAATGCACAATGCCGACTTAAGTACAATAGCACTGACACTCTAACTTTCTAAGATTTGAACTTCTCCTGTGATTCCAATTTTCGATTCCGATGCTTCACTTCAGGTTTACTGTATCCCGTGGGCCTACTTATTGACGATGAAACACAGAAATTGCATCCGAATTTAATACAAAAGGCACAATGCCGACTTAAGTGTAAGAGGACTGACACTATAACTTTCTATGATTTCAACCCCTCCTGTGAGTCCAGTCTTAGATTCCGGTGCTTCACTTCAGGTTTACTGTATCCCTTGGACCTTCTTATTGACGATGAAACACAGAAATTGCATACGAATTAAATACAAAAGGCACAATGCCGACTTAAATACAAGAGGACTGACACTCTAACTTTCTATGATTTGAACCACTCCTGTGAGTCCAGTTTTAGATTCCGATGCTTCACTTCAGGTTTACTGTATCCCTTGGACCTTCTTATTGACGATGAAACACAGAAATTGCATCCGAATTAAATACAAAAGGCACAATGCTGGCTTAAGTACAAGAGGACTGACACTCTAACTTTCTATGATTTGAACTTCTCCTGTTATTCCAGTTTTAGATTCTGATGCTTCACTTCAGGTTTACTGTATCCCTTGGGCCTTCTTATTGACGATGAAACACAGAAATTGCATCCGAATTTAAGACAAAAGTCACAATGCCGACTTAAGTAAAGAGGACTGACACTCTAACTTTCTATGATTAGAACCACTCCTGTGAGGCCAGTTTTAGATTCCGATGCTTAACTTCAGGTTTACTGTATCCCTTGGACCTTCTTATTGACGATGAAAAACAGAAATTGCATCCGAATTTAATACAAAAGGCACAATGCCGACTTAAGTACAAGAGGACTGACACTCTAATTTTCTTTGATTTGAACCTCTCCTGTGAGTCCAGTTTCTGATTCCGATGCTTCACTTCAGGTTTACTGTATCCCTTGGACCTTCTTATTGACGACGAAACACAGAAATTGCATCCGAATTTAATACAAAAGGCACAATGCCGGCTTAAGTACAAGAGGACAGACACTGTAACTTTCTATGATTTGAACTTATCCTGTTATTCCAGTTTTTGATTCCGATTCTTCACTTCAGGTTTACTGTATCCCTTGGGCCTTCTTATTGACGATGAGACACAGAAATTGCATCCGAATTTAAGACCAAAGTCACAATGCCGACTTAAGTACAAGAGGACTGACACTCTAACTTTCTATGATTTGAACCTCTCCTGTGAGTCCAGTTTTAGATTCCGATGATTTACTTCAGGTTCACTGTATCCCTCGGACCTTCTTATTGACGATGAAACACAGAAATTGCATCCGAATTTAATAAAAAATGCACAATGCCGACTTAAGTACAAGAGGACTGACCCTTTAACTTTCTATGATTAGAACCACTCCTGTGAGGCCAAATTTAGATTCCGATGCTTCACTTCAGGTTTACTGTATCCCTTGGACCTTCTTATTGACGATGAAGCACAGAAATTGCATCCGATTTTAATAGAAAAGGCACAATGCCGACTTAAACACAAGAGGACTGACACTCTAACATTCTGTGATTTGAACCACGCTTGGGAGTCCAGTTTTCGATTCCGATTCTTCACTTCTGGTTAACTGTATTCCTTGGACGATCTTATTGACGATGAAACACAGAAATTGCATCCGAATTTAATACAAAAGGCACAATGCCGACTTAAGTACAAGAGGACTGACACTCTGACTTTTTATGATTTGAACATCGCTTGTGAGTCCAGTTGTAGATTACGATGCTTCACTTCAAGTTTACTGTTTCCCTTGGATCTTCTTGCTGACGATGAAACACAGAAATTGCATCCGAATTTAATACAAAAGGCACAATGCCGACTTAAGTACAAGAGGATTGACACTCTAACTTTCTATGATTTGAACCTCTCCTGTGAGTCCAGTTTCAGATTCCGATGCTTCACTTCAGGTTAACTGTATCCCTGGGACCTTCTTATTGACGATGTAACACAGAAATTGCATCCGAATTTAATACAAAAGGCACAATGCCGGCTTAAGTGCAAGATGACTGACACTCTAACTTTCTATGATTTGAACCTCTCCTGTGATTCCAGTTTTAGTATCCGATGCTTCACTTCAGGTTTACTGTATCCCTTGGGCCTTCTTATTGTCGATGAAACACAGAAATTGCATCCGAAATTAATACAAAAGGCACGAGGCCGACTTAAGTACAAAGGGACAGACACTCAAACTTTCTATGATTTGAACCACTCCTATGAGTTTAGTTTTAGATTCTGTTGCTTCACTTCAGGTTTACTGTGTCCCTTGGACCTTCATATTGACGATGAAACATAGAAATTGCATCCGAATTTAATACAAAAGGCACAATGGTGACTTAAGTACAAGTGGACTGTCACTCTAACTTTCTATGATTGGAACCTGTCCTGTGAGTCCAGTTTTAGATTCCGATGCTTTACTTCAGGTTTACTGTATCCCTTGGACCTTCATATTGACGATGAAACACAGAAATTGCATCCAAATTTAATACAAAATGCACAATGCCGACTTAAGTACAAGAGGACTTACACTCTAGCTTGCTATGATTTGAGCCTCCCCTGTGAGTCCAGTTTATATTCCGATGCTTCTCTTCAAGTTTACTGTATCACTTGGACCTTCTTATAGACGATGAAACACAGAAATTGCATTCGAATTTAATACAAAAGGCACATTGCCGACATAAGTACAAGGGGCCTGACACTCTAACTTTCTATGATTAGAACCACTCCTGTGAGGCCAGTTTTAGATTCCGATGCTTCACTTCAGGTTTACTGTATCCCTTGGACCTTCTAATTGCCGATGAAAAACAGAAATTGCATCCGAATTTAATACAAAAGGCACAATGCCGACTAAAGTACAAGAGAACTGACACTCTAATTTTCTATGATTTGAACCTCTCCTGTGAGTCCAGTTTCTGATTCCGATGCTTCACTTCAGGTTTACTGTATCCCTTGGACCTTCTTATTGACGATGAAACACAGAAATTGCATCCGAATTTAATACAAAAGGCACAATGCCGGCTTAAGTACAAGATGACTGACACTCTAACTTTCTAAGATTTGAACCTCTCCTGTGATTCCAGTTTTAGATTCCGATGCTTCACTTCAGGTTTACTGTATCCCTTGGACCTTTTTATTGACGATGAAACACAGAAATTGCATCCGAATTTAATACAAAAGGCACAATGCTGGCTTAAGTACAAGAGGACTGACACTCTAACTTTCTATGATTTAAACTTCTCCTGTTATTCCAGTTTTAGATTCCGATGCTTCACTTCAGGTTTACTGTATCCCTTGGGCCTTCTTATTGACGATAAAGCACAGAAATTGCTTCCGAATTTAAGACAAAAGTCACAATGCCGACTTAAGTACACGAGGACTGACACTGTAACTTTCTACGATTTGAACCTCTCCTGTGAGTCCAGTTTTAGATTCCGATGCTTTACTTCAGGTTTACTGTATCCCTTGGACCTTCTTATTTACGATGGATCACTGAAATTGCATCCGAAATTAATGCAAAATGCACAATGCCGACTTAAGTACAAGACGTCTTACACTCTAGCTTTCTATGATTTGAGCCTCTCCTGTGAGTCCAGTATATATTCCGATGCGCTCACTTCAAGTTTACTGTATCACTTGGACCTTCTTATTGACGATGAAACACAGAAATTGCATACGAATTTAATACAAAAGGCACATTGCCGACTTAAGTACAAGAGGACTGACACTCTAACTTTCTATGATTAGAACCACTCCTGTGAGGCCAGTTTTAGATTCCGATGCTTCACTTCAGGTTTACTGTATCCCTTGGACCTTCTTATTGACGATGAAACATAGAAATTTAATCCGACTTTAATACAAAAAACACAATGCCGACTTAAACACAAGAGGACTGACACTCTAACATTCTATGATTTGAACCACGCTTGGGAGTCCAGTTTTCGATTCCGATTCTTCACTTCTGGTTAACTGTATTCCTTGGACGATCTTATTGACGATGAAACACAGAAATTGCATCCGAATTTAATACAAAAGGCACAATGCTGGCTTAAGTACAAGAGGACTGACACTCTAACTTTCTATGATTTAAACTTCTCCTGTTATTCCAGTTTTAGATTCCGATGCTTCACTTCAGGTTTACTGTATCCCTTGGGCCTTCTTATTGACGATGAAACACAGAAATTGCATCCGAATTTAAGACAAAAGTCACAATGCCGACTTAAGTACAAGAGGACTGACACTCTAACTTTATATGATTTGAACCACTCCTCTGATGCCAGATTTAGATTCCGATGCTTCACTTCAGGTTTACTGTATCCCTTGGACCTTCTTATTGACGATTAAACACAGAAATTTCATCCGTATTTAATGCAAAAGGCACAATGCCGACTTAAGTACAAGAGGACTGACACTCTAACTTTCTATGATTTGAACTTCTGCTGTGATTCCAGTTTTAGATTCCGATGCTTCACTTCAGGTTTACTGTATCCCTTGGGCCTTCGTATTAACGCTGAAACACATAAATTAAATCCGAATTTAATACAAAATTCACAATGCCGACTTAGGTACAAGAGGACTGACACTCTAACTTCCTATGATTAGAACCACTCCTGTGAGGCCAGTTTTAGATTCCGATGCTTTACTTCAGGTTTACTGTATCCCTTGGACCTTCTTATTGACGATGAAACACAGAAATTGCATCCGAATTTAATACAAAATGCACAATGCCGACTTAAGTACAATAGCACTGACACTCTAACTTTCTAAGATTTGAACTTCTCCTGTGATTCCAATTTTCGATTCCGATGCTTCACTTCAGGTTTACTGTATCCCGTGGGCCTACTTATTGACGATGAAACACAGAAATTGCATCCGAATTTAATACAAAAGGCACAATGCCGACTTAAGTGTAAGAGGACTGACACTATTACTTTCTATGATTTTAACCCCTCCTGTGAGTCCAGTCTTAGATTCCGGTGCTTCACTTCAGGTTTACTGTATCCCTTGGACCTTCTTATTGACGATGAAACACAGAAATTGCATACGAATTAAATACAAAAGGCACAATGCCGACTTAAATACAAGAGGACTGACACTCTAACTTTCTATGATTTGAACCACTCCTGTGAGTCCAGTTTTAGATTCCGATGCTTCACTTCAGGTTTACTGTATCCCTTGGACCTTCTTATTGACGATGAAACACAGAAATTGCATCCGAATTAAATACAAAAGGCACAATGCTGGCTTAAGTACAAGAGGACTGACACTCTAACTTTCTATGATTTGAACTTCTCCTGTTATTCCAGTTTTAGATTCTGATGCTTCACTTCAGGTTTACTGTATCCCTTGGGCCTTCTTATTGACGATGAAACACAGAAATTGCATCCGAATTTAAGACAAAAGTCACAATGCCGACTTAAGTAAAGAGGACTGACACTCTAACTTTCTATGATTAGAACCACTCCTGTGAGGCCAGTTTTAGATTCCGATGCTTAACTTCAGGTTTACTGTATCCCTTGGACCTTCTTATTGACGATGAAAAACAGAAATTGCATCCGAATTTAATACAAAAGGCACAATGCCGACTTAAGTACAAGAGGACTGACACTCTAATTTTCTTTGATTTGAACCTCTCCTGTGAGTCCAGTTTCTGATTCCGATGCTTCACTTCAGGTTTACTGTATCCCTTGGACCTTCTTATTGACGACGAAACACAGAAATTGCATCCGAATTTAATACAAAAGGCACAATGCCGGCTTAAGTACAAGAGGACAGACACTGTAACTTTCTATGATTTGAACTTATCCTGTTATTCCAGTTTTTGATTCCGATTCTTCACTTCAGGTTTACTGTATCCCTTGGGCCTTCTTATTGACGATGAGACACAGAAATTGCATCCGAATTTAAGACCAAAGTCACAATGCCGACTTAAGTACAAGTGGACTGACACTCTAACTTTCTATGATTTGAACCTCTCCTGTGAGTCCAGTTTTAGATTCCGATGATTTACTTCAGGTTCACTGTATCCCTCGGACCTTCTTATTGACGATGAAACACAGAAATTGCATCCGAATTTAATAAAAAATGCACAATGCCGACTTAAGTACAAGAGGACTGACCCTTTAACTTTCTATGATTAGAACCACTCCTGTGAGGCCAAATTTAGATTCCGATGCTTCACTTCAGGTTTACTGTATCCCTTGGACCTTCTTATTGACGATGAAGCACAGAAATTGCATCCGATTTTAATAGTAAAGGCACAATGCCGACTTAAACACAAGAGGACTGACACTCTAACATTCTGTGATTTGAACCACGCTTGGGAGTCCAGTTTTCGATTCCGATTCTTCACTTCTGGTTAACTGTATTCCTTGGACGATCTTATTGACGATGAAACACAGAAATTGCATCCGAATTTAATACAAAAGGCACAATGCCGACTTAAGTACAAGAGGACTGACACTCTGACTTTTTATGATTTGAACATCGCTTGTGAGTCCAGTTGTAGATTACGATGCTTCACTTCAAGTTTACTGTTTCCCTTGGATCTTCTTGCTGACGATGAAACACAGAAATTGCATCCGAATTTAATACAAAAGGCACAATGCCGACTTAAGTACAAGAGGATTGACACTCTAACTTTCTATGATTTCAACCTCTCCTGTGAGTCCAGTTTCAGATTCCGATGCTTCACTTCAGGTTAACTGTATCCCTTGGACCTTCTTATTGACGATGTAACACAGAAATTGCATTCGAATTTAATACAAAAGGCACAATGCCGGCTTAAGTGCAAGATGACTGACACTCTAACTTTCTATGATTTGAACCTCTCCTGTGATTCCAGTTTTAGTATCCGATGCTTCACTTCAGGTTTACTGTATCCCTTGGGCCTTCTTATTGTCGATGAAACACAGAAATTGCATCCGAAATTAATACAAAAGGCACGAGGCCGACTTAAGTACAAAGGGACAGACACTCAAACTTTCTATGATTTGAACCACTCCTATGAGTTTAGTTTTAGATTCTGTTGCTTCACTTCAGGTTTACTGTGTCCCTTGGACCTTCATATTGACGATGAAACATAGAAATTGCATCCGAATTTAATACAAAAGGCACAATGGTGACTTAAGTACAAGTGGACTGTCACTCTAACTTTCTATGATTGGAACCTGTCCTGTGAGTCCAGTTTTAGATTCCGATGCTTTACTTCAGGTTTACTGTATCCCTTGGACCTTCATATTGACGATGAAACACAGAAATTGCATCCAAATTTAATACAAAATGCACAATGCCGACTTAAGTACAAGAGGACTTACACTCTAGCTTTCTATGTTTTGAGCCTCCCCTGTGAGTCCAGTTTATATTCCGATGCTTCTCTTCAAGTTTACTGTATCACTTGGACCTTCTTATTGACGATGAAACACAGAAATTGCATTCGAATTTAATACAAAAGGCACATTGCCGACATAAGTACAAGGGGCCTGACACTCTAACTTTCTATGATTAGAACCACTCCTGTGAGGCCAGTTTTAGATTCCGATGCTTCACTTCAGGTTTACTGTATCCCTTGGACCTTCTTATTGACGATGAAAAACAGAAATTGCATCCGAATTTAATACAAAAGGCACAATGCCGACTAAAGTACAAGAGAACTGACACTCTAATTTTCTATGATTTGAACCTCTCCTGTGAGTCCAGTTTCTGATTCCGATGCTTCACTTCAGGTTTACTGTATCCCTTGGACCTTCTTATTGACGATGAAACACAGAAATTGCATCCGAATTTAATACAAAAGGCACAATGCCGGCTTAAGTACAAGATGACTGACACTCTAACTTTCTAAGATTTGAACCTCTCCTGTGATTCCAGTTTTAGATTCCGATGCTTCACCTCAGGTTTACTGTATCCCTTGGACCTTCTTATTGACGATGAAACACAGATATTGCATCCGAATTTAATACAAAAGGCACAATGCTGGCTTAAGTACAAGAGGACTGACACTCTAACTTTCTATGATTTAAACTTCTCCTGTTATTCCAGTTTTAGATTCCGATGCTTCACTTCAGGTTTACTGTATCCCTTGGGCCTTCTTATTGACGATAAAGCACAGAAATTGCTTCCGAATTTAAGACAAAAGTCACAATGCCGACTTAAGTACACGAGGACTGACACTGTAACTTTCTATGATTTGAACCTCTCCTGTGAGTCCAGTTTTAGATTCCGATGCTTTACTTCAGGTTTACTGTATCCCTTGGACCTTCTTATTGACGATGGAACACTGAAATTGCATCCGAAATTAATGCAAAATGCACAATGCCGACTTAAGTACAAGACGTCTTACACTCTAGCTTTCTATGATTTGAGCCTCTCCTGTGAGTCCAGTATATATTCCGATGCGCTCACTTCAAGTTTACTGTATCACTTGGACCTTCTTATTGACGATGAAACACAGAAATTGCATACGAATTTAATACAAAAGGCACATTGCCGACTTAAGTACAAGAGGACTGACACTCTAACTTTCTATGATTAGAACCACTCCTGTGAGGCCAGTTTTAGATTCCGATGCTTCACTTCAGGTTTACTGTATCCCTTGGACCTTCTTATTGACGATGAAACATAGAAATTGCATCCGAATTTAATACAAAAAACACAATGCCGACTTAAACACAAGAGGACTGACACTCTAACATTCTATGATTTGAACCACGCTTGGGAGTCCAGTTTTCGATTCCGATTCTTCACTTCTGGTTAACTGTATTCCTTGGACGATCTTATTGACGATGAAACACAGAAATTGCATCCGAATTTAATGCAAAAGGCACAATGCCGACTTAAGTACAAGAGGACTGACACTCTAACTTTTTATGATTTGAACCTCGATTGTGAGTCCAGTTGTAGATTATGATGCTTCACTTCAGGTTTACTGTTTCCCTTGGTCCTTCTTATTGACGATGAAACACAGAAATTGCATCCGAATTTAATACAAAATGCACAATGCCGACTTAAGTACAAGAGGACAGACACTCTAACTTTCTATGATTTCAACCTCTCCTGTGAGTCCTGTTTCAGATTCCGATGCTTCACTTCAGGTTAACTGTATCCCTTGGACCTTCTTATTGACGATGTAACACAGAAATTGCATCCGAATTTAATACAAAAGGCACAATGCCGACTTAAGTACAAGAGGACTGACACTCTAAGTTGCTATGATTTGAACCTCTCCTGTGAGTCCAGTTTTAGCTCCGATGTTTCACTTCAGGTTTACTGTATCACTTCGACCTTCTTATTGACGATGAAACACAGAAATTGCATACGAATTTAATACAAAATGCACAATGCCGACTTAAGTACAAGAGGACTGACACTCTAACTTTCTATGATTTGAACCACTCCTCTGAGGCCAGATTTAGATTCCGATGGTTCACTTCAGGTTTACTGTATCCCTTGGCCCTTCTTATTGACGATGAAACACAGAAATTGCATCCGTCTTAAGTGCAAAAGGCACAATGCCGACTTAAGTACACGAGGACTAACACTCTAACTTTCTATGATTTGAACCTCTCCTGTGAGTCCAGTTTTAGATTCCGATGCTTCACTTCAGGTTAACTGTATCCCTTGGACCTTCTTATTGACGATGAAACACAGGAATTGCATCCGAATTTAATACAAAAGGCACAATGCCGGCTTAAGTACAAGAGGACTGACACTCTAACATTCTATGATTTGAACCTCTCCTGTGATTCCAGTTTTAGATTCCGATGCTTCAATTCAGGTTAACTGTATCCCTTGGACCTTCTTATTGACGATGAAACACAGAAATTGCATCCTAATTTAATACAAAATGCACAATGCCGACTTAAGTACAAGAGGACTAACACTCTAACATTCTATGATTTGAACCTCTCCTGTGAGTCCAGTTTTAGATTCCGATGCTTCACTTCAGATTTGCTGTATCCCTTGGAACTTCTTATTCACGATGAAACACAGAAATTGCATACGAATTTAATACAAAAGGCACAATGCCGACTTAAGTACAAGACGACTGACACTCTAACTTTCTATGATTTGAACCACTCCTGTGATTCCAGTTTTAGATTCCGATGCTTCACTTCAGGTTTACTGTATCCCTTGGATCTTCTGATTGACAATGAAACACAGATATTGCATCCGAATTTAATACATAAGGCACAATGGCGACTTAAGTACAAGAGGACTGACACTCTAACATTCTATGACTTGAACCTCTCCTGTGATTCCAGTTTTAGATTCCGATGCTTCAATTCAGGTTAACTGTATCCCTTGGACTTTCTCATTGACGATGAAACACAGAAATTGCATCCGAATTTAATACAAAAGGCACAATGCTGACTTAAGTACAAGAGGACTGACACTATAAGTTGCTATGATTTGAACCTCTCCTGTGAGTCCAGTTTTAGATTCCGATGTTTCACTTCAGGTTTACTGTATCCCTTGGACCTTCTTATTGATGATGAAACACAGAAATTGCATAAGAATTTAATACAAAATGCACAATGCCGACTTAAGTACAAGAGGACTGACACTCTAACTTTCTATGATTTGAACCACTCCTGTGAGGCCAGTTTTAGATTCCGATGCTTCACTTCAGGTTTACTGTATCCCTTGGATCTTCTTATTGACGATGAAACACAGAAATTGTATCCGAATTTCATACAAAAGGCACAATGGCGACTTAAGTAGAAGAGGACTGACACTCTTACTTTCTATGATTTGAACATCTCCTGTGAGTCCAGTTTTAGATTCCGAAGCTTCACTTCAGGTTTACTGTATCCCTTGGACCGTCTTATTGGCGATAAAACACAGAAATTGCATCCGAATTTAATACAAAATGCACAATGCCGACTTAAGTACAAGAGGACTGTCACTCTAACTTTCTATGATTTGAACCTCTCCTGTGAGTCCAGTTTTAGATTCCGATGCTTCACTTCAGATTTGCTGTATCCCTTGGAACTTCTTATTTACGATGAAACACAGAAATTGCATACGAATTTAATACAAAAGGCACAATGCCGACTTAAGTACAAGAGGACTGACACTCTAACTTTCTATGATTTGAACCACTCCTGTGAGGCCAGTTTTAGATTCCGATGCTTCACTTCAGGTTTACTGTATCCCTTGGATCTTCTTATTGACGATGAAACACAGAAATTGTATCCGAATTTCATACAAAAGGCACAATGGCGACTTAAGTAGAAGAGGACTGACACTCTTACTTTCTATGATTTGAACATCTCCTGTGAGTCCAGTTTTAGATTCCGAAGCTTCACTTCAGGTTTACTGTATCCCTTGGTACTTCTCATTGACGATGAAACTCAGAAATTGCATCCGAATTTAATACAAAAGGCACAATGCCGACTTCAGTACAAGAGGACTGACACTCTAACTTTCTATGATTTGAACCTCTCCTGTGAGTCCAGTTTTAGATTCCGATGCTTCACTTCAGGTTTACTGTATCCCTTGGACCTTCTTATTGACGATGAAACACAGAAATTGCATCCGAATTTAATGCAAAAAACACAATGCCGACTTAAGTACAAGAGGACTGACACCCTAATTTTCTATGATTTGAACCTCTCCTGTGAGTCCAGTTTCTGATTCCGATGCTTCACTACAGGTTAACTGTATCCCTTGGACCTTCTTATTGACGATGAAACACAGAAATTGCATCCGAATTTAATACAATAGGCACAATGCCGGCTTAAGTACAAGATGACTGACACTATAACTTTCTATGATTTGAACCTCTCCTGTGATTCCAGTTTTAGATTCCGACGATTCACTTCAGGTTTACTGTATCCCTTGGACCTTTTTATTGACGATGAAACACAGAAATTGCATCCGAATTTAATACAAAAGGCACAATGCCGAATTAAGTACAAGAGGACTGACACTCTAATTTTCTATGATTTGATCCTATCCTGGGGGTCCTGTTTTAGATTCCGATGCTTCACATCAGGTTTACTGTATCCCTTGGACTTTCTTATTGACGATGAAGCACAGAAATTGCATCCGTTTTTAATACAAAATTCACAATGCCGACTTAAACACAAGAGGACTGACACTCTAACATTCTATGATTTGAACCACGCTTGGGAGTCCAGTTTTCGATTCCGATTCTTCACTTCTGGTTAACTGTATTCCTTGGGCGATCTTATTGACGATGAAACACAGAAATTGCATCCGAATTTAATACAAAAGGCACAATGCCGACTTAAGTACAAGAGGACAGACACTCTAACTTTCTATGATTTCAACCTCTCCTGTGAGTCCAGTTTCAGATTCCGATGCTTCACTTCAGGTTAACTGTATCCCTTTGACCTTCTTATTGACGATGTAACACAGAAATTGCTTCCGAATTTAATACAAAAGGCACAATGCCGGCTTACGTGCAAGATGACTGACACTCTAACTTTCTATGATTTGAACCTCTCCTGTGATTCCAGTTTTAGTTTCCGATGCTTCACTTCAGGTTTACTGTATCTCTTGGGCCTTCTTATTGACGATGAAACACAGAAATTACATCCGAATTCAATACAAAAGGCACAATGCCGACTTAAGTACAAGAGGACTGACACTCTAAGTTGCTATGATTTGAACCTCTCCTGTGAGTCCAGTTTTAGCTCCGATGTTTCACTTCAGGTTTACTGTATCACTTCGACCTTCTTATTGACGATGAAACACAGAAATTGCATACGAATTTAATACAAAATGCACAATGCCGACTTAAGTACAAGACGACTGACACTCTAACTTTCTATTATTTGAACCACTCCTCTGAGGCCAGATTTAAATTCCGATGCTTCACTTCAGGTTTACTGTATCCCTTGGCCCTTCTTATTGACGATGAAACTCAGATATAGCAACCGTCTTAAGTGCAAAAGGCACAATGCCGACTTAAGTACACGAGGACTAACACTCTAACTTTCTATGATTTGAACCTCTCCTGGGAGTCCAGTTTTAGATTCCGATGCTTCACTTCAGGTTAACTGTATCCCTTGGACCTTCTTATTGACGATGAAACACAGAAATTGCATCCGAATTTAATACAAAAGGCACAATGCCGGCTTAAGTACAACAGGACTGACACTCTAACATTCTATGATTTGAACCTCTCCTGTGATTCCAGTTTTAGATTCCGATGCTTCAATTCAGGTTAACTGTATCCCTTGGACCTTCTTATTGACGATGAAACACAGAAATTGCATCCGAATTTAATACAAAATGCACAACGCCGACTTAAGTACAAGAGGACTGACACTCTAACTTTCTATGATTTGAACCTCTCCTGTGAGTCCATTCTTAGATGCCGATGCTTCACTACAGGTTTACTGTATCCCTTGGACATTCTCTTTGACGATGAAACACAGAAATTGCATCCGAATATAATACAAAAGGCACAATGCTGACTTAAGTACAAGAGGACTGACACTCTAAGTTGCTATGATTTGAACCTCTCCTGTGAGTCCAGTTTTAGATTCCGATGTTTCACTTCAGGTTTACTGTATCCCTTGGACCTTCTTATTGATGATGAAACACAGAAATTGCATAAGAATTTAATACAAAATGCACAATGCCGACTTAAGTACAAGAGGACTGACACTCTAACTTTCTATGATTTGACCCACTTCTCTGAGGCCAGATTTAGATTCCGATGCTTCACATCCGGTTTACTGTATCCCTTGGACATTCTTATTGTCGATGAAACACAGAAATTTCATCCGAATTTAATGCAAAAGGCACAATGCCGACTGAAGTACAAGAGGACTGATACTCTAACTTTCTATGATTTGAACCTCTCCTGTGAGTCCAGTTTTAGATTCCGATGCTTCACTTCAGGTTTACTGTATCCCTTGGACCTTCTTATTGACGATGAAACACAGAAATTGCATCTGAATTTAATACAAAAGGCACAATGCCGGCTTAAGTACAAGAGGGTTGACACTCTAACTTTCTATGATTTGACCTTCTCCTGTGATTCCAGTTTTAGATTCCGATGCTTCATTTCAGGTTTACTGTATCCCTTGGGCCTTCTTATTGATGCTGAAACACAGAAATTGCAATCCGAATTTAATACAAAATGCACAATGCCGACTTAGGTACATGAGGACTGACACTGAAACTTCCTATGATTAGAACCACTCCTGTGAGGCCAGTTTTAGATTCCGATGCTTCACTTCAGGTTTACTGTATCCCTTGGACCTTCTTATTGACGATGAAAAACAGAAATTGCATCCGAATTTAATACAATAGTCACAATGCCGGCTTAAGTACAAGAGCACTGACACTCTAACTTTCTAAGATTTGAACTTCTCCTGTGATTCCAGATTTAGATTCCGATGCTTCACTTCAGGTTTACTGTATCCCGTGGGCCTACTTATTGACGATGAAACACAGAAAGTGCATCCGAATTTAATACAAAAATCACAATGCCGACTTAGGTGCAAGAGGACTGACACTCTAACTTTCTATGATTTTAACCCCTCCTGTGAGTCCAGTTTTAGATTCCTATGCTTCACTTCAGGTTTACTGTATCCCTTGGACCTTCTTATTGACGATGAAACACAGAAATTGCATACGAATTTAATACAAAAGGCACAATGTCGACTTAAGTACAAGAGGACTGACACTCTAACTTTCTATGATTTGAACCTCTCCGGTGAGTCCAGTTTTAGATTCCGATGCTTCACTTCAGGTTTACTGTATCCCTTGTAGCTTCTTATTGACGATGAAACACAGAAATTGCATGCGAATTAAATACAAAAGGCACAATGCTGGCTTAAGTACAAGAGGACTGACACTCTAATTTTCTATGATTTTAACTTCTCCTGTTATTCCGGTTTTAGATTCCGATGCTTCACTTCAGGTTTACTGTATCCCTTGGGCCTTCTTATTGACGATCAGACACAGAAATTGAATCCGAATTTAAGACAAAAGTCACAATGCCGACTGAAGTACAAGAGGACTGACACTCTAACTTTCTATGATTTGAACCTCTCCTGTGAGTCCAGTTTTAGATTCCGATGCTTTACTTCAGGTTTACTGTATCCCTTGGACCTTTTTATTGACGATGAAACACAGAAATTGCATCCGAATTTATTACATAATGCACAATGCCGACTTTAGTACAAGAGGACTTACACTCTAGCTTTCTATGATTTGAGCCTCTCCTGTGAGTCCAGTTTATATTCCGACGCTTCACTTCAAGTTTACTGTATCACTTGGACCTTCTTATTGACGATGAAACACAGAAATTGCATACGAATTTAATACAAAAGGCACATTGCCGACTTAAGTACAAGAGGACTGACACTCTAACTTTCTATGATTAGAACCACTCCTGTGAGGCCAGTTTTAGATTACGATGCTTCACTTCAGGTTCACTGTATCCCTTGGACCTTCTTATTGACGATGAAACACAGAAATTGCATCCGAAATTAAATCAAAAGGCACAATGCCGACTTAAGTACAAGAGGACTGACACCCTAATTTTCTATGATTTGAACCTCTCCTGTGAGTCCAGTTTTAGATTCCGATGATTCACTTCAGGATTACTGTATACCTTGGACGTTCTTATTGACGATGAAACACAGAAATTGCATACGAATTTAATACAAAAGGCACAATGCCGACTTAAGTACAAGAGGACTGACACTCTAACTTTCTATGATTTGAACCTCTCCTGTGAGTCCAGTTTTAGATTCCGATGCTTCACTTCAGGTTTACTGTATCCCTTGGGCCTTCTTATTGACGATGAAACACATAAATTGCATCCGAATTTAAGACAAAAGTCACAATGCCGACTTAAGTACAAGAGGACTGACACTCTAACTTTCTATGATTTGAACCTCTCCTGTGAGTCCAGTTTTAGATTCCGATGCTTTACTTCAGGTTTACTGTATCCCTTGGACCTTCTTATTGACGATGAAACACAGAAATTGCATCCGAATTTAATACAAAATGCACAATGCCGACTTAAGTACAAGACGACTTACACTCTAGCTTTCTATGATTTGAGCCTCTCCTGTGAGTCCAGTTTATATTCCGATGCTTCACTTCAAGTTTACTGTATCACTTGGACCTTCATATTGACGATGAAACACAGAAATTGCATCCGAATTTAGTGCAAAAGGCACAATGCCGACTTAAGTACACGAGGACTGACACTCTAACTTCCTATGATTTGAACCTCTCCTGTGATTCCAGTTTTAGATTCCGATGCTTCACTTCAAGTTAACTGTATCCCTTGGACTGTCTTATTGACGATGAAACACAGAAATTGCATCCGAATTTAATACAAAATGCACAATGCCGAATTAAGTACAAGAGGACTGACACTCTAACTTTCTATGATTTGAACCTCTCCTGTGAGTCCAGTTTTAGATTCCGATGCTTCACTTCAGATTTGCTGTATCCCTTGGAACTTCTTATTCACGATGAAACACAGAAATTGAATCCGAATTTAATACAAAAGGCACAATGCCGACTTAAGTACAAGAGGACTGACACTCTAAGTTGCTATGATTTGAACCTCTCCTGTGAGTCCAGTTTTACATTCCGATGTTTCACTTCAGGTTTACTGTATCCCTTGGACCTTCTTAGTGACGATGAAACACCGAAATTGCATACGAATTCAATACAAAATGCACAATGCCGACTTAAGTACGAGAGGACTGACACTCTAACTTTCTATGATTTGAACCACTCCTCTAAGGCCAGATTTAGATTCCGATGCTTCACTTCAGGTTTACTGTATTCCTTGGACCTTCTTATTGACGATGGAACACAGAAATTTCATCCGAATTTAATGCAAAAGGCACAATGCCGACTTAAGTACAAGTGGATTGACACTCTAACTTTCTATGATTTGAACCTCTCCTGTGATTCCAGTTTTAGATTCCGATGCTTCACTTCAGGTTTACTGTATCCCATGGGCGTTCTTATTGATGCTGAAACACAGAAATTGCATCCGAATTTAATACAAAATGCACAATGCCGACTTTGGTACAAGAGGACTGACACTCTATCTTCCTATGATTAGAACCACTCCTGTGAGGCCAGTTTTAGATTCCGATGCTTCACTTCAGGTTTAAGGTATCCCTTGGGCCTTCTTATTGACGATGAAAAACAGAAATTGCAACCGAATTTAATACAAAAGGCACAATGCCGGCTTAAGTACAAGAGCACTGACACTCTAACTTTCTAAGATTTGAACTTCTCCTGTGATTCCAGTTTTAGATTCCGATGCTTCACTTCAGGTTTACTGTATCCCTTGGAACTTCTTATTCACGATGAATCACAGAAATTGAATCCGAATTTAATACAAAAGGCACAATGCCGACTTAAGTACAAGAGGACTGACACTCTAAGTTGCTATGATTTGAACCTCTCCTGTGAGTCCAGTTTTACATTCCGATGTTTCACTTTAGGTTTACTGTATGCCTTGGACCTTCTTATTGACGATGAAACACAGAAATTGCATCCGAATTTAATGCAAAATGCACAATGCCGACTTAAGTACAAGAGGACTTACACTCTAGCTTTCTATGATTTGAGCCTCTCCTGTGAGTCCAGTTTATATTCCGATGCTTCACTTTAAGTTCACTGTATCACTTGTACCTTCTTATTGACGATGAAACACAGAAATTGCATACGAATTTAATACAAAAGGCACATTGCCGACTTAAGTACAAGAGGACTGACACCCTAATTTTCTATGATTTGAACCTCTCCTGTGAGTCCAGTTTCTGATTCCGATGCTTTACTTCAGGTTTACTGGTTCCCTTGGACCTTCTTGTTGACGATGAAACACAGAAATTGCATCCGAATTTAAAACAAAAGGCACAATGCCGGCTTAAGTACAAGATGACTGACACTCTAACTTTCTATGATTTGAACCTCTCCTGTGAGTCCAGTTTTAGATTCCGATGCTTCACTTCAATGTTTACTGTATCCCTTGGACCTTCTTATTGACGATGAAACACAGAAATTGCATCTGAATTAAATACAAAAGGCACAATGTTGGCTTAAGTACAAAAGCACTGACACTCTAACTTTCTATGATTTGAACTTCTCCTGTTATTCCAGTTTTAGAATCCTATGCTTCACTTCAGGTTTACTGTATCCCTTGGGCCTTCTTATTGACGATGAAACACATAAATTGCATCCGAATTCAAGACAAAAGTCACAATGCCGACTTAAGTACAAGAGGACTGACACTCTAACTTTCTATGATTTGAACCTGTCCTGTGAGTCCAGTTTTAGATTCCGATGCTTCACTTCAGGTTTACTGTATCCCTTGGGCCTTCTTATTGACGATGAAACACATAAATTGCATCCGAATTTAAGACAAAAGTCACAATGCCGACTTAAGTACAAGAGGACTGACACTCTAACTTTCTATGATTTGAACCTCTCCTGTGAGTCCAGTTTTAGATTCCGATGCTTTACTTCAGGTTTACTGTATCCCTTGGACCTTCTTATTGACGATGAAACACAGAAATTGCATCCGAATTTAATACAAAATGCACAATGCCGACTTAAGTACAAGACGACTTACACTCTAGCTTTCTATGATTTGAGCCTCTCCTGTGAGTCCAGTTTATATTCCGATGCTTCACTTCAAGTTTACTGTATCACTTGGACCTTCATATTGACGATGAAACACAGAAATTGCATCCGAATTTAGTGCAAAAGGCACAATGCCGACTTAAGTACACGAGGACTGACACTCTAACTTCCTATGATTTGAACCTCTCCTGTGATTCCAGTTTTAGATTCCGATGCTTCACTTCAAGTTAACTGTATCCCTTGGACTGTCTTATTGACGATGAAACACAGAAATTGCATCCGAATTTAATACAAAATGCACAATGCCGAATTAAGTACAAGAGGACTGACACTCTAACTTTCTATGATTTGAACCTCTCCTGTGAGTCCAGTTTTAGATTCCGATGCTTCACTTCAGATTTGCTGTATCCCTTGGAACTTCTTATTCACGATGAAACACAGAAATTGAATCCGAATTTAATACAAAAGGCACAATGCCGACTTAAGTACAAGAGGACTGACACTCTAAGTTGCTATGATTTGAACCTCTCCTGTGAGTCCAGTTTTACATTCCGATGTTTCACTTCAGGTTTACTGTATCCCTTGGACCTTCTTAGTGACGATGAAACACCGAAATTGCATACGAATTCAATACAAAATGCACAATGCCGACTTAAGTACGAGAGGACTGACACTCTAACTTTCTATGATTTGAACCACTCCTCTAAGGCCAGATTTAGATTCCGATGCTTCACTTCAGGTTTACTGTATTCCTTGGACCTTCTTATTGACGATGGAACACAGAAATTTCATCCGAATTTAATGCAAAAGGCACAATGCCGACTTAAGTACAAGTGGATTGACACTCTAACTTTCTATGATTTGAACCTCTCCTGTGATTCCAGTTTTAGATTCCGATGCTTCACTTCAGGTTTACTGTATCCCATGGGCGTTCTTATTGATGCTGAAACACAGAAATTGCATCCGAATTTAATACAAAATGCACAATGCCGACTTTGGTACAAGAGGACTGACACTCTATCTTCCTATGATTAGAACCACTCCTGTGAGGCCAGTTTTAGATTCCGATGCTTCACTTCAGGTTTAAGGTATCCCTTGGGCCTTCTTATTGACGATGAAAAACAGAAATTGCAACCGAATTTAATACAAAAGGCACAATGCCGGCTTAAGTACAAGAGCACTGACACTCTAACTTTCTAAGATTTGAACTTCTCCTGTGATTCCAGTTTTAGATTCCGATGCTTCACTTCAGGTTTACTGTATCCCTTGGAACTTCTTATTCACGATGAATCACAGAAATTGAATCCGAATTTAATACAAAAGGCACAATGCCGACTTAAGTACAAGAGGACTGACACTCTAAGTTGCTATGATTTGAACCTCTCCTGTGAGTCCAGTTTTACATTCCGATGTTTCACTTTAGGTTTACTGTATGCCTTGGACCTTCTTATTGACGATGAAACACAGAAATTGCATCCGAATTTAATGCAAAATGCACAATGCCGACTTAAGTACAAGAGGACTTACACTCTAGCTTTCTATGATTTGAGCCTCTCCTGTGAGTCCAGTTTATATTCCGATGCTTCACTTTAAGTTCACTGTATCACTTGTACCTTCTTATTGACGATGAAACACAGAAATTGCATACGAATTTAATACAAAAGGCACATTGCCGACTTAAGTACAAGAGGACTGACACCCTAATTTTCTATGATTTGAACCTCTCCTGTGAGTCCAGTTTCTGATTCCGATGCTTTACTTCAGGTTTACTGGTTCCCTTGGACCTTCTTGTTGACGATGAAACACAGAAATTGCATCCGAATTTAAAACAAAAGGCACAATGCCGGCTTAAGTACAAGATGACTGACACTCTAACTTTCTATGATTTGAACCTCTCCTGTGAGTCCAGTTTTAGATTCCGATGCTTCACTTCAATGTTTACTGTATCCCTTGGACCTTCTTATTGACGATGAAACACAGAAATTGCATCTGAATTAAATACAAAAGGCACAATGTTGGCTTAAGTACAAAAGCACTGACACTCTAACTTTCTATGATTTGAACTTCTCCTGTTATTCCAGTTTTAGAATCCTATGCTTCACTTCAGGTTTACTGTATCCCTTGGGCCTTCTTATTGACGATGAAACACATAAATTGCATCCGAATTCAAGACAAAAGTCACAATGCCGACTTAAGTACAAGAGGACTGACACTCTAACTTTCTATGATTTGAACCTCTCCTGTGATTCCAGTTTTAGATTCCGATGATTCACTTCAGGTTTACTGTATCCCTTGGGCCTTCTTATTGACGATGAATCACAGAAATCGCATCCGAATCCCTTGGGCCTTCTTATTGACGATGAATCACAGAAATCGCATCCGAATTTAATACAAAAAGCACAATGCCGACTTAATCACAAGGGGACTGACACTCTAACATTCTATGATTTTAACCACGCTTGGGAGTCCAGTTTTCGATTCCGTTTCTTCACTTCTGGTTAACTGTATTCCTTGGACGATCTTATTGACGATGAAACACAGAAATTGCATCCGAACTTAATACAAAAGGCACAATGCCGACTTAAGTACAAGAGGACTGACACTCTAACTTTTTATGATTTGAACCTCGCTTGTGAGTCCAGTGGTAGATTACGATGCTTCACTTCAGGTTAACTGTTTCCTTGACCTTCTTATTGACGATGAAACACAGAAATTGCATCCGAATTTAATACAAAAGGCACAATGCCGACTTAAGTACAAGAGGACAGACACTCTAACTGTATATGATTTCAACCTCTCCTGTGAGTCCAGTTTCAGATTCCGATGCTTCATTTCAGGTTAACTGTATCCCTTGGACCTTCTTATTGACGATGTAACACAGAAATTGCATCCCAATTTAATACAAAAGGCACAATGCCGGCTTACGTGCAAGATGACTGACACTCTAACTTTCTATGATTTGAACCTCTCCTGTGATTCCAGTTTTAGTTTCCGATGCTTCACTTCAGGTTTACTGTATCCCTTGGGCCTTCTTATTGACGATGAAACACAGAAATTGCATCCGAATTTAATACAAAAGGCACAAGGCCGACTTAAGTACAAAGGGACTGACACTCAAAATTTCTATGATTTGAACCACTCCTGTGAGGCCAGTTTTAGATTCCGATGCTTCACTTCAGGTTTACTGTATCCCTTGGATCTTCTTATTGACGATGAAACACAGAAATTGCAACCGAATTTAATACAAAAGGCACAATGGCGACTTAAGTACAAGAGGACTGACACTCTAACTTTCTATGAATTGAACCTCTCCTGTGAGTCCATTCTTAGATGCCGATGCTTCACTACAGGTTTACTGTATCCCTTGGAACTTTTCATTGACGATGAAACACAGAAATTGCATCCGAATTTAATACAAAAGGCACAATGCCGACTTAAGTACAAGAGGACTGACACTCTAAGTTGCTATGATTTGAACCTCTCCTGTGAGTCCAGTTTTAGATTCCGATGTTTCACTTCAGGTGTACTGTATCACTTGGACCTTCTTATTGACGATGAAACACAGAAATTGCATCCGAATTTAATACAAAATGCACAATGCCGAATTAGGTACAAGAGGATTGACACTCTAACTTCCTATGATTAGAACCACTCCTGTGAGGCCAGTTTTAGATTCCGATGCTTTACTTCAGGTTTACTGTATCCCTTGGACCTTCTTATTGATGATAAAACACAGAAATTGCTTCCGAATTTAATACAAAATGCACAATGGCGACTTAAGTACAATAGCACTGACACTCTAACTTTCTAAGATTTGAACTTCTCCTGTGATTCCAGTTTTAGATTCCGATGCTTCACTTCAGGTTTACTGTATCCCGTGGGCCTACTTATTGACGATGAAACACAGAAATTGCATCCGAATTTAATACAAAAGGCACAATGCCGGCTTACGTGCAAGATGACTGACTCTCTAAGTTTCTATGATTTGAACCTCTCCTGTGATTCCAGTTTTAGTTTCCGATGCTTCACTTCAGGTTTACTGTATCCCTTGGGCCTTCTTATTGACGATGAAACACAGAAATTGCATCCGAATTTAATACAAAAGGCACAAGGCCGACTTAAGTACAAAGGGACTGACACTCAAAATTTCTATGATTTGAACCACTCCTGTGAGGCCAGTTTTAGTTTCCGATGCTTCACTTCAGGTTTACTGTATCCCTTGGATCTTCTTATTGACGATGAAACACAGAAATTGCATCTGAATTTAATACAAAAGGCACAATGGCGACTTAAGTACAAGAGGACTGACACTCTAACTTTCTATGATTTGAACCTCTTCTGTGAGTCCATTCTTAGATGCCGATGCTTCACTACAGGTTTACTGTATCCCTTGGACCTTCTCATTGACGATGAAACACAGAAATTGCATCCGAATTTAAATCAAAAGGCACAATGCCGACTTAAGTACAAGAGTACTGACACTCTAAGTTGCTATGATTTGAACCTCTCCTGTGAGTCCAGTTTTAGATTCCGATGTTTCACTTCAGGTGTACTGTACCACTTGGACCTTCTTATTGACGATGAAACACAGAAATTGCATCCGAATTTATTACAAAATGCACAATGCCGACTTAGGTACAAGAGGACTGACACTCTAACTTCCTATGATTAGAACCACTCTTGTGAGGCCAGTTTTAGATTCCGATGCTTTACTTCAGGTTAACTGTATCCCTTGGACCTTCTTATTGACGATGAAACACAGAAATTGCATCCGAATTTAATACAAACTGCACAATGCCGACTTAAGTACAATAGCACTGACACTCTAACTTTCTAAGATTTGAACTTCTCCTGTGATTCCAGTTTTAGATTCCGATGCTTCACTTCAGGTTTACTGTATCCCGTGGGCCTACTTATTGACGATGAAACACAGAAATTGCATCCGAATTTAATACAAAAGGCACAATGCCGACTTAAGTGCAAGAGGACTGACACTATAACTTTCTAATATTTTAACCCCTCCTGTGAGTCCAGTTTTAGATTCCGGTGCTTCACTTCAGGTTTACTGTATCCCTTGGACCTTCTTATTGACGTTGAAACACAGAAATTGCATACGAATTAAATACAAAAGGCACAATGCCGACTTAAGTACAAGAGGACTGACACTTTAACTTTCTGTGATTTGAACCTCTCCTGTGAGTCCAGTTTTAGATTCCGATGCTTCACTTCAGATTTACTGTATCCCTTGGACCTTCTTATTGACGATGAAACATAGAATTTGCATCCGAATTAAATACAAAAGGCACAATGCTGGCTTAGGTACAAGAGGATTACACTCTAACTTTCTATGATTTGAACTTCTCTTGTTATTCCAGTTTTAGATTCCGATGCTTCACTTCAGGTTTACTGTATCCCTTGGGCCTTCTTATTGACGATGAAACACAGAAATTGCATCCGAATTTAAGACAAAAGTCACAATGCCGACTTAAGTACAAGAGGACTGACACTCTAACTTTCTATGATTAGAACCACTCCTGTGAGGCCAGTTTTAGATTCCGATGCTTCACTTCAGGTTTACTGTATCCCTTGGACCTTCTTATTGACGATGAAAAACAGAAATTGCATCCGAATTTAATACAAAAGGCACAATGCCGACTTAAGTACAAGAGGACTGACACTCTAATTTTCTATGATTTGAACCTCTCCTGTGAGTCCAGTTTCTTATTCCGATGCTTCACTTCAGGTTTAATGTATCCCTTGGACCTTCTTATTGACGATGAAACACAGAAATTGCATCCGAATTTAATACAAAAGGCACAATGCCGGCTTAAGTACAAGATGACTGACACTCTTACTTTCTATGATTTGAACCTCTCCTGTGATTCCAGTTTTAGATTCCGATGCTTCACTTCAGGTTTACTGTATCCCTTGGACCTTCTTATTGACGATGAAACACAGATATTGCATCCGAATTTAATACAAAAGGCACAATGCTGGCTTAAGTACAAGAGGACTGACACTCTAACTGTCTATGATTTAAACTTCTCCTGTTATTCCAGTTTTAGATTCCGATGCTTCACTTCTGGTTTACTGTATCCCTTGGGCCTTCTTATTGACGATGAAACACAGAAATTGCATCCGAATTTAAGACAAAAGTCACAATGCCGACTTAAGTACAAGAGGACTGACACTCTAACTTTCTATGATTTGAACCTCTCCTGTGAGTCCAGTTTTAGATTCCGATGCTTTACTTCAGGTTTACTGTATACCTTGGACCTTCTTATTGACGATGAAACACAGAAATAGCATCCGAATTTAATACAAAATGCACAATGCCGACTTAAGTACAAGAGGACTGACACTCTAACTTTATATGATTTGAACCACTCCTCTGAGGCCAGATTTAGATTCCGATGCTTCACTTCAGGTTTACTGTATCCCTTGGACCTTCTTATTGACGATGAAACACAGAAATTTCATCCGTATTTAATGCAAAAGGCACAATGCCGACTTAAGTACAAGAGTACTGCCACTCTAACTTTCTATGATTTGAACCTCTCCTGTGGGTCCAGTTTTAGATTCCGATGCTTCACTTCAGGTTTACTGTATCCCTTGGACCTTCTTATTGACGATGAAACACAGAAATTGCATCTGAATTTAATACAAAAGGCACAATGCCGGCTTAAGTACAAGAGGACTGACACTCTAACTTTCTATGATTTGAACTTCTACTGTGATTCCAGTTTTAGATTCCGATGCTTCACTTCAGGTTAACTGTTTCCTTGACCTTCTTTTTGACGATGAAACACAGAAATTGCATCCGAATTTAATACAAAAGGCACAATGCCGACTTAAGTACAAGATGACTGACACTCTTACTTTCTATGATTTGAACCACTCCTGTGAGGCCAGTTTTAGATTCCGATGCTTCACTTCAGGTTTACTGTATCCCTTGGATCTTCTTATTGACGATGAAACACAGAAATTGCATCCGAATTTAATACAAAAGGCACAATGGCGACTCAAGTACAAGAGGACTGACACTCTAACTTTCTATGAATTGAACCTCTCCTGTGAGTCCATTCTTAGATGCCGATGCTTCACTACAGGTTTACTGTATCCCTAGGACCTTCTCATTGACGATGAAACACAGAAATTGCATCCGAATTTAATACAAAAGGCACAATGCCGACTTAAGTACAAGAGGACTGACACTCTAAGTTGCTATGATTTGAACCTCTCCTGTGAGTCCAGTTTTAGATTCCGATGTTTCACTTCAGGTGTACTGTATCACTTGGACCTTCTTATTGACGATGAAACACAGAAATTGCATCCGAATTTAATACAAAATGCACAATGCCGAATTAGGTACAAGAGGATTGACACTCTAACTTCCTATGATTAGAAACACTCCTGTGAGGCCAGTTTTAGATTCCGATGCTTTACTTCAGGTTTACTGTATCCCTTGGACCTTCTTATTGACGATGAAACACAGAAATTGCATCCGAATTTAATACAAAATGCACAATGCCGACTTAAGTACAATAGCACTGACACTCTAATTTTCTAAGATTTGAACTTCTCCTGTGATTCCAGTTTTAGATTCCGATGCTTCACTTCAGGTTTACTGTATCCCGTGGGCCTACTTATTGACGATGAAACACAGAAATTGCATCCGAATTTAATACAAAAGGCACAATGCCGGCTTACGTGCAAGATGACTGACTCTCTAACTTTCTATGATTTGAACCTCTCCTGTGATTCCAGTTTTAGTTTCCGATGCTTCACTTCAGGTTTACTGTATCCCTTGGATCTTCTTATTGACGATGAAACACAGAAATTGCATCCGAATTTAATACAAAAGGCACAATGGCGACTTAAGTACAAGAGGACTGACACTCTAACTTTCTATGATTTGAACCTCTCCTGTGAGTCCATTCTTAGATGCCGATGCTTCACTACAGGTGTACTGTATCCCTTGGACCTTCTCATTGACGATGAAACACAGAAATTGCATCCGAATTTAATACAAAAGGCACAATGCCGACTTAAGTACAAGAGTACTGCCACCCTAAGTTGCTATGATTTGAACCTCTCCTGTGAGTCCAGTTTTAGATTCCGATGTTTCACTTCAGGTGTACTGTACCACTTGGACCTTCTTATTGACGATGAAACACAGAAATTGCATCCGAATTTAATACAAAATGCAGAATGCCTACATAGGTACAAGAGGACTGACACTCTAACTTCCTATGATTAGAACCACTCCTGTGAGGCCAGTTTTAGATTCCGATGCTTTACTTCAGGTTTACTGTATCCCTTGGACCTTCTTATTGACGATGAAACACAGAAATTGCATCCGAATTTAATACAAAATGCACAATGCCGACTTAAGTACAATAGCACTGACACTCTAACTTTCTAAGATTATAACTTCTCCTGTGATTCCAGTTTTAGATTCCGATGCTTCACTTCAGGTTTACTGTATCCCGTGGGCCTACTTATTGACGATGAAACACAGAAATTGCATCCGAATTTAATACAAAAGGCACAATGCCGACTTAAGTGCAAGAGGACTGACACTATAACTTTCTATGATTTTAACCCCTCCTGTGAGTCCAGTTTTAGATTCCGGTGCTTCACTTCAGGTTTACTGTATCCCTTGGACCTTCTTATTGACGTTGAAACACAGAAATTGCATACGAATTAAATACAAAAGGCACAATGCCGACTTAAGTACAAGAGGACTGACACTCTAACTTTCTATGATTTGAACCTCTCCTGTGAGTCCAGTTTTAGATTCCGATGCTTCACTTCAGGTTTACTGTATCCCTTGGACCTTCTTTTTGACGATGGAACACAGAAATTGCATCCGAATTAAATACAAAAGGCACAATGCTGGCTTAAGTACAAGAGGATGACACTCTAACTTTCTATGATTTGAACTTCTCCTGTTATTCCAGTTTTAGATTCCGATGCTTAACTTCAGTTTTACTGTATCCCTTGGGCCTTCTTATTGACGATGAAACACAGAAATTGCATCCGAATTTAAGACAAATGTCACAATGCCGACTTAAGTACAAGAGGACTGACACTCTAACTTTCTATAATTTGAACCTGTCCTTTGAGTCCAGTTTTAGATTCCGATGCTTTACTGCAGGTTTACTGTATCCCTTGGACCTTCATATTGACGATGAAACACAGAAATTGCATCCAAATTTAATACAAAATGCACAATGCCGACTTAAGTACAAGAGGACTTACACTCTAGCTTTCTATGATTTGAGCCTCTCCTGTGAGTCCAGTTTATATTCCGATGCTTAACTTCAAGTTTACTGTATCACTTGGACCTTCTTATTGACGATGAAACACAGAAATTGCATTCGAATTTAATACAAAAGGCACATTGCCGACATAAGTACAAGAGGACTGACACTCTAACTTTCTATGATTAGAACCACTCCTGTGAGGCCAGTTTTAGATTCCGATGCTTCACTTCAGGTTTACTGTATCCCTTGGACCTTCTTATTGACGATGAAAAACAGAAATTACATCCGAATTTAATACAAAAGGCACAATGCCGACTTAAGTACAAGAGGACTGACACTCTAATTTTCTATGATTTGAACCTCTCCTGTGAGTCCAGTTTCTGATTCCGATGCTTCACTTCAGGTTTACTGTATCCCTTGGACCTTCTTATTGACGATGAAACACAGAAATTGCATCCGAATTTAATACAAAAGGCACAATGCCGGCTTAAGTACAAGATGACTGACACTCTAACTTTCTATGATTTGAACCTCTCCTGTGATTCCAGTTTTAGATTCCGATGCTTCACTTCAGGTTTACTGTATCCCGTGGGCCTACTTATTGACGATGAAACACAGAAATTGCATCCGAATTTAATACAAAAGGCACAATGCCGGCTTACGTGCAAGATGACTGACTCTCTAACTTTCTATGATTTGAACCTCTCCTGTGATTCCAGTTTTAGTTTCCGATGCTTCACTTCAGGTTTACTGTATCCCTTGGATCTTCTTATTGACGATGAAACACAGAAATTGCATCCGAATTTAATACAAAAGGCACAATGGCGACTTAAGTACAAGAGGACTGACACTCTAACTTTCTATGATTTGAACCTCTCCTGTGAGTCCATTCTTAGATGCCGATGCTTCACTACAGGTGTACTGTATCCCTTGGACCTTCTCATTGACGATGAAACACAGAAATTGCATCCGAATTTAATACAAAAGGCACAATGCCGACTTAAGTACAAGAGTACTGCCACTCTAAGTTGCTATGATTTGAACCTCTCCTGTGAGTCCAGTTTTAGATTCCGATGTTTCACTTCAGGTGTACTGTACCACTTGGACCTTCTTATTGACGATGAAACACAGAAATTGCATCCGAATTTAATACAAAATGCAGAATGCCTACATAGGTACAAGAGGACTGACACTCTAACTTCCTATGATTAGAACCACTCCTGTGAGGCCAGTTTTAGATTCCGATGCTTTACTTCAGGTTTACTGTATCCCTTGGACCTTCTTATTGACGATGAAACACAGAAATTGCATCCGAATTTAATACAAAATGCACAATGCCGACTTAAGTAGAATAGCACTGACACTCTAACTTTCTAAGATTATAACTTCTCCTGTGATTCCAGTTTTAGATTCCGATGCTTCACTTCAGGTTTACTGTATCCCGTGGGCCTACTTATTGACGATGAAACACAGAAATTGCATCCGAATTTAATACAAAAGGCACAATGCCGACTTAAGTGCAAGAGGACTGACACTATAACTTTCTATGATTTTAACCCCTCCTGTGAGTCCAGTTTTAGATTCCGGTGCTTCACTTCAGGTTTACTGTATCCCTTGGACCTTCTTATTGACGTTGAAACACAGAAATTGCATACGAATTAAATACAAAAGGCACAATGCCGACTTAAGTACAAGAGGACTGACACTCTAACTTTCTATGATTTGAACCTCTCCTGTGAGTCCAGTTTTAGATTCCGATGCTTCACTTCAGGTTTACTGTATCCCTTGGACCTTCTTTTTGACGATGGAACACAGAAATTGCATCCGAATTAAATACAAAAGGCACAATGCTGGCTTAAGTACAAGAGGATGACACTCTAACTTTCTATGATTTGAACTTCTCCTGTTATTCCAGTTTTAGATTCCGATGCTTAACTTCAGTTTTACTGTATCCCTTGGGCCTTCTTATTGACGATGAAACACAGAAATTGCATCCGAATTTAAGACAAATGTCACAATGCCGACTTAAGTACAAGAGGACTGACACTCTAACTTTCTATAATTTGAACCTGTCCTTTGAGTCCAGTTTTAGATTCCGATGCTTTACTGCAGGTTTACTGTATCCCTTGGACCTTCATATTGACGATGAAACACAGAAATTGCATCCAAATTTAATACAAAATGCACAATGCCGACTTAAGTACAAGAGGACTTACACTCTAGCTTTCTATGATTTGAGCCTCTCCTGTGAGTCCAGTTTATATTCCGATGCTTAACTTCAAGTTTACTGTATCACTTGGACCTTCTTATTGACGATGAAACACAGAAATTGCATTCGAATTTAATACAAAAGGCACATTGCCGACATAAGTACAAGAGGACTGACACTCTAACTTTCTATGATTAGAACCACTCCTGTGAGGCCAGTTTTAGATTCCGATGCTTCACTTCAGGTTTACTGTATCCCTTGGACCTTCTTATTGACGATGAAAAACAGAAATTACATCCGAATTTAATACAAAACGCACAATGCCGACTTAAGTACAAGAGGACTGACACTCTAATTTTCTATGATTTGAACCTCTCCTGTGAGTCCAGTTTCTGATTCCGATGCTTCACTTCAGGTTTACTGTATCCCTTGGACCTTCTTATTGACGATGAAACACAGAAATTGCATCCGAATTTAATACAAAAGGCACAATGCCGGCTTAAGTACAAGATGACTGACACTCTAACTTTCTATGATTTGAACCTCTCCTGTGATTCCAGTTTTAGATTCCGATGCTTCACTTCAGGTTTACTGTATCCCTTGGACCTTCTTATTGACGATGAAACACAGAAATTGCATCCGAATTTAATACAAAAGGCACAATGCTGGCTTAAGTACAAGAGGACTGACACTCTAACTTTCTATGATTTAAACTTCTCCTGTTATTCCAGTTTTAGATTCCGTTGCTTCACTTCAGGTTTACTGTATCCCTTGGGCCTTCTTATTGACGATGAAACACAGAAATTGCATCCGAATTTAAGACAAAAGTCACAATGCCGACTTAAGTACAAGAGGACTGACACTCTAACTTTCTATGATTTGAACCTCTCCTGTGAGTCCAGTTTTAGATTCCGATGCTTTACTTCAGGTTTACTGTATCCCTTGGACCTTCTTATTGACGATGAAACACAGAAATTGCATCCGAATTTAATACAAAATGCACAATGCCGACTTAAGTACAAGAGGACTGACACTCTAACTTTATATGATTTGAACCACTCCTGTGAGGCCAGTTTTAGATTCCGATGCTTCACTTCAGGTTTACTGTATCCCTTGGACCTTCTTATTGACGATTAATCACAGAAATTTCATCCGTATTTAATGCAAAAGGCACAATGCCGACTTAAGTACAAGAGGACTGACACTCTAACTTTCTATGATTTGAACCTCTCCTGTGAGTCCAGTTTTAGATTCCGATGATTCACTTCAGGTTTACTGTATCCCTTGGACCTTGTTATTGACGATGAAAACAGAAATTGCATCTGAATTCAATACAAAAGGCACAATGCCGGCTTAAGTACAAGAGGACTGACACTCTAACTTTCTATGATTTGAACTTCTGCTGTGATTCCAGTTTTAGATTCCGATGCTTCACTTCAGGTTTACTGTATCCCTTGGGCCTTCGTATTAACGCTGAAACACATAAATTGCATCCGAATTTAATACAAAATTCACAATGCCGACTTAGGTACAAGAGGACTGACACTCTAACTTCCTATGATTAGAACCACTCCTGTGAGGCCAGTTTTAGATTCCGATGCTTTACTTCAGGTTTACTGTATCCCTTGGACCTTCTTATTGACGATGAAACACAGAAATTGCATCCGAATTTAATACAAAATGCACAATGCCGACTTAAGTACAATAGCACTGACACTCTAACTTTCTAAGATTTGAACTTCTCCTGTGATTCCAATTTTCGATTCCGATGCTTCACTTCAGGTTTACTGTATCCCGTGGGCCTACTTATTGACGATGAAACACAGAAATTGCATCCGAATTTAATACAAAAGGCACAATGCCGACTTAAGTGTAAGAGGACTGACACTATAACTTTCTATGATTTTAACCCCTCCTGTGAGTCCAGTCTTAGATTCCGGTGCTTCACTTCAGGTTTACTGTATCACTTGGACCTTCTTATTGACGATGAAACACAGAAATTGCATACGAATTAAATACAAAAGGCACAATGCCGACTTAAGTACAAGAGGACTGACACTCTAACTTTCTATGATTTGAACCACTCCTGTGAGTCCAGTTTTAGATTCCGATGCTTCACTTCAGGTTTACTGTATCCCTTGGACCTTCTTATTGACGATGAAACACAGAAATTGCATCCGAATTAAATACAAAAGGCACAATGCTGGCTTAAGTACAAGAGGACTGACACTCTAACTTTCTATGATTTGAACTTCTCCTGTTATTCCAGTTTTAGATTCTGATGCTTCACTTCAGGTTTACTGTATCCCTTGGGCCTTCTTATTGACGATGAAACACAGAAATTGCATCCGAATTTAAGACAAAAGTCACAATGCCGACTTAAGTACAAGAGGACTGACACGCTAACTTTCTATGGTTAGAACCACTCCTGTGAGGCCAGTTTTAGATTCCGATGCTTAACTTCAGGTTTACTGTATCCCTTGGACCTTCTTATTGACGATGAAAAACAGAAATTGCATCCGAATTTAATACAAAAGGCACAATGCCGACTTAAGTACAAGAGGACTGACACTCTAATTTTCTTTGATTTGAACCTCTCCTGTGAGTCCAGTTTCTGATTCCGATGCTTCACTTCAGGTTTACTGTATCCCTTGGACCTTCTTATTGACGACGAAACACAGAAATTGCATCCGAATTTAATACAAAAGGCACAATGCCGGCTTAAGTACAAGAGGACAGACACTGTAACTTTCTAAGATTTGAACTTATCCTGTTATTCCAGTTTTTGATTCCGATTCTTCACTTCAGGTTTACTGTATCCCTAGGACCTTCTCATTGACGATGAAACACAGAAATTGCATCCGAATTTAATACAAAAGGCACAATGCCGACTTAAGTACAAGAGGACTGACACTCTAAGTTGCTATGATTTGAACCTCTCCTGTGAGTCCAGTTTTAGATTCCGATGTTTCACTTCAGGTGTACTGTATCACTTGGACCTTCTTATTGACGATGAAACACAGAAATTGCATCCGAATTTAATACAAAATGCACAATGCCGAATTAGGTACAAGAGGATTGACACTCTAACTTCCTATGATTAGAAACACTCCTGTGAGGCCAGTTTTAGATTCCGATGCTTTACTTCAGGTTTACTGTATCCCTTGGACCTTCTTATTGACGATGAAACACAGAAATTGCATCCGAATTTAATACAAAATGCACAATGCCGACTTAAGTACAATAGCACTGACACTCTAATTTTCTAAGATTTGAACTTCTCCTGTGATTCCAGTTTTAGATTCCGATGCTTCACTTCAGGTTTACTGTATCCCGTGGGCCTACTTATTGACGATGAAACACAGAAATTGCATCCGAATTTAATACAAAAGGCACAATGCCGGCTTACGTGCAAGATGACTGACTCTCTAACTTTCTATGATTTGAACCTCTCCTGTGATTCCAGTTTTAGTTTCCGATGCTTCACTTCAGGTTTACTGTATCCCTTGGATCTTCTTATTGACGATGAAACACAGAAATTGCATCCGAATTTAATACAAAAGGCACAATGGCGACTTAAGTACAAGAGGACTGACACTCTAACTTTCTATGATTTGAACCTCTCCTGTGAGTCCATTCTTAGATGCCGATGCTTCACTACAGGTGTACTGTATCCCTTGGACCTTCTCATTGACGATGAAACACAGAAATTGCATCCGAATTTAATACAAAAGGCACAATGCCGACTTAAGTACAAGAGTACTGCCACTCTAAGTTGCTATGATTTGAACCTCTCCTGTGAGTCCAGTTTTAGATTCCGATGTTTCACTTCAGGTGTACTGTACCACTTGGACCTTCTTATTGACGATGAAACACAGAAATTGCATCCGAATTTAATACAAAATGCAGAATGCCGACATAGGTACAAGAGGACTGACACTCTAACTTCCTATGATTAGAACCACTCCTGTGAGGCCAGTTTTAGATTCCGATGCTTTACTTCAGGTTTACTGCATCCCTTGGACCTTCTTATTGACGATGAAACACAGAAATTGCATCCGAATTTAATACAAAATGCACAATGCCGACTTAAGTACAATAGCACTGACACTCTAACTTTCTAAGATTATAACTTCTCCTGTGATTCCAGTTTTAGATTCCGATGCTTCACTTCAGGTTTACTGTATCCCGTGGGCCTACTTATTGACGATGAAACACAGAAATTGCATCCGAATTTAATACAAAAGGCACAATGCCGACTTAAGTGCAAGAGGACTGACACTATAACTTTCTATGATTTTAACCCCTCCTGTGAGTCCAGTTTTAGATTCCGGTGCTTCACTTCAGGTTTACTGTATCCCTTGGACCTTCTTATTGACGTTGAAACACAGAAATTGCATACGAATTAAATACAAAAGGCACAATGCCGACTTAAGTACAAGAGGACTGACACTCTAACTTTCTATGATTTGAACCTCTCCTGTGAGTCCAGTTTTAGATTCCGATGCTTCACTTCAGGTTTACTGTATCCCTTGGACCTTCTTTTTGACGATGGAACACAGAAATTGCATCCGAATTAAATACAAAAGGCACAATGCTGCCTTAAGTACAAGAGGATGACACTCTAACTTTCTATGATTTGAACTTCTCCTGTTATTCCAGTTTTAGATTCCGATGCTTAACTTCAGTTTTACTGTATCCCTTGGGCCTTCTTATTGACGATGAAACACAGAAATTGCATCCGAATTTAAGACAAATGTCACAATGCCGACTTAAGTACAAGAGGACTGACACTCTAACTTTCTATAATTTGAACCTGTCCTTTGAGTCCAGTTTTAGATTCCGATGCTTTACTGCAGGTTTACTGTATCCCTTGGACCTTCATATTGACGATGAAACACAGAAATTGCATCCAAATTTAATACAAAATGCACAATGCCGACTTAAGTACAAGAGGACTTACACTCTAGCTTTCTATGATTTGAGCCTCTCCTGTGAGTCCAGTTTATATTCCGATGCTTAACTTCAAGTTTACTGTATCACTTGGACCTTCTTATTGACGATGAAACACAGAAATTGCATTCGAATTTAATACAAAAGGCACATTGCCGACATAAGTACAAGAGGACTGACACTCTAACTTTCTATGATTAGAACCACTCCTGTGAGGCCAGTTTTAGATTCCGATGCTTCACTTCAGGTTTACTGTATCCCTTGGACCTTCTTATTGACGATGAAAAACAGAAATTACATCCGAATTTAATACAAAAGGCACAATGCCGACTTAAGTACAAGAGGACTGACACTCTAATTTTCTATGATTTGAACCTCTCCTGTGAGTCCAGTTTCTGATTCCGATGCTTCACTTCAGGTTTACTGTATCCCTTGGACCTTCTTATTGACGATGAAACACAGAAATTGCATCCGAATTTAATACAAAAGGCACAATGCCGGCTTAAGTACAAGATGACTGACACTCTAACTTTCTATGATTTGAACCTCTCCTGTGATTCCAGTTTTAGATTCCGATGCTTCACTTCAGGTTTACTGTATCCCTTGGACCTTCTTATTGACGATGAAACACAGAAATTGCATCCGAATTTAATACAAAAGGCACAATGCTGGCTTAAGTACAAGAGGACTGACACTCTAACTTTCTATGATTTAAACTTCTCCTGTTATTCCAGTTTTAGATTCCGATGCTTCACTTCAGGTTTACTGTATCCCTTGGGCCTTCTTATTGACGATGAAACACAGAAATTGCATCCGAATTTAAGACAAAAGTCACAATGCCGACTTAAGTACAAGAGGACTGACACTCTAACTTTCTATGATTTGAACCTCTCCTGTGAGTCCAGTTTTAGATTCCGATGCTTTACTTCAGGTTTACTGTATCCCTTGGACCTTCTTATTGACGATGAAACACAGAAATTGCATCCGAATTTAATACAAAATGCACAATGCCGACTTAAGTACAAGAGGACTGACACTCTAACTTTATATGATTTGAACCACTCCTGTGAGGCCAGTTTTAGATTCCGATGCTTCACTTCAGGTTTACTGTATCCCTTGGACCTTCTTATTGACGATTAATCACAGAAATTTCATCCGTATTTAATGCAAAAGGCACAATGCCGACTTAAGTACAAGAGGACTGACACTCTAACTTTCTATGATTTGAACCTCTCCTGTGAGTCCAGTTTTAGATTCCGATGCTTCACTTCAGGTTTACTGTATCCCTTGGACCTTGTTATTGACGATGAAAACAGAAATTGCATCTGAATTCAATACAAAAGGCACAATGCCGGCTTAAGTACAAGAGGACTGACACTCTAACTTTCTATGATTTGAACTTCTGCTGTGATTCCAGTTTTAGATTCCGATGCTTCACTTCATGTTTACTGTATCCCTTGGGCCTTCGTATTAACGCTGAAACACATAAATTGCATCCGAATTTAATACAAAATTCACAATGCCGACTTAGGTACAAGAGGACTGACACTCTAACTTCCTATGATTAGAACCACTCCTGTGAGGCCAGTTTTAGATTCCGATGCTTTACTTCAGGTTTACTGTATCCCTTGGACCTTCTTATTGACGATGAAACACAGAAATTGCATCCGAATTTAATACAAAATGCACAATGCCGACTTAAGTACAATAGCACTGACACTCTAACTTTCTAAGATTTGAACTTCTCCTGTGATTCCAATTTTCGATTCCGATGCTTCACTTCAGGTTTACTGTATCCCGTGGGCCTACTTATTGACGATGAAACACAGAAATTGCATCCGAATTTAATACAAAAGGCACAATGCCGACTTAAGTGTAAGAGGACTGACACTATAACTTTCTATGATTTTAACCCCTCCTGTGAGTCCAGTCTTAGATTCCGGTGCTTCACTTCAGGTTTACTGTATCACTTGGACCTTCTTATTGACGATGAAACACAGAAATTGCATACGAATTAAATACAAAAGGCACAATGCCGACTTAAGTACAAGAGGACTGACACTCTAACTTTCTATGATTTGAACCACTCCTGTGAGTCCAGTTTTAGATTCCGATGCTTCACTTCAGGTTTACTGTATCCCTTGGACCTTCTTATTGACGATGAAACACAGAAATTGCATCCGAATTAAATACAAAAGGCACAATGCTGGCTTAAGTACAAGAGGACTGACACTCTAACTTTCTATGATTTGAACTTCTCCTGTTATTCCAGTTTTAGATTCTGATGCTTCACTTCAGGTTTACTGTATCCCTTGGGCCTTCTTATTGACGATGAAACACAGAAATTGCATCCGAATTTAAGACAAAAGTCACAATGCCGACTTAAGTACAAGAGGACTGACACTCTAACTTTCTATGGTTAGAACCACTCCTGTGAGGCCAGTTTTAGATTCCGATGCTTAACTTCAGGTTTACTGTATCCCTTGGACCTTCTTATTGACGATGAAAAACAGAAATTGCATCCGAATTTAATACAAAAGGCACAATGCCGGCTTAAGTACAAGAGGACAGACACTGTAACTTTCTATGATTTGAACTTATCCTGTTATTCCAGTTTTTGATTCCGATTCTTCACTTCAGGTTTACTGTATCCCTTGGGCCTTCTTATTGACGATGAGACACAGAAATTGCATCCGAATTTAAGACCAAAGTCACAATGCCGACTTAAGTACAAGAGGACTGACACTCTAACTTTCTATGATTTGAACCTCTCCTGTGAGTCCAGTTTTAGATTCCGATGATTTACTTCAGGTTCACTGTATCCCTCGAACCTTCTTATTGACGATGAAACACAGAAATTGCATCCGAATTTAATACAAAATGCACAATGCCGACTTAAGTACAAGAGGACTGACCCTTTAACCTTCTATGATTAGAACCACTCCTGTGAGGCCAAATTTAGATTCCGATGCTTCACTTCAGGTTTACTGTATCCCTTGGACCTTCTTATTGACGATGAAGCACAGAAATTGCATCCGATTTTAATACAAAAGGCACAATGCCGACTTAAACACAAGAGGACTGACACTCTAACATTCTGTGATTTGAACCACGCTTGGGAGTCCAGTTTTCGATTCCGATTCTTCACATCTGGTTAACTGTATTCCTTGGACGATCTTATTGACGATGAAACACAGAAATTGCATCCGAATTTAATACAAAAGGCACAATGCCGACTTAAGTACAAGAGGACTGACACTCTGACTTTTTATGATTTGAACATCGCTTGTGAGTCCAGTTGTAGATTACGATGCTTCACTTCAGGTTTACTGTTTCCCTTGGATCTTCTTGCTGACGATGAAACACAGAAATTGCATCCGAATTTAATACAAAAGGCACAATGCCGACTTAAGTACAAGAGGATTGACACTCTAACTTTCTATGATTTCAACCTCTCCTGTGAGTCCAGTTTCAGATTCCGATGCTTCACTTCAGGTTAACTGTATCCCTTGGACCTTCTTATTGACGATGTAACACAGAAATTGCATCCGAATTTAATACAAAAGGCACAATGCCGGCTTAAGTGCAAGATGACTGACACTCTAACTTTCTATGATTTGAACCTCTCCTGTGATTCCAGTTTTAGTATCCGATGCTTCACTTCAGGTTTACTGTATCCCTTGGGCCTTCTTATTGTCGATGAAACACAGAAATTGCATCCGAATTTAATACAAAAGGCACGAGGCCGACTTAAGTACAAAGGGACAGACACTCAAACTTTCTATGATTTGAACCACTCCTATGAGTTTAGTTTTAGATTCTGTTGCTTCTCTTCAGGTTTACTGTATCCCTTGGACCTTCATATTGACGATGAAACATAGAAATTGCATCCGAATTTAATACAAAAGGCACAATGCCGACTTAAGTACAAGCGGACTGTCACTCTAACTTTCTATGATTGGAACCTGTCCTGTGAGTCCAGATTTAGATTCCGATGCTTCAATTCAGGTTTACTGTATCCCTTGGACTTTCTTATGACGATGAAGCACAGAAATTGCATCCGATTTTAATACAAAAGGCACAATGACGACATAAGTACAAGAGGACTGACACTCTAACTTTCTATGATTTGAACCTCTCCTGTGAGTCCAGTTTTAGATTCCAATGCTTCACTTCAGGTTTACTGTATCCCTTGGACCTTCTTATTGACGATGAGACACAGAAATTGCATCCGAATTTAAGACAAAAGTCACAATGCCGACTTAAGTACAAGAGGACTGACACTCTAACTTTCTATGATTTGAACCTGTCCTTTGAGTCCAGTTTTAGATTCCGATGCTTTACTTCAGGTTTACTGTATCCCTTGGACCTTCATATTGACGATGAAACACAGAAATTGCATCCAAATTTAATACAAAATGCACAATGCCGACTTAAGTACAAGAGGACTTACACTCTAGCTTTCTATGATTTGAGCCTCCCCTGTGAGTCCAGTTTATATTCCGATGCTTCACTTCAAGTTTACTGTATCACTTGGAACTTCTTATTGACGATGAAACACAGAAATTGCATTCGAATTTAATACAAAAGGCACATTGCCGACATAAGTACAAAGGGCCTGACACTCTAACTTTCTATGATTGGAACCACTCCAGTGACGCCAGTTTTAGATTCCGATGCTTCACTTCAGGTTTACTGTATCCCTTGGACCTTCTTATTGACGATGAAAAATAGAAATTGCATCCGAATTTAATACAAAAGGCACAATGCCGACTTAAGTACAAGCGGACTGTCAATCTAACTTTCTATGATTTGAACCTGTCCTGTGAGTCCAGATTTAGATTCCGATGCTTCACTTCAGGTTTACTGTATCCCTTGGACCTTCTTATTGACGATGAAACACAAAAATTGCATCCGAATTTAATACAAAAGGCACAATGCCGGCTTAAGTACAAGATGACTGACACTCTAACTTTCTAATATTTGAACCTCTCCTGTGATTCCAGTTTTAGATTCCGATGCTTCACTTCAGGTTTACTGTATCCCTTGGACCTTCTTATTGACGATGAAACACAGAAATTGCATCCGAATTTAATACAAAAGGCACAATGCCTACTTAAGTGCAAGAGGACTGACACTATAACTTTCTATGATTTTAACCCCTCCTGTGAGTCCAGTTTTAGATTCCGGTGCTTCACTTCAGGTTTACTGTATCCCTTGGACCTTCTTATTGACGTTGAAACACAGAAATTGCATACGAATTAAATACAAAAGGCACAATGCCGACTTAAGTACAAGAGGACTGACACTTTAACTTTCTGTGATTTGAACCTCTCCTGTGAGTCCAGTTTTAGATTCCGATGCTTCACTTCAGATTTACTGTATCCCTTGGACCTTCTTATTGACGATGAAACATAGAAATTGCATCCGAATTAAATACAAAAGGCACAATGCTGGCTTAAGTACAAGTGGATTACACTCTAACTTTCTATGATTTGAACTTCTCTTGTTATTCCAGTTTTAGATTCCGATGCTTCACTTCAGGTTTACTGTATCCCTTGGGCCTTCTTATTGACGATGAAACACAGAAATTGCATCCGAATTTAAGACAAAAGTCACAATGCCGACTTAAGTACAAGAGGACAGACACTCTAATTATCTATGAATTGAACCTCTCTTGTGGGTCCAGTTTCAGATTCCGAAGCTTAACTTCAGGCTTACTGTATCCCTTGGACCTTCTTATTGACGATGAAACACAGAAATTGCATCTGAATTTAATACAAAAGGCACAATGCCGGCTTAAGTGCAAGATGACTGACACTCTAACTTTCTATGATTTGAACCTCTCCTGTGAGTCCAGTTTTTGATTCCGATGCTTCACTTCAGGTTTAATGTATCCCTTGGACCTTCTTATTGACGATGAAACACAGAAATTGCATCTGAATTTAATACAAAAGGCACAATGCCGGCTTAAGTACAAGAGGACTTACACTCTAGCTTTCTATGATTTGAGCCTCTCCTGTGAGTCCAGTTTATATTCCGATGCTTCACTTCAAGTTTACTGTATCACTTGGACCTTCTTACTGACGATGAAACACAGAAATTGCATTCGAATTTAATACAAAAGGCACATTGCCGACTTAAGTACAAGAGGACTGACACTCTAACTTTCTATGATTAGAACCACTCCTGTGAGGCCAGTTTTAGATTCCGATGCTTAACTTCAGGTTTACTGTATCCCTTGGACCTTCTTATTGGCTATGAAAAACAGAAATTGCATCCGAATTTAAAACAAAAGGCACAATGCCGACTTAAGTACAAGAGGACTGACACTCTAATTTTCTATGATTTGAACCTGTCCTGTGAGTCCAGTTTCTGATTCCGATGCTTCACTTCAGGTTTACTGTATCCCTTGGACCTTCTTATTGACGACGAAACACAGAAATTGCATCCGAATTTAATACAAAAGGTACAATGCCGGCTTAAGTACAAGAGGACTGACACTCTAACTTTCTATGATTTGAACTTCTCATGTTATTCCAGTTTTAGATTCCGATGCTTCACTTCAGGTTTACTGTATCCCTTGGGCCTTCTTGTTGACGATAAGACACAGAAATTGCATCCGAATTTAAGACAAAAGTCACAATGCCGACTTAAGTACAAGAGGACAGACACTCTAACTTTCTATGATTTGAACCTCTCCCGTGAGTCCAGTTTTAGATTCCGATGATTTACTTCAGGTTTTCTGTATCCCTCGGACCTTCTTATTGACGATGAAACACAGAAATTGCATCCGAATTTAATACAAAATGCACAATGCCGACTTAAGTACAAGAGGACTGACCCTCTAACTTTCTAAGATTAGAACCACTCCTGTGAGGCCAAATTTAGATTCCGATGCTTCACTTTAGGTTTACTGTATCCCTTGGACCTTCTTATTGACGATGAAGCACAGAAATTGCATCCATTTTTAATACAAAAGGCACAATGCCGACTTACACACAAGAGGACTGACACTCTAACATTCTGTGATTTGAACCACGCTTGGGAGTCCAGTTTTCGATTCCGATTCTTCACTTCTGGTTAACTGTATTCCTTGGACGATCTTATTGACGATGAAACACAGAAATTGCATCCGAATTTAATACAAAAGGCACAATGCCGACATCAGTACAAGAGGACTGACACTCTTACTTTTTATGATTTGAACAACGCTTGTGTGTCCAGTTGTAGATTACGATGCTTCACTACAGGTTTACTGTTTCCCTTGGATCTTCTTGCTGACGATGAAACACAGAAATTGCATCCGAATTTAATACAAAAGGCACAATGCCGACTTAAGTACAAGAGGATTGACACTCTAACTTTCTATGATTTCAACCTCTCCTGTGAGTCCAGTTTCAGATTCCAATGCTTAACTTCAGGTTAACTGTATCCCTTGGACCTTCTTATTGACGATGTAACACAGAAATTGCATCCGAATTTAATACAAAAGGCACAATGCCGGCTTAAGTGCAAGATGACTGACACTCTAACTTTCTATGATTTGAACCTCTCCTGTGATTCCAGTTTTAGTTTCCGATGCTTCACTTCAGGTTTACTGTATCCCTTGGGCCTTCTTATTGTCGATGAAACACAGAAATTGCATCCGAATTTAATACAAAAGGCACGAGGCCGACTTAAGTACAAAGGGACAGACACTCAAACTTTCTATGATTTGTACCACTCCTATGAGTTTAGTTTTAGATTCTGTTGCTTCACTTCAGGTTTACTGTATCCCTTGGACCTTCGTATTGACGATGAAACATAGAAATTGCATCCGAATTTAATACAAAAGGCACAATGCCGACTTAAGTACAAGCGGACTGTCACTCTAACTTTCTATGATTTGAACCTGTCCTGTGAGTCCTGATTTAGATTCCAATGCTTCACTTCAGGTTTACTGTATCCCTTGAACTTTCTTATGACGATGAAGCACAGAAATTGCATCCGATTTTAATACAAAAGGCACAATGCCGACATAAGTACAAGAGGACTGACACTCTACTTTCTATGATTTGAACCTCTCCTGTGAGTCCAGTTTTAGATTCCGATGCTTCACTTCAGGTTTACTGTATCCCTTGGACCTTCTTATTGACGATGAAACACAGAAATTGCATCCGAAAATAATACAAAATGCACAATGCAGACTTAAGTACAAGAGGACTGACACCCTAAGGTTCTATGATTTGAAACTCTCCTGCGAGTCTAGTTTTAGATTCCGATGCTTCACTTCAGGTTTACTGTATCCCTTGGAGCATCTTATTGACGATGAAACACAGAAATTGCATCCGAATTTAATACAAAAGGCACAATGCCGACTCAAGTAATAGAGGACAGACACTCTAATTTTCTATGAATTAAAACTCTCCTGTGGGTCCAGTTTCAGATTCCGAAGCTTCACTTCAGGCTTACTGTATCCCTTGGACCTTCTTATTGACGATGAAACACAGAAATTGCATCCAAATTTAATACAAAAAGCTCAATGCCGACTTAAGTACAAGAGGGCTGACACTCTAACTTTCTATTATTTGAACCCCTCCTGTGAGTCCAGTTTTAGATTCCGATGCTTCACTTCAGGTTTACTGTATCCCTTGGACCTTCTTATTGACGATGCAACACAGAAATTGCATCCGAATTTAATACAAAATGCACAATGCCGACTTAAGTACAAGAGGACTCACACTCTAACTTTCCATGATTTTAACCTCTCCTGTGAGTCCAGTTTTAGATTCCGATGCTTCACTTAAGGTTTACTGTATCCCTTGTACCTTCTTATTGACGATGAAACACAGAAATTGCATCCGAATTTAATACAAAATGCACAATGCCGACTTAAGTACAAGAGGACTGACACTCTAACTTTATATGATTTGAACCCCTCCTCTGAGGCCAGATTTAGATTCCGATGCTTCACTTCAGGTTTACTGTATCCCTTGGACCTTCTTATTGACGATGAAACACAGAAATTTCATCCGTTTTTAATGCAAAAGGCACAATGCCGACTTAAGTACAAGAGGACTGACACTCTAACTTTCTATGATTTGAACCTCTCCTGTGATTCCAGTTTTAGATTCCGATGCTTCACTTCAGGTTTACTGTATCCCTTGGACCTTCTTATTGACGATGAAACACAGAAATTGCATCTGAATTTAATACAAAAGGCACAATGCTGGCTTAAGTACAAGAGGACTGACACTCTAACTTCCTATGATTTGAACTTCTACTGTGATTCCAGTTTTAGATTCCGATGCTTCACTTCAGGTTTACTGAATCCCTTGGGCCATCTTATTAACGCTGAAACACATATATTGCATCCGAATTTAATACAAAATTCACAATGCCGACTTAGGTACAACAGGACTGACACTCTAACTTCCTATGATTAGAACCACTCCTGTGAGGCCAGTTTTAGATTCCGACGCGTTACTTCAGGTTTACTGGATCCCTTGGACCTTCTTATTGACGATGGAACACAGAAATTGCATCCGAATTTAATACAAAATGCACAATGCCGACTTAAGTACAATAGCACTGACACTCTAACTTTCTAAGATTTGAACTTCTCCTGTGATTCCAATTTTAGATTCCGATGCTTCACTTCAGGTTTACTGTATCCCGTGGGCCTACTTATTGACGATGAAACACAGAAATTGCATCCGAATTTAATACAAAAGGCACAATGCCGACTTAAGTGTAAGAGGACTGACACTATAACTTTCTATGATTTTAACCCCTCCTGTGAGTCCAGTTTTAGATTCCGGTGCTTCACTTCAGGTTTACTGTATCCCTTGGACCTTCTTATTGACGATGAAACACAGAAATTGCATACGAATTAAATACAAAAGGCACAATGCCGACTTAAGTACAAGAGGACTGACACTCTAACTTTCTATGATTTGAACCACTCCTGTGAGTCCAGTTTTAGATTCCGATGCTTCACTTCAGGTTTACTGTATCCCTTGGACACTTCTTATTGACGATGAAACACAGAAATTGCATACGAATTAAATACAAAAGGCACGATGCTGGCTTAAGTACAAGAGGACTGACACTCTAACTTTCTATGATTTGAACTTCTCCTGCTATTCCAGTTTTAGATTCTGATGCTTCACTTCAGGTTTACTGTATCCCTTGGGCCTTCTTATTGACGATGAAACAGAGAAATTGCATCCGAATTTAAGACAAAAGTCACAATGCCGACTTAAGTACAAGAGGATTGACACTCTAACTTTCTATGATTTCAACCTCTCCTGTGAGTCCAGTTTCAGATTCCGATGCTTCACTTCAGGTTAACTGTATCCCTTGGACCTTCTTATTGATGATGTAACACAGAAATTGCATCCGAATTTAATACAAAAGGCACAATGCCGGCTTAAGGTCAAGATGACTGACACTCTAACTTTCTATGATTTGAACCTCTCCTGTGATTCCAGTTTTAGTTTCCGATACTTCACTTCAGGTTTACTGTATCCCTTGGGCCTTCTTATTGTCGATGAAACACAGAAATTGCATCCGAATTTAATACAAAAGGCACAATGCCGACCTAAGTACAAGCGGACTGTCACTCTAACTTTCTATGATTGGAACCTGTCCTGTGAGTCCAGATTTAGATTCCGATGCTTCACTTCAGGTTTACTGTATCCCTTGGACTTTCTTATGACGATGAAGCACAGAAATTGCATCCGATTTTAATACAAAAGGCACAATGCCGACATAAGTACAAGAGGACTGACACTCTAACTTTCTATGATTTGAACCTCTCCTGTGAGTCCAGTTTTAGATTCCGATGCTTCACTTCAGGTTTACTGTATCCCTTGGACCTTCTTATTGACGATGAAACACAGAAATTGCATCCGAAAATAATACAAAATGCACAATGCAGACTTAAGTACAAGAGGACTGACACTCTAAGGTTCTATGATTTGAAACTCTCCTGCGAGTCTAGTTTTAGATTCCGATGCTTCACTTCAGGTTTACTGTATCACTTGGAGCATCTTATTGACGATGAAATACAGAAATTGCATCCGAATTTAATACAAAAGGCACAATGCCGACTCAAGTAATAGAGGACAGACACTCTAATTTTCTATGAATTGAACCTCTCCTGTGGGTCCAGTTTCAGATTCCAAAGCTTCACTTCAGGCTTACTGTATCCCTTGGACCTTCTTATTGACAATGAAACACAGAAATTGCATCCCAATTTAATACAAAAAGCTCAATGCCGACTTAAGTACAAGAGGACTGACACTCTAACTTTCTATGATTTGAACCCCTCCTATGAGTTTAGTTTTAGATTCTGTAGCTTCACTTCAGGTTTACTGTATCCCTTGGACCTTCGTATTGACGATGAAACATTGAAATTGCATCCGAATTTAATACAAAAGGCACAATGCCGACTTAAGTACAAGCGGACTGTCACTCTAACTTTCTATGATTTGAACCTGTCCTGTGAGTCCAGATTTAGATTCCGATGCTTCACTTCAGGTTTACTGTATCCCTTGGACTTTCTTATGACGATGAAGCACAGAAATTGCATCCGAATTTAATACAAAAGGCACAATGCCGACATAAGTACAAGAGGACTGACACTCTAACTTTCTATGATTTGAACCTCTCCTGTGAGTCCAGTTTTAGATTCCGATGCTTCACTTCAGGTTTACTGTATCCCTTGGACCTTCTTATTGACGATGAAACACAGAAATTGCATCCGAAAATAATACAAAATGCACAATGCAGACTTAAGTACAAGAGGACTGACACTCTAAGGTTCTATGATTTGAAACTCTCCTGCGAGTCTAGTTTTAGATTCCGATGCTTCACTTCAGGTTTACTGTATCCCTTGGAGCATCTTATTGACGATGAAACACAAAAATTGCATCCGAATTTAATACAGAAGGCACAATGCCGACTCAAGTAATAGAGGACAGACACTCTAATTTTCTATGAATTGAACCTCTCCTGTGGGTCCAGTTTCAGATTCCGAAGCTTAACTTCAGGCTTACTGTATCCCTTGGACCTTCTTATTGACGATGAAACACAGAAATTGCATCTGAATTTAATACAAAAGGCACAATGCCGGCTTAAGTACAAGAGGACTTACACTCTAGCTTTCTATGATTTGAGCCTCTCCTGTGAGTCCAGTTTATATTCCGATGCTTCACTTCAAGTTTACTGAATCACTTGGACCTTCTTATTGACGATGAAGCACAGAAATTGCATTCGAATTTAATACAAAAGGCACATTGCCGACTTAAGTACAGGAGGACTGACACTCTAACTTTCTATGATTTGAACCACTCCTGTGAGGCCAGTTTTAGATTCCGATGCTTAACTTCAGGTTTACTGTATCCCTTGGACCTTCTTATTGACGATGAAAAACAGAAATTGCATCCTAATTTAATACAAAAGGCACAATGCCGACTTAAGTACAAGAGGACTGACACTCTAATTTTCTATGATTTGAACCTCTCCTGTGAGTCCAGTTTCTGATTCCGATGCTTCACTTCAGGTTTTCTGTATCCCTTGGACCTTCTTATTGTTGACGAAACACAGAAATTGCATCCGAATTTAATACAAAAGGTACAATGCCGGCTTAAGTACAAGAGGACTGACACTCTAACTTTCTATGATTTGAACTTCTCCTGTTATTCCTGTTTTAGATTCCGATGCTTCACTTCAGGTTTACTGTATCCCTTGGGCCTTCTTGTTGACGATGAGACACAGAAATTGCATCCGAATTTAAGACAAAAGTCACAATACCGACTTAAGTACAAGAGGTCAGACACTCTAACTTTCTATGATTTGAACCTCTCCTGTGAGTCCAGTTTTAGATTCCGATGATTTACTTCAGGTTTACTGTATCCCTCGGACCTTCTTATTGACGATGAAACACAGAAATTGCATCCGAATTTGATACAAAATGCACAATGCCGACTTAAGTACAAGAGGACTGACCCTCTAACTTTCTATGATTAGAACCACTCCTGTGAGGCCAAATTTAGATTCCGTTGCTTCACTTCAGGTTTACTGTATCCCTTGGACCTTCTTATTGACGATGAAGCACAGAAATTGCATCCGATTTTAATACAAAAGGCACAATGCCGACTTACACACAAGAGGACTGACACTCTAACATTCTGTGATTTGAACCACGCTTGGGAGTCCAGTTTTCGATTCCGATTCTTCACTTCTGGTTAACTGTATTCCTTGGACGATCTTATTTACGATGAAACACAGAAATTGCATCCGAATTTAATACAAAAGGCACAATGCCGACTTAAGTACAAGAGGACTGACTCTCTGACTTTTTATGATTTGAACATCGCTTGTGAGTCCAGTTGTAGATTACGATGCTTCACTACAGGTTTACTGTTTCCCTTGGATCTTCTTGCTGACGATGAAACACAGATATTGCATCCGAATTTAATACAAAAGGCACAATGCCGACTTAAGTACAAGAGGATTGACACTCTAACTTTCTATGATTTCAACCTCTCCTGTGAGTCCAGTTTCAGATTCCGATGCTTCACTTCAGGTTAACTGTATCCACTGGACCTTCTTATTGACGATGTAACACAGAAATTGCATCCGAATTTAATACAAAAGGCACAATGCCGGCTTAAGTGCAAGATGACTGACACTCTAACTTTCTATGTTTTGAACCTCTCCTGTGATTCCAGTTTTAGTTTCCGATGCTTCACTTCAGGTTTACTGTATCCCTTGGGCCTTCTTATTGTCGATGAAACACAGAAATTGCAAACGAATTTAATACAAAAGGCACGAGGCCGTCTTAAGTACAAAGGGACAGACACTCAAATTTTCTATGATTTGAACCACTCCTATGAGTTTAGTTATTGATTCTGTTGCTTCACTTCAGGTTTACTGTATCCCTTGGACCTTCGTATTGACGATGAAACATAGAAATTGCATCCGAATTTAATACAAAAGACACAATGCCGACTTAAGTACAAGCGGACTGTCACTCTAACTTTCTATGATTTGAACCTGTCCTGTGAGTCCAGATTCAGATTCCGATGCTTCACTTCAGGTTTACTGTATCCCTTGGACTTTCTTATGACGATGAATCACAGAAATTGCATCCGATTTTAATACAAAAGGCACAATGCCGACATAAGTACAAGAGGACTGACACTCTAACTTTCTATGATTTGAACCTCTCCTGTGAGTCCAGTTTTAGATTCCGATGCTTCACTTCAGGTTTACTGTATCCCTTGGACCTTCTTATTGACGATGAAACACAGAAATTGCATCCGAAAATAATACAAAATGCTCAATGCAGACTTAAGTACAAGAGGACTGACACTCTAAGGTTCTATGATTTGAAACTCTCCTGCGAGTCTAGTTTTAGATTCCGATGCTTCACTTCAGGTTTACTGTGTCCCTTGGAGCATCTTATTGACGATGAAACACAGAAATAGCATCAGAATTTAATACAAAAGGCACAATGCCGACTCAAGTAATAGAGGACAGACACTCTAATTTTCTATGAATTGAACTTCTCCTGTTATTCCAGTTTTAGATTCCGATGCTTCACTTCAGGTTTACTGTATCCCTTGGGCCTTCTTAATTACGATGAAGCACAGAAATTGCATCCGAAGTTAAGACAAAAGTCACAATGCCGACTTAAGTACAAGAGGACTGATACTCTAACTTTCTATGATTTGAACCTCTCCTGTGAGTCCAGTTTTAGATTCCGATGCTTTACTTCAGGTTTACTGTATCCCTTGGACCTTCTTATTGACGATGAAACACAGAAATTGCATCCGAATTTTTTACAAAATGCACAATGCCGACTTAAGTACAAGAGGACTGACACTCTAACTTTCTATGATTTGAACCTCTCCTGTGAGTCCAGTTTTAGATTCCGATGATGTACTTCAGGTTTACTGTATCCCTCGGACCTTCTTATTGACGGTGAAACACAGAAATTGCATCCGAATTTGATACAAAATAAACAATGCCGACTTAAGTACAAGAGGACTGACCCTCTAACTTTCTATGTTTAGAACCACTCCAGTGAGGCCAAATTTAGATTCCGATGCTTCACTTCAGGTTTACTGTATCCCTTGGACCTTCTTATTGACGATGAAGCACAGAAATTGCATCCGATTTTAATACAAAAGGCACAATGCCGACTTACACACAAGAGGACTGACACTCTAACATTCTGTGATTTGAACCACGCTTGGGAGTCCAGTTTTCGATTCCGATTCTTCACTTCTGGTTAACTGTATTCCTTGGACGATCATATTTACGATGAAACACAGAAATTGCATCCGAATTTAATACAAAAGGCACAATGCCGACTTAAGTACAAGAGGACTGACTCTCTGACTTTTTATGATTTGAACATCGCTTGTGAGTCCAGTTGTAGATTACGATGCTTCACTACAGGTTTACTGTTTCCCTTGGATCTTCTTGCTGACGATGAAACACAGAAATTGCATCCGAATTTAATACAAAAGGCACAATGCCGACTTAAGTACAAGAGGATTGACACTCTAACTTTCTATGATTTCAACCTCTCCTGTGAGTCCAGTTTCAGATTCCGATGCTTCACTTCAGGTTAACTGTATCCACTGGACCTTCTTATTGACGATGTAATACAGAAATTGCATCCGAATTTAATACAAAAGGCACAATGCCGGCTTAAGTGCAAGATGACTGACACTCTAACTTTCTATGTTTTGAACCTCTCCTGTGATTCCAGTTTTAGTTTCCGATGCTTCACTTCAGGTTTACTGTATCCCTTGGGCCTTCTTATTGTCGATGAAACACAGAAATTGCATCCGAATTTAATACAAAAGGCACGAGGCCGTCTTAAGTACAAAGGGACAGACACTCAAACTTTCTATGATTTGAAGCACTCCTATGAGTTTAGTTATAGATTCTGTTGCTTCACTTCAGGTTTACTGTATCCCTTGGACCTTCGTATTGACGATGAAACATAGAAATTGCATCCGAATTTAATACAAAAGCCACAATGCCGACTTAAGTACAAGCGGACTGTCACTCTAACTTTCTATGATTTGAACCTGTCCTGTGTGTCCAGATTCAGATTCCGATGCTTCACTTCAGGTTTACTGAATCCCTTGGACTTTCTTATGACGATGAATCATAGAAATTGCATCCGATTTTAATACAAAAGGCACAATGCCGACATAAGTACAAGAGGACTGACACTCTAACTTTCTATGATTTGAACCTCTCCTGTGAGTCCAGTTTTAGATTCCGATGCTTCACTTAAGGTTTACTGTATCCCTTGGACCTTCTTATTGACGATGAAACACAGAAATTGCATCCGAAAATAATACAAAATGCTCAATGCAGACTTAAGTACAAGAGGACTGACACTCTAAGGTTCTATGATTTGAAACTCTCCTGCGAGTCTAGTTTTAGATTCCGATGCTTCACTTCAGGTTTACTGTATCCCTTGGAGCATCTTATTGACGATGAAACACAGAAATAGCATCCGAATTTATTACAAAAGGCACAATGCCGACTCAAGTAATAGAGGACAGACACTCTAATTTTCTATGAATTGAACTTCTCCTGTTATTCCAGTTTTAGATTCCGATGCTTCACTTCAGGTTTACTGTATCCCTTGGGCCTTCTTAATTACGATGAAGCACAGAAATTGCATCCGAAGTTAAGACAAAAGTCACAATGCCGACTTAAGTACAAGAGGACTGATACTCTAACTTTCTATGATTTGAACCTCTCCTGTGAGTCCAGTTTTAGATTCCGATGCTTTACTTCAGGTTTACTGTATCCCTTGGACCTTCTTATTGACGATGAAACACAGAAATTGCATCCGAATTTATTACAAAATGCACAATGCCGACTTAAGTACAAGAGGACTGACACTCTAACTTTATATGATTTGAAACCCTCCTCTGAGGCCAGATTTAGATTCCGATGCTTCACTTCAGGTTTACTGTATCCCTTGGACCTTCTTATTGACAATGAAACACAGAAATTTCAACCGTATTTAATGCAAAAGGCACAATGCCGACTTAAGTACAAGAGGACTGACACTCTAACTTTCTATGATTTGAACCTCTCCTGTGATTCCAGTTTTAGATTCCGATGCTTCACTTCAGGTTTACTGTATCCCTTGGACCTTCTTATTGACGATGAAACACAGAAATTGCATCTGAATTTAATACAAAAGGCACAATGCCGGCTTAAGTACAAGAGGACTGACACTCTAACTTCCTATGATTTGAACTTCTGCTGTGATTCCAGTTTTAGATTCCGATGCTTCACTTCAGGTTTACTGTATCCCTTGGGCCTTCTTATTAACGCTGAAACACATAAATTGCATCCGAATTTAATACAAAATTCACAATGCCGACTTAGGTACAAGAGGACTGACACTCTAACTTCCTATGATTAGAACCACTCCTGTGTGGCCAGTATTAGATTCCGATGCTTTACTTCAGGTTTACTGTATCCCTTGGACCTTCTTATTGACGATGAAACACAGAAATTGCATCCGAATTTAATACAAAATGCACAATGCCGACTTAAGTACAAGAGGACTTACACTCTAGCTTTCTATGATTTGAGCCTCTCCTGTGAGTCCAGTTTATATTCCAATGCTTCACTTCAAGTTTACTGTATCACTTGGACCTTCTTATTGACGATGAAACACAGAAATAGCATTCGAATTTAATACAAAAGGCACATTGCCGACGTAAGTACAAGAGGACTGACACTCTAACTTTCTATGATTAGAACCACTCCTGTGAGGCCAGTTTTAGATTCCGATGCTTAACTTCAGGTTTACTGTATCCCTTGGACCTTCTTATTGACGATGAAAAACAGAAATTGCATCCGAATTTAATACAAAAGGCACAATGCCGACATAAGTACAAGAGGACTGACACTCTAATTTTCTATGATTTGAACCTCTCCTTTGAGTCCAGTTTCTGATTCCGATGCTTCACTTCAGGTTTACTGTATCCCTTGGACCTTCTTATTGACGACGAAACACAGAAATTGCATCCGAATTTAATACAAAAGGCACAATGCCGGCTTAAGTACAAGAGGACTGACACTATAACTTTCTATGATTTGAACTTCTCCTGTTATTCCAGTTTTAGATTCCGATGCTTCACTTCAGGTTTACTGTATCCCTTGGGCCTTCTTATTGACGATGAGACACAGAAATTGCATCCGAATTTAAGACAAAAGTCACAATGGCGACTTAAGTACAAGAGGACTGACACTCTAACTTTCTATGATTTGAACCTCTCCTGTGAGTCCAGTTTTAGATTCCGATGATTTACTTCAGGTTTACTGTATCCCTCGGACCTTCTTATTGACGATGAAACACAGAAATTCCATCCGAATTTAATACAAAATGCACAATGCCGACTTAAGTACAAGAGGACTTACACTCTAACTTTCTATGATTAGAACCACTCCTGTGAGGCCAAATTTAGATTCCGATGCTTCACTTCAGGTTTACTGTATCCCTTGGACCTTCTTATTGACGATGAAGCACAGGAATTGCATCCGCTTTTAATACAAAAGGCACAATGCCGACTTAAACACAAGAGGACTGACACTCTAACATTCTGTGATTTGAACCACGCTTGGGAGTCAAGTTTTCGATTCCGATTCTTCACTTCAGGTTTACTGTATCCCTTGGACCTTCTTATTGACGATGAAACACAGAAATTGCATCCGAATATAATACAAAATGCGAAATGCAGACTTAAGTACAAGAGGACTGACACTCTAAGGTTCTATGATTTGAAACTCTCCTGCGAGTCTAGTTTTAGATTCCGATGCTTCACTTCAGGTTTACTGTATCCCTTGGAGCATCTTATTGACGATGCAACACAGAAATTGCATCCGAATTTAATACAAAAGGCACAATGCCGACTTAAGTACAAGAGGACTCACACTCTAACTTTCCATGATTTGAACCTCTCCTGTGAGTCCAGTTTTAGATTCCGATGCTTCACTTCAGGTTTACTGTATCCCTTGGACCTTCTTATTGACGATGAAACACAGAAATTGCATCCGAATTTAATACAAAAGGCACAATGCCGACTTAAGTACAAGAGGAATGACACTCTAACTTTCTATGATTTGAGCCTCGCTTGTGAGTCCAGTTTTAGATTCCGATGCTTCACTTCCGGTTTACTGTATCCCTTGGACGTTCTTATTGACGATGAAACACAGAAATTGCATCAGAATTTAATACAAAAAGCACAATGCCGAGTTAAGTACAAGAGGACTGACTCTCTAACTTTCTATGATTTGAACCCCTCCTGTGAGTCTAGTTTTCGATTCCGATGCTTCTCATCAGGTTTACTGTATCCCTTGGACCTTCTTATTGACGATGAATCACAGAAAATGCATCCGAATTTAATAGAAAAGCACAATGCCGACTTAAGTACTAGAGGACTGACACTCTAAATTTCTATGATTTGAACCTCGCTTGTGAGTCCAGATTTAGATTCTGCTGCTTCACTTCAGGTTTACTGTATCCCTTGGACCCTCTTATTGACGATGAAACACAGAAACTACATCCAAATTTAAATCAAAAGGCACAATGCCTACTTAAGTACAAGAGGACTGACACTCTAACTTTCTATGATTTGAGCGTCGCTTGTGAGTCCAGTTTTAGGTTCCGATGCTTCACTTCAGGTTTACAGTATCCCTTGGACCTTGTTATTGACGATGAAGCACAGAAATTGCATCAGAATTTAATACAAAAGGCACAATGCCGACTTAAGTACAAGAGGACTGACACTCTAACTTTCTATGATTTGAACCTCTCCTGTGAGTCCAGTTTTAGATTCCGATGCTTCACTTCAGGTTTACTGTATCCCTTTGACCTTCTTATTGACGATGAAACACAGAAATTGCATCCGAATTTAATACAAAAGGCACAATGCCGACTTAAGTACAAGAGGACTTACACTCTAACTTTCTATGACTTGAACCTCTCCTGTGAGTCCAGTTTTAGATTCCGATGCTTCACTTCAGGTTTACTGTATCCCTTTGACCTTCTTATTGACGATGAAACACCGAAATTGCATCCGAATTTAATACAAAAGGCATAGTGCCGACTTAAGTACAAGAGGACTGACACTCTAGCTTTCTATGATTTGAACCTCTCCTGTGAGTCCAGTTTTAGATTCCGATGCCTCACTTCAGGTTTACTGTATCCCTTGGACCTTCTTATTGATGATGAAACACTGAAATTGCATCCGAATTTAATACAAATGGCACAATGACGACTTAAGTACATGAGAACTGACACTCTAACTTTCTATGATTTGAACCTCTCCTGTGAGTCCAGTTTTAGATTCCGATGCTTCACTTCAGGTTTACTGTATCCCTTTGACCTTCTTATTGACGATGAAGCACAGAAATTGCATCCGATTTTAATACAAAAGACACTGTAACGTCCCTTAGCAAAAGACATATTTTGTGGTAAAGGGAAAATATTGTGCATCGTATTCTGTTATTGTATGGAATTATGTATTTTTCTTTTTATTATTTATCTTAGATAATATCTGTGTCGGCGAGTACTGAAATCGCACAGACGATAAATATCATACACAGATGAAAAACATCACTAGTATAAATAATACAGCATGAACATTAATTTCTTTGTCTTCCTCTTGGAGTTACGGTAGTAAGATAGCCTGTGTTGCAGTTGTACATGCTAACGTAGTCTTCTTTTGTTATGGTTAAGCGATGTACGCCATTACGTTCTCATTTTTAAAAATGGTGTGTATTGTAGATAAGTTAACATATTTGAATGTTTTGAATAGGGTTATTTAATGAAACCTTGCATTATTATTTGTAGTAGCTTGCTAAAATTATTATCCCATCCTTTTAAGACATTTTCCGTTATTTAAATATTATCCGTGGTGCAGAGCTGCGCTACGAACGAACAAGCCGCTGCCGCGGCGCATTCAAACTCTATTAAAAGAAATCGATCATATCGCAAAGAAGCGGGAAGGTAATAGTGAAATAAAATCATCTCTTTCAGCTTCCGGACTTGCAGAGCAGAGCAGCAGATTTTATGATGTGTTTTGCAGGTTGACGCGGGCTGCTGATAATATATGGCTGACAGTACAAAAGAGTTAATTTACCTTCGTAACAAAATAGGAATTTTGTTGTGCTTAGTTCTGGTCTGGCAAACCTAATAGTGAAAACGTATTTTTCTCCGACAATAGTCTCATGTTCTTGTGCGAGTCGTGGTAATTATAGGTGTTTTATGCTTAACAAAAATCCACTGCAAAATGTTGAACAATCTTTGCGAACTGTAACATCAGTATTTCATAACAAAGTAATTTTCATTTTCAATAACTATAAAGTAGGGAAGATATGTTGTTATTTTATAGTGAGTTACAGTAACCAAAAATGTTCCTTTAATAGAAAGCCAGATACAGAACAATAAGAACCCAATACATTCTGTTTTGTTGAAAATTAATGATTATAAAGAAATTCTTGGCACAGCATTACTAAAAGGTATTTCGCGGCTCTTTTCGTATATGCGTTATTACGCGAGCAATAACAAAAACAAAACCAAAATAAATACAAAAGAGTATATATATTTACGACCAAAAACGCGAAATTGTCGCCCAAAAACGCGGGGCCCGAATTTGCAGTGGCCACGAAAACAAGAATATTTTAGGTACTTTCTTTCAGTGTTTATTGTTATGTATATGTATGTATTTAGTGATAAATGTATGTATGTGTATCATGATTAATGCTATGTATTAATGAATGTACAAAAATTTTTCATGAAAAACAGCACCACTGCAAGCAAGTTAGAGGAAACGATCCTGATAGTTCTGAGAAACTGTAACGACTACATAATCCGGGGGCAGCCGAACCCCGAGATCAGATAAATAAAAGGTAAGACTACAGTGTAGTTGTCCTGTTTGTAGAAGCTTAACTCCAGTGAAGTGATCTCATATCGCTAGTGGTGTGTAGTTTGATGTTAGTGTTTATGACAGGACAAAGTTGATTGTAGATAGTAATTTTTAGTGTGTCGTGTATTGTAGATAAACTAACATATTTTGTGTGCAAGTGAAAAAACTGTCAGGTCTTGTGTTCGAGTAGGTAATTTATGAATATGGTTAAATTGCGTAGTCAACGTCCGAGCAATATGGATACTGAGGAACAGCCATTAGTTAGTGCAGGAAATGTAGAAACGGGTGCATTAAGCAGTACAAGTACTCTCTTTGAGGATATACCATGCGAAAATGTGGAGGCAGGGGCACAGGAAGTGGTGCCACCGCCCACCAGCGCTCAAGGAGAGGTAAATAAGGAAATTGTACCACCCCCAGAAAAGCAGGAACCAGAGAGTGGTAATCTGCCTGGTGGGTATTCACTTCAGGCGATATTAGAGCGCGTGCTGGATTACCAGGCACAATTTGCGCAACAACAAGCTGAAAAAGACGAAAAAATTGAAATCTTTCTCGCACAGCAAGCCGAGCGAGATCGCCAGAAGGTGAGAGGGATCGCCAACAAGCTGAGCGGGACCAGCAACTTGTGCAATCGTTAGAAAATATGAAAAAAGAGATTGCTTGTATGAAACAGAATTATGAGTCGATACCTAAGGCTGTGCAAGTGTTGACGGTACAGGTCAACAACCTGCAAGTAGCAAACACTAACATGGTAGACGCGATAGGTGTTTTAGTCAACCGGTTAGAAAAGCAAGAGGTAGATTCCACACAGCTTGTAGAGCAGAAGTGGAACGAACAAGCGACTAAAATTGAAACCGAATTCAACTCATGGCTAGAAGCGAAGGAGAGTGAGATTGACAAAAATATTAATTCTAAGGTACAAGCAGCCATAGCGGATAGAGATTCCGAATCGTTCAGTACCGCAGTAAATAGTCAGGTACAGAACGACGTCCAAACCATCAAACAAATACTCAGTGGGGATATTCCGCAGTGGCAAGTGAATATTAACAAACGGATATCCGACTTGGAAAAGGGTTTAACACAAGGTAGCAAACATCTTGAACATGAAACTATGTCGACAACAGCCAATGTTTTTGGCAACGCACAAACTTATACGCGACGCAACAATGGTGAATCTTTAGGCGATAATGCGAAGAGTTGTAGCTTCGGTTCGGAGCACACAGCCTATGTATGTCCCAGGAACAAACCAGTACTGTCCAAAAATATTAGTTGAAGAAAGTTTGATAAAAAATAGGCAATTTCAAACGTTTACTACTGAACGGAAGTCAGTACACCCAGTAGTATTCATAAAAAGGTTTAAAAATATCTTGCCTAGTGTGTGGAACGAAGCACAGAAAATTCAATACGTAATGTCATACATTCAGGGTGATGCAGCATTGTGGGCTACGGAAGTAGCAGACAGCTGCATGACATATGAACAGTTCGAAAGGGCGTTTTTGTCGAAATACTGGTCGCCTTGTATACAAGAGCGGCTAAGAAAAGAAGTATACAATCCCGAACCGTACTCACCCCGTCTTGGGAATCTGAGACGGTTTTTCGAGAAGTACATAAACAAAACGCGTTACTGGGACGAGCCTATCTCACCAAGAGACATAATAAGACTCCTAAAATCACATTTTCCCCTTCATATCAAAGAGCAATTAATACACGTACCAGAAAGCGACATGGAACATTTCCTGTCTGTTCTAGATTCAATAGACTTAATCCAGGAAGACGCAAAAGCAGCGTGTGATCACTCGCGGAATAATGGATCAGGGTGTAAACATGACAGAAATAATAGTGCACAAAACCACAACCATGGAAATGGTGGAGGGGGTAACAAGCGGCAAGAGCATTCGCAAAATTGTAATAATGGTAGAAGTCAGAACGGGTATGGGCAACCGTCTCATAACGAAAAGCGTCGATTTGACGACCAGTACGATTCCGGATTGCCAGGGACCAACCGCTGGAAAAATGCGCGAGGTCAGTGGCATAGCAATTACAATCACGGTAATCGTAATCGGAATCAGAATCAGCGACCAAGCCCAGAGCGGCAGGGTAATGACCGGTACGATAACAACAAACCACCACTGCAGAACGCCCCCATTGCGCAGTCGTGGCGGCCCACAAACAAAAGCGTAAACATAGTAGACGTCGCGGATAATAGCCGTCCAAGTACCTCGCAAGCAAGCCATCCGACAAACTAGAATCGGCCTCGATATGCTCTCCATCGCTGGCCGAGGGGTGGAGTGAAAGCAACACGAATAACAATAGTATCCCTGGAATACATATGCTGCGATACAACGACGGTATCAGTATGGATAAAGATCTACTGACCGAACCGCATGAATGTAAGAAAGATAGCAACGAAAATGTGCAAGCCATAATAGAAGCGAAAATCAATGATGTTGCAGTGAATATAATCATTGACACAGGTGCCTCAGTGAGTGTAATGAGTACACAGTTGTTTAAAGCGCTAGGGAAGGGACGTAGCATACAGACTTTCCCGGTTAATAATTGCAAGGTGTCTGGAGCTATAAGTGCACAGAGCCAGTTAGTTAAGTACCAGGTGCAGATGGAGATTTGTAAGGAGGGCGAAGCCATAGTGAGCTCGTTCCTCATTGTTAAAGGGTTAAAGGTGGCCTGCATTCTGGGAGTAGATTTTCTCCGTGAGAGGGACGCAGTGATCGACCTCTCCTCGGGAAAACTAAGTATAGTTAATAAAGGTAGGAGGACTGAGTTGTCTATGATGAAATCGAAGGAGGTACTTGTGCCATGTTGCAATCGAATTAATATCAAAGGTAGGAACCCCTGGGTACTACACTTTAATGATTATCACCTGTGACGGATCTCTATTATCCGAATATAGGAGATAGAAATTTTGAACCAAATGTTGATGAATTTCGAACCAAAGTACAGGAATCTGAAAGTTTAAGCAACATACAAAAGCAACAGTTGACACAGCTGTTATCAGAATATAACATGGTATTTACCGACCGACCAGGAATAGTCAAAGGGTACCACTACCACATAGAGGTGATGCGTCATAAAACATACTGTCGCGTATCTTACTCCATCCCTTGTTCGAGGAGGGAAGTAGTGGCTAAAGAGATTCGGAAGATGTTGCCACAAGAATGTAGCTATTTGTTAGCTCATCCCCAGACGGGGAAAATAAAAGGACTGTATCCACGTAAAGAAGTAAAGTTATTTATTCAGTGACATGTCTGATGTAAATAGTAGTGGTAAGAAGATTTCAATTTTGTTTTAGAGTATAAGTATGTTAGTTTTAAGAAAGAATTTATGTATAGTTACAATTTTGAGGAAGTAGAATCAGTAAACTGAGCAATAATATGCAAATGGAAGACTTTGTTTACAGACAGTTAGTGTCATTAAAATACTACATGCTCTTCAAGCAATGAATAATCTTTTGTTGAGAAAATAATGATTAATTTCTTGAATCATTTTGTAGTAAGTAAGTACAATTAATGATGAAATCTCATATAAATATGTAGCAGATGTAATTGTGTTAAAGTTAAGGAACCCTGAGAGAGAGTCTATACTAGCCAAAAATTGACTTTGTAGTTCGAAATAATTATGTGATGTAATGTTTACTGCCAATAGTGATCTGAGAACGACACTGGAGCAGAATCCAATAAAAAACAAAACCGTTCCGTGTAACCTATGCTTTGTATGTATGAATGCTTCAATTGAAGCCTGTGTACTTGGTACCCGTTCTTGAATATTAAATACGCAGTACACGAATCAAGTTACGCGGAAACTACACTGTAGTCCTGTAGGACGGACCGTTAAAAATAATACTAGTACTAAATGAAGTATTTATTGAACAATATGCCCAACTCAAGCTGTCATGCACATGGTAAAATCTGTTTGCTAGATGGGTGATAACCTGGCAAGCTACACTAAAAGAGGAAAAGAAAGCTATGTAAAAAAAAATCACACACCCTTAAATAATTACAAAAAAGCAATATATGTCTAGTAATAGTATTAAAAGTGTGTAATGAGAAGGTAACACAATGGACTCAATATAGATGAGAGTGATTATGCTAAGAACAGTTGTTATGCATTAAAAATAAACTGTGTGCATAAACAATCTAGGAAAGGACGGAATATTGTGTGTAGTAGGGACAGAAAATGACTGTTGTATCTGCACCAATATATACGTCGATATAAGTTAAGTGTTGAGTGACTAACTGTCATAGTGCAGTGCTCAACGAACAGTACACTGTGAGTAAAAACGATAGTTAGTGATCCGTTCGGAGTCAATTAAAACAAACATCGCTCGACGGAGACATTTAGTATGTGTGTACCGAAATATTTTCGCGTGTTGAAAGACGCTCTGGCAGTGTATCAACCGTGAGAACAAGTGAAAGTGTGTGGTACAATGTGCGTGTGACGAACCCTGAATACCAGTGTCACAATGTAACAAGAAATCTGTTATCACGCCAAAACGTCCTGTGCATACCAGCGAAGCGACGGCGTAATGAACAATAAACGCTTTAAACCAAAGTGCATTTTCTTCCACAGCTAATAAGTTGTATCCTTAAAGACAGTACACCGTTGTGGAATATTTGTTTCATGCGTTACGACGGGGAGCCATGCGGAGAAGCAGAGACGGGTGCCGTGCCGCCAGCCAGTCGGTCGCTGGAAACCACTGCAACACGCCGACATTGGTGAATGGTTCGGCGCGGTTCGCGACTGCTCGGGCGCCACCGCAGCACGCCGTCGATGTTGCTGCTAGCAGGTCGTCGACCTCAGCGGTTGTTGGCACGCGGCGCTCCAGACGACGCTACGCAACAATTGCTTCGCGCCGCCCGCTCCGTACGACATTGTTGACGTTCAACCGAACATTACCAACTACGTTGTTCATGTACTAATATGAAAATGATTTATTGAACACGAAATTACGTGACAAACATTTTTTTTTTTGCTGAGTATAGCTCAAAACATTCACTTGTTCGATGATATATGTCACATGTTTTCGTCATATTAGTGAAACAAACTGACACGAATGCCATACAACGGTAGAACATTTGTCGTGAGTAAGTGTAGAGACAATTCATTACATTGCTATCGAACTGTTTAATGATTGACCCTAGTTGTGACACAGACACAAATGTGAAAAAGTGTAGAAGGTACATTTTTAATAGAGAGACTAAAGGGTTTAAAATTTTGACATAAATAATCATTGTTATCTGTGAACATTGGATAAAGTCCACCCTTGTTTAATGAACAAAACCGTGTGTTAAGACAAACCAGACGAGATGACCATGGCTCCGGCGCAGTTTTCCCAGGTTTTCTGATCGCACGTAGCCCAAATGGGGGAGCCAGAAAACTGTAATGACCCTGGGACTAGGTTTACGGTCACCTCGCAAAGTGTGAAAAAACTATAAAAAGTGTAATTAAAACTATAATGTAAAAGAGCAAAGAAGTGAACAGTGAATATTCCTAACAAGGTGACAGACAACGACAAAACGGACGTTAGTGGCAGCATATTGCCGAATATTCTTAACGTTAGTCAATTGCTGCCAGGGGGCATTGTAACGTCCCTTAGCAAAAGACATATTTTGTAGTAAAGAGAAAATATTGTGCATCGTATTCTGTTATTGTATGGAATTATGTATTTTTTTAATTATTATTTATCTTACATAATATCGGTGTCGGCGAGTACTGAAACCGCACAGACGATAAATATCATACACAGATGAAAAACATCACTAGTATAAATAATACAGCATGAACATTAATTTCTTTGTCTTCCTCTTGGAGTTACGGGAGTAAGATAGCCTGTGTCGCAGTTGTACATGCTAACGTAGTCTTCTTTTGTTATGGTTAAGCGATGTACGCCATTACGTACTCATTTTTAAAAAAGGTGTGTATTGTAGATAAGTTAACATATTTGAATGTTTTGAATAGAGTTCTTTAATGAAACCTTGCATTATTATTTGTAGTAGCTTGCTTAAATAATTATCCCATCCTTTTAAGACATTTTCAGTTATTTAAATATTATCCGTGGTGCAGAGCTGCGCTACGAACGAACAAGCTGCTGCCGCGGCGCATTCAAACTGTATTAAAAGAAATCGATCATACTGCAAAGAAGCGGGAAGGTAATAGTGAAATAAAATCATCTCTTTCAGCTTCCGGACTTGCAAAGCAGAGCAGCAGATTTTATAATGTGTTTTGCAGGTTCACGCGAGCTGCTGATAATATATTGCTAACAGTACAAAAGAGATAATTTACCTTCGTAGCAAAATAGGAATTTTGTTGTGCTTAGTTCTGGTCTGGCAAACCTTATAGTGAAAACGTTTTTTTCTCCGACAATAGTCTAATGTTCTTGTGCGAGTCGTGGTAATTATTGGTGTTTTACGCTTAACAAAAATCCACTGCAAAATGTTGAACAATCTTTGCGAACTGTAACATCAGTATTTCATAACAAAGTAATTTTCATTTTCAATAACTACACTCCTGGAAATGGAAAAAAGAACACATTGACACCGGTGTGTCAGACCCACCATACTTGCTCCGGACACTGCGAGAGGGCTGTACAAGCAATGATCACACGCACGGCACAGCGGACACACCAGGAACCGCGGTTTTGGCCGTCGAATGGCGCTAGCTGCGCAGCATTTGTGCACCGCCGCCGTCAGTGTTAGCCAGTTTGCCGTGGCATACGGAGCTCCATCCCAGTCTTTAACACTGGTAGCATGCTGCGACAGCGTGGACGTGAACCGTATGTGCAGTTGACGGACTTTGAGCGAGGGCGTATAGTGAGCATGCGGGAGGCCGGGTGGACGTACCGCCGAATTGCTCAACACGTGGGGCGTGAGGTCTCCACAGTACATCGATGTTGTCGCCAGTGGTCGGCGGAAGGTGCACGTGCCCGTCGACCTGGGACCGGACCGCAGCGACGCACGGATGCACGCCAAGACCGTAGGATCCTACGCAGTGCCGTAGGGGACCGCACCGCCACTTCCCAGCAAATTAGGGACACTGTTGCTCCTGGGGTATCGGCGAGGACCATTCGCAACCGTCTCCATGAAGCTGGGTTACGGTCCTGCACACCGTTAGGCCGTCTTCCGCTCACGCCCCAACATCGTGCAGCCCGCCTCCAGTGGTGTCGCGACAGGCGTGAATGGAGGGACGAATGGAGACGTGTCGTCTTCAGCGATGAGAGTCGCTTCTGCCTTGGTGCCAATGATGGTCGTATGCGTGTTTGGCGCCGTGCAGGTGAGCGCCACAATCAGGACTGCATACGACCGAGGCACACAGGGCCAACACCCGGCATCATGGTGTGGGGAGCGATCTCCTACACTGGCCGTACACCACTGGTGATCGTCGAGGGGACACTGAATAGTGCACGGTACATCCAAACCGTCATCGAACCCATCGTTCTACCATTCCTAGACCGGCAAGGGAACTTGCTGTTCCAACAGGAAAATGCACGTCCGCATGTATCCCGTGCCACCCAACGTGCTCTAGAAGGTGTAAGTCAACTACCCTGGCCAGCAAGATCTCCGGATCTGTCCCCCATTGAGCATGTTTGGGACTGGATGAAGCGTCGTCTCACGCGGTCTGCACGTCCAGCACGAACGCTGGTCCAACTGAGGCGCCAGGTGGAAATGGCATGGCAAGCCGTTCCACAGGACTACATCCAGCATCTCTACGATCGTCTCCATGGGAGAATAGCAGCCTGCATTGCTGCGAAAGGTGGACATACACTGTACTAGTGCCGACATTGTGCATGCTCTGTTGCCTGTGTCTATGTGCCTGTGGTTCTGGCAGTGAGATCATGTGATGTATCTGACCCCAGGAATGTGTCAATAAAGTTTCCCCTTCCTGGGACAATGAATTCACGGTGTTCTTATTTCAATTTCCAGGAGTGTATAAAGTAGGGAAGATATGTTGTTTTTTTATAGTGAGTTACAGTAACCAAAAATGTTCCTTTAATAGAAAGAACAATAAGAACCCAATATATACTGTTTTGTTGAAAATTAATGATTATAAAGAAATTCTTGGCAGAGAATTACTAAAAGGTATTTCGCGGCTCTTTTCGTATATGCGTTATGACGCGAGCAATAACAATAACAAAACCAAAATAAATACAAAAGAGTATATATATTTACGACCAAAAACGCGAAAGCACAATGCCGACTTAAGTACAAGAGGACTGACACTCTAACTTTCTATGATTTGAACCTCTCCTGTGAGTCCAGTTTTAGAGTCCGGTGCTTCACTTCAGGTTTATTGTATCCCTTGGATCTTCTTATTAACGATGAAACACAGAAATTGCATCCGAGTTTAATACAAAACCACAATACCGACTTAAGTACAAGAGGACTTACACTCTAACTTTCTATGATTTCAACCTCACCTGTGAGTCCTGTTTTAGATTCCGATGCTTCAATTCAGGTTTACTGTATCACTTGGACCTTTTGTTGACGATGAAACACAGAAATTGAATCCGAATTTAATACAAAAGGCACAATGCCGACCTAAATACAAGAGGACTGACACCCAAACTTTGTATGATTTGAACCTGTCCTGTGAGTCCAGTTTTAGATTCCGATGCTTCACTTAAGGTTTACTGTATACCTTGGACCTTCTTACTGACGATGAAACACAGAAATTGCATCCGAATTTAATACAAAAGGCACAATGCCGACTTAAGTACAAGAGGACTGACACTCTAACTTTCTATGATTTGAACCTCTCCTGTGAGTCCAGACTTGGATTCCGATGCTTCACTTCAGGTTTACTGTATCCCTTGGACCTTCTTATTGACGATCAAATACTGAAATTGCATCCGAATTTAATACAAAATACACAATGCCGACTTAAGTACAAGAGGACTGACACTCTAACTTCCTATGATTTGAACCTCTCCTGTGAGGCAAGTCTTAGATTCCGATGCTTCAATTCAGGTTTACTGTATCCCTTGGACCATCGTATTGACGATGAAACACAGAAATTGCATCCTAATTTAATACAAAACGCACAATGCTGACTTAAGTACATGAGGACTGACACTCTAACTTTCTATGATAAGAACCTCTCCTGTGAGTCCAGTTTTAGATTCCGGTGCTTCACTTCAGGTATACTGTATCTCTTGGATCTTCTTATTGACGATGAAACACAGAAATTGCATCCGAGTTTAATACAAAAGGCACAATGCCGACTTAAGTACAAGAGGACTTACACTCTAATTTTCTATGATTTGAACCTCTCCTGTGAGTCCAGTTTTAGATTCAGATGCTTGAATTCAGGTTTACTATATCCCATGGACCTTCCTATTGACGATGAAACTCAGAAATTGAATCCGAATTTAATACAAAAGGCAAAATGCCGACTTAAGTACAAGTGAACTGACACTCTAACTTTCTATGATTTGAACCTCTCTTGTGAGTCCAGCTTTAGATTCCGACTCTTCACTTCAGGTTTACTGCATCACTTGGACCTTTTATTGACGATGAAACACAGAAATTGCATTCGAATTTAATACAAAAGGCACAATGCCGACTTAAGTACAAGAGGACTGACACTCTAACTTTCAATGATTTGAACCTGTCCTGTGAGTCCAGTTTTAGATTCTGATGCTTCACTTAAGGTTTACTGTATACCTTGGACCTTCTTACTGACGATGAAACACAGAAATAGCATCCGAATTTAATACAAAAGGCACAATGCCGACTGAAGTACAAGAGGACTGACACTCTACCTTTCTATGATTTGAACCTCTCCTGTGAGTCCAGACTTGGATTCCGATGCTTCACTTCAGGTTCACTGTATTCCTTGGACCTTCTTATTGACGATCAAACACAGAAATTGCATCCGAATTTAATACAAAATTCACAATGCCGACTTAAGTACAAGAGGACTGAAACTCTAACTTTCTATGATTTGAGCCTGTCCTGTGAGTCCAGTCTTAGATTCCGATGCTTCACTTCAGGTTTACTGTATCCCTTGGACAATCTTATTGACGATGAAACACAGTAATTGCTTCCGAATTTAATACAAAACGCACAATGCCGACTTAAGTACATGAGGACTGACACTCTAACATTCTATGATTTGAACCTCTCCTGTGAGTCAAGTTTTAGATTACGATGCTTCACTTCAGGTTTACTGTATCGCTTGGATCTTCTTATTGACGATGAAACACAGAAATTGCATCCGATTTTAATACAAAAGGCACAATGCCGACTTAAGTACAAGAGGACTGACACAATAACTTTCTATGATTTGTATCTCTCCTGTGAGTCCAGTTTTAGATTCCGATGCTTCACTTCAGGTTTTCTGAGTCCCTTGGACCGTCTTATTGACGATGAAACAGAGAATTTGCATCCGAATTTAATACAAAAGGCACAATGCTGACTTGAGTACAAGAGGACTGACACTCTTACTTTCTATGAGTTGAACCAATCCTGTGAGTCCAGTTTTAGATTCCGATGCTTTACTTCAGGTTTACTGTATACCTTGGACCTTCTTATTGACGATGAAACACAGAAATTGCATACGAATTTAATACAAAAGTCACAATGACGACTTAAGTACAAGAGGACTGACACTCTAACTTTCTATGATTTGAACCTCTCTTGTGAGTCCATTTTTGGATTCCGTTGCTTCACTTCAGGTTTACTGTATTACTTGGACCTTTTTATTGACGATGAAACACAGAAATTGCATCCGAATTAAATACAAAAGGCACAATGCCGATTTAAGTACAAGAGGATTGACACTCTAACATGCTATGATTTGAACCTCTCCTGCGTGTCCAGTTTTAGATTCCGAGGCTTCACTTCAGGTTTACTGTATCGCTTGGATCTTCTTAATGACGATGAAACACTGATATTGCATCCGATTTTAATACTAAAGGCACAATGCAGACTTAAGTACAAGAGGACTGACACAATAACTTTCTATGATTTGTACCTCTCCTGTGAGTCCAGTTTTAGATTCCGATGCTTCACTTCAGGTTTTCTGAGTCCCTTGGACCGTCTTATTGAAGATGAAACAGAGAATTTGCATCCGAATTTAATACAAAAGGCACAATGCTGACTTGAGTACAAGAGGACTGACACTCTTACTTTCCATGAGTTGAACCAATCCTGTGGTCCAGTTTTAGATTCTGATGCTTTACTTCAGGTTTACTGTATACCTTGGACCCTCTTATTGACGATGAAACACAGAAATTGCATACGAATTTAATACAAAACTCACAATGACGACTTAAGTACAAGAGGACTGACACTCTAACTTGCTATGGTTTGAACCTCTCTTGTGAGTCCAGTTTTGGATTCCGATGCTTCACTTCAGGTTTACTGTATCACTTGGACCTTTTTATTGACGATGAAACACAGAAATTGCATCCGAATTAAATACAAAAGGCACAATGCCGATTTAAGTACAAGAGGATTGACACTCTAACATTCAATGATTTGAACCTCTCCTGCGAGTCCAGTTTTAGATTCCGAGGCTTCACTTCAGGTTTACTGTATCCCTTGGACGTTCTTATTAACGATCAAACACAGAAATTGCATCCGAATTTAATACAAAAGGGCCAATGCCGACTTAATTACAAGAGGACTGACACTCTAACTTTCTATGATTTGAACCTCTCCTGTGATTCCAGATTTAGGTTCCAACGCTTCACTTCAGGTTTACTGCATCACTTGGCCCTTTTATTGACGATGAAACACAGAAATTGCATCCGAATTTAATACAAAAGGCACAATGCCGACCTAAAAACAAGAGGACTGACACTCTGATTTTCTACGATTTGAACCTGTCCTGTGAGTCCAGTTTTAGATTCCGATGCTTCACTTAAGGTTTACTGTATCCCTTGGACCTTCTTATTGACGATCAAACACAGAAATTGCATCCGAATTTAATACAAAATTCACAATGCCGACTTAAGTACAAGAGGACTGACACTCTAACTTTGTATGATTTGAGCCTCTCCTGTGAGTCCAGTCTTAGATTCCGATGCTTCACTTCAGGTTTACTGTATCCCTTGGACCATCTTATTGACGATGAAACACAGAAATTGCATCCAAATTTAATACAAAACGCACAATGCCGACTTAAGTACATGAGGTCTGACACTCTAACTTTCTGTGATTTGAACCTCTCCTGTGAGTCCAATTTTAGATTCCGATGCTTCACTTCAGGTTTACTGTATCCCTTGGACCTTCTTATTGACGATGAAACACAGAAATTGCATCCGAATTTAATACAAAAGGCACAATGCCAACTTAAGTACATGAGGACTGGCACTCTAACTTTCTATTATTAGAACCAATCCTGTGAGTCCAGACTTGGATTCCGATGCTTCACTTCAGGTTTACTGAATCCCTTGAACCTTGTTATTGACGATCAAACACAGAAATTGCATCCGAATTCAATACAAAAGGCACAATGTCGACTTAAGTACAAGAGCACTGACACTCTAATATCTTATGATTTGAACCTCTCCTGTGAATCCAGTTTTAGATTCCGATGCTACACTTCAGGTTTACTGTATCCCTTGGACCTTCTTATTGACGATGTAACACAGAAATTGCATCCGAATTTAATACAAAAGGCACAATGCCAACATAAGTACATGAGGACTGGCACTCTAACTTTCTATGATTTGAACCAATCCTGTGAGTCCAGTTTTAGATTCCGATGCTTTACTTCAGGTTTACTGTATCCCTTGGACCTTCTTATTGACGATGAAACACAGAAATTGCATCCGAATTTAATACAAAAGGCACAATGCCGACTTAAGTACAAGAGGACTGACACTCTAACTTTCTATGATTTGAACTTCTCTTGTGAGTCAAGTTTTTGATTCCAGTGCTTCACTTCAGGTTTACTTTATCACTTGGACCTTTTTATTGACGATGAAACACAGAAATTGCATCCGAATTAAATACAAATGGCACAATGCCGTCATAAGTACAAGAGCACTGACACTCCAATATTCTATGATTTGAACCTCTCCTGTGAGTCAAGTTTTAGACTCCGATGCTTCACTTCAGGTTTACTGTATCGCTTGGATCTTCGTATTGACGATGAAACACAGAAATTGCATCCGATTTTAATACAAAAGGCACAATGCCGACTTAAGTACAAGAGGACTGACACAATAACTTTCTATGATTTGTACCTCTCCTGTGAGTCCAGTTTTAGATTCCAATGCTTCACTTCAGGTTTTCTGAGTCCCTTGGACCGTCTTATTGACGATGAAACAGAGAATTTGCATCCGAATTTATTACAAAAGGCACAATGCTGACTTGAGTACAAGAGGACTGACACTCTTACTTTCTATGAGTTGAACCAATCCTGTGAGTCCAGTTTTAGATTCCGATGCTTTACTTCAGGTTTACTGTATACCTTGGACCTTCTTATTGACGATGGAACACAGAAATTGCACACAAATTTTTAATACAAAAGTCACAATGACGTCTTAAGTACAAGAGGGCTGACACTCTAACTTTCTATGATTTGAACCTCTCTTGTGAGTCCAGATTTGGATTCCGTTGCCTCACTTCAGGTTTACTGTATCACTTGGACCTTTTTATTGACGATGAACCACAGAAATTGCATCCGAATTAAATACAAAAGGCACAATGCCGATTTAAGTACAAGAGGATTGACACTCTAACATTCTATGATTTGAACCTCTCCTGCGAGTCCCGTTTTAGATTCCGAGGCTTCACTTCAGGTTTACTGTATCGCTTGGATCTTCTTATTGACAATGAAACACAGATATTGCATCCGATTTTAATACAAAATTCACAATGCCGACTTAAGTACAAGCGGACTGACACTCTAAGTTTCTATGATTTCAACTTCTCCTGTGAGCCCAGTTTTGGATTCCGATGCTTCACATCAGGTTTTCGGTATCCCTTGGAACTTCTTATTGACGATGAAACACAGAAATTGCATTCGAATTTAATACAACAGGCACAATGCCGACTTAATTACAAGAGGACTGACACTCTAACTTTCTATGATTTGAACCTCCCCTGTGAGTCCAGAAATTGGATTCCGATGCTTCACTTCAGGTTTACTGTATCCCTTGGACCTTCTTATTCACGATCAATCACAGAAATTGCATCCGAATTTAATACAAAAGGCACAATGCCGACTTAATTACAAGAGGACTGACACTCTAACTTTCTATGATTTGAACCTCTCCTGTGATTCCAGATTTAGATTCCGACCCTTCACTTCAGGTTTACTGCATCACTTGGACCTTCTTATGGACGATCAAACACAGAAATTGCATCCGAATTTAGTAGAAAATTCACAATGCCGACTTAAGTACAAGAGGACTGACACTCTAACTTTCTATGATTTGAGCCGCTCCTGTGAATCCAGTCTTAGATTCCGATGCTTCACTTCAGGTTTACTGTATCCCTTGGACCATCTTATTGACAATGAAACACAGAAATTGCATCCGAATTTAATACAAAACGCACAATGCCGACTCAAGTACATTAGGACTGACACTCTAACTTTCTATGTTTTGAACCTCTCCTGTGAGTCCAATTTTAGATTCCGATGCTTCACTTTAGGTTTACTGTATCCCTTGGACCTTCTTATTGACGATCAAACACAGAAATTGCATCCGAATTCAATACAAAAGGCACAATGTCGACTTAAGTACAAGAGCACTGATACTCTAATTTCTTATGATTTGAACCTCTCCTGTGAATCCAGTTTTAGATTCCGATGATTCACTTCAGGTTTACTGTATCCCTTGGGCCTTCTTATTGACGATGAAACACAGAAATTGCATCCGAATTTAATACAAAAGGCCCAATGCCAACTTAAGTACATGAGGACTGGCACTCTAATTTTCTATGATTTGAACCAATCCTGTGAGTCCAGTTTTAGATTCCGATGCTTTACTTCAGGTTTACTGTATCCCTTGGGCCTTCTTATTGACGATGAAACACAGAAATTGCATCCGAATTAAATACAAATGGCACAATGCCGACATAAGTACAAGAGCACTGACACTCTAACATTCTATGATTTGAACCTCTCCTGTGAGTCAAGTTTTAGATTCCGATGCTTCAATTCAGGTTTACTGTATCGCTTGGATCTTCTTAGTGACGATGAAACACAGAAATTGCATCCGATTTTAATACAAAAGGCACAATGCCGACTTAAGTACAAGAGGACTGACACAATAACTGTCTATGATTTGTACCTCTCCTGTGAGTCCAGTTTTAGATTCCGATGCTTCACCTCAGGTTTTCTGAGTCCCTTGGACCGTCTTATTGACGATGAAACAGAGAATTTGCATCCGAATTTAATACAAAAGGCACAATGCTGACTTGAGTACAAGAGGACTGACACTCCTACTTTCTATGAGTTGAACCAATCCTGTGAGTCCAGTTTTAGATTCCGATGCTTTACTTCAGGTTTACTGTATACCTTGGACCTTCTTATTGACGTTGAAACACAGAAATTGCATACGAATTTAATACAAAAGTCACAATGACGACTTAAGTACAAGAGGACTGACACTCTAACTTTCTATGATTTGGACCTCTCTTGTGAGTCCAGTTTGGGATTCCGATGCTTCACTTCAGGTTTACTGTATTACTTGCACCTTTTTATTGACGATGAAACACAGAAATTGCATCCGAATTAAATACAAAAGGCACAATGCCGATTTAAGTACAAGAGGATTGACACTCTAACATTCTATGATTTGAACCTCTCCTGCGAGTCCAGTTTTAGATTCCGAGGTTTCACTTCAGGTTTACTGTATCGCTTGGATCTTCTTAATGACGATGAAACACAGATATTGCATCCGATTTTAATACAAAAGGCACAATGCAGACTTAAGTACAAGAGGACTGACACAATAACTTTCTATGATTTGTACCTCTCCTGTGAGTCCAGTTTTAGATTCCGATGCTTCACTGCAGGTTTTCTGAGTCCCTTGGACCGTATTATTGAAGATGAAACAGAGAATTTGCATCCGAATTTAATACAAAAGGCACAATGCTGACTTGAGTACAAGAGGACGGACACTCTTACTTTCTATGAGTTGAACCAATCCTGTGAGTCCAGTTTTAGATTCCGATGCTTTACTTCAGGTTTACTGTATACCTTGGACCCTCTTATTGACGATGAAACACAGAAATTGCATACGAATTTAATACAAAAGTCACAATGACGACTTAAGTACAAGAGGACTGACACTCTAACTTGCTATGATTTGAACCTCTCTTGTGAGTCCAGTTTTGGATTCCGATGCTTCACTTCAGGTTTTCTGTATCACTTGGACCTATTTATTGACGATGAAACACAGAAATTGCATCCGAATTAAATACAAAAGGCACAATGCCGATTTAAGTACAAGAGGATTGACACTCTAACATTCAATGATTTGAACCTTTCCTGTGAGTCCAATTTTAGATTCCGATGCTTCACTTCAGGTTTACTGTATCCCTTGGACCTTCTTATTAACGATCAAACACAGAAATTGCATCCGAATTTAATACAAAAGTTCCAATGCCGACTTAATTACAAGAGGAGCGACACTTTAACTTTCTATGATTTGAACCTCTCCTGTGATTCCAGATTTAGATTCCAACGCTTCACTTCAGGTTTACTGCATCACTTGGACCTTTTATTGACGACGAAACACAGAAATTGCATCCGAATTTAATACAAAAGGCACAATGTCGACCTAAAAACAAGAGGATTGACACTCTGATTTTCTATGATTTGAACCTGTCCTGTGAGTCCAGTTTTAGATTCCGATGCTTCACTTAAGATTTACTGTATCCCTTGGACCTTCTTATTGACGATCAAACACAAAAATTGCATCCGAATTTAATACAAAATTCACAATGCCGTCTTAAGTACAAGAGGACTGACACTCTAACTTTGTATGATTTGAGCCTCTCCTGTGAGTCCAGTCTTAGATTCCGATGCTTCACTTCAGGTTTACTGTATCCCTTGGACCTTCTTATTGACGATGAAACACAGAAATTGCATCCGAATTTAATAGAAAAGGCACAATGCCAACTTAAGTACATGAGGACTGGCACTCTAACTTTCTATTATTAGAACCAATCCTGTGAGTCCAGACTTGGATTCCGATGCTTCACTTCAGGTTTACTGAATCCCTTGAACCTTGTTATTGACGATCAAACACAGAAATTGCATCCGAATTCAATACAAAATGCACAATGTCGACTTAAGTACAAGAGCACTGACACACTAATTTCTTATGATTTGAACCTCTCCTGTGAATCCAGTTTTAGATTCCGATGCTACACTTCAGGTTTACTGTATCCCTTGGACCTTCTTATTAACGATGTAACACAGAAATTGCATCCGAATTTAATACAAAAGGCACAATGCCAACTTAAGTACATGAGGACTGGCACTCTAATTTTCTATGATTTGAACCAATCCTGTGAGTCCAGTTTTAGATTCCGATGCTTTACTTCAGGTTTACTGTATCCCTTGGACCATCTTATTGACGATGAAACACAGAAATTGCATCCGAATTTAATACAAAAGGCACAATGCCGACTTAAGTACAAGAGGACTGGCACTCTAACTTTCTATGATTGGAACTTCTCTTGTGAGTCAAGTTTTTGATTCCAATGCTTCACTTCAGGTTTACTGTATCACTTGGACCTTTTTATTGACGATGAAACACAGAAATTGCATCCGAATTAAATACAAATGGCACAATGCCGTCATAAGTACAAGAGCACTGACACTCTAATATTCTATGATTTGAACCTCTCCTGTGAGTCAAGTTTTAGACTCCGATGCTTCACTTCAGGTTTACTGTATCGCTTGGATCTTCTTACTGACGATGAAACACAGAAATTGCATCCGATTTTAATACAAAAGGCACAATGCCGACTTAAGTACAAGAGGACTGACACAATAACTTTCAATGATTTGTACCTCTCCTGTGAGTCCTGTTTTAGATTCCGATGCTTCACTTCAGGTTTTCTGAGTCCCTTGGACCGTCTTATTGACGATGAAACAGAGAATTTGCATCCGAATTTATTACAAAAGGCACAATGCTGACTTGAGTACAAGAGGACTGACACTCTTACTTTCTATGAGTTGAACCAATCCTGTGAGTCCAGTTTTAGATTCCGATGCTTTACTTCAGGTTTACTGTATACCTTGGACCTTCTTATTGACGATGGAACACAGAAATTGCATACGAATTTAATACAAAAGTCACAATGACGACTTAAGTACAAGAGGGCTGACACTCTAACTTTCTATGATTTGAACCTCTCTTGTGAGTCCAGATTTGGATTCCGTTGCCTCACTTCAGGTTTACTGTATCACTTGGACCTTTTTATTGACGATGAAACACAGAAATTGCATCCGAATTAAATACAAAAGGCACAATGCCGATTTAAGTACAAGAGGATTGACACTCTAACATTATATGATTTGAACCTCTCCTGCGAGTCCAGTTTTAGATTCCGAGGCTTCACTTCAGGTTTACTGTATCGCTTGGATCTTCTTATTGACTATGAAACACAGATATTGCATCCGATTTTAATACAAATGGCACAATGCCGACATAAGTACAAGCGGACTGACACTCTAAGTTTCTATGATTTCAACTTCTCCTGTGAGCCCAGTTTTAGATTCTGATGCTTCACTTCAGGTTTTCGGTATCCCTTGGACCTTCTTATTGACGATGAAACACAGAAATTGCATTCGAATTTAATACAACAGGCACAATGCCGACTTAATTACAAGAGGACTGACACTCTAACTTTCTATGATTTGAACCTCCCCTGTGAGTCCAGAAATTGGATTCCGATGCTTCACTTCAGGTTTACTGTATCCCTTGGACCTTCTTATTGACGATCAAACACAAAAATTGCATCCGAATTTAATACAAAATTCACAATGCCGTCTTAAGTACAAGAGAACTGACACTCTAACTTTGTATGATTTGAGCCTCTCCTGTGAGTCCAGTCTTAGATTCCGATGCTTCACTTCAGGTTTACTGTATCCCTTGGACCTTCTTATTGACGATGAAACACAGAAATTGCATCCGAATTTAATACAAAAGGCACAATGCCAACTTAAGTACATGAGGACTGGCACTCTAACTTTCTATTATTAGAACCAATCCTGTGAGTCCAGACTTGGATTCCGATGCTTCACTTCAGGTTTACTGTATCCCTTGGACCATCTTATTGACGATGAAACACAGAAATTGCATCCGAAATTAATACAAAAGGCACAATGCCGACTTAAGTACAAGAGGACTGGCACTCCAACTTTCTATGATTTGAACTTCTCTTGTGAGTCAAGTTTTTGATTCCAATGCTTCACTTCAGGTTTACTGTATCACTTGGACCTTTTTATTGACGATGAAACACAGAAATTGCATCCGAATTAAATACAAATGGCACAATGCCGTCATAAGTACAAGAGCACTGACACTCTAATATTCTATGATTTGAACCTCTCCTGTGAGTCAAGTTTTAGACTCCGATGCTTCACTTCAGGTTTACTGTATCGCTTGGATCTTCTTACTGACGATGAAACACAGAAATTGCATCCGATTTTAATACAAAAGGCACAATGCCGACTTAAGTACAAGAGGACTGACACAATAACTTTCTATGATTTGTACCTCTCCTGTGAGTCCTGTTTTAGATTCCGATGCTTCACTTCAGGTTTTCTGAGTCCCTTGGACCGTCTTATTGACGATGAAACAGAGAATTTGCATCCGAATTTATTACAAAAGGCACAATGCTGACTTGAGTACAAGAGGACTGACACTCTTACTTTCTATGAGTTGAACCAATCCTGTGAGTCCAGTTTTAGATTCCGATGCTTTACTTCAGGTTTACTGTATACCTTGGACCTTCTTATTGACGATGGAACACAGAAATTGCATACGAAATTAATACAAAAGTCACAATGACGACTTAAGTACAAGAGGGCTGACACTCTAACTTTCTATGATTTGAACCTCTCTTGTGAGTCCAGATTTGGATTCCGTTGCCTCACTTCAGGTTTACTGTATCACTTGGACCTTTTTATTGACGATGAAACACAGAAATTGCATCCGAATTAAATACAAAAGGCACAATGCCGATTTAAGTACAAGAGGATTGACACTCTAACATTCTATGATTTGAACCTCTCCTGCGAGTCCAGTTTTAGATTCCGAGGCTTCACTTCAGGTTTACTGTATCGCTTGGATCTTCTTATTGACTATGAAACACAGATATTGCAACCGATTTTAATACAAATGGCACAATGCCGACATAAGTACAAGCGGACTGACACTCTAAGTTTCTATGATTTCAACTTCTCCTGTGAGCCCAGTTTTAGATTCTGATGCTTCACTTCAGGTTTTCGGTATCCCTTGGACCTTCTTATTGACGATGAAACACAGAAATTGCATTTGAATTTAATACAACAGGCACAATGCCGACTTAATTACAAGAGGACTGACACTCTAACTTTCTATGATTTGAACCTCCCCTGTGAGTCCAGAAATTGGATTCCGATGCTTCACTTCAGGTTTACTGTATCCCTTGGACCTTCTTATTAACGATCAATCACAGAAATTGCATCCGAATTTAATACAAAAGGCACAATGCCGACTTAATTACAAGAGGACTGACACTCTAACTTTCTATGATGTGAACCTCTCCTGTGATTCCAGATTTAGATTCCGACCCTTCACTTCAGGTTTACTGCATCACTTGGACCTTCTTATGGACGATCAAACACAGAAATTGCATCCGAATTTAATACAAAATTCACAATGCCGACTTAAGTACAAGAGGACTGACACTCTAACTTTCTATGATTTGAGCCGCTCCTGTGAATCCAGTCTTAGATTCCGATGCTTCACTTCAGGTTTACTGTATCCCTTGGACCATCTTATTGACAATGAAACACAGAAATTGCATCCGAATTTAATACAAAACGCACAATGCCGACTTAAGTACATTAGGACTGACAGTCTAACTTTCTATGTTTTGAACCTCTCCTGTGAGTCCAATTTTAGATTCCGATGCTTCACTTCAGGTTTACTGTATCCCTTGGACCTTCTTAATGACGATGAAACACAGAAATTGCATCCGAATTCAATACAAAAGGCACAATGTCGACTTAAGTACAAGAGCACTGACACTCTAATTTCTTATGATTTGAACCTCTCCTGTGAATCCAGTTTTAGATTCCGATGATTCACTTCAGGTTTACTGTATCCCTTGGGCCTTCTTATTGACGATGAAACACAGAAATTGCATCCGAATTTAATACAAAAGGCACAATGCCAACTTAAGTACATGAGGACTGGCACTCTAACTTTCTATGATTTGAACCAATCCTGTGAGTCCAGTTTTAGATTCCGATGCTTTACTTCAGGTTTACTGTATCCCTTGAACCTTCTTATTGACGATGAAACACAGAAATTGCATCCGAATTTAATACAAAAGGCACAATGCCGACTTAAGTACAAGAGGACTGACACTCTAACTTTCTATGATTTGAACTTCTCTTGTGAGTCAAGTTTTTGATTCCAGTGCTTCACTTCAGGTTTACTGTATCACTTGGACCTTTTTATTGACGATGAAACACAGAAATTGCATCCGAATTATATACAAATGGCACAATGCTGACATAAGTACAAAAGCACTGACACTCTAACATTCTATGATTTTAACCTCTCCTGTGAGTCAAGTTTTAGATTCCGATGTTTCAATTCAGGTTTACTGTATCGCTTGGATCTTCTTATTGACGATGAAACACAGAAATTGCATACGATTTTAATACAAATGTCACAATGACGACTTAAGTACAAGAGGACTGACACTCTAACTTTCTATTATTAGAACCAATCCTGTGAGTCCAGAATTGGAATCCGATGCTTCACTTCAGGTTTACTGAATCCCTTGAACCTCCTTATTGACGATCAAACACAGATATTGCATCCGAATTCAATACAAAAGGCACAATGTCGACTTAAGTACAAGAGCACTGACACTCTAATTTCTTATGATTTGAACCTCTCCTGTGAATCCAGTTTTAGATTCCGATGCTTCACTTCAGGTTTACTGTATCCCTTGGACCTTCTTATTGACGATGAAACACAGAAATTGCATCCGAATTTAATACAAAAGGCACAATGCCAACTTAAGTACATGAGGACTGGTACTCAAACTTTCTTTGATTTGAACCCATCCTGTGAGTCCAGTTTTAGATTCTGATGCTTTACTTCAGGTTTACTGTATCCCTTGGACATTTTTATTGACGATGAAACACTGAAATTGCATCCGAATTAAATACAAATGGCACAATGCCGACATAAGTACAAGAGCACTGACACTCTAACATTCTATGATTTGAACCTTTCCTGTGAGTCAAGTTTTAGACTCCGATGCTTCACTTCACGTTTACTGTATCGCTTGGATCTTCTTATTGACGATGAAACACAGAAATTGCATCCGATTTTAATACAAAAGGCACAATGCCGACTTAAGTACAAGAGGACGGACACAATAACTTTCTATGATTTGAACCTCTCCTGTGAGTCCAGTTTTATATTCCGATGCTTCACTTCAGACTTACTGAGTCCCTAGGACCGTCTTATTGACGATGAAACAGAGAAATTGCATCCGAATTTAATACAAAAGGCACAATGCCGACTTAAGTGCAAGAGGACTGACACTCTAACTTTCTATGATTTGAACCTCTCCTGTGAGTCCAGTTTTAGATTCCGATGCTTTACTTCAGGTTTACTGTATCCCTTGGACCTTCTTATTGACGATGAAACACAGAAATTGCATTCGAATTTAATACAAAAATCACAATGCCGACTTAAGAACATGAGGACTTACACTCTAACTTTCTATGATTTGAACCTCTCCTGTGAGTCCAGTTTTAGATTCCGATGCTTCACTTCAGGTTTACTCAGTCCCTTGGACCGTCTTATTGACGATGAAACACGGATATTGCATCCGAATTTAATACAAAAGGCAAAATGCCGACTTAATTACAAGAGGACTGACACTCTAACTTTCTACGATTTGAACCTCTCCTGTGATTCCAGATTTAGCTTCCGACGCTTCACTTCAGGTTTACTGTATCACTTGGACCTTTTATTGACGATGAAACACAGAAATTGCATCCGAATTTAATACAGAAGGCACAATGCCGACCTAAAAACAAGAGGACTGATACTCTAACTTTCTATTATTTGAACCTGTCCTGTGAGTCCAGTTTTAGATTCCGATGTTTCACTTAAGGTTTACTGTATACCTTGGACCTTATTACTGACGATGAAACACAGAAATTGCATCCGAATTTAATACAAAAGGCACAATGCCGACTTAAGTACAAGAGGACTGACACACTAACTTTCTATTATTTGAACCAATCCTGTGAGTCCAGACTTGGATTCCGATGCTTCACTTCAGGTTTACTGAATCCCTTGAACCTTCTTATTGACAATCAAACACAGAAAATGCATCCGAATTCAATACAAAAGGCACAATGTCGACTTAAGTAAAAGAGCACTGACACTCTAATTTCTTATGATTTGAACCTCTCCTGTGAATCCAGTTTTAGATTCCGATGCTTCACTTCAGGTTTACTGTATCCCTTGGACCTTCTTATTGACGATAAAACACAGAAATTGCATTCGAATTTAATACAAAAAGCACAATACCAACTTAAGTACATGACGACTGGCACTCTAAGTTTCTATGATTTTAACCTCTCCTGTGAGTCCAGACTTGAATTCCGATGCTTCACTTCAGGTTTACTGTATACCTTGGACCTTCTTATTGACGATCAAACACTGAAATTGCATCCGAATTTAATACAAAATACACAATTCCGACTTAAGTACAAGAGGTCTGACACTCTAACTTCCTATGATTTGAACCTCTCCTGTGAGGCAAGTCTTGGATTCCGATGCTTCAATTCAGGTTTACTGTATCCCTTGGACCATCTTATTGACGATGAAACACAGAAATTGCATCCGAATTTAATACAAAACGCACAATGCCGACTTAAGTACATGAGGACTGACACTCTAACTTTCTATGATATGAACCTCTCCTGTGAGTCCAGTTTTAGATCCCGGTGCTTCACTTCAGGTATACTGTATCTCTTGGATTTTCTTATTGACGATGAAACACAGAAATTGCATCCGAGTTTAATACAAAAGGCACAATGCCGACTTAAGTACAAGTGGACATACACTCTAATTTTCTATGATTTGAACTTCTCCTGTGAGTCCAGTTTTAGATTCCGATGCTTCAATTCAGGTTTACTATATCCCATGGACCTTCTTATTGACGATGAAACTCAGAAATTGCATCCGAATTAAATACAAAAGGCAAAATGCCGACTTAAGTACAAGAGCACTGACACTCTAAATTCTTATGATTTGAACCTCTCCTGTGAATCCAGTTTTAGATTCCGATGCTTCACTTCAGGTTTACTGTATCCCTTGGACCTTCTTATTGACGATGAAACACAGAAATTGCATCCGAATTTAATACAAAAGGCACAATGCCAACTTAAGTACATGAGGACTGGTACTCAAACTTTCTATGATTTGAACCCATCCTGTGAGTCCAGTTTTAGATTCTGATGCTTTACTTCAGGTTTACTGTATCCCTTGGACATTTTTATTGACGATGAAACACTGAAATTGCATCCGAATTAAATACAAATGGCACAATGCCGACATAAGTACAAGAGCACTGACACTCTAACATTCTATGATTTGAACCTCTCCTGCGAGTCAAGTTTTAGACTCCGATGCTTCACTTCACGTTTACTGTATCGCTTGGATCTTCTTATTGACGATGAAACACAGAAATTGCATCCGATTTTAATACAAAAGGCACAATGCCGACTTAAGTACAAGAGGACGGACACAATAACTTTCTATGATTTGAACCTCTCCTGTGAGTCCAGTTTTATATTCCGATGCTTCACTTCAGACTTACTGAGTCCCTAGGACCGTCTTATTGACGATGAAACAGAGAAATTGCATCCGAATTTAATACAAAAGGCACAATGCCGACTTAAGTGCAAGAGGACTGACACTCTAACTTTCTATGATTTGAACCTCTCCTGTGAGTCCAGTTTTAGATTCCGATGCTTTACTTCAGGTTTACTGTATCCCTTGGACCTTCTTATTGACGATGAAACACAGAAATTGCATTCGAATTTAATACAAAAATCACAATGCCGACTTAAGAACATGAGGACTTACACTCTAACTTTCTATGATTTGAACCTCTCCTGTGAGTCCAGTTTTAGATTCCGATGCTTCACGTCAGGTTTACTCAGTCCCTTGGACCGTCTTATTGACGATGAAACACGGATATTGCATCCGAATTTAATACAAAAGGCACAATGCCGACTTAATTACAAGAGGACTGACACTCTAACTTTCTACGATTTGAACCTCTCCTGTGATTCCAGATTTAGCTTCCGACGCTTCACTTCAGGTTTACTGTATCACTTGGACCTTTTATTGACGATGAAACACAGAAATTGCATCCGAATTTAATACAGAAGGCACAATGCCGACCTAAAAACAAGGGGACTGATACTCTAACTTTCTATTATTAGAACCTGTCCTGTGAGTCCAGTTTTAGATTCCGATGTTTCACTTAAGGTTTACTGTATACTTTGGACCTTTTTACTGACGATGAAACACAGAAATTGCATCCGAATTTAATACAAAAGGCACAATGCCGACTTAAGTACAAGAGGACTGACACACTAACTTTCTATTATTTGAACCAATCCTGTGAGTCCTGACTTGGATTCCGATGCTTCACTTCAGGTTTACTGAATCCCTTGAACCTTCTTATTGACAATCAAACACAGAAAATGCATCCGAATTCAATACAAAAGGCACAATGTCGACTTAAGTAAAAGAGCACTGACACTCTAATTTCTTATGATTTGAAACTCTCCTGTGAATCCAGTTTTAGATTCCGATGCTTCACTTCAGGTTTACTGTATCCCTTGGACCTTCTTATTGACGATAAAACACAGAAATTGCATTCGAATTTAATACAAAAAGCACAATACCAACTTAAGTACATGACGACTGGCACTCTAAGTTTCTATGATTTGAACCTCTCCTGTGAGTCCAGACTTGAATTCCGATGCTTCACTTCAGGTTTACTGTATACCTTGGACCTTCTTATTGACGATCAAACACTGAAATTGCATCCGAATTTAATACAAAATACACAATTCCGACTTAAGTACAAGAGGTCTGACACTCTAACTTCCTATGATTTGAACCTCTCCTGTGAGGCAAGTCTTGGATTCCGATGCTTCAATTCAGGTTTACTGTATCCCTTGGACCATCTTATTGACGATGAAACACAGAAATTGCATCCGAATTTAATACAAAACGCACAATGCCGACTTAAGTACATGAGGACTGACACTCTAACTTTCTATGATATGAACCTCTCCTGTGAGTCCAGTTTTAGATTCCGGTGCTTCACTTCAGGTATACTGTATCTCTTGGATTTTCTTATTGACGATGAAACACAGAAATTGCATCCGAGTTTAATACAAAAGGCACAATGCCGACTTAAGTACAAGTGGACATACACTCTAATTTTCTATGATTTGAACTTCTCCTGTGAGTCCAGTTTTAGATTCCGATGCTTCAATTCAGGTTTACTATATCCCATGGACCTTCTTATTGACGATGAAACTCAGAAATTGCATCCGAATTAAATACAAAAGGCAAAATGCCGACTTAAGTACAAGTGAACTGACACTCTAACTTTCAATGATTTGAACCTGTCCTGTGAGTCCAGTTTTAGATTCCGATGCTTCACTTGAGGTTTACTGTATTCCTTGGTCCTTCTTACTGACGATGAAACACAGAAATTGCATCCGAATTTAATACAAAATGCACAATGCCGATTTAAGTACAAGAGGACTGACACTCTAACTTTCTATGATTTGAAACTTTCCTGTGAGTCCAGACTTGGATTCCGATGCTTCACTTCAGGTTTACTGTATCCCTTGGACCTTCTTATTGACGATGAAACACAGAAATTGCATCCGAATGTAATACAAAAGGCACAATCCCTACTTAAGTACAAGTGGACTGACACTCTAACTTTCTATGATTTGAACCTCTTCTGTGATTCCAGTTTTAGATTCTGAGGCTTCACTTCAGGTTTACTGTATCCCTTGGACCTTCTTATTGACGATGAAATACAGAAATTGCATTCGAATTTAATACAAAAGGCACAATGCCAACTTAAGTACATGAGGACTGGCACTCTAACTTTCTATGATTTGAACTAATCCTGTGAGTCCAGTTTTAGATTCCGATGCTTTACTTCAGGTTTACTGTATCCCTTGGACCTTCTTATTGACGATGAAACACAGAAAATGCATCCGAATGTAATACAAAAGGCACAATCCCTACTTAAGTACAAGAGGACTGACACTCTAATTTTCTATGATTTGAACTTCTCTTGTGAGTCAAGTTTTTGATTCCAATGCTTCACTTCAGGTTTACTGTATCACTTGGACCTTTTAATTGACGATGAAACACAGAAACTGCATCCGAATTAAATACAAAACGCACAATGCCGACTTAAGTACTAGAGGACTGACACAATAACTTTCTATGATTTGTACCTCTCCTGTGAGTCCAGTTTTAGATTCCGATGCTTCACTTCAGGTTTCTGAGTCCCTTGGACCGTCTTATTGACGATGAAACAGAGAATTTGCATCCGAATTTAATACAAAAGGCACAATGCTGACTTGAGTACAAGAGGACTGACACTCTTACTTTCAATGAGTTGAACCAATCCTGTGAGTCCACTTTTAGATTCAGATGCTTTACTTCAGGTTTACTGTATACCATGGACCTTCTTATTGACGATGAAACACAGAAATTGCATACGAATTGAATACAAAAGTCACAATGACGACTTAAGTACAATAGGACTGACACTCTAATTTTCTATGATTTGAACCTCTCTTGTGAGTCCAGTTCTGGATTCCGATGCTTCACTTCAGGTTTACTGTATCACTTGGACCTTTTTATTGACGATGAAACACAGAAATTGCATCCGAATTAAATACAAAGGCACAATGCCGATTTAAGTACAAGAGGATTGACACTATAACATTCTATGATTTGAACCTCTCCTGCGAGTCCAGTTTTAGATTCCGAGGCTTCACTTCAGGTTTACTGTATCGCTTGGATCTTCATATTGACGATGAAACACAGATATTGCATCCGATTTTAATACAAAAAGGCACAATGCCGACTTAAGTACAAGAGGATTGACACTCTAAGTTTCTATGATTTCAACTTCTCCTGTGAGCCCGGTTTTAGATTCCGATGCTTCACTTCAGGTTTTCGGTATCCCTTGGACCTTCTTATTGACGATGAAACACAGAAATAGCATTCGAATTTAATACAACAGGCACAATGCCGACTTAATTACAAGAGGACTGACACTCTAACTTTCTATGATTTGAACCTCTCCTGTGAGTCCAGAAAATGGATTCCGATGCTTCACTTCCCGTTTACTGTATCCCTTGGACCTTCTTATTAACGATCAAACACAGAAATTGCATCCGAATTTAATACAAAAGGCACAATGACGACTCAATTACAAGAGGACTGACACTCTAACTTTCTATGATTTGAACCTCTCGTCTGATTCCAGATTTAGATTCCGACGCTTCACTACAGGTTTACTGCATCACTTGGACCTTTTATTGACGATGAAACACAGAAATTGCACCCGAATATAATACAAAAGGCACAATGCCGACCCAAAAACAAGAGGACTGACACTCTGACTTTCTATGATTTGACCCTGTCCTGTGAGTCCAGTTTTAGATTCCGATGCTTCACTTAAGGTTTACTGTATACCTTGGACCTTCTTACTGACGATGAAACACAGAAATTGCATCCGAATTTAATACAAAAGGCACAATGCCGACTTAAGTACAAGAGGACTGACACTCTAATTTTCTATGATTTGAACTTCTCTTGTGAGTCAAGTTTTTGATTCCGATGCTTCACTTCAGGTTTACTGTATCACTTGGAGATTTTTATTGACGATGAAACACAGAGATTGCATCCGAAATAAATACAAATGGCATAATGCTGACTTATGTACAAGAGGACTGACACTCTAACATTCTATGATTTGAACCTCTCCTGTGAGTCAAGTTTTAGATTCCGATGCTTCACTTCAGGTTTACTGTATCGCTTGGATCTTCTTATTGACGATGAAACACATAATTGCATCCGATTTTAATACAAAAGGCACAATGCCGACTTAAGTAAAAGAGGACTGACACAATAACTTTCTATGATTTGTACCTCTCCTGTGAGTCCAGTTTTAGATTCCGATGCTTCACTTCAGGTTTTCTGAGTCCCTTGGACCGTCTTATTGACGATGAAACAGAGAATTTGCATCCGAATTTAATACAAAAAGGCACAATGCGGACTTGAGTACAAGAGGACTGACACTCTTACTTTCTATGAATTGAACCAATCCTGTGAGTACAGTTTTAGAATCCCATGCTTTACGTCAGGTTTACTGAATCCCATGACCTTCTTATTGACGATGATACACAGAAATTGCATACGAATTTAATACAATAGGGACAATGACGGCTTAAGTACAAGAGGACCTACACTCTAACTTTCTATTATTTGAACCTCTCCTGTGAGTCCGGTCTTAGATTCCGAAACTTTTCTTCAGGTTTACAGTATCCCTTGGACCTTCTTATTGACGATGAAACACAGAAATTGCATTCGAATTTAATACAAAAATCACAATGCAGACTTAAGAACATGAGGATTGACACTCTAACTTTCTTTGATTTGAACCTCTCCTGTGAGTCCAGTTTTAGATTCCGATGCTTCACTTCAGATTTACAGTATCCCTTGGACCTTCTTATTGACGATGAAAACAGAAATTGCATCCGAATTTAATACAAAAGGCACAATGCCGACCTAAAAACAAGAGGACTGATACTCTAACTTTCTATTATTTGAACCTGTACTGTGAGTCCAGTTTTAGATTCCGATGTTTCACTTAAGGTTTACTGTATACCTTGGACTTTTTACTGGGGATGAAACACAGAAATTGCATCCGAATTTAATGCAAAAGGCACAATGCCGACTTAAGTACAAGAGGACTGACACGCTAACTTTCGTTGATTTGAACCTCTCCTGTGAGTCCAGAATTGGATTCCGATGCGTCACTTCAGGTTTACTGTATCCCTTGGACCTTCTTATTGACAATCAATCACAGAAATTGCATCCGAATTTAATACAAAAGGCACAATGCCGCCTTAAGTACATGGGGACTGACACTCTAACTTTCTATTATTTGAACCTCTCCTGTGAGTCCAGTTTTAGATTCCGATGCTTCACTTCAGGTTTACTTTATCCCTTGGACCTTCTTATTGATGATGAAACACAGAAATTGCATCCGAATTTAATACAAAAGGCACAATACTGACTTAAGTACAAGAGGACTGACACTCTAATTTTCTATAATTTGAACCTCTCCTGTGAGTCCAGTTTTAGATTCCGGTGCTTCACTTCAGGTATGCTGTATCCCTTGGATCTTCTTATTGACGATGAAACACAGAAATTTTATCCGAGTTTAATACAAAAGGCACAATGCCGACTTAAGTACAAGAGGACTTACACTCTAATTTTCTATGATTTGAACCTCTCCTATGAGTCCAGTTTTAGATTCCGATGCTTCAATTCAGGTTTACTATATCCCATGGACCTTCTTATTGACGATGAAACTCAGAAATTGCATCCGAATTTAATACAAAAGGCACAATGCCATCTTAAGTACATGTGGACTGGCACTCTAACTTTCTATTATTTGAACCAATCCTGTGAGTCCAGACTTGGATTCCGATGCTTCACTTCAGGTTTACTGAATCCCTTGAACCTTCTTATTGACAATCAAACACAGAAAAAGCATCCGAATTCAATACAAAAGGCACAATGTCGACTTAAGTAAAAGAGCACTGACACTCTAATTCTTATGATTTGAACCTCTCCTGTGAATCCAGTTTTAGATTCCGATTCTTCACTTCAGGTTTACTGTATCCCTTGGACCTTCTTATTGACGATAAAACACAGAAATTGCATTCGAATTTAATACAAAAAGCACAATACCAACTTAAGTACATGACGACTGGCACTCTAAGTTTCTATGATTTGAACCTCTCCTGTGAGTCCAGACTTGAATTCCGATGCTTCACTTCAGGTTTACTGTATACCTTGGACCTTCTTATTGACGATCAAACACTGAAATTGCATCCGAATTTAATACAAAATACACAATTCCGACTTAAGTACAAGAGGTCTGACACTCTAACTTCCTATGATTTGAACCTTTCCTGTGAGGCAAGTCTTGGATTCCGATGCTTCAATTCAGGTTTACTGTATCCCTTGGACCATCTTATTGACGATGAAACACAGAGATTGCATCCGAATTTAATACAAAACGCACAATGCCGACTTTAGTACATGAGAACTGACACTCTAACTTTCTATGATATGAACCTCTCCTGTGAGTCCAGTTTTAGATTCCGATGCTCCACTTCAGGTATACTGTATCTCTTGGATTTTCTTATTGACGATGAAACACAGAAATTGCATCCGAGTTTAATACAAAAGGCGCAATGCCGACTTAAGTACAAGAGGACATACACTCTACTTTTCTATGATTTGAACTTCTCCTGTGAGTCCAGTTTTAGATTCCGATGCTTCAATTCAGGTTTACTATATCCCATGGACCTTCTTATTGACGATGAAACTCAGAAATTGCATCCGAATTAAATACAAAAGGCAAAATGCCGACTTAAAAACAAGTGAACTGACACTCTAACTTTCTATGATTTGAACCTCTCTTGTGAGTCCAGTTTTAGATTCCGACTCTTCAGTTCACGTTTACTGTATCACTTGGACCTTTTATTGACGATGAAACACAGAAATTGCATCCGAATATAATACAAAAGGCACAATGCCGACTTAAGTACAAGAGGACTGACACTCTAACTTTCAATGATTTGAACCTGTCCTGTGAGTCCAGTTTTAGATTCCGATGCTTCACTTGAGGTTTACTGTATTCCTTGGTCCTTCTTACTGACGATGAAACACAGAAATTGCATCCGAATTTAATACAAAAGGCACAATGCCGATTTAAGTACAAGAGGACTGACACTCTAACTTTCTATGATTTGAAACTTTCCTGTGAGTCCAGACTAGGATTCCGATGCTTCACTTCAGGTTTACTGTATCCCTTGGACCTTCTTATTGACGATCAAACACAGAAATTGCATCCGAATGTAATACAAAAGGCACAATCCCTACTTAAGTACAAGAGGACTGACACTCTAACTTTCTATGATTTGAACTAATCCTGTGAGTCCAGTTTTAGATTCCGATGCTTTACCTCAGGTTTACTGTATCCCTTGGACCTTCTTATTGACGATGAAACACAGAAATTGCATCCGAATGTAATACAAAAGGCACAATCCCTACTTAAGGACAAGAGGACTGACACTCTAATTTTCTATGATTTGAACTTCTCTTGTGAGTCAAGTTTTTGATTCCAATGCTTCACTTCAGGTTTACTGTATCACTTGGACCTTTTTATTGACGAGAAACACAGAAACTGCATCCGAATTAAATACAAAAGGCACAATGCCGACTTAAGTACTAGAGGACTGACACAATAACTTTCTATGATTTGTACCTCTCCTGTGAGTCCAGTTTTAGATTCCGATGCTTCACTTCAGGTTTTCTGAGTCCCTTGGACCGTCTTATTGACGATGAAACAGAGAATTTGCATCCGAATTTAATACAAAAGGCACAATGCTGACTTGAGTACAAGAGGACTGACACTCTTACTTTCAATGAGTTGAACCAATCCTGTGAGTCCACTTTTAGATTCAGAAGCTTTACTTCAGGTTTACTGTATACCTTGGACCTTCTTATTGACGATGAAACACAGAAATTGCATACGAATTGAATACAAAAGTCACAATGACGACTTAAGTACAATAGGACTGACACTCTAACTTTCTATGATTTGAACCTCTCTTGTGAGTCCAGTTCTGGATTCCGATGCTTCACTTCAGGTTTACTGTATCACTTGGACCTTTTTATTGACGATGAAACACAGAAATTGCATCCGAATTAAATACAAAGGCACAATGCCGATTTACGTACAAGAGGATTGACACTATAACATTCTATGATTTGAACCTCTCCTGCGAGTCCTGTTTTAGATTCCGAGGCTTCACTTCAGGTGTACTGTATCGCTTGGATCTTCTTATTGACGATCAAACACAGAAATTGCATCCGAATTTAATGCAACAGGCACAATGACGACTTAAGTACAAGAGGACTGACACTCTAACTTTCTATGAATTGAACCTCTCCTGTGAGTCCAGAAAATGGATTCCGATGCTTCACTTCAGGTTTACTGTATCCCTTGGACCTTCTTATTAACGATCAAACACAGAAATTGCATCCGAATTTAATGCAAAAGGCACAATGACGACTCAATTACAAGAGGACTGACACTCTAACTTTCTATGATTTGAACCTCTCCTCTGATTCCAGATTTAGATTCCGTCGCTTCACTACAGGTTTACTGCATCACTTGGACCTTTTAATGACGATGAAACACAGAAATTGCACCCGAATATAATACAAAAGGCACAATGACGAATTAAGTACAAGAGGACTGACACTCTAATTTTCTATGATTTGAACTTCTCTTGTGAGTCAAGTTTTTGATTCCGATGCTTCACTTCAGGTTTACTGTATCACTTGGACATTTTTATTGACGCTGAAACACAGAGATTGCATCATAAATAAATACAAATGGCACAATGCTGACTTATGTACAAGAGGACTGACACTCTAACATTCTATGATTTGAACCTCTCCTGTGAGTCAAGTTTTAGTTTCCGATGCTTCACTTCAGGTTTACTGTATCGCTTGGATCTTCTTATTGACGATGAAACACATAATTGCATCCGATTTTAATACAAAAGGCACAATGCCGACTTGAGTACAAGAGGAATGACACTCTTACTTTCTATGAATTGAACCAATCCTGTGAGTCCAGTTTTAGATTCCCATGCTTTACGTCAGGTTTACTGAATCCCATGATCTTCTTATTGACGATGATACACAGAAATTGCATACGAATTTAATACAATAGGGACAATGACGGCTTAAGTACAAGAGGACTGACACTCTAACTTTCTATGATTTGAACCTCTCTTGTGAGTCCAGTTTTGGATTCCGATGCTTCACTTCAGGTTTACTGTATCACTTGGACGTTTTATTGACGATGAAACACAGAAATTGCATCCGAATAATATACAAAAGGCACAATGACGAATTAAGTACAAGAGGATTCACACTCTAACATTCTATGATTTGAACCTCTCCTGTGAGTCCAGTTTTAGATTCCGAGGCTTCACTTCAGGTTTACTGTATCGCTTGGATCTTCTTATTGACGATGAAACACAGAAATTGCATCCGATTTTAATACAAAAGGCACAATGCCGACTTAAGTACAAGAGGACTGACACTCTATTTTTCTATGATTTTAACCTCTCCTGTGAGTCCAGAAAATGGATTCCGATGCTTCACGTCAGGTTTACTGTATCCCTTGGACCTTCTTATTGACGATCAAACACAGAAATTGCATCCGAATTTAATACAAAAGGCACAATGCCAACTTAAGTACAAGAGGACCTACACTCTAACTTTCTATTATTTGAACCTCTCCTGTGAGTCCGGTCTTAGATTCCGAAACTTTTCTTCAGGAATACTGTATCCCTTCGACCTTCTTATTGACGATGAAACACAGAAATTGCATCCGAATGTAATACAAAAGGCACAATGCCGACTTATGTACAAGAGGACTGACACTCTAACTTTCTTTGATTTGAACCTCTCCTGTGAGTCCAGTTTTAGATTCCGATGCTTCACTTCAGGTTTACTGTATCCCTTTGACCTTCTTGTTGACGATGAAAACCTAAACCGCATCTGAATTTAATACAAAAGGCACAATGCCGACTTAAGTACATGAAGACTGACACTCTTTCTATGATTTGAACCTCTTCTGTGAGTCCAGTTTTAGATTCCGATGCCTCACTTCAGGTTTACTGTATCCCTTGAACTTTCTTATTGACGATGAAACACAGAAATTGCATCGGAATTTAATACAAAATACACAATGCGGCCTGAAGTACAAGAGGACCGACACTCTAACTTTCTATGATTTGAACCACTCCTGTGAGTCCAGTTTTAGATTCCGATGCTTCACTTCAGGTCTACTGTATCCGTTGGACCTTCTTATTGACGATGAAACACAGAAATTGCATCCGAATTTAATACAAAAGGCACAATGCCGACTTAAGTACAAGAGAACTGACACTCTAACTTTCTATGATTTGAACCTCTCCTGTGAGTCCAGTTTTAGAATGCGATGCTTCACTTCAGGTTCACTGTATCACTTGGACCATTTTTGACGATGAAACACAGAAATTGCATTCGAAGTTAATACAAAAGGCACAATGCCGACTTAAGTACAAGAGGACTGACACTCTAACTTTCAATGATTTGAACCTGTCCTGTGAGTCCAGTTTTAGATTCCGATGCTTCACTTAAGGTATACTGTATACCTTGGACCTTCTTACTGACGATGAAACACAGAAATTGCAGCCGAATTTAATACAAAAGGCACAATGCCGACTTAAGTACAAGAAAACTGACACTCTAACTTTCTATGATTTGAACCAGTCCTGTGAGTCCAGTTTTAGATTCCGATGCTTCACTTCAGGTTTACTGTATCCCTTGGACCATCTTATTGGCGATGAAACACAGAAATTGCATCCGAATTTAATACAAAACGCACAATTCCGTCTTAAGTACATGAGGACTGACACTCTAACATTCTATGATTTGAACCTCTCCTGTGAGTCCAGTTTTAGATTCCGATGCTTCACTTCAGGTCTACTGTATCCCTTGGACCTTCTTATTGACGATGAAACACAGAAATTGCATCCGAATTTAATACAAAAGGCACAATGCCAGCTTAAGTACATGAGGACTGGCACTCTAACTTTCTATTATTTGAACCAATCCTGTGAGTCCAGACTTGGATTCCGATGCTTCACTTCAGGTTTACTGAATCCCTTGAGCCTTCTTATTGACGATCAAACACAGAAATTGCATCCGAATTCAATACAAAAGGCACAATGTCGACTTAAGTACAAGAGCACTGACACTCTAATTTCTTATGATTTGAACCTCTCCTGTGAATCCAGTTTTAGATTCCGATGCTTCACTTCAGGTTTACTGTATCCTTTTGATCTTCTTATTGACAATGAAACAAAGAAATTGCATCCGAATTTAATGCAAAATGCACAAAGCCAACTTAAGTACATGAGGACTGGCACTCTAACTTTCTATGATTTGAACCAATCCTGTGAGTCCAGTTTTAGATTCCGATGCTTTACTTCAGGTTTACTGTGTCCCTTGGACCTTCTTATTGACGATGAAACACAGAAATTGCATCCAAATTTAATACAAAAGGCACAATGCCGACTTAAGTACATGAGGACTGACACTCTAACTTTATATGATTAGAACTTCGCTTGTGAGTCCAGTTTTTGATTCCGATGCTTCACTTCAGGTTTACTGTATCACTTGGACCTTTTTATTGACGATGAAACACAGAAATTGCATCCGAATTAAATACAAAAGGCACAATGCCGATTTAAGTACAAGAGGATTGACACTCTAACATTCTATGATTTGAACCTCTCCTGTGAGTCCAGTTTTAGATTCCGATGCTTCACTTCAGGTTTACTGTATAGCTTGGATCTTCTTATTGACGATGAAACACAGAAATTGCATCCGATTTTAATACAAAAGGCACAATGCCGACTTAAGTAAAAGAGGACTGACACAATAACTTTCTATGATTTGTACCTCTCCTGTGAGTCCAGTTTTAGATTCCGATGCTTCACTTCAGGTTTTCTGAGTCCCTTGGACCGTCTTATTGACGATGAAACAGAGAATTTGCATCCGATTTTAATACAAAAGGCACAATGCCGACTTAAGTACAAGAGGACTGACACTCTATTTTTCTATGATTTGAACCTCTCCTGTGAGTCCAGAAAATGGATTCCGATGCTTCACGTCAGGTTTACTGTATCCCTTGGACCTTCTTATTGACGATCAAACACAGAAATTGCATCCGAAATTAATACAAAAGGCACAATGCCAGCTTAAGTACAAGGGGACTGACACTCTAACTTTCTATTGTTTGAACCTCTCCTGTGAGTCCGGTCTTAGATTCCAAAACTTCTCTTCAGCTTTACTGTATCCCTTGGACTTTCTTACTGACGATGAAACACAGAAATTGCATTCGAATTTTATACAAAAATCGCAATGCCGACTTAAGTACATGAGGATTGACACTCTAACTTTCTTTGATTTGAACCTCTCCTGTGAGTCCAGTTTTAGATTCCGATGCTTCACTTCAGGTTTACTGTATCCCTTGGACCTTCTTATTGACGATGAAAACAGAAATTGCATCCGAATTTAATACAAAAGGCACAATGCCGACTTAAGTACATGAAGACTGACACTCTTTCTATGATTTGAAAATCTTCTGTGAGTCCAGTTTTAGATTCCGATGCCTCACTTCAGGTTTACTGTATCCCTTGAATTTTCTTATTGACGATGAAACACAGAAATTGCATCGGAATTAAATACAAAATGCACAATGCGGCCTGAAGTTCAAGAGGACTGACACTCTAACTTTCTATGATTTGAACCACTCCTGTGAGTCCAGTTTTAGATTCCGATGCTTCACTTCAGGTTTACTGTATCCGTTGGACCTTCTTATTGACGATGAAACACAGAAATTGCATTGGAATATAATACAAAAGGCACAATGCCGACTTAAGTACAAGAGAACTGACACTCTAACTTTCTTTGATTTGAACCTCTCCTGTGAGTCCAGTTTTAGATTCCGACGCGTCACTTCAGGTTCACTGTATCACTTGGACCTTTTATTGACGATGAAACACAGAAATTGCATTCGAATTTAATACAAAAGGCACAATGCCGACTTAAGTACAAGAGGACTGACACTCTAACATTCTATGATTAGAAACTCTCCTGTGAGTCCAGTTTTAGATTCCGATGCTTCACTTCAGGTTTACTGTATCCCTTGGACCTTCTTATTGACGATGAAACACAGAAATTGCATCCGAATTTAATACAAAAGGCACAATGCCAACTTAAGTATATGAGGACTGGCACTCTAACTTTCTATTATTTGAACCAATCCTGTGAGTCCAGACTTGGATTCCGATGCTTCACTTCAGGTTTACTGAATCCCTTGAACCTTCTTATTGACGATCAAACACAGAAATTGCATCCGAATTCAATACAAAAGGCACAATGTCGACTTAAGTACAAGAGCACCGACACTCTAATTTCTTATGATTTGAACCTCTCCTGTGAATCCAGTTTTAGATTCCGATGCTTCACTTCAGGTTTACTGTATCACTTGGACCTTTTATTGACGATGAAACACAGAAATTGCATTCGAATGTAATACAAAAGGCACAATGCCGACTTAAGTACAAGAGAACTGACACTCTAACTTTCTTTGATTTGAACCTCTCCTGTGAGTCCAGTTTTAGATTCCGATGCTTCACTTCAGGTTTACTGTATCCCTTTGACCTTCTTGTTGACGATGAAAACCTAAACCGCATCTGAATTTAATACAAAAGGCACAATGCCGACTTAAGTACATGAAGACTGACACTCTTTCTATGATTTGAACCTCTTCTGTGAGTCCAGTTTTAGATTCCGATGCCTCACTTCAGGTTTACTGTATCCCTTGAACTTTCTTATTGACGATGAAACACAGAAATTGCATCGGAATTTAATACAAAATACACAATGCGGCCTGAAGTACAAGAGGACCGACACTCTAACTTTCTATGATTTGAACCACTCCTGTGAGTCCAGTTTTAGATTCCGATGCTTCACTTCAGGTCTACTGTATCCGTTGGACCTTCTTATTGACGATGAAACACAGAAATTGCATCCGAATTTAATACAAAAGGCACAATGCCGACTTAAGTACAAGAGAACTGACACTCTAACTTTCTATGATTTGAACCTCTCCTGTGAGTCCAGTTTTAGAATGCGATGCTTCACTTCAGGTTCACTGTATCACTTGGACCATTTTTGACGATGAAACACAGAAATTGCATTCGAAGTTAATACAAAAGGCACAATGCCGACTTAAGTACAAGAGGACTGACACTCTAACTTTCAATGATTTGAACCTGTCCTGTGAGTCCAGTTTTAGATTCCGATGCTTCACTTAAGGTATACTGTATACCTTGGACCTTCTTACTGACGATGAAACACAGAAATTGCAGCCGAATTTAATACAAAAGGCACAATGCCGACTTAAGTACAAGAAAACTGACACTCTAACTTTCTATGATTTGAACCAGTCCTGTGAGTCCAGTTTTAGATTCCGATGCTTCACTTCAGGTTTACTGTATCCCTTGGACCATCTTATTGGCGATGAAACACAGAAATTGCATCCGAATTTAATACAAAACGCACAATTCCGTCTTAAGTACATGAGGACTGACACTCTAACATTCTATGATTTGAACCTCTCCTGTGAGTCCAGTTTTAGATTCCGATGCTTCACTTCAGGTCTACTGTATCCCTTGGACCTTCTTATTGACGATGAAACACAGAAATTGCATCCGAATTTAATACAAAAGGCACAATGCCAGCTTAAGTACATGAGGACTGGCACTCTAACTTTCTATTATTTGAACCAATCCTGTGAGTCCAGACTTGGATTCCGATGCTTCACTTCAGGTTTACTGAATCCCTTGAGCCTTCTTATTGACGATCAAACACAGAAATTGCATCCGAATTCAATACAAAAGGCACAATGTCGACTTAAGTACAAGAGCACTGACACTCTAATTTCTTATGATTTGAACCTCTCCTGTGAATCCAGTTTTAGATTCCGATGCTTCACTTCAGGTTTACTGTATCCTTTTGATCTTCTTATTGACAATGAAACAAAGAAATTGCATCCGAATTTAATGCAAAATGCACAAAGCCAACTTAAGTACATGAGGACTGGCACTCTAACTTTCTATGATTTGAACCAATCCTGTGAGTCCAGTTTTAGATTCCGATGCTTTACTTCAGGTTTACTGTGTCCCTTGGACCTTCTTATTGACGATGAAACACAGAAATTGCATCCAAATTTAATACAAAAGGCACAATGCCGACTTAAGTACATGAGGACTGACACTCTAACTTTATATGATTAGAACTTCGCTTGTGAGTCCAGTTTTTGATTCCGATGCTTCACTTCAGGTTTACTGTATCACTTGGACCTTTTTATTGACGATGAAACACAGAAATTGCATCCGAATTAAATACAAAAGGCACAATGCCGATTTAAGTACAAGAGGATTGACACTCTAACATTCTATGATTTGAACCTCTCCTGTGAGTCCAGTTTTAGATTCCGATGCTTCACTTCAGGTTTACTGTATAGCTTGGATCTTCTTATTGACGATGAAACACAGAAATTGCATCCGATTTTAATACAAAAGGCACAATGCCGACTTAAGTAAAAGAGGACTGACACAATAACTTTCTATGATTTGTACCTCTCCTGTGAGTCCAGTTTTAGATTCCGATGCTTCACTTCAGGTTTTCTGAGTCCCTTGGACCGTCTTATTGACGATGAAACAGAGAATTTGCATCCGAATTTAATACAAAAGGCACAATGCCGACTTGAGTACAAGAGGACTGACACTCTTACTTTCTATGATTTGAACCAATCCTCTGAGTCCAGTTTTAGATTCCGATGCTTTACGTCAGGTTTACTGTAGCCCTTGGACCTTCTTATTGACGATGAAACACAGAAATTTCATCCGATTTTAATACAAAAGCCACAATGCCGACTTAAGTACAAGAGGACTGACACTCTAACTTTCTTTGATTTGAACCTCTCCTGTGAGTCCAGTTTTATATTCCGATGCTTCACTTCAGGTTTACTGTATCACGTGGACTTTTTATTCACGATGAAACACTGAAATTGCATCCGAATTAAATACAAAAGGCACAATGCCGAATTAAGTACAAGAGGATTGACAGTCTAACATTCTATGATTTGAACCTCTCCTGTGAGTCCAGTTTTAGATTCCGAGGCTTCACTGCAGGTTTACTGTATCGCTTGGATCTTCTCATTGACGATGAAACACAGAAATTGCATCCGATTTTAATACAAAAGGCACAATGCCGACTTAAGTACAAGAGGACTGACACTCTATTTTTCTATGATTTGAACCTCTCCTGTGAGTCCAGAAAATGGATTCCGATGCTTCACGTCAGGTTTACTGTATCCCTTGGACCTTCTTATTGACGATCAAACACAGAAATTGCATCCGAAATTAATACAAAAGGCACAATGCCGACTTAAGTACAAGGGGACTGACACTCTAACTTTCTATTGTTTGAACCTCTCCTGTGAGTCCGGTCTTAGATTCCAAAACTTCTCTTCAGCTTTACTGTATCCCTTGGACTTTCTTACTGACGATGAAACACAGAAATTGCATTCGAATTTTATACAAAAATCGCAATGCCGACTTAAGTACATGAGGATTGACACTCTAACTTTCTTTGATTTGAACCTCTCCTGTGAGTCCAGTTTTAGATTCCGATGCTTCACTTCAGGTTTACTGTATCCCTTGGACCTTCTTATTGACGATGAAAACAGAAATTGCATCCGAATTTAATACAAAAGGCACAATGCCGACTTAAGTACATGAAGACTGACACTCTTTCTATGATTTGAAAATCTTCTGTGAGTCCAGTTTTAGATTCCGATGCCTCACTTCAGGTTTACTGTATCCCTTGAATTTTCTTATTGACGATGAAACACAGAAATTGCATCGGAATTAAATACAAAATGCACAATGCGGCCTGAAGTTCAAGAGGACTGACACTCTAACTTTCTATGATTTGAACCACTCCTGTGAGTCCAGTTTTAGATTCCGATGCTTCACTTCAGGTTTACTGTATCCGTTGGACCTTCTTATTGACGATGAAACACAGAAATTGCATTGGAATATAATACAAAAGGCACAATGCCGACTTAAGTACAAGAGAACTGACACTCTAACTTTCTTTGATTTGAACCTCTCCTGTGAGTCCAGTTTTAGATTCCGACGCGTCACTTCAGGTTCACTGTATCACTTGGACCTTTTATTGACGATGAAACACAGAAATTGCATTCGAATTTAATACAAAAGGCACAATGCCGACTTAAGTACAAGAGGACTGACACTCTAACATTCTATGATTAGAACCTCTCCTGTGAGTCCAGTTTTAGATTCCGATGCTTCACTTCAGGTTTACTGTATCCCTTGGACCTTCTTATTGACGATGAAACACAGAAATTGCATCCGAATTTAATACAAAAGGCACAATGCCAACTTAAGTATATGAGGACTGGCACTCTAACTTTCTATTATTTGAACCAATCCTGTGAGTCCAGACTTGGATTCCGATGCTTCACTTCAGGTTTACTGAATCCCTTGAACCTTCTTATTGACGATCAAACACAGAAATTGCATCCGAATTCAATACAAAAGGCACAATGTCGACTTAAGTACAAGAGCACCGACACTCTAATTTCTTATGATTTGAACCTCTCCTGTGAATCCAGTTTTAGATTCCGATGCTTCACTTCAGGTTTACTGTATCACTTGGACCTTTTATTGACGATGAAACACAGAAATTGCATTCGAATGTAATACAAAAGGCACAATGCCGACTTAACTACAAGAGGACTGACACTCTAACATTCTATGATTTGAACCTCTCCTGTGAGTCCAGTTTTAGATTCCGATGCTTTACTTCAGGGTTACTGTATCCCTTGGACCTTCTTATTGACGATGAAACACAGAAATTGCATCCGAATTTAATACAAAAGGCACAATGCTGATTTAAGTACATGACGACTGACACTCTAACTTTCTATGATTTGAACTTCGCTTGTGAGTCAAGTTTTTGATTCCGATGCTTCACTACAGGTTTACTGTATCACTTGGACCTTTTTATTGACGATGAAACACAGAAATTGCATCCGATTTTAATTCAAAAAGCACAATGCCGATTTAAGTACAAGAGGACTGACACTCTAACTTTCTATGATTTGAACCTCTCCTGTGAGCCCAGTTTTAGATTCCGATGCTTCACTTTAGGTTTTCGGTATCCCTTGGACCTTCTTATTGACGATGAAACACAGAAATTGCATTCGAATTTAATACAAAAGGCACAATGCCGACTTAAGTATGAGAGGACTGACACTCTATTTTTCTATGATTTGAACCTCTCCTGTGAGTCCAGAAAATGCATTCCGATGCTTCACTTCAGGTTTACTGTATCCCTTCTACCTTCTTATTGACGATCAAACACAGAAATTGCATCCGAATTTAATACAAAAGGCACAATGCCGACTTAAGTACAAGAGGACTAACACTCTAACTTTCTATGATTTGAACATCTCCTGTGAGTCCAGTTTTAGATTCCGATGCTACACTTCAGGTTTAGTGTATTCCTTGTAACGTCTTACTAACGATGAAACACAAAAATTGCATCCGATTTTATTACAAAAGGCACAATGCCGACTTATGTACAAGAGGACAGACACTCTAACTTTGTTTGATTTGAACCTCTCCTGTGAGTCCAGTTTTAGACTCCGATACTTCACTTCAGGTTTACTGTATCCCTTGGACCTTCTTATTGACGATGAAAACAGAAATTGCATCCGAATTTAATACAAAAGGCACAATGCCGACGTAGGTACATGAACACTGACATTCTTTCTATGATTTGAACCTCTCCTGTGTGTCCAGTTTTAGATTCCGATGCTTCACTTCAGGTTTACTGTATCCCTTGGACCTTCTTATTGACGATGAAACACAGTAACTGCATCCGAAATTAAGACAAAAAGCACAAAGCCGACTTAAGTATAAGAGGACTGTCACTCTAACTTTCTATAATTTGAACCTCTCCTGTGAGTCCAGACTTTGATTCCGATGCTTCACTTCAGATTTACTGTATCCCTTGGACCTTCTTATTGACGATTAAACCCAGAAATTGCATCTGAAATTAACTCAAAAAGCACAATGCAGACTTAAGTACAAGAGGACTGACACTCTAACTTACTATGATTTGAACCACTCCTGTGAGTCCAGTCTTAGATTCCGATGCTTCTCTTCAGGTTTACTGTATCCCTTGGACCTTCTTACTGACGATGAAACACAGAAATTGCATCCGAATTTAATACAAAAGGCACAATGCCGACTAAAGTACAAGAGGACTGACACTCTAACCCTCTATGATTTGAACCTCTCCTGTGAGTCCAGTTTTAGATTCCGACGCTTCACTTCAGGTTTACTGTATACCTTGGAACTTCTTATTGACGATGAGACACAGATATTGCATCCGAATTAATACAAAAGGAACAATGCCGACTTAAGTACTAGAGGACTGACACTCTAACTTTCTATGATTTGAACCACTCCTGTGAGTCCAGTATCAGATTGCGATGCGTCACTTCAGGTTTACTGTATCCCTTCCACCTTCTTATTGACAATGAAACACAGAAATTGCATCCGATTTTAATACAAAAGGCACAATGCCGACTTAAGTACTAGTGGAATGACACTCTAACTTTCTATGATTTGAACCTCTCCTGCGAGTTTAGTTTTAGATTCCGATGCTTCACTTCAGGTTTACTGTATCCCTTGGACCTTCTTATTGAAGATGAAACACAGAAATTCTATCCGTATTTAATTCAAAAGGCACAATGCCGATTTAAGTACAAGAGGACTGACACTCTAAAATTCTATGATTAGAACCTCTCCTGTGAGTCCAGTTTTAGATTCCGATGCTTCACTTCAAGTTTACTGTATCGCTTGGATCTTTCTATTGACGATGAAACACAGAAATTGCATCCGATTTTAATACAGAAGTCGGAATGCCGACTTAAGTACAAGAGGACTAACACTCCAACTTTCTATGATTTGAACCTCTCCTGTGAGTGCAGTTTTAGATTCCGATGTTTCACTTCAGGTTTACTCAGTCCCTTGGACCGTCTTATAGACGATGAAGCACAGAAATTGCATCCGAATTTAATACAAAAGGCACAATGGCGACTTAAGTACAAGAGGACTGACACACTAATCTTCTATGATTTAAACCTCTCCTGTGAGTCCACACTTAGATTCCGACGAATCACTTCAGGTTTACTCTATCCCTTGGACCTTCTTATTGACGATGAAACACAGATATTGCATCTGAATTTAAGACAAAAGGCACAATGCCGACTTAAGTACAAGAGGACTGACACTCTAACTTACTATGATTTGAACCTCTCCTGTGAGTCCAGACTTGTATCCGATGCTTCACTTCAGGTTTTCTGTATCCCTTGGATCTTCTTATTGACGATCAAACACAGAAATTGCATCCGAATTTAATACAAAAGGCACAATGCCGACTTAAGTACAAGAGGACTGACACTCCAACTTTCTATGATTTGAACCTCTCCTGTGAGTCCAGTCTTAGATTCCGATGCTTCTCTTCAGGTTTACTGTATCCCTTGGACCTTCTTATAGACGATGAGACACAGAAATTTCATCCGAATTTAATACAAAAGGCACAATGCCGACTTAAGTACAAGAGGACTGACACACTAACATTCTATGATTTAAACCTCTCCTGTGAGTCCAGAAATAGATTCCGACGCATCACTTCAGGTTTACTGTATCCCTTGGACCTTCTTATTGACGATGAATCACAGATATTGCATCTGAATATAAGACAAAAGGCACAATGCCGACTTAAGTACAAGAGGACTAACACTCTAACATTCTTTGATTTGAACCTCTCCTGTGTGTCCAGTTTTAGATTCCGATGCTTCACTTCAGTTTTACTGTCTCCCTTGGACCTTCTTATTGACGATGAAACATAGAAATTACATCCGATTTTATTACAAAAGGCACAATGCAGACTTGAGTACAAGAGGACTGACACTCTAACTTTCTATGATTTGAACCACTCCTGTGAGTCCAGTTTTAGATTCCGATGCTTCACTTCAGGTTTACTGTATCCCTTGGACCTTTTTATTGACGATGAAACATAGAAATTACATCCGAATTTATTACAAAAGGCACAATGCCGACTTGAGTACAAGAGGACTGACACTCTAACTTTCTACTATTTGAACCTCTCCTGTGTGTCCAGTTTTAGATTACGATGCTTCACTTCAGGTTTACTGTATCCCTTGGACATTCTTAATGACGATGAAACACAGAAATTGCATCCCCATTTAATACAAAAGGCACAATGCCGACTTAAGTACAAGCGGACTGACACTCTAACATTCTATACTTTGAACATCTCCTGTGAGTCCAGTTTTAGATTCCGATGCTTTACTTCAGGATTACTGTATCCCTTGGACACTTTTATTGACGATGAAACACAGAAATTGCATCCGAATTTTATACAAAAGGCACAATGCCGACTTAAGTACAAGCGGACTGACACTCTAACTCTCTATGATTTTAACCTCTCCTGTGAGTCCAGTTTTAGAGTCCGATGCTTCAATTCTGGTTTATTGTATCCCTTGGACGTTCTTATTGACGATGAAACACAGTAATTGCTTCCGAATTTAATACAAAAGGCTCAATGCCCACTTAATTACAAGAGGACTGACACTCTAACTTTCTATGATTATAACCTATCCTGTGATTCCAGACTTAGGCTCCGATGCTACACTTCAGGTTTACTGTATCCCTTGGACCTTCTTATTGACGATGAAAACAGAAATTGCATCCGAATTTAATACAAGAGGCACAATGCGACTTAAGTACAAGAGGACTGACACTCTAACTTTCTATGATTTGAACCTCTCCTGTGAGTCCAGTTTCAGATTCCGATGCTTCACTTCAGGTTTACTGTATCCCTTCGACCTTCTTATTGACGATGAAACACAGAAATTGCATCCGAATTTAAGACAAAAAGCACAATGCCGACTTAAGTACAAGAGGACTGACACAATAACTTTCGATGATTTGAACCTCTCCTGTGAGTCCAGACTTGAAATCCGATGCTTCACTTCAGGTTTACTGTATCCCTTGGACCGTCTTATTGACGATGAAACTCCGAAATTGCATCCGAATTTAATACAAAAGGCACAATGCCGACTTAAGTACAAGAGGACTGACACTATAACTTTCGATGAGTTGAACCTCTTCTGTGAGTCCAGTTTTAGATTCTGATGCCTCTCTTCAGGTTCACTGTATCCCTTGGACCTTCTTATTGACGACGAAACACAGAAATTGCATCTGAATTTAATACAAAATGCACAATGCGGCCTGAAGTACAAGAGGACTGACACTCTAACTTTCTATGATTTGAACCACTCCTGTGAGTCCAGTTTTAGATTCCGATGCTTCACTTCAGGTTTACTGTATCCCTTGGACCTTCTTATTGACGATGAAAACAGAAATTGCATCCGAATTTAATACAAAAGTCACAATGCCGACTTAAGTACATGAGGACTGACACTCTTTCCATGATTTGAACTTCTTCTGTGAGTCCAGTTTTAGATTCCGATGTCTCACTTCAGGTTTACTGTATCCCTTGGACCTTCTTATTGACGATGAAACATAGAAATTACATCCGAATTTATTACAAAAGGCACAATGCCGACTTGAGTACAAGAGGACTGACACTCTAACTTTCTACTATTTGAACCTCTCCTGTGTGTCCAGTTTTAGATTCCGATGCTTCACTTCAGGTTTACTGTATCCCTTGGACCTTCTTATTGACGATGAAACACAGAAATTGTATCCGAATTTAATACAAAAGGCACAATGCCGACTTAAGTACAAGAGGATTGACACTCTAACTTTCTATGATATGAAACTCTCCTGTGAGTCCAGTTTTAGATTCCGATGCTTCACTTGAGGTTTACTGTATCCCTTGGACATTCTTACTGACGATGAAACACAGAAATTGCATCCGAATTTAATACAAAAATCACAATGCCGACTTAAGTTCATGAGGACTGACACTCTAACTTTCTATGATTAGAACCTCTCCTGTGAGTGCAGTTTTAGATTCCGATGCTTCACTTCAGGTTTACTGTATACCTTGGGCCATCTTATTGACGATGAAACACAGGAATTGCATCCGAATTTAAGACAAAAAGCACAATGCCGACTTAAGTACAAGAGGACTGACAATATAACTTTCGATGATTTGAACCTTCCCTGTGAGTCCAGACTTGAATTCCGATGCTTCACTTCAGGTTTACTGTATCCCTAGGACCTTCTTATTGACGATGAAACTCAGAAATTGCATCCGAATTTAATACAAAAGGCACAATGACGACTTAAGTACAAGAGGACTGACACTCTAACTTTCTATGATTTGAACCTCTACAGTGAGTCCAGTCTTAGATTCCGATGCTTCTCTTCAGGTTTACTGTATCCCTTGGACCTTCTTATTGATGATGAAACACAGAAATTGCATCCCCATTTAATACAAACGCACAATGCCGACTTAAGTACAAGCGGACTGACACTCTAACATTCTATACTTTGTACATCTCCTGTGAGTCCAGTTTTAGATTCCGATGCTTTACTTCAGGTTTACTGTATTCCTTGGACACTTTTATTGACGATGAAACACAGAAATTGCATCCGAATTAAATACAAATGGCACAATGCCTTCTTAAGTACAAGAGGACTGACACTCTAACTTTCTATGATTTGAGCCTCCCCTGTGAGTCCGGTTTTAGATTCCGATGCTACACTTCAAGTTTACTGTATCCCTTGTACCTTCTTAATAACGATGAAACACAGAAATTGCATCCGAATTTATTACATAAGGCACAATGCCGACTTAAGTACAAGAGGACTGACACTCTAACATTCTTTGATTTGAACCTCTCCTGTGAGTCCAGTTTCAGATTCGGATGCTTCACTTCAGGTTTACTGTATCCGTTCGAACTTCTTATTGACGATGAAAACAGAAATTGCATCCGAATTAAATACAAAAGTCACAATGCCGACTTAAGTACATGAGGACTGACACTCTTTCAATGATTTGAACCTCTTCTGTGAGTCCAGTTTTAGATACCGATGCTTCACTTCAGGTTTACTGTATCCCTTGGTTCTTCTTATTTACAATGAAACACAGAAATTGCATACTAATTTAATACAAAAGGCACAATGCGGACTTGAGTACAAGAGGACTGACACTCTAACTTTCTATGATTTGAACCTCTCCAGTGTGTCCTGTTTTAGATTCCGTTGCTTCACTTCAGGTTTACTGTATCCCTTGGACCTTTTTATTGACGATGAAAACAGAAATTGCATCCGAATTTAATACAAAAGGCACAATGCCGACTTAAGTAGAAGAGGACTGACACTCAAACTTTCTATGATTTGTACCTCTCCTGTGAGTCCAGTTTTAGATTCCGATGCTTCACTTCAGGTTTACTGTTACCCTTGGCCCTTCTTATTGACGATGAAACACAGAAATTGCATCCGAATTTAATACAAAAGGCACAATGCCGACTTAAGTTCAAGAGGGCTGACACTCTAACTTTCTGTGATTTGAGCCTCTACTGTGAGTCCAGTCTTAGATTCCGATGCATCTCTTCAGGTTTACTGTATCCCTTGGACCTTCTTATTGACGATGAAACACAGAAATTGCATCCTAAATTAATACAAAAGGCACAATGCCGACTTAAGTACAAGCGGACTGACACTCTAACATTCTTTACTTTAAACATCTCCTGTGAGTCCAGTTTTAGATTCCGATGCTTTACTTCAGGTTTACTGTATCCCTTGGACACTTTTATTGACGATGAAACACAGAAATTGCATCAGAATTAAATACAAAAGGCACAATGCCGACTTGAGTACAAGAAGAGTGACACTCTAACTTTCTATGAGATGAACCTCTTCTGTGAGTCCAGTTTTAGATTCCGATGCCTCACTTCAGGTTCACTGTACCCCTTGGACCTTCTTATTGACGATGAAACACAGAAATTGCATCCGAATTTAATACAAAATCCGCAATGCGGCCTGAAGTACAAGAGGACTGACACTCCAACTTTCTATGATTTGAACCTCTCCTGTGAGTCCAGTTTTAGATTCCGATGCTTCACTTCAGGTTTACTGTATCCCTTGGACCTTCTTATTGACGATGAAACACAGAAATTGCATCCGTATTTAATACAAAAGGCACAATGCCGACTTGAGTACAAGAAGACTGACACTCTAACTTTCTATGATTTGAAGCTCTCCTGTGTGTCCAGTTTTAGATTCCGATGCTTCACTTCAGGTTTACTGTATCCCTTGGACCTTCTTATTGACGATGAAACACAGAAATTGCATCCGAATTTAATACAAAAGGCACAATGCCGACTTAAGTACAAGAGGATTAACACTCTAACTTTCTATTATTTGAACCTCTCCTGTGAGTCCAGTTTTAGATTCCAATGCTTCACTTCAGGTTTACTGTATCCCTTGGACCTTCTTATTTACGATGAAACACAGAAATTGCATCCGTATTTAATAGAAAAGGCACAATGCCGACTTGAGTACAAGAGGACTGACACTCTAACTTTCTATGATTTGAAGCTCTCCTTTGTGTCCAGTTTTAGATTCCGATGATTCACTTCAGGTTTACTGTATCCCTTGGACCTTCTTATTGACGATGAAACACAGAAATTGCATTAGTATTTAATACAAAAGGCACAATGCCGACTTGAGTACAAGAGGACTGACTCTCTAACTTTCTTTGATTTGTACCTCTCCTGTGAGTCCAGTTTTAGATTCCGATGCTTTACTTCAGGTTTACTGTATCCCTTGGACACTTTTATTGACGATGAAACACAGATATTGCATCCGAATTTAAGACAACAAGCACAATGCCGACTTAGGTACAAGAAGGACTGACACTCTAACTTTCGATGATATGAACCACTCCTGTGAGTCCAGTTTTAGATTCCGATGCTTCACTTCAGGTTTACTGTATCCCTTGGACCTTCTTATTGACGATGAAACACAGAAATTGCATCTGTATTTAATACAAATGGCACAATGCCGACTTGAGTACAAGAGGACTGATACTCTAACTTTCTATGATTTGAAGCTCTCCTGTATGTCCAGATTTAGATTCCGATGCTTCACTTCAGGTTTACTGTATCCCTTGGACCTTCTTATTGACGATGAAACACAGAAATTGCATCCGAATTTAATACAAAAATTAACATACCCGACTTAAGTACATGAGGACTGACACTCTAACTTTCTATGATTTGAACCTCTCCTGTGAGTGCAGTTTTAAATTCCGATGCTTCACTTCAGGTTTACTGTATACCTTGGGCCATCTTATTGACGATGAAACGCAGATATTGCATCCGAATTTAATACAAAAGGCACAATGCCGACTTAAGTACAAGAGGACTGACACTCTAACTGTCTATGATGTTAACCTCTCCTGTGAGTCCAGTTTTAGTGTCCGATGCTTCACTTCTGGTTTACTGTATCCCTTGGACGTTCTTATTGACGATGAAACACAGTAATTGCTTCGTAATTTAATACAAAAGGCTCAATGCCGACTTAATTACAAGGGGACTGACACTCTAACTTTCTAAGATTTGAACCTCTCCTGTTATTCGAGATATAGATTCCGATTTTACACTTCAGGTTTACTGTATCCCTTGTAACTTCTTATTGACGATGTAACACAAAAATTGCATCCGAATTTATTACAAAAGGCAAAATGCCGACTCATGTACAAGAGGACTGACACTCTAACTTTCTTTGATTTGAACCTCTCCTGTGAGTCCAGTTTTAGATTTCGATGCTTCACTTCAGGTTTACTGTATACCTTGGACCTTCTTATTGACGATGAAAACAGTAATTGCATCCGAATTTAACACAAAAGTCACAGTGCCGACTTAAGTACATGAGGACTGACACTCTTTCTATGATTTGAACCTCTTCTGTGAGTCCAGTTTTAGATTCCGACGTCTCACTTCAGGTTTACTGTATCCCTTGAACATTCTTATTGACGATGTATCACAGTAATTGCATCCGAATTTAATACAAACTGCACAATGCGGCCTGAAGTACAAGAGGACTGACACTCTAACTTTCTATGATTTCAACCACTACTGTGAGTCCAGTTTTAGATTCCGATGCTTCACTTCAGGTTTACTGTATCCTTTGGCCCTTCTTATTGACGATGAAACACAGAAATTGCATCCGAATTTAAGACAAAAAGCACAATGCCGACTTAAGTACAAGAGGACTGACACTCTACCTTTCGATGATTCGAACCTCTCCTGTGAGTCCAGACTTGGATTCCGATGCTTCACTTCAGATTTACTGTATCCCTTGGACCTTCTTATTGACAATGGAACTCAGAAATTTCATCCGAATTTAATACAAAAGGCACAATGCCGACTTAAGTACAAGAGGACATGACACTCTAATTTTCTATGATTTGAACCTCTACTGTGAGTCCAGTTATAGATTCCGATGCTTCTCTTCAGGTGTACTGTATCCCTTGGACCTTCTTATTGACGATGAAACCCAGAAATTGCTTCTTAATTTAATACAAAAGGCACAATGCCGACTTGAGTACAAGCGGACTGACACTCTAACATTCTATACTTTGAATATCTCCTGTGAGTCCAGTTTTAAATTCCGATGCTTTACTTCAGGTTAACTGTATCCCTTGGACACTTTTATTGACGATTAAACACAGAAATTGCATCCGAATTAAATTCAAAAGGCACAATGCCGACTTAAGTACAAGAGGACTGACACTCTAACTTTCTATGATTTGAACCTCTCCTGTGAGCCCAGTTTTAGATTCCGATGCTACACTTCAAGTTTACTGTATCCCTTGTACCTTCTTATTAACGATGAAACACAGAAATTGCATCCGAATTTATTAGAAAAGGCACAATGCCGACTTAAGTACAAGAGGACTGACACTCTAACATTCTTTGATTTGAACCTCCCCCGTGAGTCCAGTTCTAGATTCCGATGCTTCACTTCAGGTTTACTGTATCCGTTGGACCTTCTTATTGACGATGAAAACAGAAATTGCATCCGAATTTAATACAAAAGGCACAATGCCGACCTAAGTACAAGAGGACTGACACTCTTACTTTCTATGAGTTTAACCTCTTATGTGAGGCCAGTTTTAGATTCCAATGCCTCACTTCAGGTTCACTGTATCCCTTGGACTTTCTTATTGACGATGAAACACAGAAATTGCATCCGAATTTAATACAAAATCCGCAATGCGACCTGAAGTACAAGAGGGATGACCCTCTAACTTTCTATGATTTGAACCACTACTGTGAGTCCAGTTTTAGATTCTGATGCTTCACTTCAGGTTTACTGTATCCCTTGGACCTTCTTATTGACGATGAAACACAGAAATTGCATCCGTATTAAATACAAGAGGCATAATGCCGACTTGAGTACAAGAAGATTGACACTCTAACTTTCTATGATTTGAAGCTCTCCTGTGTGTCCAGTTTTAGATTCCGATGCTTCACTTCAGGTTTACTGTATCCCTTGGACCTTCCTATTGACGATGAAACACTGAAATTGCATCCGAATTTAATACAAAAGGCACAATGACGACTTAAGTACAAGAGGATTAACACTCTAACTTTCAATTATTTGAACCTCTCCTGTGAGTCCAGTTTTAGATTCCGGTGCTTCACTTCAGGTTTACTGTTTCACTTGGACATTCTTATTGACGATGAAACACAGAAATTGCATACGAATTTAATACAAAAAACACAATGCCGACTTAAGTACATGAGGACTGCACTCTAACTTTCTATGATTTGAACCTCTCCTGTGAGTGCAGTTTTAGATTCCGATGCTCCACTTCAGGTTTACTGTATACCTTGGGCCATCTTATTGACGATGAAACGCAGATATTGCATCCGAATTTAATACAAAAGGCACAAGAGGACTGACACTCTAACTCTATTATTTTAACCTCTCCTGTGAGTCCAGTTTTAGTGTCCGATGCTTCACTTCTGGTTTACTGTATCTCTTGGACGTTCTTATTGACGATGAAACACAGTAATTGCTTCCGAATTTAATACAAAAGGCTCAATGGCGACTTAATTACAAGGGGACTGACACTCTAACTTTCTATGATTTGAACCTCTCGTGTGATTCCAGATTTAGATTCCGATGCTGCACTTCAGGTTTACTGTATCCCTTGTAACTTCTTATTGACGATGAAACACAAAAATTGCATCCGAATTTATTACAAAAAGCACAATGCCGACTTATGTACAAGAGGACTGACACTCTAACTTTCTTTGATTTGAACCTCTCCTGTGTGTCCAGTTTTACATTCCGATGCTTCACTTCAGGTTTACTGTATCCCTTGGACCTTCTTACTGACGATGAAACACAGAAATTGCATCCGATTTTAAGAAAAAAAGCACAATGCCGACTTAAGTACAAGAAGGACTGACACTCTTTCTATGATTTGAACCACTTCTGTGAGTCCAGTTTTAGATTCCGATGTCTCACTTCAGGTTTACTGTATCCCTTGGACCTTCTTATTGACGATGAAAACAGAAATTGAGTCCGAATTTAATACAAAAGGCACAATGCGGACTTGAGTACAAGAGGACTGACAGTCTAACTTTTTTATGATTAGAACCTCTCCTGTGTGTCCAGTTTTAGATTCCGATGCTTCACTTCAGGTTTACTGTATCCCTTGGACCTTCTTATTGACGATGAAAACAGTAATTGCATCCGAATTTAATACAAAAGGCACAATGCCGACATAAGAACAAGAGGACTGACACTCTAACTTTCTTTGATTTGTACCTCTCCTGTGAGTCCAGTTTTAGATCCGATGCTTCACTTCAGGTTTACTGTATCCCTTGGACCTTCTTACTGACGATGAAACACAGAAATTGCATCCGAATTTAAGACAAAAAGCACAATGCCGACTTAAGTACAAGAAGGACTGACACTCTAAATTTCGATGATTCGAACCTCTCCTGTGAGTCCAGACTTGGATTCCGATGCTTCACTTCAGGTTTACTGTATCCCTTGGACCTTCTTATTGACGATGAAACACAGAAATTGCATCCGAATTTAATACAAAAGGCACAATGCTGACTTAAGTACAGGAGCACTGACACTCTAACTTTCTATGATTTGAACCTCTACTGTGAGTCCAGTTTTAGATTCCGATGATTCTCTTCAGGTTTGCTGTATCCCTTGGACCTTCTTATTGACGATGAAACACAGAAATTGCATCCAATTAATACAAAAGGCACAATACCGACTTAAGTACAAGCGGACTGTCACTCTAACATTCTATAACTTGAACATCTCCTGTGAGTCCAGTTTTAGATTCCGATGCTTTACTTCAGGTTTACTGTATCCCTTGGACACTTTTATTGACGATGAAACACAGAAATTGCATCCGAATTTAATACAAAAGGCACAATGCCGACTTAAGTACAGGAGGACTGACACTCTAACTTTCTATGATTTGAACCTCTCCTGTGAGTCCAGTTTTAGATTCGGATGCTTCACTTCAGGTTTACACAGTCCCTTGGACCGTCTTATTGACGATGAAACACAGAAATAGCACCCGAATTTAATACAAAATGCACAATGCGGCCTGAAGTACAAGACGACTGACACTCTAACTTTCTATGATATGAACCACTTCTGTGAGTCCAGTTTTAGATTCCGATGCTTCACTCAAGGTTTACTGTATCCCTTGGACCTTCTTATTGACGATGAAACACAGAAATTGCATCCTAATTTAATACAAAAGGCACAATGCGGACTCGAGTACAAGAGGACTCACACTCTAACTTTCTATGATTTGAACCTCTCCTGTGTGTCCAGTTTTAGATTCCGATGCTCCACTTCAGGTTTACTGTATCGCTTGGACCTTCTTATTGACGATGAAAATAGAAATTACATCCGAATTTAATACAAAAGGCACAATGTCTACTTAAGTACAAGAGGACTGACACTCTAACTTTCTATGATTTGTACCACTCCTGTGAGTCCAGTTTTGGATTCCGATGCTTCACTTCAGGTTTACTGTAGCCCTTGGACCTTCTTATTGACGATGAAACACAGAAATTGCATCCGAATTTAAGACAAAAAGCACAATGCCGACTTAAGTACAAGAGGACTGACACTCTAACTTTCGATGATTTGTACCTCTCCTGTGAGTCCAGACTTGGGGTCCGATGCTTCACTTCAGGTTTACTGTATCCCATGGACCTTCTTATTGACGATGAAACACAGAAATTGCATCCGAATTTAATACAAAAGGCACAATGCCGACTTAAGTACAAGAGGACTGACACTCTAACTTTCTATGATTTGAACCTCTACTGTGAGTCCAAACTTGGTTTTCGATGCTTCTCTTGAGGTTTTCTGTATCCCTTGGACCTTGTTATTGACGATGAAACACAGAAATTGCATCCCAATTTAATACAAAAGGCACAATGCCGACTTAAGTACAAGCGGACTGACACTCTAACATTCTATACTTTGAACATCTCCTGTGAGTCCAGTTTTAGATTCCGATGCTTTACTTCAGGTTTACTGTATCCCTTGGACACTTTTATTGACGATGAAACACGGAAATTGCATCCGAATTAAATACAAAAGGCACAATGCCGACCTAAGTACAAGAGGACTGACAATCTAACTTTCTATGATTTGAACCTCTCCTGTGATTCCAGTTTTAGATTCCGATGCTACACTTCAAGTTTACTGTATCACTTGTACCTTCTTATAACGATGAAACACAGAAATTGCATCCGAATTTATTAGAAAAGGCACAATGCCGACTTCAGTACATGAGGACTGACACACTAACGTTCTTTGATTTGAACCTCTCCTGTGATTCCGGTTTTAGATTCCGATGCTTCACTTCAGGTTTACTGTATCCGTTGGACCTTCTTATTGACGATGAATACAGAAATTGCATCCGAGTTTAATACAAAAGGCACAATGCCGACTTAAGTACATGAGGACTGACACTCTTTCTATGATTTGAACCTCTTCTGTGAGTCCAGTTTTAGATTCCGACGTCTCACTTCAGGTTTACTGTATCCCTTGAACATTCTTATTGACGATGTATCACAGTAATTGCATCCGAATTTAATACAAACTGCACAATGCGGCCTGAAGTACAAGAGGACTGACACTCTAACTTTCTATGATTTCAACCACTACTGTGAGTCCAGTTTTAGATTCCGATGCTTCACTTCAGGTTTACTGTATCCTTTGGCCCTTCTAATTGACGATGAAACACAGAAATTGCATCCGAATGTAAGACAAAAAGCACAATGCCGACTTAAGAACAAGAGGACTGACACTCTACCTTTCGATGATTCGAACCTCTCCTGTGAGTCGAGACTTGGATTCCGATGCTTCACTTCAGGTTTACTGTATCCCTTGGACCTTCTTATTGACAATGAAACACAGAAATTTCATCCGAATTTAATACAAAAGGCACAATGCCGACTTAAGTACAAGAGGACATGACACTCTAATTTTCTATGATCTGAACCTCTACTGTGAGTCCAGTCTTAGATTCCGATGCTTCTCTTCAGGTTTACTGTATCCCTTGGACCTTCTTATTGACGATGAAACCCAGAAATTGCTTCTTAATTTAATACAAAAGGCACAATGCCGACTTGAGTACAAGCGGACTGACACTCTAACATTCTATACTTTGAATATCTCCTGTGAGTCCAGTTTTAAATTCCGATGCTTTACTTCAGGTTAACTGTATCCCTTGGACACTTTTATTGACGATTAAACACAGAAATTGCATCCGAATTAAATACAAAAGGCACAATGCCGACTTAAGTACAAGAGGACTGACACTCTAACTTTCTATGATTTGAACCTCTCCTGTGAGCCCAGTTTTAGATTCCGATGCTACACTTCAAGTTTACTGTATCCCTTGTACCTTCTTATTAACGATGAAACACAGAAATTGCATCCGAATTTATTAGAAAAGGCACAATGCCGACTTAAGTACAAGAGGACTGACACTCTAACATTCTTTGATTTGAACCTCTCCTGTGAGTCCAGTTCTAGATTCCGATGCTTCACTTCAGGTTTACTGTATCCGTTGGACCTTCTTATTGACGATGAAAACAGAAATTGCATCCGAATTTAATACAAAAGGCACAATGCCGACCTAAGTACAAGAGGACTGACACTCTTACTTTCTATGAGTTGAACCTCTTATGTGAGTCCAGTTTTAGATTCCAATGCCTCACTTCAGGTTCACTGTATCCCTTGGACTTTCTTATTGACGATGAAACACAGAAATTGCATCCGAATTTAATACAAAATCCGCAATGCGACCTGAAGTACAAGAGGGATGACACTCTAACTTTCTATGATTTGAACCACTACTGTGAGTCCAGTTTTAGATTCTGATGCTTCACTTCAGGTTTACTGTATCCCTTGGACCTTCTTATTGACGATGAAACACAGAAATTGCATCCGTATTAAATACAAGAGGCATAATGCCGACTTGAGTACAAGAAGATTGACACTTTAACTTTCTATGATTTGAAGCTCTCCTGTGTGTCCAGTTTTAGATTCCGATGCTTCACTTCAGGTTTACTGTATCCCTTGGACCTTCCTATTGACGATGAAACACAGAAATTGCATCCGAATTAAATACAAAAGGCACAATGACGACTTAAGTACAAGAGGATTAACACTCTAACTTTCTATTATTTGAACCTCTCCTGTGAGTCCAGTTTTAGATTCCGGTGCTTCACTTCAGGTTTACTGTTTCACTTGGACCTTCTTATTGACGATGAAACACAGAAATTGCATACGAATTTAATACAAAAAACACAATGCCGACTTAAGTACATGAGGACTGCACTCTAACTTTCTATGATTTGAACCTCTCCTGTGAGTGCAGTTTTAGATTCCGATGCTCCACTTCAGGTTTACTGTATACCTTGGGCCATCTTATTGACGATGAAACGCAGATATTGCATCCGAATTTAATACAAAAGGCACAAGAGGACTGACACTCTAACTCTATGATTTTAACCTCTCCTGTGAGTCCAGTTTTAGTGTCCGATGCTTCACTTCTGGTTTACTGTATCTCTTGGACGTTCTTATTGACGATGAAACACAGTAATTGCTTCCGAATTTAATACAAAAGGCTCAATGGCGACTTAATTACAAGGGGACTGACACTCTAACTTTCTATGATTTGAACCTCTCGTGTGATTCCAGATTTAGATTCCGATGCTGCACTTCAGGTTTACTGTATCCCTTGTAACTTCTTATTGACGATGAAACACAAAAATTGCATCCGAATTTATTACAAAAAGCACAATGCCGACTTATGTACAAGAGGACTGACACTCTAACTTTCTTTGATTTGAACCTCTCCTGTGTGTCCAGTTTTACATTCCGATGCTTCACTTCAGGTTTACTGTATCCCTTGGACCTTCTTACTGACGATGAAACACAGAAATTGCATCCGATTTTAAGAAAAAAAGCACAATGCCGACTTAAGTACAAGAAGGACTGACACTCTTTCTATGATTTGAACCACTTCTCTGAGTCCAGTTTTAGATTCCGATGTCTCACTTCAGGTTTACTGTATCCCTTGGACCTTCTTATTGACGATGAAAACAGAAATTGAGTCCGAATTTAATACAAAAGGCACAATGCGGACTTGAGTACAAGAGGACTGACAGTCTAACTTTTTTATGATTAGAACCTCTCCTGTGTGTCCAGTTTTAGATTCCGATGCTTCACTTCAGGTTTACTGTATCCCTTGGACCTTCTTATTGACGATGAAAACAGTAATTGCATCCGAATTTAATACAAAAGGCACAATGCCGACATAAGTACAAGAGGACTGACACTCTAACTTTCTTTGATTTGTACCTCTCCTGTGAGTCCAGTTTTAGATCCGATGCTTCACTTCAGGTTTACTGTATCCCTTGGACCTTCTTACTGACGATGAAACACAGAAATTGCATCCGAATTTAAGACAAAAAGCACAATGCCGACTTAAGTACAAGAAGGACTGACACTCTAACTTTCGATGATTCGAACCTCTCCTGTGAGTCCAGACTTGGATTCCGATGCTTCACTTCAGGTTTACTGTATCCCTTGGACCTTCTTATTGACGATGAAACACAGAAATTGCATCCGAATTTAATACAAAAGGCACAATGCTGACTTAAGTACAGGAGCACTGACACTCTAACTTTCTATGATTTGAACCTCTACTGTGAGTCCAGTTTTAGATTCCGATGATTCTCTTCAGGTTTGCTGTATCCCTTGGACCTTCTTATTGACGATGAAACACAGAAATTGCATCCAATTAATACAAAAGGCACAATACCGACTTAAGTACAAGCGGACTGTCACTCTAACATTCTATAACTTGAACATCTCCTGTGAGTCCAGTTTTAGATTCCGATGCTTTACTTCAGGTTTACTGTATCCCTTGGACACTTTTATTGACGATGAAACACAGAAATTGCATCCGAATTTAATACAAAAGGCACAATGCCGACTTAAGTACAGGAGGACTGACACTCTAACTTTCTATGATTTGAACCTCTCCTGTGAGTCCAGCTTTAGATTCTGATGCTTCACTTCAGGTTTACTGTATCACTTCGATCTTCTTATTGACGATGAAACACAGAAATTGCATCCGATGTTAATACAAAAGGCACAATGCCGACTTAAGTACAAGCGGACTAACACTCTAACTTTCTATGATTTGAACCTCTCCTGTGAGTCCAGTTTTAGATTCCGATGCTTCACTTCAGGTTTACACAGTCCCTTGGACCGTCTTATTGACGATGAAACACAGAAATAGCACCCGAATTTAATACAAAATGCACAATGCGGCGTGAAGTACAAGACGACTGACACTCTAACTTTCTATGATATGAACCACTTCTGTTAGTCCAGTTTTAGATTCCGATGCTTCACTCAAGGTTTACTGTATCCCTTGGACCTTCTTATTGACGATGAAACACAGAAATTGCATCCTAATTTAATACAAAAGGCACAATGCGGACTCGAGTACAAGAGGACTCACACTCTAACTTTCTATGATTTGAACCTCTCCTGTGTGTCCAGTTTTAGACTCCGATGCTCCACTTCAGGTTTACTGTATCGCTTGGACCTTCTTATTGACGATGAAAATAGAAATTACATCCGAATTTAATACAAAAGGCACAATGTCTACTTAAGTACAAGAGGACTGACACTCTAACTTTCTATGATTTGTACCACTCCTGTGAGTCCAGTTTTGGATTCCGATGCTTCACTTCAGGTTTACTGTAGCCCTTGGACCTTCTTATTGACGATGAAACACAGAAATTGCATCCGAATTTAAGACAAAAAGCACAATGCCGACTTAAGTACAAGAGGACTGACACTCTAACTTTCGATGATTTGAACCTCTCTTGTGAGTCCAGACTTGGGGTCCGATGCTTCACTTCAGGTTTACTGTATCCCATGGACCTTCTTATTGACGATGAAACACAGAAATTGCATCCGAATTTAATACAAAAGGCACAATGCCGACTTAAGTACAAGAGGACTGACACTCTAACTTTCTATGATTTGAACCTCTACTGTGAGTCCAAACTTGGTTTTCGATGCTTCTCTTGAGGTTTTCTGTATCCCTTGGACCTTGTTATTGACGATGAAACACAGAAATTGCATCCCAATTTAATACAAAAGGCACAATGCCGACTTAAGTACAAGCGGACTGACACTCTAACATTCTATACTTTGAACATCTCCTGTGAGTCCAGTTTTAGATTCCGATGCTTTACTTCAGGTTTACTGTATCCCTTGGACACTTTTATTGACGATGAAACACGGAAATTGCATCCGAATTAAATACAAAAGGCACAATGCCGACCTAAGTACAAGAGGACTGACAATCTAACTTTCTATGATTTGAACCTCTCCTGTGATTCCAGTTTTAGATTCCGATGCTACACTTCAAGTTTACTGTATCACTTGTACCTTCTTATAACGATGAAACACAGAAATTGCATCCGAATTTATTAGAAAAGGCACAATGCCGACTTCAGTACAAGAGGACTGACACACTAACGTTCTTTGATTTGAACCTCTCCTGTGATTCCGGTTTTAGATTCCGATGCTTCACTTCAGGTTTACTGTATCCGTTGGACCTTCTTATTGACGATGAATACAGAAATTGCATCCGAGTTTAATACAAAAGGCACAATGCCGACCTAAGTACAAGAGGACTGACACCCTAACTTTCTATGAGTTCAACCTCTTCTGTGAGTCCAGTTTTAGATTCCGATGCCTCACTTCAGGTTCACTGTATCCCTTGGACCTTCTTATTGACGATGAAACACAGAAATTGCATCCGAATTTATTACAAAATCCGCAATGCGGCCTGAAGTACAAGAGGACTGACACTCTAACTTTCTATGATTTGAACCACTCCTGTGAGTCCAGTTTTAGATTCCGATGCTTCACTTCAGGTTTACTGTATCCCTTGGACCTTCTTATTGACGATGAAACACAGAAATTGCATCCGTATTTAATACAAAAGGCAAAATGCCGACTTGAGTACAAGAAGACTGACACTCTAACTTTCTATGATTTGAAGCTCTCCTGTGTGTCCAGTTTTAGATTCCAATGCTTCACTTCAGGTTTACTGTATCCCTTGGACCTTCTTATTGACGATGAAACACAGAAATTGCATCCGAATTTAATACAAAAGGCACAATGCCGACTTAAGTACAAGAGGATTAACACTCTAAATTTCTATTATTTGAACCTCTCCTGTGAGTCCAGTTTTAGATTCCGGTGCTTCACTTCAGGTTTACTGTATCACTAGGACCTTCTTATTGACGATGAAACACAGAAATTGCATCCGAATTTAATACAAAAAACACAATGCCGACTTAAGTACATGAGGACTGACACTCTAACTTTCTATGATTTGAACCTCTCCTGTGAGTGCAGTATTAGATTCCGATGCTTCACTTCAGGTTTACTGTATACCTTGGTCCATCTTATTGACGACGAAACGCAGATATTGCATCCGAATTTAATACAAAAGGCACAATGCCGACTTAAGTACAAGAGGACTGACAGTCTAACTCTCTATGATTTTAACCTCTCCTGTGAGTACAGTTTTAGTGTCCGATGCTTCACTTCTGGTTTACTGTATCGCTTGGACGTTCTTATTGACGATGAAACACAGTAATTGCTTCCGAATTTAATACAAAAGGCTCAATGCCGACTTAAGTACAGGAGGACTGACACTCTAACTTTCTATGATTTGAACCTCTACTGTGAGTCCAGTTTTAGATTCCCATGCTTCTCTTCAGGTCTACTGTATCCCTTGGACCTTCTTATTGACGATGAAACACAGAAATTGCATCCCAATTTAATACCAAAGGCACAATGCCGAGTTAAGTACAAGCGGACTGACACTCTAACATTCTATAATTTGAACCTCTCCTGTGAGTCTAGTTTTAGATTCCGATGCTTCACTTCAGGTTTACTGTATCACTTCGATCTTCTTATTGACGATGAAACACAGAAATTGCATCCGAATTTAAGACAAAAAGCACAATGCCGACTTAAGTACAAGAGGACTGACACTCTAACTTTCGATGATTTGAACCTCTCCTGTGAGTCCAGACTTGGGGTCCGATGCTTCACTTCAGGTTTACTGTATCCCATGGACCTTCGTATTGACGATGAAACACAGAAATTGCATCCGAATTTAATACAAAAAGCACAATGCCGACTTAAGTACAAGAGGACTGACACTCTAACTTTCTATGATTTGAACCTCTACTGTGAGTCCAAACTTGGTTTTCGATGCTTCTCTTGAGGTTTTCTGTATCCCTTGGACCTTGTTATTGACGATGAAACACAGAAATTGCATCCCAATTTAATACAAAAGGCACAATGCCGACTTAAGTACAAGCGGACTGACACTCTAACATTCTATAATTTGAACATCTCCTGTGAGTCCAGTTTTAGATTCCGATGCTTTACTTCAGGTTTACTGTATCCCTTGGACACTTTTATTGACGATGAAACACAGAAATTGCATCCGAATTAAATACAAAAGGCACATTGCCGACCTAAGTACAAGAGGACTGACACTCTAACTTTCTATGATTTGAACCTCTCCTGTGAGTCCAGTTTTAGATTCCGATGCTACACTTCAAGTTTACTGTATCACTTGTACCTTCTTATTAACGATGAAACACAGAAATAGCATCCGAATTTATTAGAAAAGGCACAATGCCGACTTAAGTACAAGGGGACTGACACACTAACATTCTTTGATTTGAACCTCTCCTGTGATTCCGGTTTTAGATTCCGATTCTTCACTTCAGGTTTACTGTATCCGTTGGACCTTCTTATTGACGGTGAATACAGAAAATGCATCCGAGTTTAATACAAAAGGCACAATGCCGACCTAAGTACAAGAGGACTGACACTCTAACTTTCTATGAGTTCAACCTCTTCTGTGAGTCCAGTTTTAGATTCCGATGCCTCACTTCAGGTTCACTGTATCCCTTGGACCTTCTTATTGACGATGAAACACAGAAATTGCATCCGAATTTATTACAAAATCCGCAATGCGGCCTGAAGTACAAGTGGACTGACACTCTAAGTTTCTATGATTTTAACCACTCCTGTGAGTCCAGTTTTAGATTCCGATGCTTCACTTCAGGTTTACTGTATCCCTTGGACCTTCTTATTGACGATGAAAACAGCAATTGCATCCGAATTTAATACAAAAGGCACAATGCCGACTTAAGTACAAGAGGACTGACACTCTAACTTTCTATGATTTGAACCTCTACTGTGAGTCCAGTCTTGGTTTTCGAAGCTTCTCTTGAAATTTTCTGTATCCCTTGGACCTTGTTATTGACGATGAAACACAGAAATTGCATCCCAATTTAATACAAAAGGCACAATGACGACTTAAGTACAAGCGAACTGACACTCTAACATTCTATACTTTGAACATCTCCTGTGAGTCCAGTTTTAGATTCCGATGCCTGACTTCAGGTTCACTGTATCCCTTGGACCTTCTTATTGACGATGAAACACAGAAATTGCATCCGAATTTATTACAAAATCCGCAATGCGGCCTGAAGTACAAGTGGACTGACACTCTAAGTTTCTATGATTTTAACCACTCCTGTGAGTCCAGTTTTAGATTCCGATGCTTCACTTCAGGTTTACTGTATCCCTTGGACCTTCTTATTGACGATGAAAACAGCAATTGCATCCGAATTAAATACAAAAGGCACAATGCCGACCTAAGTACAAGAGGACTGACAATCTAACTTTCTATGATTTGAACCTCTCCTGTGAGTCCAGTTTTAGATTCCGGTGCTTCACTTCAGGTTTACTGTATCACTAGGACCTTCTTATTGACGATGAAACACAAAAATTGCATCCGAATTTAATACAAAAAACACAATGCCGACTTAAGTACATGAGGACTGACCCTCTAACTTTCTATGATTTGAACCTCTCCTGTGATTCCAGATTTAGATTCCGATGCTACACTTCAGGTTTACTGTATCCCTTGTAACGTCTTATTGACGATGAAACACAAAAATTGCATCCGAATTTATTACAAAAGGCACAATGCCGACTTATGTACAAGAGGACTGACACTCTAACTTTCTTTGATTTGAACCTCACCTGAGAGTCCAGTTTTAGATTCTGATGCTTCACTTGAGGTTTTTTGTATCCCTTGGACCTTCTTATTGACGATGAAAACAGTAATTGCATCCGAACTTAATACAATAGTCACAATGCCGACTTAAGTACATGAGGACTGACACTCTTTCTATGATTTGAACCTCTTCTGTGAGTCCACTTTTAGATTCCGATGTCTCACTTCAGGTTTACTGTATCCCTTCGACCTTCTTATTGACGATGAAACACAGAAATTGCATCCTAAATTAATACAAAAGGCACATTGCGGACTTGAGTACAAGAGGTCTGACACTCTAACTTACTATGATTTGAACCTCTCCTGTGAGTCCAGTTTTAGATTCCGATGCTACACTTCAAGTTTACTGTATCACTTGTACCTTCTTATAAACGATGAAACACAGAAATTGCATCCGAATTTATTAGAAAAGGCACAATCCCGACTTAAGTACAAGAGGACTGACACACTAACGTTCTTTGATTTGAACCTCTCCTGTAATTCCGGTTTTAGATTCCGATGCTTCACTTCAGGTTTACTGTATCCGTTGGACCTTCTTATTGACGATGAATACAGAAATTGCATCCGAGTTTAATACAAAAGGCACAATGCCGACCTAAGTACAAGAGGACTGACACTCTAACTTTCTATGAGTTCAACCTCTTCTGTGAGTCCAGTTTTAGATTCCGATGCCTCACTTCAGGTTCACTGTATCCCTTGGACCTTTTTATTGACGATGAAACACAGAAATTGCATCAGAATTTATTACAAAATCCGCAATGCGGCCTGAAGTACAAGAGGACTGACACTCTAACTTTCTATGATTTGAACCACTCCTGTGAGTCCAGTTTTAGATTCCGATGCTTCACTTCAGGTTTACTGTATCCCTTGGACCTTTTTATTGACGACGAAACACAGAAATTGCATCCGTATTTAATACAAAAGGCAAAATGCCGACTTGAGTACAAGAAGACTGACACTCTAACTTTCTATGATTTGAAGCTCTCCTGTGTGTCCAGTTTTAGATTCCAATGCTTCACTTCAGGTTTACTGTATCCCTTGGACCTTCTTATTGACGATGAAACACAGAAATTGCATCCGAATTTAATACAAAAGGCACAATGCCGACTTAAGTACAAGAGGATTAACACTCTAACTTTCTATTATTTGAACGTCTCCTGTGAGTCCAGTTTTAGATTCCGGTGCTTCACTTCAGGTTTACTGTATCACTAGGACCTTCTTATTGACGATGAAACACAGAAATTGCATCTGAATTTAATACAAAAAACACAATGCCGACTTAAGTACATGAGGACTGACACTCTAACTTTCTATGATTTGAACCTCTCCTGTGAGTGCAGTATTAGATTCCGATGCTTCACTTCAGGTTTACTGTATACCTTGGTCCATCTTATTGACGACGAAACGCAGATATTGCATCCGAATTTAATACAAAAGGCACAATGCCGACTTAAGTACAAGAGGACTGACAGTCTAACTCTCTATGATTTTAACCTCTCCTGTGAGTACAGTTTTAGTGTCCGATGCTTCACTTCTGGTTTACTGTATCTCTTGGACGTTCTTATTGACGATGAAACACAGTAATTGCTTCCGAATTTAATACAAAAGGCTCAATGCCGACTTAAGTACAGGAGGACTGACACTCTAACTTTCTATGATTTGAACCTCTACTGTGAGTCCAGTTTTAGATTCCCATGCTTCTCTTCAGGTCTACTGTATCCCTTGGACCTTCTTATTGACGATGAAACACAGAAATTGCATCCGAATTTAATACAAAAAACACAATGCCGACTTAAGTACAAGAGGACTGACACTCTAACATTCTATACTTTGAACATCTCCTGTGAGTCCAGTTTTAGATTCCGATGCTTTACTTCAGGTTTACTGTATCCCTTGGACACTTTTATTGACGATGAAACACAGAAATTGCATCCGAATTAAATACAAAAGGCACAATGCCGACCTAAGTACAAGAGGACTGACACTCTAACTTTCTATGATTTGAACCTCTCCTGTGAGTCCAGTTTTAGATACCGATGCTACACTTCAAGTTTACTGTATCACTTGTACCTTCTTATTAACGATGAAACACAGAAATAGCATCCGAATTTATTAGAAAAGGCACAATGCCGACTTAAGTACAAGGGGACTGACACACTAACATTCTTTGATTTGAACCTCTCCTGTGATTCCGGTTTTAGATTCCGATGCTCACTTCAGGTTTACTGTATCCGATGGACCTTGTTATTGACGGTGAATACAGAAATTGCATCCGAGTTTAATACAAAAGGCACAATGCCGACCTAAGTACAAGAGGACTGACACTCTAACTTTCTATGAGTTCAACCTCTTCTGTGAGTCCAGTTTTAGATTCCGATGCCTCACTTCAGGTTCACTGTATCCCTTGGACCTTCTTATTGACGATGAAACACAGAAATTGCATCCGAATTTATTACAAAATCCGCAATGCGGCCTGAAGTACAAGAGGACTGACACTCTAAGTTTCTGTGATTTTAACCACTCCTGTGAGTCCAGTTTTAGATTCCGATGCTTCACTTCAGGTTTACTGTATCCCTTGGACCTTCTTATTGACGATGAAAACAGCAATTGCATCCGAATTTAATACAAAAGGCACAATGCCGACTTAAGTACAAGTGGACTGACACTCTAACTATCTATGATTTGAACCTCTACTGTGAGTCCAGTCTTGGTTTTCGAAGCTTCTCTTGAGGTTTTCTGTATCCCTTGGACCTTGTTATTGACGATGAAACACAGAAATTGCATCCCAATTTAATACAAAAGGCACAATGACGACTTAAGTACAAGCGGACTGACACTCTAACATTCTATACTTTGAACATCTCCTGTGAGTCCAGTTTTAGATTCCGATGCTTTACTTCAGGTTTACTGTATCCCTTGGACACTTTTATTGACGATGAAACACAGAAATTGCATCCGAATTAAATACAAAAGGCACAATGCCGACCTAAGTACAAGAGGACTGACAATCTAACTTTCTATGATTTGAACCTCTCCTGTGAGTCCAGTTTTAGATTCCGGTGCTTCACTTCAGGTTTACTGTATCACTAGGACCTTCTTATTGACGATGAAACACAGAAATTGCATCCGAATCTAATACAAAAAACACAATGCCGACTTAAGTACATGAGGACTGACCCTCTAACTTTCTATGATTTGAACCTCTCCTGTGATTCCAGATTTAGATTCCGATGCTACACTTCAGGTTTACTGTATCCCTTGTAACGTCTTATTGACGATGAAACACAAAAATTGCATCCGAATTTATTACAAAAGGCACAATGCCGACTTATGTACAAGAGGACTGACACTCTAACTATCTTTGATTTGAACCTCACCTGAGAGTCCAGTTTTAGATTCTGATGCTTCACTTCAGGTTTTTTGTATCCCTTGGACCTTCTTATTGACGATGAAAACAGTAATTGCATCCGAACTTAATACAATAGTCACAATGCCGACTTAAGTACATGAGGACTGACACTCTTTCTATGATTTGAACCTCTTCTGTGAGTCCACTTTTAGATTCCGATGTCTTACTTCAGGTTTACTGTATCCCTTCGACCTTCTTATTGACGATGAAACACAGAAATTGCATCCTAAATTAATACAAAAGGCACATTGCGGACTTGAGTACAAGAGGACTGACACTCTAACTTACTATGATTTGAACCTCTCCTGTGTGTCCAGTTTTAGATTCCGATGCTGCACTTCAGGTTTACTGTATCCCTTGGACCTTCTTATTTACGATGAAAACAGAAATTGCATCCGAATTTAATACAAAAAGCACAATGCCGACTTAAGTACAAGAAGGACTGACACTCTAACTTTCGATGATTCGAGCCACTCCTGTGAGTCCATACTTGGATTCCGATGCTTCACTTCAGGTTTACTGTATCCCTTGGACCTTCTTATTGACGATGAAACACAGAAATTGCATCCGAATTTAATACAAAAGGCACAATGCCGACTTAAGTACAGGAGGACTGACACTCTAACTTTCTATGATTTGAACCTCTACTGTGAGTCCAGTTTTAGATCCCCATGCTTCTCTTCAGGTCTACTGTATCCCTTGGACCTTCTTATTGACGATGAAACACAGAAATTGCATCCCAATTTAATACCAAAGGCACAATGCCGACTTAAGTACAAGCGGACTGACACTCTAACATTCTATAATTTGAACCTCTCCTGTGAGTCTAGTTTTAGATTCCGATGCTTCACTTCAGGTTTACTGTATCACTTCGATCTTCTTATTGACGATGAAACACAGAAATTGCATCCGATGTTAATACAAAAGGGACAATGCCGACTTAAGTACAAGAGGACTAACACTCTAACTTTCTATGATTTGAACCTCTCCTGTGAGTCCAGTTTTAGATTCCGATGCTTCACTTCAGGTTTACACAGTCCCTTGGACCGTCTTATTGACGATGAAACACAGAAATAGCATCCGAATTTAATACAAAATGCACAATGCGGCCTGAAGTACAAGAGGACTGACACTCTAACTTTCTATGATTTGAACCACTCCTGTGAGTCGAGTTTTAGATTCCGATGCTTCACTTCAGGTTTACTGTATCCCTTGGACCTTCTTATTGACGATGAAACACAGAAATTGCATCCTAATTTAATACAAAAGGCACAATGCGGGCTTGAGTACAAGAGGAATGACACTCTAACTTTCTATGATTTGAACCTCTTCTGTGTGTCCAGTTTTAGATTCCGATGCTTCACTCCAGGTTTACTGTATCGCTTGGACCTTCTTATTGACGATGAAAACAGAAATTGCATCCGAATTTAACACAAATGGCACAATGCCGACTGAAGTACAAGAGGACTGACACTCTAACTTTCTATGATTTGTACCCCTCCTGTGAATCCTGTTTTGGATTCCGATGCTTCACTTCAGGTTTGCAGTACCCCTTGGACCTTCTTATTGACGATGAAACACAGAAATTGCATTCGAATTTAAGACAAAAAGCACAATACCGACTTAAGTACAAGAGGACTGACACTCTAACTTTCGATGATTTGAACCTCTCCTGTGAGTCCAGACTTGGGGTCCGATGCTTCACTTCAGGTTTACTGTATCCCTTGGACCTTCTTATTGACGATGAAACACAGAAATTGCATCCCATTTTAATACAAAAGGCACAATGCCGACTTAAATACAAGCGGACTGACCCTCTGGCATTCTATAATTTGAACATCTCCTGTGAGTCCAGTTTTAGATTCCGATGCTTTACTTCAGGTTTACTGTATCCCTTGGACTCTTTTATTGACGATGAAACACAGAAATTGCATCCGAATTAAATACAAAAAGCACAATTCCGACTTAAGTACAAGAGGACTGACACTCTAACATTCTATGATTTGAACCTCTCCTGTGAGTCCAGTTTTAGATTCCGATGCTTCACTTCAGGTTTACTGTATCGCTTCGATCTTCTTATTCACGATGAAACACAGAAATTGCATCCGATTTTAATACAAAAGGCACAATGCCGACTTAAGTAATGGAGGACTGACACTCTAACTTTCTATGATTTGAACCTCTCCTGTGAGTCCAGTTTTTGATTCCGATGCTTCACTTCAGGTTTACACAGTCCCTTGGACCGTCTTATTGACGATGAAACACAGAAATAGCATCAGAATTTAATACAAAAGGCACAATGCCGACTTAAGTACAAGAGGACTGACACTCTAACCTTCTATGATTTGAACCTCTCCTGTGAGTCCAGTTTTAGATTCCGATGCTTCACTTCAGGTTTACAGTATATCTTGGACCTTCTTATTGACGATGAAACACAGATATTGTATCCGAATTTAATACAAAAGGCACCATGGCGACTTAAGTACTAGAGGACTGACACTCTAACTCTCTATGATTTTAACCTCTCCTGTGAGTCCAGTTTTAGAGTCCGGTGCTTTACTTCTGGTTCACTGTATCCCTTGGACGGTCTTATTGACGATGAAACACAGTAATTGCTTCCGAATCTAACACAAAAGGCACAATGCCGACATAATTACAAGAGGACTGACACTCTAACTTTCTATGATTTGAACCTCTCCTGTGAGTCCAGTTTTAGATTCCGATGCTTCACTTCAGGTTCACAGTATACCTTAGACCTTCTTATTGACGATGAAACATAGATATTGCTTCCGAATTTAATACAAAAGGCACCATGCCGACTTAAGTACTAGAGGTCTGACACTCTAACTCTCTATGATTTAAACCTCTCCTGTGAGTCCAGTTTTTGATTCCGATGCTTCACATCAGGTTTACACAGTCCCTTGGACCGTCTTATTGACGATGAAACACAGAAATTGCATCCTAATTTAATACAAAAGGCACAATGCGGACTTGAGTACAAGAGGACTGACACTCTAACTTTCTATGATTTGAACCTCTCCTGTGTGTCCAGTTTTACATTCCGATGCTTCACTTCAGGTTTACTGTATCGCTTGGACCTTCTTATTGACGATGAAAACAGAAATTGCATCCGAATTTAATACAAAAGGCACAATGCCGACTTAAGTACAAGAGGACTGACACTCTAACTTTCTATGATTTGTACCTCTCCTGTGAGTCCAGTTTTGGATTCCGATGCTTCACTTCAGGTTTACAGTACCCCTTGGTCCTTCTTATTGACGATGAAACACAGAAATTGCATCCGAATTTAAGACAAAAAGCACAATGCCGACTTAAGTACAAGAGGACTGACACTCTAACTTTCGATGATTTGAACCTCTCCTGTGAGTCCAGACTTGGGGTCCGATGCTTCACTTCAGGTTTACTGTATCCATTGGACCTTCTTATTGACGATGAAACACAGAAATTGCATCCGAATTTAATACAAAAGGCACAATGCCGACTTAAGTACAAGAGGACTGACACTCCAACTTTCTATGATTTGAACCTCTACTGTGAGTCCAGTCTTAGATTTCGATGCTTCTCTTCAGGTTTTCTGTATCCCTTGGACCTTCTTATTGACGATGAAACACAGATATTGCATCCCAATTTAATACTAAAGGCACAATGCCGACTTAAGTACAAGCGGACTGACACTCTAACATTCTATAATTTGAACATCTCCTGTGAGTCCAGTTTTAGATTCCGATGCTTTACTTCAGGTTTACTGTATCCCTTGGACACTTTTATTGACGATGAAACACAGAAATTGCACCTGAATTAAATACAAAAGGCACAATTCCGACTTAAGTACAAGAGGACTGACACTCTAACATTCTATGATATGAACCTCTCCTGTGGGTCCAGTTTTAGATTCCGATGCTTCACTTCAGGTTTACTGAATCGCTTCGATCTTCTTATTGACGATGAAACACAGAAATTGCATCCGATATTAATACAAAAGGGACAATGCCGACTTAAGTACAAGAGGACTAACACTCTAACTTTCTATGATTTGAACCTCTCCTATGAGTCCAGTTTTAGATTCCGATGATTCACTTCAGGTTTACACAGTCCCTAGGACCGTGTTATTGACGATGAAACACAGAAATAGCATCCGAATTTAATACAAAATGCACAATGCGGCCTGAAGTACAAGAGGACTGACACTCTTTCAATGATTTGAACCACTCCTGTGAGTCCAGTTTTAGATTCCGATACTTCACTTCAGGTTTACTGTATCCCTTGGACCTTCTTATTGACGATGAAACACAGAAATTGCATCCTAAATTAATACAAAAATCACAATGCGGACTTGAGTACAAGAGGACTGACACTCTAACTTTCTATGATTTGAACCTCTCCTGTGTGTCCAGTTTTAGATTACGATGCTTCACTTCAGGTTTACTGTATCGCTTGGACCTTCTTATTGACGATGAAAACAGAAATTGCATCCGAATTTAATACAAAAGGCACAATGCCGACTTAAGTACAAGAGGACTGACACTCTCACTTTCTATGATTTGTACCTCTCCTGTGAGTCCAGACTTGGGGTCCGATGATTCAGTTCAGGTTTACTGTATCCCTTGGACCTTCTTATTGACGATGAAACACAGAAATTGCATTCGAATTTAATACAAAAGGCACAATGCCGACTTAAGTTCAAGAGGACTGACACTCTAACTTTCTATGATTTGAACCTCTCCTGTGAGTCCAGACTTGGATTCCGATGCTTCACTTCAGGTTTTCTGTATCCCTTGGATCTTCTTATTGACGATCAAACACAGAAATTGCATCCGAATTTAATACAAAAGGCACAATGCCGACATAAGTACAAGAGGACTGACACTCTAACCTTCTATGATTTGAACCTCTCCTGTGAGTCCAGTTTTAGATTCCGATGCTTCACTTCAGGTTTACTGTATACCTTGGACCTTCTTATTGACGATGAAACACAGATATTGTATCCGAATTTAATATAAAAGGCACCATGCCGACTTAAGTACTAGAGGACTGACACTCTAACTCTCTATGATTTTAACCTCTCCTGTGAGTCCAGTTTTAGAGTCCGGTGCTTCACTTCTGGTTTACTGTATCCCTTGGACGTTCTTATTGACGATGAAACACAGTAATTGCTTCCGAATCTAACACAAAAGGCACAATGCCGACTTAATTACAAGAGGACTGACACTCTAACATTCTATGATTTGAACCTCTCCTGTGGTTCCAGTTTTAGATTCCGATGCTTCACTTCAGGTTTACTGTATCCCTTGGACCCTCTTACTGACGATGAAACACAGTAATTGCTTCCGAATTTAATACAAAAGGCACAATGCCGACTTAATTATAAGAGGACTGACACTCTAACTTTCTTTGATTTGAACCTCTCCTGTGAGTCCAGTTTTAGATTCCGATGCTTCACTTCAGGTTTACTGTATCGCTTGGACCTTCTTATTGACGATGAAAACAGAAATTACATCCGAATTTAATACAAAAGGCACAATGCCGACTTAAGTACAAGCGGACTGACACTCTAACTTTCTATGAATTGAACCTCTTCTGTGAGTCCAGTTTTAGATTCCGATGTCTCACTTCAGGTTTACTGTATCCCTTGGAATTTCTTATTGACGATGAAACACAGAAATTGCATCCGAATTTAATACAAAATGCACATTGCGGCCTGAAGTACAAGAGGACTGACACTCTAATTTTCTATGATTTGAACCACTCCTGTGAGTCCAGTTTTAGATTGCGATGCTTCACTTCAGGTTTACTGTATCCCTTGGACCTTCTTACTGACAATGAAACACAGAAATTGCATCCGAATTTTATACAAAAACCACAATGCGGACTTAAGTACATGAGGACTGCCACTCTAACTTTCTATGATTTGAAACTCTCCTGTGAGTGCGGTTTTAGGTTCCGATGCTTCACTTCACGTTTACCGTATCCCGTGGATCTTTTTATTGACGATGAAAGCAGAAGTTGCATCCGATTTTAATACAAAAGGCAGAATGCCGACTTAAGTTCAAGAGGACTGACACTCTAACTTTCTATGATTTGAACCTCTCCTGTGAGTCCAGACTTGGATTCCGATGCTTCACATCAGGTTTTTCTGTATCCCTTGGATCTTCTTATTGACGATCAAACACAGAAATTGCATCCGAATTTAATACAAAAGGCACAATGCCGACATAAGTACAAGAGGACTGACACTCTAACCTACTATGATTTGAACCTCTCCTGTGAGTCCAGTTTTAGATTCCGATGCTTCACTTCAGGTTTACTGTATACCTTGGACCTTCTTATTGACGATGAAACACAGATATTGTATCCGAATTTAATATAAAAGGCACCATGCCGACTTAAGTACTAGAGGACTGACACTCTAACTCTCTATGATTTTAACCTCTCCTGTGAGTCCAGTTTTAGAGTCCGGTGCTTCACTTCTGGTTTACTGTATCCCTTGGACGTTCTTATTGACGATGAGACACAGTAATTGCTTCCGAATCTAACACAAAAGGCACAATGCCGACTTAATTACAAGAGGACTGACACTCTAACTTTCTATGATTTGAACCTCTCCTGAGAGTCCAGACTTGGATTCCGATGCTTCACTTCAGGTTTTCTGTATCCCTTGGATCTTCTTACTGGCGATCAAACACAGAAATTGCATCCGAATTTAATACAAAAGGCACAATGCCAACTTAAGTACAAGAGGACTGACACTCAAACTTTCAATGATTTGAACCTCTCCTGTAAGTCCAGTCTTAGATTCCGATGCTTCTCTTCAGGTTTACTGTATCCCTCGGACCTTCTTATTGACGATGAAACACAGAAATTGCATCCGAATTTAATACAAAAGGCACAATGCTGACTTAAGTACATGAGGACTGACACTCTAACTTTCTATGATTTGAACGTCTCCTGGGAGTCAAGTTTTAGATTCCGGTGCTTTACTTCAGGTTACTGTATCCCTTGGACCTTTTTATTGACGATGAAAAATAGAAATTGCATCCAAATTAAATACAAAAGGCACAATGCCGACTTAAGTACAAGAGGACTAACACTCTAACTTTCTATGATTTGAACCTCTCCTGTGAGTTTATTTATAGATTCCGATGCTTCACTGCAGGTATACTCAGTCCCTTGGACCGTCTTATTGACGATGAAACACAGAAATTGGATCCGAATTTAATACAAAAGGCAAAATGCCGACTTAAGTACATGAGGACTGACACTCTTCCTATGACTTGAACCTCTTCTGTGTGTCCAGTTTTAGATTACGATGTCTCACTTCAGGTTTACTGAATCCCTTGGACCTTCTTGTTGACGATGAAACACAGAAATTGCATCCTACATTAATACAAAAGGCACAATGAGGACTAAAGTACAAGAGGACAGACACTCTAACCTTCTATGATTTGAACCTCTCCTGTGAGTCCAGTTTTAGATTCCGATGCTTCACTTCAGGTTTACAGTATACCTTGGACCTTCTTATTGACGATGAAACACAGATATTGCATCCGAATTTAATACAAAAGGCACCATGGCGACTTAAGTACTAGAGGACTGACACTTTAACTCTCTATGATTTTAACCTCTCCTGCGAGTCCAGTTTTAGAGTCCGGTGCTTCACTTCTGGTTCACTGTATCCCTTGGACGTTCTTATTGACGATGAAACACAGTAATTGCTTCCGAATCTAACACAAAAGGCACAATGCCGACATAATTACAAGAGGACTGACACTCTAACCTTCTATGATTTGAACCTCTCCTGTGAGTCCAGTTTTAGATTCCGATGCTTCACTTCAGGTTCACAGTATACCTTAGACCTTCTTATTGACGATGAAACATAGATATTGCATCCGAATTTAATACAAAAGGCACCATGCCGACTTAAGTACTAGAGGACTGACACTCTAACTCTCTATGATTTAAACCTCTCCTGTGGGTCCAGTTTTTGATTCCGATGCTTCACATCAGGTTTACACAGTCCCTTGGACCGTCTTATTGACGATGAAACACAGAAATTGCATCCTAATTTAATACAAAAGGCACAATGCGGACTTGAGTACAAGATAACTGACACTCTAACTTTCTATGATTTGAACCTCTCCTGTGTGGCCAGTTTTACATTCCGATGCTTCACTTCAGGTTTACTGTATCGCTTGGACCTTCTTATTGACGATGAAAACAGAAATTGCATCCGAATTTAATACAAAAGGCACAATGCCGACTTAAGTACAAGAGGACTGACACTCTAACTTTCGATGATTTGAACCTCTCCTGTGAGTCCAGACTTGGGGTCCGATGCTTCACTTCAGGTTTACTGTATCCATTGGACCTTCTTATTGACGATGAAACACAGAAATTGCATCCGAATTTAATACAAAAGGCACAATGCCGACTTAAGTACAAGAGGACTGACACTCCAACTTTCTATGATTTGAACCTCTACTGTGAGTCCAGTCTTAGATTTCGATGCTTCTCTTCAGGTTTTCTGTATCCCTTGGACCTTCTTATTGACGATGAAACACAGATATTGCATCCCAAATTAATACTAAAGGCACAATGCCGACTTAAGTACAAGCGGACTGACAGTCTAACATTCTATAATTTGAACATCTCCTGTGAGTCCAGTTTTAGATTCCGATGCTTTACTTCAGGTTTACTGTATCCCTTGGACACTTTTATTGACGATGAAACACAGAAATTGCACCCAAATTAAATACAAAAGGCACAATTCCGACTTAAGTACAAGAGGACTGACACTCTAACATTCTATGATTTGAACCTCTCCTGTGAGTCCAGTTTTAGATTCCGATGCTTCACTTCAGGTTTACTGAATCGCTTCGATCTTCTTATTGACGATGAAACACAGAAATTGCATCCGATATTAATACAAAAGGGACAATGCCGACTTAAGTACAAGAGGACTAACACTCTAACTTTCTATGATTTGAACCTCTCCTATGAGTCCAGTTTTAGATTCCGATGATTCACTTCAGGTTTACACAGTCCCTAGGACCGTGTTATTGACGATGAAACACAGAAATAGCATCCGAATTTAATACAAAATGCACAATGCGGCCTGAAGTACAAGAGGACTGACACTCTTTCAATGATTTGAACCACTCCTGTGAGTCCAGTTTTAGATTCCGATACTTCACTTCAGGTTTACTGTATCCCTTGGACCTTCTTATTGACGATGAAACACAGAAATTGCATCCTAAATTAATACAAAAATCACAATGCGGACTTGAGTACAAGAGGACTGACACTCTAACTTTCTATGATTTGAACCTCTCCTGTGTGTCCAGTTTTAGATTACGATGCTTCACTTCAGGTTTACTGTATACCTTGGACCTTCTTATTGACGATGAAACACAGATATTGTATCCGAATTTAATATAAAAGGCACCATGCCGACTTAAGTACTAGAGGACTGACACTCTAACTCTCTATGATTTTAACCTCTCCTGTGAGTCCAGTTTTAGAGTCCGGTGCTTCACTTCTGGTTTACTGTATCCCTTGGACGTTCTTATTGACGATGAAACACAGTAATTGCTTCCGAATCTAACACAAAAGGCACAATGCCGACTTAATTACAAGAGGACTGACACTCTAACTTTCTATGAATTGAACCTCTTCTGTGAGTCCAGTTTTAGATTCCGATGCCTCACTTCAGGTTTACTGTATCCCTTGGAGTTTCTTATTGACGATGAAACACAGAAATTGCATCCGAATTTAATACAAAATGCACAATGCGGCCTGAAGTACAAGAGGACTGACACTCTAATTTTCTATGATTTGAACCACTCCTGTGAGTCCAGTTTTAGATTGCGATGCTTCACTTCAGGTTTACTGTATCCCTTGGACCTTCTTACTGACAATGAAACACAGAAATTGCATCCGAATTTTATACAAAAACCACAATGCGGACTTAAGTACATGAGGACTGCCACTCTAACTTTCTATGATTTGAAACTCTCCTGTGAGTGCGGTTTTAGGTTCCGATGCCTCACTTCACGTTTACCGTATCCCGTGGATCTTTTTATTAACGATGAAAGCAGAAGTTGCATCCGATTTTAATACAAAAGGCAGAATGCCGACTTAAGTTCAAGAGGACTGACACTCTAACTTTCTATGATTTGAACCTCTCCTGTGAGTCCAGACTTGGATTCCGATGCTTCACTTCAGGTTTTCTGTATCCCTTGGATCTTCTTGTTGACGATCAAACACAGAAATTGCATCCGAATTTAATACAAAAGGCACAATGCCGACATAAGTACAAGAGGACTGACACTCTAACCTACTATGATTTGAACCTCTCCTGTGAGTCCAGTTTTAGATTCCGATGCTTCACTTCAGGTTTACTGTATACCTTGGACCTTCTTATTGACGATGAAACACAGATATTGTATCCGAATTTAATATAAAAGGCACCATGCCGACTTAAGTACTAGAGGACTGACACTCTAACTCTCTATGATTTTAACCTCTCCTGTGAGTCCAGTTTTAGAGTCCGGTGCTTCACTTCTGGTTTACTGTATCCCTTGGACGTTCTTATTGACGATGAGACACAGTAATTCCTTCCGAATCTAACACAAAAGGCACAATGCCGACTTAATTACAAGAGGACTGACACTCTAACTTTCTATGATTTGAACCTCTCCTGAGAGTCCAGACTTGGATTCCGATGCTTCACTTCAGGTTTTCTGTATCCCTTGGATATTCTTACTGGCGATCAAACACAGAAATTGCATCCGAATTTAATACAAAAGGCACAATGCCAACTTAAGTACAAGAGGACTGACACTCAAACTTTCAATGATTTGAACCTCTCCTGTAAGTCCAGTCTTAGATTCCGATGCTTCTCTTCAGGTTTACTGTATCCCTCGGACCTTCTTATTGACGATGAAACACAGAAATTGCATCCGAATTTAATACAAAAGGCACAATGCTGACTTAAGTACATGCGGACTGACACTCTAACTTTCTATGATTTGAACGTCTCCTGGGAGTCCAGTTTAAGATTCCGGTGCTTTACTTCAGGTTACTGTATCCCTTGGACCTTTTTATTGACGATGAAAAATAGAAATTGCATCCAAATTAAATACAAAAGGCACAATGCCGACTTAAGTACAAGAGGACTAACACTCTAACTTTCTATGATTTGAACCTCTCCTGTGAGTTCATTTATAGATTCCGATGCTTCACTGCAGGTATACTCAGTCCCTTGGACCGTCTTATTGACGATGTAACACAGAAATTGGATCCGAATTTAATACAAAAGGCAAAATGCCGACTTAAGTACATGAGGACTGACACTCTTTCTATGACTTGAACCTCTTCTGTGTGTCCAGTTTTAGATTACGATGTCTCACTTCAGGTTTACTGAATCCCTTGGACCTTCTTGTTGACGATGAAACACAGAAATTGCATCCTAAATTAATACAAAAGGCACAATGAGGACTAAAGTACAAGAGGACTGACACTCTAACTTTCTATGATTTGAACCTCACTTGTGTGTCCAGTTTTAGATTCCGATGCTTCACTTCAGGTTTACTGTATCCCTTGAACCTTCTTAATGACGATGAAAACAGAAATTGCATCCGAATTTAATACAAAAGGCACAATGCCGACATAAGTACAATAGGACTGACACTCTAACTTTCTTTGATTTGTACCTCTCCTGTGAGACCAGTTTTAGATTCCGATGCTTCACTTCAGGTTTACTGTATCCCTTGGACCTTCTTATTGACGATGAAACACAGAAATTGCATCCGAATTTAAGACAAAAACACAATGCCGACTTAAGTACAAGAAGGACTGACACCCTAACTTTCGATGATTCGAACCTCTCCTGTGGGTCCAGACTTGGATTCCGATACTTCACTTCAGGTTTACTGTATCCCTTGGACTTTCTTATTGACGATGAAACACAGAAATTGCATCCGAATTTAACACAAATGGCACAATGCCGACTTAAGTTAGAGAGGACTGACACTCTCACTTTCTATGATTTGAACCTCTGCTGTGAGTCCAGTTTTAGATTCCGATGCTTCACATCAGGTTTACTGTATACCTTGCACCTTCTTATTGACGATGAAACACAGAAATTGCATTCGAATTTAATACAAAAGGCGCAATGCCGACTTAAGTACAGGAGGACTGACACTCTAACTTTCTATGATTTAAACCTCTCCTGTGAGTCCAGTTTTAGATTCCGATGCTTCACTTCAGGTTTACACAGTCCCTTGGACCGTCTTATTGATGATGAAACACAGAAATTGCATCCGAAATTAATACAAAATGCACAATGCGGCCTGAAGTACAAGAGGACTGACACTCTAACTTTCTATGATTTGAACCACTCCTGTGAGTCCAGTTTTAGATTCCGATGCTTCACTTCAGGTTTACTGTATCCCTTGGACCTTCTTAATGACGATGAAACACAGATATTGCATCCTAATTTAATACAAAAGCACAATGCGGACTTGAGTGCAAGAGGACTGACACTCTAACTTTCTATGATTTGAACGTCTCCTGTGTGTCCAGTTTTAGATTCCGATGCTTCACTTCAGGTTTACTGTATCCCTTGGACCTTCTTATTGACGATGAAAACAGAAATTGCATCCGAATTTAATACAAAAAATGCACAATCCCGACTTAAGTGCAAGAGGACTGACACTCTAACTTTCTATGATTTGTACCTCTCCTGTGAGCCCAGTTTTGGATTCCGATGCTTCACTTCAGGTTTACTGTATCCCTTGGACCATCTTATTGACGATGAAACACAGAAATTGCATCCGAATTTAATACAAAAGGCACAATGCCGACTTAAGTACAAGAGGACTAACACTCTAACTTCCTATGATTTGAACCTCTACTGTGAGTCCAGTCTTAGAGTCCGATGCTTCTCTTCAGGTTTACTGTATCCCTTTCACTTTCTTATTGACGATGAAACACAGAAATTGCATCCCAATTTAATACAAAAGGCACAATGCCGACTTAAGTACAAGAGGACTAACACTCAAACCTTCTATGATTTGAACCTCTCCTGAGAGTCCAGTTTTAGATTCCGATGCTTCACTTCAGGTTTACTGTATACCTTGGAGCTTCTTATTGACGATGAAACACAGATATTGCATCCGAATTTAATACAATAGGCACAATGCCGACTTAAGTACTAGAGGACTGACACTCTAACTCTCTATGATTTTACCCTCTCCTGTGAGTCCAGTTTTAGAGTCCGGTGCTTCACTTCTGGTTTACTGTATCCCTTGGACGTTCTTATTGACGATGAAACATAGTAATTGCTTCCGAATTTAATACAAAAGGCACAATGCTGACTTAATTACAAGAGGACTGACACTCTAACTTTCTATGGTTTGAACCTCTACTGTGAGTCCAGTCTTAGATTCCGATGCTTCTCTTCAGGTTTACTGTATCCCTTGGACCTTCTTATTGACGATGAAACACAGAAATTGCATCCCAATTTAATACAAAATGCTCAATGCCAACTTAAGTACAAGAGGACTGACACTCAAACTTTCAATGATTTGAACCTCTCCTGTAAGTCCAGTCTTAGATTCCGATGCTTCTCTTCAGGTTTACTGTATCCCTCGGACCTTCTTATTGACGATGAAACACAGAAATTGCATCCGAATTTAATACAAAAGGCACAATGCTGACTTAAGTACATGAGGACTGACACTCTAACTTTCTATGATTTGAACGTCTCCTGGGAGTCCAGTTTTAGATTCCGGTGCTTTACTTCAGGTTACTGTATCCCTTGGACCTTTTTATTGACGATGAAAAATAGAAATTGCATCCAAATTAAATACAAAAGGCACAATGCCGACTTAAGTACAAGAGGACTAACACTCTAACTTTCTATGATTTGAACCTCTCCTGTGAGTTCATTTTTAGATTCCGATGCTTCACTGCAGGTATACTCAGTCCCTTGGACCGTCTTATTGACGATGAAACACAGAAATTGGATCCGAATTTAATACAAAAGGCAAAATGCCGACTTAAGTACATGAGGACTGACACTCTTTCTATGACTTGAACCTCTTCTGTGAGTCCAGTTTTAGATTCCGATGTCTCACTTCAGGTTTACTGTATCCCTTGGACCTTCTTGTTGACGATGAAACACAGAAATTGCATCCTAAATTAATACAAAAGGCACAATGAGGACTAAAGTACAAGAGGACTGACACTCAAACTTTCTATGATTTGAACCTCTCTTGTGTGTCCAGTTTTAGATTCCGATGCTTCACTTCAGGTTTACTGTATCCCTTGAGCCCTCTTATTGACGATGAAAACAGAAATTGCATCCGAATTTAATACAAAAGGCACAATGCCGACATAAGTACAAGAGGACTGACACTCTAACTTTCTTTGATTTGTACCTCTCCTGTGAGACCAGTTTTAGATTCCGATGCTTCACTTCAGGTTTACTGTATCCCTTGGACCTTCTTATTGACGATGAAACACAGAAATTGCATCCGAATTTAAGACAAAAACACAATGCCGACTTAAGTACAAGAAGGACTGACACTCTAACTTTCGATGATTCGAACCTCTCCTGTGGGTCCAGACTTGGATTCCGATACTTCACTTCAGGTTTACTGTATCCCTTGGACTTTCTTATTGACGATGAAACACAGAAATTGCATCCGAATTTAACACAAATGGCACAATGCCGACTTAAGTTAGAGAGGACTGACACTCTCACTTTCTATGAATTGAACCTCTGCTCTGAGTCCAGTTTTAGATTCCGATGCTTCACATCAGGTTTACTGTATACCTTGCACCTTCTTATTGACGATGAAACACAGAAATTGCATCCGAATTTCATACAAAAGGCGCAATGCCGACTTAAGTACAGGAGGACTGACACTCTAACTTTCTATGATTTCAACCTCTCCTGTGAGTCCAGTTTTAGATTCCGATGCTTCACTTCAGGTTTACACAGTCCCTTGGACCGTCTTATTGACGATGAAACACAGAAATTGCATCCGAAATTAATAGAAAATGCACAATGCGGCCTGAAGTACAAGAGGACTGACACTCTAACTTTCTATGATTTGAACCACTCCTGTGAGTCCAGTTTTAGATTCCGATGCTTCACTTCAGGTTTACTGTATCCCTTGGACCGTCTTATTGACGATGAAACACAGATATTGCATCCTAATTTAATACAAAAGCACAATACGGACTTGAGTGCAAGAGGACTGACACTCTAACTTTCTATGATTTGAAAGTCTCCTGTGTGTCCAGTTTTAGATTCCGATGCTTCACTTCAGGTTTACTGTATCTCTTGGACCTTCTTATTGACGATGAAAACAGAAATTGCATCCGAATTTAATACAAAAGGCACAATGCCGACTTAAGTGCAAGAGGACTGACACTCTAACTTTCTATGATTTGTACCTCTCCTGTGAGCCCAGTTTTGGATTCCGATGCTTCACATCAGGTTTACTGTATCCCTTGGACCATCATATTGACGATGAAACACAGAAATTGCATCCGAATTTAATACAAAAGGCACAATGCCGACTTAAGTACAAGAGGACTGACACTCTAACTTCCTATGATTTGAACCTCTACTGTGAGTCCAGTCTTAAAGTCCGATGCTTCTCTTCAGGTTTACTGTATCCCTTTCACTTTCTTATTGACGATGAAACACAGAAATTGCATCCCAATTTAATACAAAAGGCACAATGCCGACTTAAGTACAAGAGGACTAACACTCTAACCTTCTATGATTTGAACCTCTCCTGAGGGTCCAGTTTTAGATTCCGATGCTTCACTTCAGGTTTACTGTATACCTTTGACCTTCTTATTGACGATGAAACACAGATATTGCATCCGAATTTAATACAAAAGGCACAATGCCGACTTAAGTACTAGAGGACTGACACTCTAACTCTCTATGATTTTACCCTCTCCTGTGAGTCCAGTTTTAGAGTCCGGTGCTTCACTTCTGGTTTACTGTATCCCTTGGACGTTCTTATTGACGATGAAACACAGTAATTGCTTCCGAATCTAACACAAAAGGCACAATGTCGACTTAATTACAAGAGGACTGACACACTAACTTTCTATGATTTGAACCTCTCCTGTGATTCCAGTTTTGGATTCCGATGCTTCACTTCAGGTTTACTGTATCCCTTGGTCCTTCTTATTGACGATGAAACATAGTAATTGCTTCCGAATTTAATACAAAAGGCACAATGCCGACTTAATTACAAGAGGACTGACACTCTAACTTTCTATGATTTGAACCTCTACTGTGAGTCCAGTCTTAGATTCCGATGCTTCCCTTCAGGTTTACTGTATCCCTTGGACCTTCTTATTGACGATGAAACACAGAAATTGCATCCCAATTTAATACAAAAGGCACAATGCCGACTTAAGTACAAGCGGACTGACACTCTACCTTTCTATACTTTGAACATCTCCTGTGAGTCCAGTATTAGATTCCGATGCTTTACTTCAGGTTTACTGTATCCCTTGGACACTTTTATTGACGATGAAACACAGAAATTGCATCCGAATTAAATACAAAAGGCACTATGCCGACTTACGTACAAGAGGACTGACACTCTAACTTTCTATGATTTGTACCTCTCCTGTGAGCCCAGTTTTGGATTCCGATGCTTCACTTCAGGTTTACTGTATCCCTTGGACCTTCTTATTGACGATGAAACACAGAAATTGCATCCTAATTTAATACAAAAGCACAATGCGGACTTGAGTGCAAGAGGACTGACACTCTAACTTTCTATGATTTGAACGTCTCCTGTGTGTCCAGTTTTAGATTCCGATGCTTCACTTCAGGTTTACTGTATCCCTTGGACCTTCTTATTGACGATGAAAATTGAAATTGCATCCGAATTTAATACAAAAGGCACAATGCCGACTTAAGTGCAAGAGGACTGACACTCTAACTTTCTATGATTTGTACCTCTCCTGTGAGCCCAGTTTTGGATTCCGATGCTTCACTTCAGGTTTACTGTATCCCTTGGACCTTCTTATTGACGATGAAACAAAGAAATTGCATCCGAATTTAATACAAACTGCACAATGCCGACTTAAGTACAAGAGGACTGACACTCTAATTTTCTATGATTTGAACCTCTACTGTGAGTCCAGTCTTAGATTCCGATGCTTCTCTTCAGGTTTACTGTATCCCTTTCACTTTCTTATTGACGATGAAACACAGAAATTGCATCCCAATTTAATACAAAAGGCACAATGCCGACTTAAGTACAAGAGGACTGACACTCTAACCTTCTATGATTTGAACCTCTAATGTGAGTTCAGTTTTAGATTCCGATGCTTGACTTCAGGTTTACTGTATACCTTGGAGCTTCTTATTGACGATGAAACACAGATATTGCATCCGAATTTAATACAAAAGGCATAATGCCGACTTCAGTACTAGAGGACTGACACTCTAACTCTCTATGATTTTAACCTCTCCTGTGAGTCCAGTTTTAGAGTCCGGTGCTTCACTTCTGGTTTACTGTATCCCTTGGACGTTCTTATTGACGATGAAACACAGTAATTGCTTCCGAATCTAACACAAAAGGCACAATGTCGACTTAATTACAAGAGGACTGACACACTAACTTTCTATGATTTCAACCTCTCCTGTGATTCCAGTTTTAGATTCCGATGCTTCACTTCAGGTTTACTGTATCCCTTGGACCTTCTTATTGACGATGAAACGTAGTAATTGCTTCCGAATTTAATACAAAAGGCACAATGCCGACTTAATTACAACAGGACTGACACTCTAACTTACTATGATTTGAACCTCTACTGTGAGTCCAGTCTTAGATTCCGATGCTTCTCTTGAGGTTTTCTGTATCCCTTGGACATTCTTATTGACGATGAAACACAGAAATTGCATCCCAATTTAATACAAAAGGCACAATGCCGACTTAAGTACAAGCGGACTGACACTCTAACATTCTATACTTTGAACATCTCCTGTGATTCCAGTTTTAGATTCCGATGCTTTGCTTCAGGTTTACTGTATCCCTTGGACACTTTTATTGACGATGAAACTCAGAAATTGCATCCGAATTAAATACAAAAAGCACAATGCAGACTTACGTACAAGAGGACTGACACTCTAACTTTCTATGATTTGTACCTCTCCTGTGAGCCCAGTTTTGGATTCCGATGCTTCTCTTCAGGTTTACTGTATCCCTTGGACCTTCTTATTGACGATGAAACACAGAAATTGCATCCGAATTTAATACAAAAGGCACAATGCCGACTTAAGTACAAGAGGACTGACACTCTAACTCTCTATGATTTTAACCTCTCCTGTGAGTCCAGTTTTAGAGTCCGGTGCTTCACTTCTGGTTTACTGTATCCCTTGGACGTTCTTATTGACGATGAAACACAGTAATTGCTTCCGAATCTAACACAAAAGGCACAATGTCGACTTAATTACAAGAGGACTGACACTCTAACTTTCTATGATTTGAACCTCTCCTGTGATTCCAGTTTTAGATTCCGATGCTTCACTTCAGGTTTACTGTATCCCTTGGACCTTCTTATTGACGATGAAACACAGAAATTGCATCCGAATTTAAGACAAAAAGCACAATGCCGACTTCACTACAATAGGACTGACACTCTAACTTTCGATGATTTGAACCTCTCCTGTGAGTCCAGACTTGGGGTCCGATGCTTCACTTCAGGTTTACTGTATCCCTTGGACCGTCTTATTGACGATGAAACACAGAAATTGCATCCGAATTTAATACAAAAGGCACAATGCCGACTTAAGTACAAGAGGACTGACACTCTAACTTTCTATGATTTGAACCTCTACTGTGAGTCCAGTCTTAGATTTCGATGCTTCTCTTCAGGTTTTCTGTATCCCTTGCACCTTCTTATTGACGATGAAACACAGAAATTGCATCCCAATTTAATACAAAAGGCACAATGCCGACTTAAGTACAAGCGGACTGACACTCTAACATTCTATAATTTGAACATCTCCAGTGAGTCCAGTTTTAGATTCCGATGTTTTACTTCAGGTTTACTGTATCCCTTGGACACTTTTATTGACGATGAATCACAGAAATTGCATCCGAATTAAATACAAAAGGCACAATTCCGACTTAAGTACAAGAGGACTGACACTCTCACATAGTATGATTTGAACCTCTCCTGTGAGTCCAGTTTTAGATTCCGATGCTTCACTTCAGGTTTACTGTATACCTTGGACCTTCTTATTGACGATGAAACACAGATATTGCATCCGAATTTAATACAAATGGCACCATGCCGACTTAAGTACTAGAGGACTGACACTCTAACTCTCTATGATTTTAACCTCACCTGTGAGTCCAGTTTTAGAGTCCGGTGCTTCACTTCTGGTTTGCTGTATCCCTTGGACCTTCTTATTGACGATGAAACACAGTAATTGCTTCCGAATCTAACACAAAAGGCACAATGTCGACTTAATTACAAGAGGACTGACACTCTAACTTTCTATGATTTGAACCTCTCCTGTGATTCCAGTTTTAGATTCCGATGCTTCACTTCAGGTTTACTGTATCCCTTGGACCTTCTTATTGACGATGAAACACAGTAATTGCTTCCGAAATTAATACAAAAGGCACAATGCCGACATAAGTACAATAGGACTGACACTCTAACTTTCTTTGATTTGTACCTCTCCTGTGAGTCCAGTTTTAGACTCCGATGCTTCACTTCAGGTTTACTGTATCCCATGGACCTTCTTACTGACGATGAAACACAGAAATTGCATCCGAATTTAATACAAAAGGCACAATGCCGACTTAAGTACAAGAGGACTGACACTCTAACCTTCTATGATTTGAACCTCTCCTGTGAGTCCAGTTTTAGATTCCGATGCTTCACTTCAGGTTTACTGTATACCTTGGACCTTGTTATTGACGATGAAACACAGATATTGCATCCGAATTTAATACGAAAGGCACCATGCCGATTTAAGTACTTGAAGACTGACACTCTAACTCTCTATGATTTTAACCTCTCCTGTGAGTCCAGTTTTAGAGTCCGGTGCTTCACTTCTGGTTTACTGTATCCCTTAGACGTTCTTATTGACGATGAAACACAGTAATTGCTTCCGAATCTAACACAAAAGGCACAGTGCCGACTTAATTACAAGAGGACTGACACTCTAACATTCTATGATTTGAACCTCTCCTGTGAGTCCAGTTTGAGATTGCGATGCTTCACTTCAGGTTTACTGTATCGCTTCGATCTTCTTATTGACGATGAAACACAGAAATTGCATCCGATTTTAATACAAAAGGCACAATGCCGACTTAAGTACAAGAGGACTAACACTCAAACTTTCTGTGATTTGAACCTCTCCTGTGAGTCCAGTTTTTCATTCCGATGCTTCACGTCAGGTTTACACAGTCCCTTAGACCGTCTTATTGACGATGAAACACAGAAATAGCATCCGAATTTAATACAAAAGGCACAATGCCGACTTAAGTACAAGAGGACTGACACTCTAGCCTTCTATGATTTGAACCTCTCCTGTGAGTCCAGTTTTAGATTCCGATGCTTCACTTCAGGTTTACTGTATACCTTGGACCTTCTTATTGACGATGAAACACAGATATTGCATCCGAATTTAATACAAATGGCACCATGCCGACTTAAGTACTAGAGGACTGACACTCTAACTCTCTATGATTTTAACCTCTTCTGTGAGTCCAGTTTTAGAGTCCGGTGCTTCACTTCTGGTTTACTGTATCCCTTGGACGTTCTTATTGATGATGAAACACAGTAATTGCTTCCGAATCTAACACAAAAGGCCCAATGCCGATTTAATTACAAGAGGACTGACACTCTAACTTTCTATGATTTGAACCTCTCCTGTGATTCCAGCTTTAGATTCCGATGCTTCACTTCAGGTTAACTGTATCCCTTGGACCTTCTTATTGACGATGAAACACAGTAATTGCTTCCGAATTTAATACAAAAGGCACAATGCCGACTTAATTACAAGAGGACTGACACTCTAACTTTCTTTGATTTGAACCTCTCCTGTGAGTCCAGTTTTAGTTTCCGATGCTTCACTTCAGGTTTACTGTATCCCTTGGACCTTCTTATTGATGATGAAAACAGAAATTACATCCGAATTTAATACAAAAAGCACAATGCGGACTTAAGTACAAGAGGACTGACACTTTAACTTTCTATGAATTGAACCTCTTCTGTGAGTCCAGTTTTGGATTCCGATGCCTCACTTCAGGTTTACTGTATCCCGTGGACTTTCTTATTGACGATGAAACACAGAAATTGCATCCGAATATAATACAAAATGCATAATGCGGCCTGAAGTTCAAGAGGACTGACACTCTAACTTTCTATGATTTGAACCACTCCTGTGAGTCCAGTTTTAGATTGCGCTGCTTCACTTCAGGTTTACTGTATCCCTTAGACCTTCTTATTGACGATGAAACACAGAAATTGCATCCTAATTTAATACAAAAGGCACAATGCGGACTTGAGTACAAGGGGACTGACACTCCAACTTTCTATGATTTGAACCTCTCCTGTGTGTCCAGTTTTAGATTCCGATGCTTCACTTCAGGTTTACTGTATCCCTTGGACCTTCTTATTGACGATGAAACACAGAAATTGCATCCGAATTTAATGCAAAAGGCACAATGCCGACTTAAGTACAAGAGGACTGACACTCTAACTTTCTATGATTTGAACCTCTACTGTGAGTCCAGTCGTAGATTTCGATGCTTCTCTTCAGGTTTTGTGTATCCCTTGGACCTTCTTATTGACGATGAAACACAGAAACTGCATCTCAGTTTAATACAAAAGGCACAATGCCGACTTAAGTACAAGCGGACAGACACTCTAACATTCTATAATTTGAACATCTCATGTGAGTTCAGTTTTAGATTCCGATGCTTTACTTCAGGTTTACTGTATCCCTGGGACACTTTTATTGACGATGAAACACAGAAATTGCATCCGAATTAAATACAAAAGGCACAATTCCGACTTAAGTACAAGAGGACTGACTCTCTAACTTTCTATGATTTGTACCTCTCCTGTGAGTCCAGTTTTAGATTCCGATGCTTCACTTCAGGTTTACTGTATCCCTTGGACCTTCTTATTGACGATGAAACACAGAAATTGCATCCTAATTTAATACAAAAGACATAATGCGGACTTGAGTACAAGAGGACTGACACTCTAACTTTCTATGATTTGAACCTCTCCTGTGTGTCCAGTTTTAGAATCCGATGCTTCACTTCAGGTTTACTGTATCCCTTGGACCTTCTTATTGACGATGAAATACAGAAATTGCATCCTAATTTAATACAAAAGGCACAATGCGGACTTGAGTACAAGAGGACTGACACTCTAACTTTCAATGATTTGAACCTCTCCTGTGTGTCCAGGTTTAGATTCCGATGCTTCACTTCAGGTTTACTGTATCGCTTGGACCTTCTTATTGACGATGAAAACAGAAATTGCATCCGAATTTAATACAAAAGCCACAATGCCGACTTAAGTACAAGAGGACTGACTCTCTAACTTTCTATGATTTGTACCTCTCCTGTGAGTCCAGTTTTGGATTCGGATGCTTCACTTCAGGTTTACAGTATCCCTTGGACCTTCTTATTGACGATGAAACACGGAAATTGCATCCAAATTTTCAGACAAAAGGCACAAGGCCGACTTAAGTACAAGAGGACTGACACTCTAACTTTCCATGATTTGAACCTCTCCTGTGAGTCCCGACTTGGGGTCCGATGCTTCACTTCAGGTTTACTGTATCCCTTGGACCTTCTTATTGACGATGAAACACAGAAATTGCATACGAATTTTATACAAAAGGCACAATGCCGACTGAAGTACAAGAGGACTGACACTCTAACTTTCTATGATTTGAACCTCTACTGTGAGTCCAGTCTTAGATTTCGATGCTTCTCTTCAGGTTTTCTGTATCCCTTGGACCTTCTTATTGACGATGAAACACAGAAATTGCATCCCAATTTAATACAAAAGGCACAATGCTGACTTAAGTACAAGCAGACTGACACTCTGACATTCTATAATTTGAACATCTCCTGTGAGTCCAGTTTTAGATTCCGATGCTTTACTTCAGGTTTACTGTATCCCTTAGACACTTTTATTGATGATGAAACACAGAAATTGCATCCGAATTAAATACAAAAGGCACAATTCCGACTTAAGTACAAGAGGACTGACACTCTAACATACTATGATTTGAACTTCTCCTGTGAGTCCAGTTTTAGATTCCGATGCTTCACTTCAGGTTTACTGCATCGCTTCGATCTTCTTATTGACGATGAAACACAGAAATTGCATCCGATTTTAATACAAAATGCACAATGCCGACCTAAGTACAAGAGGACTAACACTCTAACTTTCTATGATTTGAACCTCTCCTGTGAGTCCAGTTTTTGATTCCGATGCTTCACTTAAGGTTTACACAGTCCCTTGGAGCGTCTTATTGACGATGAAATACAGAAATAGCATCCGAATTTAATACAAAAGGTACAATGCCAACTTAAGTACAAGAGGACTGACACTCTAACCTTCTATGATTTGAACCTCTCCTGTGAGTCCAGTTTTAGATTCCGATGCTTCACTTCAGGTTTACTGTATCCCTTGGACCTTCTTATTGACGATGAAAACAGAAATTACATCCGAATTTAATACAAAAAGCACAATGCGGACATAAGTACAAGAGGACTGACACTTTAACTTTCTATGAATTGAACCTCTTCTGTGAGTCCAGTTTTAGATTCCAATGCCTCACTTCAGGTTTACTGTATCCCGTGGACTTTCTTATTGACGATGAAACACAGAAATTGTATCCGAATATAATACAAAATGCACAATGCGGCCTGAAGTACAAGAGGACTGACACTCTAACTTTCTATGATTTGAACCACTCCTGTGAGTCCAGTTTTAGATTGCGATGCTTCACTTCAGATTTACTGTATCCCTTAGACCTTCTTATTGACGACGAAACACAGAAATTGCATCCTAATTTAATACAAAAGGCACAATGCGGACTTGAGTACAAGGGGACTGACACTCTAACTTTCTATGATTTGAACCTCTCCTGTGTGTCCAGTTTTAGATTCCGATGCTTCACTTCTGGTTTACTGTATCGCTTGGACCATCTTATTGACGATGAAAACAGAAATTGCATCCGAATTTAATACAAAAGGCACAATGCCGACTTAAGTACAACAGGACTGACACTCTAACTTTCTATGATTTGTACCTCTCCTGTGAGTCCAGTTTTGGATTCCGATGCTTCACTTCACGTTTACAGTATCCCTTGGACCTTCTTATTGACGATGAAACACAGAAATTGCATCCGAATTTAAGACAAAAAGCATAATGCCGCCTTAAGTACAAGAGGACTGACACTCTAACTTTCGATGATTTGAACCTCGCCTGTGAGTCCAGACTTGGGGTCCGATGCTTCACTTCAGGTTTACTGTATCCCTTGGACCTTCTTATTGACGATGAAACACAGAAATTGCATCCGAATTTAATACAAAAAGCACAATGCGGACTTAAGTACAAGAGGACTGACACTTCAACTTTCAATGAATTGAACCTCTTCTGTGAGTCCAGTTTTAGATTCCAATGCCTCACTTCAGGTTTACTGTATCCCGTGGACTTTCTTATTGACGATGAAACACAGAAATTGCATCCGAATATAATACAAAATGCACAATGCGGCCTGAAGTACAAGAGGACTAACACTCTAACTTTCTATGATTTGAACCACTCCTGTGAGTCCAGTTTTAGATTGCGATGCTTCACTTCAGATTTACTGTATCCCTTGGACCTTCTTATTGACGATGAAACACAGAAATTGCATCCTAATTTAATACAAAAGGCACAATGCCGACTTGATTACAAGGGGACTGACACTCTAACTTTCTATGATTTGAACCTCTCCTGTGTGTCCAGTTTTAGATTCCGATGCTTCACTTCTGGTTTACTGTATCGCTTGGACCTTCTTATTGACGATGAAAACAGAAATTGCATCCGAATTTAAGACAAAAGGAACAATGCCGACTTAAGCACAACAGGACTGACACTCTAACTTTCTATGATTTGTACCTCTCCTGTGAGTCCAGTTTTGGATCCCGATGCTTCACTTCAAGTTTACAGTATCCCTTGGACCTTCTTATTGACGATGACACACAGAAATTGCATCCGAATTTAAGACAAAAAGCAAATTGCCGACTTAAGTACAAGAGGACTGACACTCTAACTTTCCATGATTTGAACCTCTCCTGTGAGTCCAGACTTGGGGTCCGATGCTTCACCTCAGGTCTACTGTATCGCTTGGACCTTCTTATTGACGATGATACACAGATATTGCATCCGAATTTAATACAAAAGGCACAATGCCGACTTAAGTACAAAAGGACTGACACTCTAACTTTCTATGATTTGAACCTCTACTGTGAGTCCAGTCTTAGATTTCGATGCTTCTCTTCAGGTTTTCTGTATCCCTTGGACCTTCTTATTGACGATGAAACACAGAAACTGCATCTCAATTTAATACAAAAGGCACAATGCCGACTTAAGTACAAGCGGACTGACACTCTAACATTCTATAATTTGAACATCTCATGTGAGTCCAGTTTTAGATTCCGATGCTTTACTTCAGGTTTACTGTATCCCTTGGACACTTTTATTGACGATGAAACACAGAAATTGCATCCGAATTAAATACAAAAGTCACAATTCCAACTTAAGCACAAGAGGACTGACACACTAACATTCTATGATTTGAACCTTTCTTGTGAGTCCAGTTTTAGATTCCGATGCTTCACTTCAGGTTTACTGTATCGCTTCGATCTTCTTATTTACGATGAAACACGGAAATTGCATCCGATTTTAATACAAAAGGGACAATGCCGACTTAAGTACAAGAGGACTAACATTTCTAACTTTCTATGATTTGAACCTCTCCTGTGAGTCCAGTTATAGATTCCGATGCTTCACTTCAGGTTTACACAGTCCCTTGGACCGTCTTATTGACGATGAAACACAGAAATAGCATCCGAATTTAATACAAAATTCACAATACGGCCTGAAGTACAAGAGGACTGACACTCTAACTTTCTATGATTTGAACCACTCCTGTGAGTCCAGTTTTAGATTCCGATGCTTCACTTCAGGTTTACACAGTCCCTTGGACCTTCTTATTGACGATCAAACACAGAAATTGCATCCTAATTTAATACAAAGGGCACAATGCGGACTTGAGTACAAGAGGACTGACACTCTAACTTTCTATGATTTGAACCTCTCCTGTGTGTCCAGTTTTAGATTCCGATGCTTCACTTCAGGTTTACTGTATCGCTTGGACCTTCTTATTGACGATGAAAACAGAAATTGCATCCGAATTTAATACAAAAGGCACAATGCCGACTTAAATACAAGAGGACTGACTCTCTAACTTTCTATGATTTGTACCTCTCCTGTGAGTCCAGTTTTGGATTCCGATGCTTCTCTTTAGGTTTACTGTATCCCTTGGACCTTCTTATTGACGATGAAACACAGAAATTGTATCCGAATTTAATACAAAAGGCACAATGCCGACTTAAGTACATGAGGACTGACACTCTAACTTTCTATGATTTGAACGTCTCCTGGGAGTCCAGTTTTAGACTCCGGTGCTTTACTTTAGGTTACTGTATCCCTTGGACCCTTTTATTGACAATGAAACGTAGAAATTGCATCCGAATTAAATACAAAAGGCACAATGCCGACTTAAGTACAAGAGGACTGACACTCTAACTTCCTATCATTTGAACCTCTCCTGTGAGTCCAGTCTTAGATTCCGATGCTTCTCTTCAGGTTTACTGTATCCCTTGGACCTTCTTATTGACGATGAAACACAGAAATTGTATCCGAATTTAATACAAATGCACAATGCCGACTTATGTACATGAGGACAGACACTCTAACTTTCCATGTGTTGAACCTCTCCTGTGAGTCCAGACTTAGATTCCGACGCTTCACTTCAGGTTTACTGTATCCCTTGGACCTTCTTATTGACGATGAAACACAGAAATTGCATCCGAAATTAAGACAAAAGGCACAATGCCGACCTAAGTACAAGAGGACTGACACTCTAACTTTCTATGATTTGAACATCTCCTGTGAGTCCAGACTTGGATTCCGATGCTTCACTTCAGGTTTACTGTATCCCTTGGACCTTCTTATTGACGATCAAACACAGAAATTGCATCCGAATTTAATACAAAAGGCACAATGCCGACTTAAGTACAAAAGGATTGACACTCTAACTTCCTATCATTGGAACCTCTCCTGTGAGTCCAGTCTTAGATTCCGATGCTTCTCTTTAGGTTTACTGTATCCCTTGGACCTTCTTATTGACGATGAAACACAGAAATTGTATCCGAATTTAATACAAAAGGCACAATGCCGACTTATGTACATGAGGACAGACACTCTAACATTCTAGGATTTGAACCTCTCCTGTGAGTCCACTTTTAGATTCCGATGCTTCCCTTCAGGTTTACTCAGTCCCTTCGACCGTCTTATTGACGATGAAACACAGAAATTGCATCCGAATTTAATGCAAAAGGCACAATGCCGTCTTAAGTAAAAGAGGACTGACACTCTAACGCTCTATGATTTGAACCTCACCTGTGAGTCCAGATTTAGAGTCCAATGCTTCACTTCAGGTTTACTGTATCCCTTGGACGTTCTTACTGACGATGAAACACAGAAATTGCACCCGAATTAAATACAAAATGCACAATGCGGCATGAAGTACAATAGGACTGACACTCTAACTTTCTATGATTTGAACCACTCCTGTGAGTGCAGTTTTAGATTCCGATGCTTCACTTCAGGTTTACTGTTTACCTTGGGCCTTCTTATAGACGATGAAGCACAGAAATTGCATCCGATTTTAATAAAAAATTCACAATGCCGTCTTAAGTACAAGAGGACTGACACACTAACTTTCTATGATTTGAAACTCTCCTGTGTGTCCAGACTTAGATTCCGACGCTTCACATCAGGTTTACTGTATCCCTTGGACCTTCTTATTGACGATGAAAAACAGAAATTGCATCCGAATTTAAGACAAAATGCACAATGCCGACTTAAGTACAAGAGGACTGACACTCTAACTTTCTATCACTTGAACCTCTCCTGTTAGTCCAGTCTTAGATTCCTATGCTTCACTTCCGGTTTATTGTATGCCTTGGACCTACTTATTGACGATGAAACACAGTAATTGCATCTGAATTTAATACAAAAGGCACAATGCCGACTTAAGTACAAGAGGACTGACACTCAAACTTTCTATGATTTGAACCTCTCCTGTGAGTCCAGTTATAGATTCCGATGCTTCACGTCAGGTTTACTGTATCCCTAGGACAATATTACTGACGATGAAACACAGAAATTGCATCTGAATTTAATACAAAAGGCACAATGCCGACTTAAGTACAAGAAACTGACACTCTAACTTTCTTTGATTTGAACCTGTCTTGTGAGTCCAGTTTCAGATTCCGAAGCTTCACTACAGGTTTACTGTATCACTTGGATCTTTTATTGACGATGAAACACAGCAATTGCATCCGAATTTAATACAAAAGGCACAATGCCGACTTAAGTACAAGAGGATTGACACTCTAATATTCTATGATTTGAACCTCTCCTGTGAGTCCCGTTTTAGATTCCCACGCTTCACTTCAGGTTTACTGTATCTCTTGGACCTTCTTATTGACGATTAAACACAGAAATTGCATCCGATTTTAATACAAAAGGCACAATGCCGACTTAAGTACAAGAGTACAGACACTTGAACTTTCTATGATATGAACCTCTCCTGTGAGTCCTATTTTAGATTCCGATGCTTCACTTCAGGTTTACTGAGTCCCTTGGACTTTCTTATTGACAATGAAACACAGAAATTGCAACCGAATTTAATACAAAAGGCACAATGCCGACTTAAGTACAAGAGGACTGACACTCTATCTTCCTATCATTTGAACCTCTCCTGTGAGTCCAGTCTTAGATTCCGATGCTCCTCTTCAAGTTTACTGTATCCCTTGGACCTTCTTATTGAAGATGAAATACAGAAATTGTATCCGAATTTAATACAAAAGGCACAATGCCGACTTAAGTTCATGAGGACAGACACTCTAACTTTCTATGATTTGAACCTCTCCTGTGAGTCCAGTTTTTTGATTCCGATGCTTCACTTCAGGTTTACTCAGTCCCTTGGACCATCTGATTGACGATGAAACACAGAAATTGCATCCGAATTTAATACAAAAGGCACAATGCCGACTTAATTACAAGAGGACTGACACTCTAACCTTCTATGATTTGAACCTCTCCTGTGAATCCAGTTTTAGATTCCGATGCTTCACTTCAGGTTTACAGTATACCTTGGGCCTTCTTAATGACGATGAAGCACAGAAATTGCATCCGATTTTAATACAAAAGGCACAATGTTGACATAAGTACAAGCGGAATGACACTCTAACTTTCTATGATTTGAACCTCTCCTGTGAGTCCAGTTTTAGATTCCGATGCTTCTCTTCAGGTTTACTGTATCCCTTGGACCTTCTTATTGACGATGAAACACAGAAATTGTATCCGAAATTAATACAAAAGGCACAATGCCGACTTAAGTACATGAGGACAGAAAGTCTAACATTCTATGATTTGCACCACTCCTGTGAGTCCAGTTTTAGATTCCGATGCTTCACTTCAGGTTTACTCAGTCCCTTCGACCGTCTTATTGACGATGAAACACAGAAATTGCATCCGAATTTAATGCAAAAGGCACAATGCCGACTTAAGTAAAAGAGGACTGACACTCTAACCCTCTATGATTTGAACCTCACCTGTGAGTCCAGTTTTAGAGTCCAATGCCTCACTTCAGGTTTACTGTATCCCTTGGACGTTCTTACTGACGATGAAACACAGAAATTGCACCCGAATTAAATACAAAATGCACAATGCGGCATGAAGTACAATAGGACTGACACTCTAACTTTCTATGATTTGAACCACTCCTGTGAGTGCAGTTTTAGATTCCGATGCTTCACTTCAGGTTTACTGTTTACCTTGGGCCTTCTTATAGACGATGAAGCACAGAAATTGCATCCGATTTTAATACAAAAGGCACAATGCCGTCTTAAGTACAAGAGGACTGACACACTAACTTTCTATCACTTGAACCTCTCCTGTTAGTCCAGTCTTAGATTCCTATGCTTCACTTCCGGTTTATTGTATCCCTTGGACCTCCTTATTGACGATGAAACACAGTAATTGCATCCGAATTTAATACAAAAGGCACAATGCCGACTTAAGTACAAGAGGACTGACACTCTAACTTTCTATGATTTGAACCTCTCCTGTGAGTCCAATTATAGATTCTGATACTTCACGTCAGGTTTACTGTATCCCTAGGACAATATTACTGACGATGAAACACAGAAATTGCATCTGAATTTAATACAAAAGGCACAATGCCGACTTAAGTACAAGAAGACTGACACTCTAACTTTCTTTGATTTGAACCTGTCTTGTGAGTCCAGTTTCAGATTCCGAAGCTTCACTTCAGGTTTACTGTATCACTTGGATCTTTTATTGACGATGAAACACAGAAATTGCATCTGAATTTAATACAAAAGGCACAATGCCGACTTAAGTACAAGAGGACTGACACTCTAATATTCTATGATTTGAACCTCTCCTGTGAGTCCCGTTTTAGATTCCGACGCTTCACTTCAGGTTTACTGTATCTCTTGGACATTCTTATTGACGATTAAACACAGAAATTGCATCCGATTTTAATACAAAAGGCACAATGCCAACTTAAGTACAAGAGTACTGACACTTGAACTTTCTATGATATGAACCTCTCCTGTGAGTCCAATTTTAGATTCCGATGCTTCACTTCAGGTTTACTGAGTCCCTTGGACTTTCTTATTGACGATGAAACACAGAAATTGCAACCGAATTTAATACAAAAGGCACAATGCCGACTTAAGTACAAGAGGACTGACACTCTAACCATCTATGATTTGAACCTCACCTGTGAGTCCAGTTTTAGAGTCCAATGCTTCACTTCAGGTTTACTCTATCCCTTGGACGTTCTTACTGACGCTGAAACACAGACATTGCATCTGAATTTAATACAAAATGCACAATGCGGCCTGAAGTACAATAGGACTGACACTCTAGTTTTCTATGATTTGAACCACTCCTGTGAGTGCAGTTTTAGATTCCGATGCTTCACTTCAGGTTTACAGTATACCTTGGGCCTTCTTAATGACGATGAAGCACAGAAATTGCATCCGATTTTAATACAAAAGGCACAATGCTGACATAAGTACAAGCGGAATGACACTCTAACTTTCTATGATTTGAACCTCTCCTGTGAGTCCAGTTTTAGATTCCGATGCTTCTCTTCAGGTTTACTGTATCCCTTGGACCTTCTTATTGACGATGAAACACAGAAATTGTATCCGAAATTAATACAAAAGGCACAATGCCGATTTAAGTACATGAGGACAGAAACTCTAACATTCTATGATTTGCACCACTCCTGTGAGTCCAGTTTTAGATTCCGATGCTTCACTTCAGGTTTACTCAGTCCCTTCGACCGTCTTATTGACGATGAAACACAGAAATTGCATCCGAATTTAATACAAAAGGCACAATGCCGACTTAAGTGCAAGAGGACTGACACTCTAACCCTCTATGATTTGAACCTCACCTGTGAGTCCAGTTTTAGAGTCCAATGCTTCACTTCAGGTTTACTGTATCCCTTGGACGTTCTTACTGACGATGAAACACAGAAATTGCACCCGAATTTAATACAAAATGCACAATATGGCCTGAAGTACAATAGGACTGACACTCAAACCTTCTATGATTTGAACCACTCCTGTGAGTGCAGTTTTTGATTCCGATGCTTCACTCTAGGTTTACTGTTTACCTTGGGCCTTCTTATTGACGATGAAGCACAGAAACTGCATCCAATTTTAATACAAAAGACACAATGCTGACTTAAGTACAAGCGGAATGACACTCAAACTTTCTATGATTTGAACCTCTCCTGTGAGTCCAGTTTTAGATTCCGATGCTTCACTTCAGGTTTACTGTATCCGTTGGATCTTCTTATTGACGATGAAACACAGAAATTGCATCCGAATTTAATACAAAAGGCACAATGCCGTCTTAAGTACAAGAGGACTGACACACTAACTTTCTATGATTTGAAACTCTCCTGTGAGTCCAGTTTCAGATTCCGATGCTTCACTTCAGGTTTACTGTATCGCTTGGATCTTCGTTTTGACGATGAAACACAGAAATTGCATCCGATTTTAATACAAAAGTCACAATGCCGACATAAGTACAAGAGGACTGACACTCTAACCTTGTATGATTTGAACCTCTCCTGTGAGTCCAGTTTTACATTCCGATGCTTCACTTCAGGTTCACTGTATACCTTGGGCATTCTTATTGACGATGAAGCACAGAAATTGAATCCGATATTAATACAAAAGGCACAATGCCGACTTAAGTACAAGCGGAATGACACTCTAACTTTCTATGATTTGAACCTCTCCTGTGAGTCCAGATTTAGATTCCGATGCTTCACTTCAGGTTTACTGTATCCCTTGGACCTTCTTATTGACGATGAAACACAGAAATTGCATCCGAATTTAATACAAGAGGCACAATGCCGACTTAAGTACAAGAGGACTGACACTCTAACTTTCCATGTGTTGAACCTCTCCTGTGAGTCCAGACTTAGATTCCGACGCTTCACTTCAGGTTTACTGTATCCCTTGGACCTTCTTATTGACGATGAAACACAGAAATTGCATCCGAATTTAAGAGAAAAGGCACAATGCCGACCTAAGTACAAGAGGACTGACACTCTAACTTTCTATGATTTGAACATCTCCTGTTAGTCCAGACTTGGATTCCGATGCTTCACTTCAGGTTTACTGTATCCCTTGGACCTTCTTATTGACGATCAAACACAGAAATTGCATCCGAATTTAATACAAAAGGCACAATGCCGACTTAAGTACAAAAGGACTGACACACTAACTTTCTATGATTTGAAACTCTCCTGTGAGTCCAGTTTCAGATTCCGATGCTTCACTTCAGGTTTACTGTATCGCTTGGATCTTCGTTTTGACGATGAAACACAGAAATTGCATCCGATTTTAATACAAAAGGCACAATGCCGACATAAGTACAAGAGGACTGACACTCTAACCTTGTATGATTTGAACCTCTCCTGTGAGTCCAGTTTTACATTCCGATGCTTCACTTCAGGTTCACTGTATACCTTGGGCATTCTTATTGACGATGAAGCACAGAAATTGAATCCGATATTAATACAAAAGGCACAATGCCGACTTAAGTACAAGCGGAATGACACTCTAACTTTCTATGATTTGAACCTCTCCTGTGAGTCCAGATTTAGATTCCGATGCTTCACTTCAGGTTTACTGAATCCCTTGGACCTTCTTATTGACGATGAAACACAGAAATTGCATCCGAATTTAATACAAGAGGCACAATGCCGACTTAAGTACAAGAGGACTGACACTCTAACTTTCCATGTGTTGAAACTCTCCTGTGAGTCCAGACTTAGATTCCGACGCTTCACTTCAGGTTTACTGTATCCCATGGACCTTCTTATTGACGATGAAAAACAGAAATTGCATCCGATTTTAATTCAAAAGGCACAATGCCGACATAAGTACAAGAGGACTGACACTCTAACCTTGTATGATTTGAACCTCTCCTGTGAGTCCAGTTATAGATTCCGATGCTTCACGTCAGGTTTACTGTATCCATAGGACAATATTACTGACGATGAAACACAGAAATTGCATCTGAATTTAATACAAAAGGCACAATGCCGACTTAAGTACAAGAAGACTGACACTCTAACTTTCTTTGATTTGAACCTGTCTTGTGAGTCCAGTTTCAGATTCCGAAGCTTCACTTAAGGTTTACTGTATCACTTGGATCTTTTATTGACGATGAAACACAGAAATTGCATCCGAATTTAATACAAGAGGCACAATGCCGACTTAAGTACATGAGGACAGAAACTATAACATTCTATGATTTGCACCACTCCTGTGAGTCCAGTTTTAGATTCTGATGCTTCACTTCAGGTTTACTCAGTCCCTTCGACCGTCTTATTGACGATGAAACACAGAAATTGCATCCGAATTTAATACAAAAGGCACAATGCCGACTTAAGTACAAGAGGACTGACACTCTAACCCTCTATGATTGAACCTCACCTGTGAGTCCAGTTTTAGAGTCCAATGCTTCACTTCAGGTTTACTGTATCCCTTGGACGTTCTTACTGACGATGAAACACAGAAATTGCACCCGAATTTAATACAAAATGCACAATATGGCCTGAAGTACAATAGGACTGACACTCAAACCCTCTATGATTTGAACCACTCCTGTGAGTGCAGTTTTAGATTCCGATGCTTCACTCTAGGTTTACTGTTTACCTTGGGCCTTCTTATTGACGATGAAGCACAGAAATTGCATCCAATTTTAATACAAAGGACACAATGCTGACTTAAGTACGAGCGGAATGACACTCTAACTTTCTATGATTTGAACCTCTCCTGTGAGTCCAGTTTTAGATTCCGATGCTTCACTTCAGGTTTACTGTATCCGTTGGATCTTCTTATTGACGATGAAACACAGAAATTGCATCCGAATTTAATACAAAAGGCACAATGCTGACTTAAGTACATAAGGACTGACACTCTAACTTTCTATGATTTGAACGTCTCCTGGGAGTCCAGTTTTAGACTCCGGTGCTTCACTTCAGGTTACTGTATCCCTTGGATCCTTTTATTGACGATGAAACGTAGAAATTGCATCCGAATTAAATACAAAAGGCACAATGCCGACTTAAGTACAAGCGGAATGACACTCTAACTTTCTATGATTTGAACCTCTCCTGTGAGTCCAGATCTAGATTCCGATGCTTCACTTCAGGTTTACTGTATCCCTTGGACCTTCTTATTGGCGATGAAACACAGAAATTGCATCCGAATTTAATACAAGAGGCACAATGCCGACTTAAGTACAAGAGGACTGACACTCTAACTTTCCATGTGTTGAACCTCTCCTGTGAGTCCAGACTTAGATTCCGATGCTTCACTTCAGGTTTACTGTATCCCTTGGACCTTCTTATTGACGATGAAACACAGAAATTGTATCCGAATTTAATACAAACGGCACAATGCCGACTTATGTACATGAGGACAGACACTCTAACATTCTAGGATATGAACCTCTCCTGTGAGTCCAGTTTTAGATTCCGATGCTTCACTTCAGGTTCACTCAGTCCCTTCGACCGTCTTATTGACGACGAAACACAGAAATTGCATCCGAATTTAATGCAAAAGGCACAATGCCGACGTAAGTACATGCGGAATGACACTCTAACTTTCTATGATTTGAACCTCCCCTGTGAGTCCAGTTTTAGATTCCGATTCTTCACTTCAGGTTTACTGTATCCGTTGGATCTTCTTATTGACGATGAAACACAGAAATTGCATCCGAATTTAATACAAAAGGCACAATGCCGTCTTAAGTACAAGAGGACTGACACACTAACTTTCTATGATTTGAAACTCTCCTGTGAGTCCAGACTTAGATTCCGACGCTTCACTTCAGGTTTACTGTATCCCTTGGACCTTCTTATTGACGATGAAAAACAGAAATTGCATCCGAATTTAAGACAAAATGCACAATGCCAACTTAAGTACAAGAGGACTGACACTCTAACTTTCTATCACTTGAACCTCTATTGTTAGTCCAGTCTTAGATTCCTATGCTTCACTTCCGGTTTATTGTATCCCTTGGACCTCCTTATTGACGATGAAACACAGTAATTGCATCCGAATTTAATACAAAAGGCACAATGCCGACTTAAGTACAAGAAGACTGACACTCTAACTTTCTTTGATTTGAACCTGTCTTGTGAGTACAGTTTCAGATTCCGAAGCTTCACTTCAGGTTTACTGTATCACATGGATCTTTTATTGACGATGAAACACAGAAATTGCATCCGAATTTAATACAAAAGGCACAATGCCGACTTAAGTACAAGAGGACTGACACTCTAATATTCTATGATTTGAACCTCTCCTGTGAGTGCAGTTTTAGATTCCGATGCTTCACTTCAGGTTTACTGTATACCTTGGACCTTCTTATTGACGATGAAACACAGATATTGTATCCGAATGTAATACAAAAGGCACAATGCCGACTTAAGTACAAGAGGACTGACACTCTAACCTTCTATGATTTGAACCTCTCCTGTGAGTCCAGTTTTAGATTCCGATGCTTCACTTCAGGTTTACTCAGTCCCTTGGACCATCTTATAGACGATGAAACACAGAAATTGCATCCGAATTTAATACAAAAGGCACAATGCCGGCTTAAGTACAAGAGGACTGACACTCTAACCATCTATGATTTGAACCTCACCTGTGAGTCCAGTTTTAGAGTCCAATGCTTCACTTCAGGTTTACTCTATCCCTTGGACGTTCTTACTGACGCTGAAACACAGAAATTGCATCTGAATTTAATACAAAATGCACAATGCGGCCTGAAGTACAATGGGACTGACACTCTAGTTTTCTATGATTTGAACCACTCCTGTGAGTGCAGTTTTAGATTCAGATGCTTCACTTCAGGTTTACAGTATACCTTGGAACTTCTTAACGACGATGAAGCACAGAAATTGCATCCGATTTTAATACAAAAGGCACAATGTTGACATAAGTACAAGCGGAATGACACTCTAGCTTTCTATGATTTGAACCTCTCCTGTGAGTCCAGTTTTAGATTCCGATGCTTCACTTCAGGTTTACTGTATCCGTTGGATCTTCTTATTGACGATGAAACACAGAAATTGCATCCGAATTTAATACAAAAGGCACAATGCCGTCTTATGTACAAGAGGACTGACACACTAACTTTCTATGATTTGAAACTCTCCTGTGAGTCCAGACTTAGATTCCGACGCTTCACTTCAGGTTTACTGTATCCCTTGGACCTTCTTATTGACGATGAAACACAGAAATTGCATCCGAATTTAAGACAAAAGGCACAATACCGACTTAAGTACAAGAATACTGACACTCTAACTTTCTTTGATTTGAACCTCTCTTGTCAGTCCAGTTTCATATTCCGATGCTTCACTTCAGGTTTACTCAGTCCCTTGGACCATCTTATTGACGATGAAACACAGAAATTGCATCCGAATTTAATACAAAAGGCACAATGCCGACTTAAGTACATGAGGACAGACACTCTAACTTTCTATGATTTGAACCTCACCTGTGAGACCAGTTTTAGAGTCCAATGCTTCACTTCTGGTTTACTGTATCCCTTGGACGTTCTTACTGACGATGAAACACAGAAATTGCACCCGAATTTAATACAAAATGCACAATATGGCCTGAAGTACAATAGGACTGACACTCTAGTTTTCTATGATTTGAACCTCTCCTGTGAGTCCAGTTTTAGATTCCGATGCTTCACTTCAGGTTTACTGTATCCCTTGGACCTTCTTATTGACGATGAAACACAGATATTGCATCCGAATGTAATACAAAAGGCACAATGCCGACTTAAGTACAAGAGGACTGACACTCTAACCATCTATGATTTGAACCTCACCTGTGAGTCCAGTTTTAGTGTCCAATGCTTCACTTCAGGTTTACTCTATCCCTTGGACGTTCTTACTGACGCTGAAACACAGAAATTGCATCTGGATTTAATACAAAATGCACAATGCGGCCTGAAGTACAATAGGACTGACACTCTAGTTTTCTATGATTTGAATCACTCCTGTGAGTGCAGTTTTAGATTCCGATGATTCACTTCAGGTTTACAGTATACCTTGGGCCTTCTTAATGATGATGAAGCACAGAAATTGCATCCGATTTTAATACAAAAGGCACAATGCTGAAATAAGTACAAGCGGAATGACACTCAAACTTTCTATGATTTGAACCTCTCCTGTGAGTCCAGTTTTAGATTCCGATGCTTCTCTTCAGGTTTACTGTATCCCTTGGACCTTCTTATTGACGATGAAACACAGAAATTGTATCCGAAATTAATACAAAAGGCACAAAGCCGACTTAAGTACATGAGTACAGAAACTCTAACATTCTATGATTTGCACCACTCTTGTGAGTCCAGTTTTAGATACCAATGCTTCACTTCAGGTTTACTCAGTCCTTTCGACCGTCTTATTGACGATGAAACACAGAAATTGCATTCGAATTTAATACAAAAGGCACAATGCCGACTTAACTACAAGAGGACTGACACTCTAACCCTCTATGGTTTGAACCTCACCTGTGAGACCAGTTTTAGAGTCCAATGCTTCACTTCTGGTTTACTGTATCCCTTGGACGTTCTTACTGACGATGAAACACAGAAATTGCACCCGAATTTAATACAAAATGCACAATATGGCCTGAAGTACAATAGGACTGACACTCAAACCTTCTATGATTTGAACCACTCCTGTGAGTGCAGTTTTAGATTCCGATGCTTCACTCTAGGTTTACTGTTTACCTTGGGCCTTCTTATTGACGATGAAGCACAGAAATTGCATCCAATTTTAATACAAAAGACACAATGCTTACTTAAGGACAAGCGGAATGACACTCAAACTTTCTATGATTTGAACCTCTCCTGTGAGTCCAGTTTTAGATTCCGATGCTTCACTTCAGGTTTACTGTATCCGTTGGATCTTCTTATTGACGATGAAACACAGAAATTGCATCCGAATTTAATACAAAAGGCACAATGCCGTCTTAAGTACAAGAGGACTGACACACTAACTTTCTATGATTTGAAACTCTCCTGTGAGTCCAGTTTCAGATTCCGATGCTTCACTTCAGGTTTACTGTATCGCTTGGATCTTCGTTTTGACGATGAAACACAGAAATTGCATCCGATTTTAATACAAAAGGCACAATGCCGACATAAGTACAAGAGGACTGACACTCTAACCTTGTATGATTTGAACCTCTCCTGTGAGTCCAGTTTTACATTCCGATGCTTCACTTCAGGTTCTCTGTATACCTTGGGCATTCTTATTGACGATGAAGCACAGAAATTGCATCCGATATTAATACAAAAGGCTCAATGCCGACTTAAGTACAAGCGGAATGACACTCTAACTTTCTATGATTTGAACCTCTCCTGTGAGTCCAGATTTAGATTCCGATGCTTCACTTCAGGTTTACTGTATCCCTTGGACCTTCTTATTGACGATGAAACACAGAAATTGCATCCGAATTTAATACAAGAGGCACAATGCCGACTTAAGTACAAGAGGACTGACACTCTAACTTTCCATGTGTTGAACCTCTCCTGTGAGTCCAGACTTAGATTCCGACGCTTCACTTCAGGTTTACTGTATCCCTTGGACCTTCTTATTGACGATGAAACACAGAAATTGCATCCGAATTTGAGAGAAAAGGCACAATGCCGACCTAAGTACAAGAGGACTGACACTCTAACTTTCTATGATTTGAACATCTCCTGTGAGTCCAGACTTGGATTCCGATGCTTCACTTCAGGTTTACTGTATCCCTTGGACCTTCTTATTGACGATCAAACACAGAAATTGCATCCGAATTTAATACAAAAAGCACAATGCCGACTTAAGTACAAAAGGACTGACACTCTAACTTCCTATCATTTGAACCTCTCCTGTGAGTCCAGTCTCACATTCCGATGCTTCTCTTCAGGTTTACTGTATCCCTTGAACCTTCTTATTGACGATGAAACACAGAAATTGTATCCGAATTTAATACAAACGGCACAATGCCGACTTATGTACATGAGGACAGACACTCTAACATTCTTGGATTTGAACCTCTCCTGTGAGTCCAATTTTAGATTCCGATGCTTCACTACAGGTTTACTCAGTCCCCTCGACCGTCTTATTGACGACGAAACACAGAAATTGCATCCGAATTTAATGCAAAAGGCACAATGCCGACTTAAGTACAAGCGGAATGACAATCTAACTTTCTATGATTTGAACCTCCCCTGTGAGTCCAGTTTTAGATTCCGATGCTTCACTTCAGGTTTACTGTATCCGTTGGATCTTCTTATTGACAATGAAACACAGAAATTGCATCCGCATTTAATACAAAAGGCACAGTGCCGTCTTAAGTACAAGAGGACTGACACACTAACTTTCTATGATTTGAAACTCTCCTGTGAGTCCAGACTTTGATTCCGACGCTTCACTTCAGGTTTACTGTATCCCTTGGACCTTCTTATTGACGATGAATAACAGAAATTGCACCGATTTTAATACAAAAGGCACAATGCCGGCATAAGTACAAGAGGACTGACACTCTAACCTTGTATGATTTGAACCTCTCCTGTGAGTCCAGTTATAGATTCCGATGCTTCACGTCAGGTTTACTGTATCCCTAGGACAATATTACTGACGATGAAACACAGAAATTGCATCTGAATTTAATACAAAAGGCACAATGCCGACTTAAGTACAAGAAGACTGACACTCTAACTTTCTTTGATTTGAACCTGTCTTGTGAGTCCAGTTTCAGATTCCAAAGCTTCACTTCAGGTTTACTGTATCACTTGGATCTTTTATTGACGATGAGACACAGAAATTGCATCCGAATTTAATACAAAAGGCACAATGCCGACTTAAGTACAAGAGGACTGACACTCTAATATTCTATGATTTGAACCTCTCCTGTGAGTCCCGTTTTAGATTCCGACGCTTCACTTCAGGTTTACTGTATCTCTTGGACCTTCTTATTGACGATTAAACACAGAAATTGCATCCGATTTTAATACAAAAGGCACAATGCCGACTTAAGTACAAGAGTACTGACACTTGAACTATCTATGATATGAACCTCTATTGTGAGTCCAATTTTATATTCCGATGCTTCACTTCAGGTTTACTGAGTCCCTTGGACTTTCTTATTGACGATGAAACACAGAAATTGCAACCGAATTTAATACAAAAGGCACAATGCCGACTTAAGTACAAGAGGACTGACACTCTAATTTCCTATCATTTGAACCTCTCCTGTGAGTCCAGTCTTAGATTCCGATGCTCCTCTTCAGGTTTACTGTATCCCTTGGACCTTCTTATTGAAGATGAAATACAGAAATTGTATCCGAATTTAATACAAAAGGCACAATGCCGACTTAAGTACATGAGGACAGACACTCTAACTTTCTATGATTTGAACTTCTCCTGTGAGTCCAGTTTTAGATTCCGATGCTTCACTTCAGGTTTACCGTATACCTTGGACCTTCTTATTGACGATGAAACCCAGATATTGCATCCGAATGTAATACAAAAGGCACAATGCCGACTTAAGTACAAGAGGACTGACACTCTAACCATCTATGATTTGAACCTCAGCTGTGAGTCCAGTTTTAGAGTCCAATGCTTCACTTCAGGATTACTCTATCCCTTGGACGTTCTTACTGACGCTGAAACACAGAAATTGCATCTGAATTTAATACAAAAGGCACAATGCCGACTTAAGTACAAGAGGACTGACACTCTAACCTTCTATGATTTGAACCTCTCCTGTGAGTCCAGTTTTAGATTCCGATGCTTCACTTCAGGTTTACTGTATACCTTGGACCTTCTTATTGACGATGAAACCCAGATATTGCATCCGAATGTAATACAAAAGGCACAATGCCGACTTAAGTACAATAGGACTGACACTCTAACCATCTATGATTTGAACCTCACCTGTGAGCCCAGTTTTAGAGTCCAATGCTTCACTTCAGGATTACTCTATCCCTTGGACGTTCTTACTGACGCTGAAACACAGAAATTGCATCTGAATTTAATACAAAATGCACAATGCGGCCTGAAGTACAATAGGACTGACACTCTAGTTTTCTATGATTTGAACCACTCCTGTGAGTGCAGTTTTAGATTCCGATTCTTCACTTCAGGATTACAGTATACCTTGGGCCTTCTTAATGACGATGAAGCACAGAAATTGCATCCGATTTTAATACAAAAGGCACAATGCTGACATAAGTACAAGCGGAATGACACTCTAACTTTCTATGATTTGAACGTCTCCTGTGAGTCCAGTTTTAGATTCCGATGCTTCTCTTCAGGTTTACTGTATCCCTTGGACCTTCTTATTGACGATGAAACACAGAAATTGTATCCGAAATTAATACAAAAGGCACAATGCCGACTTAAGTACATGAGGACAGAAACTTTAACATTCTATGATTTGCACCACTCCTGTGAGTCCAGTTTTAGATTCCGATGCTTCACTTCAGGTTCACTCAGTCCCTTCGACCATCTTATTGACGATGAAACACAGAAATTGCATCCGAATTTAATACAAAAGGCACAATGCCGACTTAAGTACAAGAGGACTGACACTCTAACACTCTATGATTGAACCTCACCTGTGAGTCCAGTTTTAGAGTCCAATGCTTCACTTCAGGTTTACTGTATCCCTTGGACGTTCTTACTGACGATGAAACACAGAAATTGCACCCGAATTTAATACAAAATGCACAATATGGCCTGTAGTACAATTGGACTGACACTCAAACTTTCTATGATTTGAACAACTCCTGTGAGTGCAGTTTTAGATTCCGATGCTTCACTCTAGGTTTACTGTTTACCTTGGGCCTTCTTATTGACGATGAAGCACAGAAATTGCATCCAATTTTAATACAAAAGACACAATGCTGACTTAAGTACAAGCGGAATGACACTCTAACTTTCTATGATTTGAACCTCTCCTGTGAGTCCAGTTTTAGATTCCGATGCTTCACTTCAGGTTTACTGTATCCGTTGGATCTTCTTATTGACGATGAAACACAGAAATTGCATCCGAATTTAATACAAAAGGCACAATGCCGACTTAAGTACATAAGGACTGACACTCTAACTTTCTATGATTTGAACGTCTCCTGGGAGTCCAGTTTTAGACTCCGGTGCTTTACTTCAGGTTACTGTATCCCTTGGATCCTTTTATTGACGATGAAACGTAGAAATTGCATCCGAATTAAATACAAAAGGCACAATGCATACTTAAGTACAAGCGGAATGACACTCTAACTTTCTATGATTTGAACCTCTCCTGTGAGTCCAGATCTAGATTCCGATGCTTCACTTCAGGTTTACTGTATCCCTTGGACCTTCTTATTGGCGATGAAACACAGAAATTGCATCCGAATTTAATACAAGAGGCACAATGCCGACTTAAGTACAAGAGGACTGACACTCTAACTTTCCATGTGTTGAACATCTCCTGTGAGTCCAGACTTAGATTCCGACGCTTCACTTCAGGTTTACTGTATCCCTTGGACTTTCTTATTGACGATGAAACACAGAAATTGCATCCGAATTTAAGACAAAAGGCACAATGCTGACCTAAGTACAAGAGGACTGACTCTCTAACTTCTTATCATTTGAACCTCTCCTGTGAGTCCAGTCTTAGATTCCGATGCTTCTCTTCAGGTTTACTGTATCCCTTGGACCTTCTTATTGACGATGAAACACAGAAATTGTATCCGAATTTAATACAAACGGCACAATGCCGACTTATGTACATGAGGACAGACACTCTAACATTCTAGGATATGAACCTCTCCTGTGAGTCCAGTTTTAGATTCTGATGCTTCACTTCAGGTTTACTCAGTCCCTTCGACCGTCTTATTGACGACGAAACACAGAAATTGCATCCGAATTTAATGCAAAAGGCACAATGCCGACTTAAGTACAAGCTGAATGACACTGTAACTTTCTATGATTTGAACCTCCCCTGTGAGTCCAGTTTTAGATTCCGATTCTTCACTTCAGGTTTACTGTATCCGTTGGATCTTCTTATTGACGATGAAACAGAGAAATTGCATCCGAATTTAATACAAAAGGCACAATGCCGTCTTAAGTACAAGAGGACTGACACACTAACTTTCTATGATTTGAAACTCTCCTGTGAGTCCAGACTTAGATTCCGACGCTTCACTTCAGGTTTACTGTATCCCTTGGACCTTCTTATTGACGATGAAAAACAGAAATTGCATCCGAATTTAAGACAAAATGCACAAAGCCGACTTAAGTACAAGAGGACTGACACTCTAACTTTCTATCACTTGAACCTCTCCTGTTAGTCCAGTCTTAGATTCCTATGCTTCACTTCCGGTTTATTGTATCCCTTGGACCTCCTTATTGACGATGAAACACAGTAATTGCATCCGAATTTAATACAAAAGGCACAATGCCGACTTAAGTACAAGAGGACTGAAACTCTAACTTTCTATGATTTGAACCTCTCCTGTGAGTCCAGTTATAGATTCCGATGCTTCACGTCAGGTTTACTGTATCCCTAGGACAATATTACTGACGATGAGACACAGAAATTGCATCTGAATTTAATACAAAAGGCACAATGCCGACTTAAGTACAAGAAGACTGACACTCTAGCTTTCTTTGATTTGAACCTGTCTTGTGAGTACAGTTTCAGATTCCGAAGCTTCACTTCAGGTTTACTGTATCACTTGGATCTTTTATTGACGATGAAACACAGAAATTGCATCCGAATTTAATACAAAAGGCACAATGCCGACTTAAGTACAAGAGGACTGACACTCTAATATTCTATGATTTGAACCTCTCCTGTGAGTCCAGTTTTAGATTCCGATGCTTCACTTCAGGTTTACTGTATACCTTGGACCTTCTTATTGACGATGAAACACAGATATTGCATCCGAATGTAATACAAAAGGCACAATGCCGACTTAAGTACAAGAGGACTGACACTCTAACCTTCTATGATTTGAACCTCTCCTGTGAGTCCAGTTTTAGATTCCGATGCTTCACTTCAGGTTTACTCAGTCCCTTGGACCATCTTATTGACGATGAAACACAGAAATTGCATCCGAATTTAATACAAAAGGCACAATGCCGACTTAAGTACAAGAGGACTGACACTCTAACCATCTATGATTTGAACCTCACCTGTGAGTCCTGTTTTAGAGTCCAATGCTTCACTTCAGGTTTACTCTATCCCTTGGACGTTCTTACTGACGCTGAAACACAGAAATTGCATCTGAATTTAATACAAAATGCACAATGCGGCCTGAAGTACAATAGGACTGACACTCTAGTTTTCTATGATTTGAACCACTCCTGTGAGTGCAGTTTTAGATTCCGATGCTTCACTTCAGGTTTACAGTATACCTTGGGCCTTCTTAATGACGATGAAGCACAGAAATTGCATCCGATTTTAATACAAAAGGCACAATGCTGACATAAGTACAAGCGGAATGACACTCTAACTTTCTATGATTTGAACCTCTCCTGTGAGTCCAGTTTTAGATTCCGATGCTTCACTTCAGGTTTACTGTATCCGTTGGATCTTCTTATTGACGATGAAACACAGAAATTGCATCCGAATTTAATACAAAAGGCACAATGCCGTCTTATGTACAAGAGGACTGACACACTAACTTTCTATGATTTGAAACTCTCCTGTGAGTCCAGACTTAGATTCCGACGCTTCACTTCAGGTTTACTGTATCCCTTGGACCTTCTTATTGACGATGAAACACAGAAATTGCATCCGAATTTAATACAAAAGGCACAATGCCGACTTAAGTACATAAGGACTGACACTCTAACTTTCTATGATTTGAACGTCTCCTGGGAGTCCAGTTTTAGACTCCGGTGCTTTACTTCAGGTTACTGTATCCCTTGGATCCTTTTATTGACGATGAAACGTAGAAATTGCATCCGAATTAAATACAAAAGGCACAATGCCGACTTAAGTACTAGCGGAATGACACTCTAACTTTCTATGATTTGAACCTCTCCTGTGAGTCCAGATCTAGATTCCGATGCTTCACTTCAGGTTTTCTGTATCCCTTGGACCTTCTTATTGGCGATGAAACACAGAAATTGCATCCGAATTTAATACAAGAGGCACAATGCCGACTTATGTACAAGAGGACTGACACTCTAACTTTCCATGTGTTGAACATCTCCTGTGAGTCCAGACTTAGATTCCGACGCTTCATTTCAGGTTTACTGTATCCCTTGGACTTTCTTATTGACGAAGAAACACAGAAATTGCATCCGAAGTTAAGACAAAAGGCACAATGCCGACCTAAGTACAAGAGGACTGACACTCTAACTTCCTATCATTTGAACCCCTCCTGTGAGTCCAGTCTTAGATTCCGATGCTTCTCTTCAGGTTTACTGTATCCCTTGGACCTTCTTATTGACGATGAAACACAGAAATTGTATCCGAATTTAATGCAAACGGCACAATGCCGACTTATGTACATGAGGACAGACACTTTAACATTCTAGGATATGAACCTCTCCTGTGAGTCCAGTTTTAGATTCCGATGCTTCACTTCAGGTTTACTCAGTCCCTTCGACCGTCTTATTGACGACGAAACACAGAAATTGCATCCGAATTTAATGCAAAAGGCACAATGCCGACTTAAGTACAAGCGGAATGACAGTGTAACTTTCTATGATTTGAACCTCCCCTGTGAGTCCAGTTTTAGATTCCGATTCTTCACTTCAGGTTTACTGTATCCGTTGGATCTTCTTATTGACGATGAAACACAGAAATTGCATCCGAATTTAATACAAAAGGCACAATGCCGTCTTAAGTACAAGAGGACTGACACACTAACTTTCTATGATTTGAAACTCTCCTGTGAGTCCAGACTTAGATTCCGACGCTTCACTTCAGGTTTACTGTATCCCTTGGACCTTCTTATTGACGATGAAAAACAGAAATTGCATCCGAATTTAAGACAAAATGCACAAAGCCGACTTAAGTACAAGAGGACTGACACTCTAACTTTCTATCACTTGAACCTCTCCTGTTAGTCCAGTCTTAGATTCCTATGCTTCACTTCCGGTTTATTGTATCCCTTGGACCTCCTTATTGACGATGAAACACAGTAATTGCATCCGAATTTAATACAAAAGGCACAATGCCGACTTAAGTACAAGAGGACTGACACTCTAACTTTCTATGATTTGAACCTCTCCTGTGAGTCCAGTTATAGATTCCGATGCTTCACGTCAGGTTTACTGTATCCCTAGGACAATATTACTGACGATGAAACACAGAAATTGCATCTGAATTTAATACAAAATGCACAATGCCGACTTAAGTACAAGAAGACTGACACTCTAACTTTCTTTGATTTGAACCTGTCTTGTGAGTACAGTTTCAGATTCCGAAGTTTCACTTCAGGTTTACTGTATCACTTCGATCTTTTATTGACGATGAAACACAGAAATTGCATCCGAATTTAATACAAAAGGCACAATGGCGACTTAAGTACAAGAGGACTGACACTCTAATATTCTATGATTTGAACCTCTCCTGTGAGTCCAGTTTTAGATTCCGATGCTTCACTTCAGGTTTACTGTATACCTTGGACCTTCTTATTGACGATGAAACACAGATATTGCATCCGAATGTAATACAAAAGGCACAATGCCGACTTAAGTACAAGAGGACTGACACTCTAACCTTCTATGATTTGAACCTCTCCTGTGAGTCCAGTTTTAGATTCCGATGCTTCACTTCAGGTTTACTCAGTCCCTTGGACCATCTTATTGACGATGAAACACAGAAATTGCATCCGAATTTAATACAAAAGGCACAATGCCGACTTAAGTACAAGAGGACTGACACTCTAACCATCTATGATTTGAACCTCACCGGTGAGTCCAGTTTTAGAGTCCAATGCTTCACTTCAGGTTTACTCTATCCCTTGGACGTTCTTACTGACGCTGAAACACAGAAATTGCATCTGAATTTAATACAAAATGCACAATGCGGCCTGAAGTACAATAGGACTGACACTCTAGTTTTCTATGATTTGAACCACTCCTGTGAGTGCAGTTTTAGATTCCGATGCTTCACTTCAGGTTTACAGTATACCTTGGGCCTTCTTAATGACGATGAAGCACAGAAATTGCATCCGATTTTAATACAAAAGGCACAATGCTGACATAAGTACAAGCGGAATGACACTCTAACTTTCTATGATTTGAACCTCTCCTGTGAGTCCAGTTTTAGATTCCGATGCTTCACTTCAGGTTTACTGTATCCGTTGGATCTTCTTATTGACGATGAAACACAGAAATTGCATCCGAATTTAATACAAAAGGCACAATGCCGTCTTATGTACAAGAGGACTGACACACTAACTTTCTATGATTTGAAACTCTCCTGTGAGTCCAGACTTAGATTCCGACGCTTCACTTCAGGTTTACTGTATCCCCTGGACCTTCTTATTGACGATGAAACACAGAAATTGCATCCGAATTTAAGACAAAAGGCACAATGCCGACTTAAGTACAAGAATACTGACACTCTAACTTTCTTTGATTTGAACCTCTCTTGTCAGTCCAGTTTCATATTCCGATGCTTCACTTCAGGTTTACTCAGTCCCTTGGACCATCTTATTGACGATGAAACACAGAAATTGCATCCGAATTTAATACAAAAGGCACAATACCGACTTAAGTACAAGAGGACTGACACTCTAACCTTCTATGATTTGAACCTCTCCTGTGAGTCCAGTTTTAGATTCCGATGCTTCACTTCAGGTTTACTGTATACCTTGGACCTTCTTATTGACGATGAAACACAGATATTGCATCCGAATGTAATACAAAAGGCACAATGCCGACTTAACTACAAGAGGACTGACACTCTAACCATCTATGATTTGAACCTCACCTGTGAGTCCAGTTTTAGAGTCCAATGCTTCACTTCAGGTTTACTCTATCCCTTGGACGTTCTTACTGACGATGAAACACAGAAATTGCATCTGAATTTAATACAAAATGCACAATGCGGCCTGAAGTACAATAGGACTGACACTCTAGTTTTCTATGATTTGAACCACTCCTGTGAGTGCAGTTTTAGATTCCGATGCTTCACTTCAGGTTTACAGTATACATTGGGCCTTCTTAATGACGATGAAGCACAGAAATTGCATCCGATTTTAATACAAAAGGCACAATGCTGACATAAGTACAAGCGGAATGACACTCTAACTTTCTATGATTTGAACCTCTCCTGTGAGTCCAGTTTTAGATTCCGATGCTTCACTTCAGGTTTACTGTATCCATTGGATCTTCTTATTGACGATGAAACACAGAAATTGCATCCGAATTTAATACAAAAGGCACAATGCCGTCTTATGTACAAGAGGACTGACACACTAACTTTCTATGATTTGAAACTCTCCTGTGAGTCCAGACTTAGATTCCGACGCTTCACTTCAGGTTTACTGTATCCCTTGGACCTTCTTATTGACGATGAAACACAGAAATTGCATCCGAATTTATGACAAAAGGCACAATGCCGACTTAAGTACAAGAAGACTGACACTCTAACTTTCTTTGATTTGAACCTCTCTTGTCAGTCCATTTTGATATTCCGATGCTTCACTTCAGGTTTACTGTATCACTTGGACCTTTTATTGACGATGAAACACATAAATTGAATCCGAATTTAATACAAAAGACACAATGCCGACTTAAGTACAAGAGGACTGACACTCTAACATTCTATGATTTGAACCTCTCCTGTGAGTCCCGTTTTAGATTCCGAAGCTTCACTTCAGGTTTACTGTAACTCTTGGACATTCTTATTGATGATTAAACACAGAAATTGCATCCGATTTTAATACAAAAGGCACAATGCCGACTTAAGTACAAGAGTACTGACCTCGAACTTTCTATGATATGAACCTCTCCTGTGAGTCCAATTTTAGATTCCGATGCTTCACTTCAGGTTTACTGAGTCCCTTGGACTTTCTTATTGACGATGAAACACAGAAATTGCATCCGAATTTAATACACTAGGCACAATGCCGACTTAAGTGCAAGAGGACTGACACTCTGAGTTTCTATATCTTGAACCTCTCCTGTGAGTGCAGTTTTAGATTCCGATGCTTCACTTCAGGTTTACTCAGTCCCTTGGACCGTCTTATTGATGATGAAACACAGAAATTGCATCCGAATTTAATACAAAAGGCACAATGCCGACTTAAGTACAAGAGGACTGACACTCTAACCTTGTGTGATTTGAACCTCTCCTGTGAGTCCAGTTTTACATTCCGATGCTTCACTTCAGGTTTACTGTATACCATGGACCTTCTTATTGACGATGAAAAACAGAAATAACATCCGAAATTAATACAAAAGGCACAATTCCGACTTGAGTACAAGAGGACTGCCACTCTAACTTTCTATGATTTGAACCTCTCCTTTGGGTCCAGACTTAGATTCCGACGCTTCACTTCAGGTTTACTGTATCGCTTGTATCTTCTTATTGACGATGAAACACAGAAATTGCATCCGATTTTAATACAAAAGGCACAATGCCGACTTAAGTGCAAGAGGACAGACACTCTAATTTTCTATGATTTGAACCTCTCCTGTGAGTCAAGACTTGGATTCCGATGCTTCACTTCAGGTTTACTGTATCCCTTGGACCATCTTATTGACGATCAAACACAGAAAGTGCATCCGAATTTAATACAAACGGCACAACGCCGACTTAAGTACAAGAGGACTGACACTCTAACTTCCTATCATTTGAACCTCTCCTGTGAGTCCAGGCTTAGATTCCGATGCTTCTCTTCAGGTTTACAGTATCCCTTGGACCTTCTTATTGACGATGAAACACAGAAATTGTATCCGAATTCAATACAAAAGGCACAATGCCGACTTAAGTACATGAAGTCAGACACACTAACTTTCTATGATTTGGACCTCTCCTGTGAGTCCAGTTTTAGATTCCGATGCTTCACTTCAGGTTTACTATATCCCTTTCACCTTCTTATTAACGATGAAACACAGAAATTGCATCCCAATTGAATACAAAAGGCACAATGCCGACTTAAGTACAAGAGGACTGACACTCTAACTTTCTATGATTTGTACCTCTACTGTGAGTCCAGTGATAGATTCCGATACTTCTCTTCAGGTATACTGTATCCCTTTCACCTTCTTATTGACGATGAAACACAGAAATTGCATCCCAATTTAATACAAAAGGCACAATGCCGACTTAAGTACAAGAGGACTGACTCTCTAACCTTCTATGATTTGAACCAATCCTGTGAGTCCAGTTTTAGGTTCCAATGCTTCAATTCAGGTTTACTGTATACCTTGGCCCTTCTTATTGACGATGAAAAACAGAAATAGCATCCGAAATTAATACGAAAGGCACAATTCCGACTTGAGTACTAGAGGACTGACACACTAACTTTCTATGATTTGAACGTCGCCTGTGGGTCCAGACTTACATTCCGACGCTTCACTTCAGGTTTACTGTATCGCTTGGATCTTCTTATTGACGATGAAACACAGAAATTGCATCCGATTTTAATACAAAAGGCACAATGCCGACTTAAGTGCAAGAGGACCGACACTCTGAGTTTCTATGACTTGAACCACTCCTGTGAGTCCAGTTTTAGATTCCGATGCTTCGCTTCAGGTTTACTCAGTCCCTTGGACCGTCTTATTGATGATGAAACACAGAAATTGCATCCGAATTTAATACAAAAGGCACAATGCCCACTTAAGTACAAGAGGACTGACACTCTAACCTTCTGTGATTTGAACCTCTCCTGTGAGTCCAGTTTTACATTCCGATGCTTCACTTCAGGTTTACTGTATACCTTGGACCTTCTTATTGACTATGAAAAACAGAAATAGCATCCGAAATTAATACAAAAGGCACAATTCCGACTTCAGTACAAGAGGACTGACATACTAACTTTCTATGATTTGAACCTCTCCTGTGGGTACAGACTTAGATTCCGACGATTCACTTCAGGTTTACTATATCGCTTGTACCTTCTTATTGACGATGAAACACAGAAATTGCATCCGATTTTAATACAAAAGGCACAATGCCGACTTAAGTGGAAGAGGACAGACACTCTAACTTTCTATGATTTGAACCTCTCCTGTGAGTCAAGACTTGGATTCCGATGTTTCACTTAAGGTTTTCTGTATCCCTTGGACCATCTTATTGACGATCAAACACAGAAATTGCATCCGAATTTAATACAAACGGCACAACGCCGACTTAAGTACAAGAGGACTGACACTCTAACTTCCTATCATTTGAACCTCTCCTGTAAGTCCAGGCTTAGATTCCGATGCTTCTCTTCAGGTTTACTGTATCCCTTGGACCTTCTTATTGACGATGAAACACAGAAATTGTATCCGAATTCAATACAAAAGGCACAATGCCGAATTAAGTACATGAGGACAGACACACTAATTTTCAATGATTTGGACCTCTCCTGTGAGTCCAGTTTTAGATTCCGATGCTTCACTTCAGGTTTACTGTATCCCTTTCACCTTCTTATTGACGATGAAACACAGAAATTGCATCCCAATTTAATACAAAAGGCACAATGCCGACTTAAGTACAAGAGGACTGACACTCTAATTTTCTATGATTTGTACCTCTCCTGTGAGTCCAGTTTTGGATTCCGATGCTTCACTTCAGGTATACTGTATCCCTTGGACCTTCTTATTGACGATGAAACACAGAAATTGCATCCGCTTTTAATACAAAAGGCACAATGCCGACTTAAGTGCAAGAGGACAGACACCCTAACTTTCTATGATTTGAACCTCTCCTCTGAGTCAAGACTTGGATTCCGATGCTTCACTTCAGGTTTACTGTATCCCTTGGACCATCTTATTGACGATCAAACTCAGAAATTGCATCCGAATTTAATACAAACGGCACAACGCCGACTTAAGTACAAGAGGACTGACACTCTAACTTCCTATCATTTGAACCTCTCCTGTGAGTCCAGGCTTAGATTCCGATGCTTCTCTTCAGGTTTACTGTATCCCTTGGACCTTCTTATTGACGATGAAACACAGAAATTGTATCCGAAGTCAATACAAAAGGCACAATGCCGACTTAAGTACATGACGACAGACACACTAACTTTCTATGATTTGGACCTCTCCTGTGAGTCCAGTTTTAGATTCCGATGCTTCACTTCAGGTTTACTATATCCCTTTCACCTTCTTATTAACGATGAAACACAGAAATTGCATCCCAATTGAATACAAAAGGCACAATGCCGACTTAAGTACAAGAGGTCTGACACTCTAACTTTCTATGATTTGTACCTCTACTGTGAGTCCAGTGATAGATTCCGATACTTCTCTTCAGGTATACTGTATCCCTTTCACCTTCTTATTGACGATGAAACACAGAAATTGCATCCCAATTTAATACAAAAGGCACAATGCCGACTTAAGTACAAGAGGACTGACTCTCTAACCTTCTATGATTTGAACCAATCCTGTGAGTCCAGTTTTAGGTTCCAATGCTTCAATTCAGGTTTACTGTATACCTTGGCCCTTCTTATTGACGATGAAAAACAGAAATAGCATCCGAAATTAATACAAAAGGCACAATTCCGACTTGAGTACAAGAGGACTGACACACTAACTCTCTATGATTTGAACGTCGCCTGTGGGTCCAGACTTACATTCCGACGCTTCACTTCAGGTTTACTGTATCGCTTGGATCTTCTTATTGACGATGAAACACAGAAATTGCATCCGATTTTAATACAAAAGGCACAATGCCGACTTAAGTGCAAGAGGACCGACACTCTGAGTTTCTATGACTTGAACCACTCCTGTGAGTCCAGTTTTAGATTCCGATGCTTCGCTTCAGGTTTACTCAGTCCCTTGGACCATCTTATTGACGATCAAACACAGAAATTGCATCCGAATTTAATACAAACGGCACAACGCCGACTTAAGTACAAGAGGACTGACACTCTAACTTCCTATCATTTGAACCTCTCCTGTGAGTCCAGGCTTAGATTCCGATGCTTCTCTTCAGGTTTACTGTATCCCTTGGACCTTCTTATTGACGATGAAACACAGAAATTGTATCCGAATTCAATACAAAAGGCACAATGCCGAATTAAGTACATGAGGACAGACACACTAATTTTCTATGATTTGGACCTCTCCTGTGAGTCCAGTTTTAGATTCCGATGCTTCACTTCAGGTTTACTGTATCCCTTTCACCTTCTTATTGACGATGAAACACAGAAATTGCATCCCAATTTAATACAAAAGGCACAATGCCGACTTAAGTACAAGAGGACTGACACTCTAATTTTCTATGATTTGTACCTCTCCTGTGAGTCCAGTTTTGGATTCCGATGCTTCACTTCAGGTTTACTGTATCCCTTGTACCTTCTTATTGACGATGAAACACAGAAATTGCATCCGATTTTAATACAAAAGGCACAATGCCGACTTAAGTGCAAGAGGACAGACACTCTAACTTTCTATGATTTGAACCTCTCCTCTGAGTCAAGACTTGGATTCCGATGCTTCACTTCAGGTTTACTGTATCCCTTGGACCATCTAATTGACGATCAAACTCAGAAACTGCATCCGAATTTAATACAAACGGCACAACGCCGACTTAAGTACAAGAGGACTGACACTCTAACTTCCTATCATTTGAACCTCTCCTGTTAGTCCAGGCTTAGATTCCGATGCTTCTCTTCAGGTTTACTGTATCCCTTGGACCTTCTTATTGACGATGAAACACAGAAATTGTATCCGAATTCAATACAAAAGGCACAATGCCGACTTAAGTACATGACGACAGACACATTAACTTTCTATGATTTGGACCTCTCCTGTGAGTCCAGTTTTAGATTCCGATGCTTCACTTCAGGTTTACTATATCCCTTTCACCTTCTTATTGACGATGAAACACAGAAATTGCATCCCAATTGAATACAAAAGGCACAATGCCGACTCAAGTAAAAGAGGACTGACACTCTAACTTTCTATGATTTGTACCTCTACTGTGAGTCCAGTCTTAGATTTCGATGCTTCGCTTCAGGTTTACTCAGTCCCTTGGACCGTCTTATTGATGATGAAACACAGAAATTGCATCCGAATTTAATACAAAAGGCACAATGCAAACTTAAGTACAAGAGGACTGACACTCTAACCTTCTGTGATTTGAACCTCTCCTGTGAGTCCAGTTTTACATTCCGATGCTTCACTTCAAGTTTACTGTATACCTTGGACCTTCTTATTGACGATGAAAAACAGAAATAGCATCTGAAATTAATACAAAAGGCACAATTCCGACTTGAGTACAAGAGGACTGACACACTAACTTTCTATGATTTGAACCTCTCCTGTGGGTCTAGACTTAGATTCCGACGCTTCACTTCAGGTTTACTGTATCGCTTGTATCTTCTTATTGACGATGAAACACAGAAATTGCATCCGATTTTAATACAAAAGGCACAATGCCGACTGAAGTGGAAGAGGACAGACACTCTAACTTTCTATGATTTGAACCTCTCCTGTGAGTCAAGACTTGGATTCCGATGCTTCACTTAAGGTTTTCTGTATCCCTTGGACCATCTTATTGACGATCAAACACAGAAATTGCATCCGAATTTAATACAAACGGCACAACGCCGACTTAAGTACAAGAGGACTGACACTCTAACTTCCTATCATTTGAACCTCTCCTGTGAGTCCAGGCTTAGATTCCGATGCTTCTCTTCAGGTTTACTGTATCCCTTGGACCTTCTTATTGACGATGAAACACAGAAATTGATTCCGAATTCAATACAAAAGGCACAATGCCGACTTAAGTACATGAGGACAGACACACTAATTTCCTATTATTTGGACCTCTCCTGTGTGTCCAGTTTTAGATTCCGATGCTTCACTTCAGGTTTACTGTATCCCTTTCACCTTCTTATTGACTATGAAACACAGAAATTGCATCCCAATTTAATACAAAAGGCACAATGCCGACTTAAGTACAAGAAGACTGACACTCTAACATTCTATGATTTGAACCTCTACTGTGAGTCCAGAGTTACATTCCGATACTTCTCTACAGGTATACTGTATCCCTTTCACCTTCTTATTGTCTATGAAACACAGAAATTGCATCCCAATTTAATACAAAAGGCACAATGCCGACTTAAGTACAAGAGGACTGACACTCTAACCTTCTATGATTTGAACCTCTCCTGTGATTAAAGTTTTAGATTCCGATGCTTCACTTCAGGTTTACTGTATCCCTTGGACCCTCTTATTGACGATGAAACACAGTAATTGCCTCCGAATTTAATACAAAAGGCACAATGCCGACATAATTACAAGAGGACTGACACTCTAACTTTCTTTGATTTGAACCTCTCCTGTGAGTCCAGTTTTAGATTCCGATGCCTCACTTCAGGTATACTCAGTGCCTTGGACCGTCTTATTGACGATGAAACACAGAAATTGCATCCGAATTTAATACAAAAGGCACAATGCCGACTTAAGTACAAGAGGACTGACACTCTAACTTTCTATGATTTGTACCTCTCCTGTGAGTCCAGTTTTACATTCCGATGCTTCACTTCCGGTTTACTGTATACCTTGGACCTTCTTATTGACGATGAAACACAGATATTGCATCCGAATTTAATACAAAACGCGCAGTGCCGACGTAAGTACAAGAGGACTGACACTCTAACTCTCTATGATTTGAACCTCTCCTGTGAGTCCTGTTTTAGAATCCGACGCTTCACTTCTGGTTTACTGTATCCCTTGGACGTTCTTATTGACGATGAAACACAGTAATTGCATCCGAATTTAATACAAAAGGCACAATGCCGACTTAATTATAAGAGGACTGACACTCTAACTTTCTATGATTTGAACCTCTCCTGTGAGTCCAGTTTTAGTTTCCGATGCTACACTTCAAGTTTACTGTATCCCTTGTACCTTCTTATTTACGATGAAACACAGAAATTGCAACCGAATTTAATACAAAAATCACATTGCCGACTTAAGTACATGAGGACTGACACTCTAACTTTCTATTATTCGAACCTCTCCTGTGAGTGCAGTTTTAGATTCCGATGCTTCACTTCAGGTTCACTATATACCGTGGGCATTCTTATTGACGATGAAGCACAGAAATTGCATCCGATTTTAATACAAAAGGCACAATGCCGACTTAAGTACAAGCGGAATGACACTCTAACTTTCTATGATTTGAACCTCTCCTGTGAGTCCAGATTTAGATTCCGATGCTTCACTTCAGGTTTACTGTATCCCTTGGACCTTCTTATTGACGATGAAACACAGAAATTGCATCCGAATTTTATACAAAAGGCACAATGCCGACTTAAGTACAAGAGGACTGACTCTCTAACTTTCTATGATTTGAACATCTCCTGTGAGTCCAGACATGGATTATGGTGCTTCACTTCAGGCTTACTGTATCCCTTGGACCTTCTTATTGACGATCAAACACAGAAATTGCATCCGAACTTAATACAAAAGGCACAATGCCGACTTAAGTACAAGAGAACTGACACCCTAACTTTCAATGATTTGAACCTCTCCTGTGAGTCCAGTTATAGATTCCGGTGCTTTACTTCAGGTGTACTGTATCCCTTGGACCTTTTTATTGACGATGAAACACAGAAATTGCATCCGAATTAAATACAAAATGCACAATGCCGACTTAAAAACAAGAGGACAGACACTCTAACTGTCTGTGATTTGAACCTCTCCTGTGAGTCCAGACTTGGATTCCGATGATTCACTTCAGGTTTACTGTATCCCTTGGACCTTCTTATTGACGATCAAATACAGAAATTGCATCCGAATTTAATACAAAATGCACCATGCCGACTTAAGTACAAGAGGACTGACACTCTAACTTCCTATCATTTGCACCGCTCCTGTGAGTCCAGTCTTAGATTCCGATGCTTCTCTTCAGGTTTACTGTATCCCTTGGACCTTCTTATTGACGATGAAACACAGAAATTGTATCCGAATTTAATGCAAATGGCACAATGCCGACTTAACTACAAGAGGACTGACACTCTAACCCTCTATGATTTGAACCTCTCCTGTGAGTCCAGTTCTAGATTCCGATGCTTCACTTCAGGTTTACTGTATATCTTAGGCCTTCTTAATGACGATGAAGCTCAGAAATTGCATCCGATTTTAATACAAAAGGCACAATGCTGACATAAGTACAAGCGGAATGACACTCTAACTTTCTATGATTTGAACCTCTCCTGTGAGTCCAGTTATAGATTCCGATGCCTCACTTCTGGTATACTCAGTCCCTTGGACCGTCTTATTGACGATGAAACACAGAAATTGCATCCGAATTTAATACAAAAGGCACAATGCCGACTTAAGTACAAGAGGACTGACACTCTAACCTTTTATGATTTGAACCTCTCCTGTGAGTCCAGTTTTACATTCCGATGCTTCACTTCAGGTTTACTGTATACCTTGGACCTTCTTATGACGATGAAACACAGATATTGCATCCGAATTTAATACAAAACGCGCAGTGCCGACGTAAGTACAAGAGGACTGACACTCTAACTCTCTATGATTTGAACCTCTCCTGTGAGTCCAGTTTTAGAATCCGATGCTTAACTTCTGGTTTACTGTATCCCTTGGACGTTCTTATTGACGATGAAACACAGTAATTGCATCCGATTTTAATACAAAAGGCACAATGCCGACTTAAGTACAAGCGGAATGACACTCTAACTTTCTATGATTTGAACCTCTCCTGTGAGTCCAGATTTAGATTCCGACGCTTCACTTCAGGTTAACTGTATCCCTTGGACCTTCTTAATGACGATGAAACACAGAAACTGCATCCGAATTTAAGACAAAAGGCACAATGCCGACTTCAGTACAAGAGGACTGACACTCTAACTTTCTATGATTTGAACATCTCCTGTGAGTCCCGACTTGGATTATGATGCTTCACTTCAGGCTTACTGTATCCCTTGGACCTTCTTATTGACGATGAAACACAGAAATTGCATCCGAACTTAATACAAAAGGCACAATGCCGACTTAAGTACAAGAGAACTGACACCCTATCTTTCAATGATTTGAACCTCTCCTGTGAGTCCAGTTATAGATTCCGGTGCTTTACTTCAGGTGTACTGTATCCCTTGGATCTTTTTATTGACAATGAAACACAGAAATTGCATCCGAATTAAATACAATAGGCACAATGCCGACTTAGAAACAAGAGGACAGACACTCTAACTTTCTATGATTTGAACCTCTCCTGTGAGTCCAGATTTGGATTCCGATGCTTCACTTCAGGTTTACTGTATCCCTTGGACCTTCTTATTGACGATCAAACACAGAAATTGCATCCGAATTTAATACAAAATGCACAATGCCGACTTAAGTACAAGATGACTAACACTCAAACTTCCTATCATTTGCACCTCTCCTGTGAGTCCAGTCTTAGATTCCGATGCTTCTCTTCAGGTTTACTGTATCCCTTGGACCTTCTTATTGACGATGAAACACAGAAATTGTATCCGAATTCAATGCAAAAGGCACAATGCCGACTTAAGTACAAGAGGACTGACACTCTAACCCTCTATGATTTGAACCTCTCCTGTGAGTCCAGTTCTAGATTCAGATGCTTCACTTCAGGTTTACTCAGTCCCTTGGACCGTTATATTGACGATGAAAGACAGAAATTGCATCCGAAATTAATACAAAAGGCACAATGCCGACTTAAGTACAAGAGGACTGACACTCTAACCCTCTATGATTTGAGCCTCACCTGTGAGTCCAGTTTTAGAGGCCAATGCTTCACTTCAGGTTTACTGTATCCTTTGGACGTTCTTACTGACGATGAAACACAGAAATTGCATCCGAATTTAATACAAAATGCACAATGCGGCCTGAAATACAATAGGACTGACACTCTAACTGTCTATGATTTGAACCACTCCTGTGCGTGCAGTTTTAGATTCCGATGTTTCTCTTCAGGTTTACTGTATCCCTTGGACCTTCTTATTGACGATGAAACACAGAAATTGTATCCGAATTTAATGCAAAAGGCACAATGCCGACTTAAGTACAAGAGAACTGACACCCTAACTTTCAATGATTTGAACTTCTCCTGTGAGTCCCGTTTTAGATTCCGACGCTTCACTTCAGGTTTACTGTATCTCTTGGACCTTCTTATTGACGATGAAACACAGAAATTGTATCCGAATTTAATACAAAAGGCACAATGCCGACTTAAGTACATGAGGACAGACACTCTAACTTTCTATGATGTGAACCTCTCCTGTGAGCCCAATTTTAGATTCCGATGCTTCACTTCAGGTTTACTGAGTCCCTTGGACATTCTTATTGACGATGAAACACAGAAATTGCATCCGAATTTAATAAAAAAGGCACAATGCCGACTTTAGTACAAGAGGACTAACACTCTAACTTTCTATGATTGGAACCTCTCCTGTGAGTCCAGTTATAGATTCCGATGCCTCACTTCAGGTATACTCAGTCCCTTGGACCGTCTTATTGACGATGAAACACAGAAATTGCATCCGAATTTAATACAAAAGGCACAATGCCGACTTAAGTACAAGAGGACTGACACTCTAACCTTTTATGATTTGAACCTCTCCTGTGAGTCCAGTTTTACATTCCGATGCTTCACTTCAGGTTTACTGTATACCTTGGACCTTCTTATGACAATGAAACACAGATATTGCATCCGAATTTAATACAAAACGCGCAGTGCCGACGTAAGTACAAGAGGACTGACACTCTAACTCTCTATGATTTGAACCTCTCCTGTGAGTCCAGTTTTAGAATCCGATGCTTCACTTCTGGTTTACTGTATCCCTTGGACGTTCTTATTGACGATGAAACACAGAAATTGCATCCGAATTTAATACAAAAGGCACAATGCCGACTTAATTACAAGAGGACTGACACTCTAACTTTCTATTATTTGAACCTCTCCTGTGAGTCCAGTTTTAGTTTCCGATGCTACACTTCAAGTTTTCTGTATCCTTTGTACCTTCTTATTTACGATGAAACACAGAAATTGCATCCGAATTTAATACAAAAATCCCATTGCCGACTTAAGTACATGAGGACTGACACTCTAACTTTCTATTATTCGAACCTCTCCTGTGAGTGCAGTTTTAGATTCCGATGCTTCACTTCAGGTTCACTGTATACCGTGGGCATTCTTATTGACGATGAAGCACAGAAATTGCATCCGATTTTAATACAAAAGGCACAATGCCGACTTAAGTACAAGCGGAATGACACTCTAACTTTCTATAATTTGAACCTCTCCTGTGAGTCCAGATTTAGATTCCGATGCTTCACTTCAGGTTTACTGTATCCCTTGGACCTTCTTATTGACGATGAAACACAGAAACTGCATCCGAATTTAAGACAAAAGGCACAATGCCGACTTAAGTACAAGAGGACTGACACTCTAACTTTCTATGATTTGAACATCTCCTGTGAGTCCAGACTTGGATTATGATGCTTCACTTCAGGCTTACTGTATCCCTTGGACCTTCTTATTGACGATGAAACACAGAAATTGCATCCGAACTTAATACAAAAGGCACAATGTCGACTTAAGTACAAGAGAACTGACACCCTAACTTTCAATGATTTGAACCTCTAGTGTGATTCCAGTTATAGATTCCGGTGCTTTACGTCATGTGTACTGTATCCCTTGGACCTTTTTATTGACAATGAAACACAGAAATTGCATCCGAATTAAATACAATAGGCACAATGACGACTTAAAAACAAGAGGACAGACACTCTAACAATCTATGATTTGAACCTCCCCTGTGAGTCCAGACTTGGATTCCGATGCTTCACTTCAGGTTTACTGTATCCCTTGGACCTTCTTATTGACGATCAAACACAGAAATTGCATCCGAATTTAATACAAAAATCACAATGCCGTCTTAAGTACAAGATGACTGACACTCTAACTTCCTATCATTTGCACCTCTCCTGTGAGTCCAGTCTTAGATTCCGATGCTTCTCTTCAGGTTTACTGTATTTCTTGGACCTTCTTATTGACGATGAAACACAGAAATTGTATCCGAATTCAATGCAAAAGGCACAATGCCGACTTAAGTACAAGAGGACTGACACTCTAACCCTAAATGATTTGAACCTCTCCTGTGAGTCCAGTTCTAGATTCCGATGCTTCACATCAGGTTTACTCAGTCCCTTGGACCGTCTTATTGACGATGAAACAGAGAAATTGCATCCGAATTTAATACAAAAGGCACAATGCCGACTTAAGTACAAGAGGACTGACACTCTAACTTTCTATGATTTTAATCTCTCCTGTGAGTCCAGTTTTCGATTCCGATGCTTCACTTCAGGTTTACTCAGTCCCTTGGACCGTCTTATTGACGATGAAACACAGAAATTGCATCCGAAATTAATACAAAAGGCACAATGCCGACTTAAGTACAAGAGGACTGACACTCTAACCCTCTATGATTTGAGCCTCACCTGTGAGTCCAGTTTTAGAGGCCAATGCTTCACTTCAGGTTTACTGTATCCTTTGGACGTTCTTACTGACGATGAAACACAGAAATTGTATCCGAATTTAATACAAAAAGCACAATGCCGACTTAAGTACATGAGGACAGACACTCTAACTTTCTATGATTTGAACCTCTCCTGTGAGCCCAATTTTAGATTCCGATCCTTCACTTCAGGTTTACTGAGTCCCTTGGACTTTCTTATAGACGATGAAACACAGAAATTGCATCCGAATTTAATAAAAAAGTCACAATGCCGACTTAAGTACAAGAGGACTGACACTCTAACTTCCTATCATTTGAACCTCTCCTGTGAGTCCAGTCTATGATTCCGATGCTTCTCTTCAGGTTTACTGTATCCCTTGGACATTCTTATTTACGATGAAACACAGAAATTGTATCCGAATTTAATATGAAAGGCACAATGCCGACTTAAGTACATGAGGACAGACACTCTAACTTTCTATGATTTGAACCTCTCCTGAGTCCAGTTTTAGATTCCGATGCTTCACTCCAGGTTTACTCAGTCCCTTGGACCGTCTTATTGACGATGAAACACAGAAACTGCATCCGAAATTAATACAAAAGGCACAATGCCGACTTAAGTACAAGAGGACTGACACTCTAACCCTCTATGTTTTGAGCCTCACCTGTGAGTCCAGTTCTAGTGGCCAATGCTTCACTTCAGGTTTACTGTATCCCTTGGACGTTCTTACTGACGATGAAACACAGAAATTGCATCCGAATTTAATACAAAATGCACAATGCGGCCTGAAGTACAATAGGACTGACACTCTAACTTTCTATGATTTGAACCACTCCTGTGAGTGCAGTTTTAGATTCCGATGCTTCACTTCAGGTTTACTGTATACCTTGGGCCTTCTTAATGACGATGAAGCACAGAAATTGCATCCGATTTTAATACAAAAGGCACAATGCTGACATAAGTACAAGCGGAATGACACTCTAACTTTCTATGATTTGAACCTCTCCTGTGAGTCCTGTTTTAGATTCTGATGCTTCACTTCAGGTTTACTGTATCCGTTGGATCTTCTTATTGACGATGAAACACAGAAATTGCATCTGAATTTAATACAAAAGGCACAATGTCGACTTAAGTACAAGAGGACTGACACTCTAACTTTCTATCATTTGAACCTCTCCTGTGAGTCCAGTTTTAGATTCCTATGCTTCACTTCCGGTTTATTGTATCCCTTGGACCTCCTTATTGACGATGAAACACAGTAATTGCATCCGAATTTAATACAAAAGGCACAATGCCGACTTAAGTACAAGAGGACTGACACTCTAACTTTCTATGATTTGAACCTGTCCTGTGAGTCCAGTTTTAGATTCCGATGCTTCACTTCAGGTTTACTGTATCCCTTGGCCAATATTATTGACGATGAAACACAGTAATTGCATCCGATTTTAATACAAAGGCACAATGCCGACTTAAGTACAAGAGGACTAACACTCTAACTTTCTATGATTTGAACCTCTCCTGTGAGTCCAGTTATAGATTCCGATGCCTCACTTCAGGTATACTCAGTCCCTTGGACCGTCTTATTGACGATGAAACATAGAAATTGCATCCGAATTTAATACAAAAGGCACAATGCCGACTTAAGTACAAGAGGACTGACACTCTAACCTTTTATGATTTGAACCTCTCCTGTGAGTCCAGTTTTACATTCCGATGCTTCACTTCAGGTTTACTGTATACCTTGGACCTTCTTATGACAATGAAACACAGATATTGCATCCGAATTTAATACAAAACGCGCAGTGCCGACGTAAGTACAAGAGGACTGACACTCTAACCCTCTATGATTTGAACCTCTCCTGTGAGTCCAGTTTTAGAATCCGATGCTTCACTTCTGGTTTACTGTATCCCTTGGACGTTCTTATTGACGATGAAACACAGTAATTGCATCCGAATTTAATACAAAAGGCACAATGCCGACTTAATTACAAGAGGACTGACACTCTAACTTTCTATTATTTGAACCTCTCCTGTGAGTCCAGTTTTAGTTTGCGATGCTACACTTCAAGTTTTCTGTATCCTTTGTACCTTCTTATTTACGATGAAACACAGAAATTGCATCCGAATTTAATACAAAAATCACATTGCCGACTTAAGTACATGAGGACTGACACTCTAACTTTCTATTATTCGAACCTTTCCTGTGAGTGCAGTTTTAGATTCCGATGCTTCACTTCAGGTTCACTGTATACCGTGGGCATTCTTAATGACGATGAAGCACAGAAATTGCATCCGATTTTAATACAAAAGGCACAATGCCGACTTAAGTACAAGCGGAATGACACTCTAACTTTCTATGATTTGTACCTCTCCTGTGAGTCCAGATTTAGATTCCGATGCTTCACTTCAGGTTTACTGTATCCCTTGGACCTTCTTATTGACGATGAAACACAGAAACTGCATCCGAATTTAAGACAAAAGGCACAATGCCGACTTAAGTACAGGGGGACTGACACTCTAACTTTCTATGATTTGAACACCTCCTGTGAGTCCAGACTTGGATTATGATGCTTCACTTCAGGCTTACTGTATCCCTTGGACCTTCTTATTGACGATGAAAAACAGAAATTGCATCCGAACTTAATACAAAAGGCACAATGTCGACTTAAGTACAAGAGAACTGACACCCTAACTTTCAATGATTTGAACCTCTAGTGTGAGTCCAGTTATAGATTCCGGTGCTTTACGTCATGTGTACTGTATCCGTTGGACCTTTTTATTGACAATGAAACACAGAAATTGCATCCGAATGAAATACAATAGGCACAATGACGACTTAAAAACAAGAGGACAGACACTCTAACTATCTATGATTTGAACCTCCCCTGTGAGTCCAGACTTGGATTCCGATGCTTCACTTCAGGTTTACTGTATCCCTTGGACCTTCTTATTGGCGATCAAACACAGAAATTGCAACCGAATTTAATACAAAAAGCACAATGCCGTCTTAAGTACAAGATGACTGACACTCTAACTTCCTATCAATTGCACCTCTCCTGTGAGTCCAGTCTTAGATTCCGATGCTTCTCTTCAGGTTTACTATATTTCTTGGACCTTCTTATTGACGATGAAACACAGAAATTGTATCCGAATTCAATGCAAAAGGCACAATGCCGACTTAAGTACAAGAGGACTGACACTCTAACCCTCAATGATTTGAACCTCTCCTGTGAGTCCAGTTCTAGATTCCGATGCTTCACTTCAGGTTTACTCAGTCCCTTGGACCGTCTTATTGACGATGAAACAGAGAAATTGCATCCGAATTTAATACAAAAGGCACAATGCCGACTTAAGTACAAGAGGACTGACACTCTAACTTTCTATGATTTGAATCTCTCCTGTGAGTCCAGTTTTAGATTCCGATGCTTCACTTCAGGTTTACTCAGACCCTTGGACCGTCTTATTGACGATGAAACACAGAAATTGCATCCGAAATTAATACAAAAGGCACAATGCCAACTTAAGTACAAGAGGACTGACACTCTAACCCTCTATGATTTGAGCCTCACCTGTGAGTCCAGTTTTAGAGGCCAATGCTTCACTTCAGGTTTACTGTATCCTTTGGACGTTCTTACTGACGATGAAACACAGAAATTGTATCCGAATTTAATACAAAAAGCACAATGCCGACTTAAGTACATGAGGACAGACACTCTAACTTTCTATGATTTGAACCTCTCCTGTGAGCCCAATTTTAGATTCCGATGCTTCACTTCAGGTTTACTGAGTCCCTTGGACTTTCTTATTGACGATGAAACATAGAAATTGCATCCGAATTTAATAAAAAAGGCACAATGCCGACTTAAGTACAAGAGGACTGACACTCTAACTTCCTATCATTTGAACCTCTCCTGTGAGTCCAGTCTATGATTCCGATGCTTCTCTTCAGGTTTACTGTATCACTTGGACGTTCTTATTTACGATGAAACACAGAAATTGTATCCGAATTTAATATGAAAGGCACAATGCCGACTTAAGTACATGAGGACAGACACTCTAACTTTCTATGATTTGAACCTTTCCTGTGAGTCCAGTTTTAGATTCCTATGCTTCACTTCCGGTTTATTGTATACCTTGGGCCTTCTTAATGACGATGAAGCACAGAAATTGCATCCGAATTTAATACAAAATGCACAATGCGGCCTGAAGGACAATAGTACTGACACTCTAACTTTCTATGATTTGAACCACTCCTGTGAGTGCAGTTTTAGATTCCGATGCTTCACTTCAGGTTTACTGTATACCTTGGGCCTTCTTAATGACGATGAAGCACAGAAATTGCATCCGATTTTAATACAAAAGGCACAATGCTGACATAAGCACAAGCGGATTGGCACTCTAACTTTCTATGATTTGAACCTCTCCTGTGAGTGCTGTTTTAGATTCTGATGCTTCACTTCAGGTTTACTGTATCCGTTGGATGTTCTTATTGACGATGAAACACAGAAATTGCATCTGAATTTAATACAAAAGGCACAATGTCGACTTAAGTACAAGAGGACTGACACTCTAACTTTCTATCATTTGAACCTCTCCTGTGAGTCCAGTTTTAGATTCCTTTGCTTCACTTCCGGTTTATTGTATCCCTTGGACCTCCTTATTGACGATGAAACACAGTAATTGCATCCGAATTTAATACAAAAGGCACAATGCCGACTTAAGTACAAGAGGACTGACACTCTAACTTTCTATGATTTGAACCTCTCCTGTGAGTCCAGTTTTAGATTCCGATGCTTCACTTCAGGTTTACTGTATCCCTTGGCCAATATTATTGACGATGAAACACAGAAATTGCATCTGAATTTAATACAAAAGGCACAATGCCGACTTAAGTACACGAAGACTGACACTCTAACTTTCTTTGATTTGAACCTCTCTTGTGAGTCCAGTTTCAGATTCAGATGCTTCACTTCAGGTTTACTGTATCACTTGGACCTTTTATTGACGATGAAACACAGATATTGCATCCGAATTTAATACAAAAGACACAATGCCGACTTAAGTACAAGAGGTCTGACACTCTAATGTTCTATGATTTGAACCTCTCCTGTGAGTCCCGTTTTAGATTCCGACGCTTCACTTCAGGTTTACTTTATCTCTTGAACCTTCTTATTGACGATTTAACACAGAAATTGCATCCGATTTTAATACAAAAGGCACAATGCCGACTTAAGTACAAGAGTACTGACACTCGATTTTTCTATGATTTGAACCTCTCCTGTGAGTCCAGTTATAGATTCAGATGCTTCACTTCAGGTTTACTGAGGTCCTTGGACCGTCTTATTGACGATCAAACACAGAAATTGCATCCGAAATTAATACAAAAGGCACAATGCCGACTTAAGTACAAGAGGACTGACACTCTAACTTTCTATGATTTGAACATCTCCTGTGAGTCCAGACTTGGATTATGATGCTTCACTTCAGGCTTACTGTATCCCTTGGACCTTCTTATTGACGATGAAACACAGAAATTGCATCCGAACTTAATACAAAAGGCACAATGCCGACTTAAGTACAAGAGAACTGACACCCTTTTTTTCAATGATTTGAACCTCTCCTGTGAGTCCAGTTATAGATTCCGGTGCTTTACTTCAGGTGTACTGTATCCCTTGGACCTTTTTATTGACAATGAAACACAGAAATTGCATCCGAATTAAATACAATAGGCACAATGCCGACTTATAAACAAGAGGACAGACACTCTAACTTTCTATGATTTGAACCTCTCCTGTGAGTCCAGATTTGGATTCCGATGCTTCACTTCAGGTTTACTGTATCCCTTGGACCTTCTTATTGACGATCAAACACAGAAATTGCATCCAAATTTAATACAAAATGCACAATGCCGACTTAAGTACAAGATGACTAACACTCAAACTTCCTATCATTTGCACCTCTCCTGTGAGTCCAGTCTTAGATTCCGATGCTTCCCTTCAATTTTACTGTATCCCTTGGACATTCTTATTGACGATGAAACACAGAAATTGTATCCGAATTCAATGCAAAAGGCACAATGCCGACTTAAGTACAAGAGGACTGACACTCTAACCCTCTATGATTTGAACCTCTCCTGTGAGTCCAGTTCTAGATTCCGATGCTTCACTTCAGGTTTACTCAGTCCCTTGGACCGTCTTATTGACGATGAAACAGAGAAATTGCATCCGAATTTAATACAAAAGGCACAATGCCGACTTAAGTACAAGAGGACTGACACTCTAACTTTCTATGATTTGAACCTCTCCTGTGAGTCCAGTTTTAGATTCAGATGCTGCACTTCAGGTTTACTCAGTCCCTTGGACCGTCTTATTGTCGATGAAACACAGAAATTGCATCCGAAATTAATACAAAAGGCACAATGCCGACTTAAGTACAAGAGGACTGACACTCTAACCCTCTATGATTTGAGCCTCACCTGTGAGTCCAGTTTTAGAGGCCAATGCTTCACTTCAGGTTTACTGTATCCTTTGGACGTTCTTACTGACGATGAAACACAGAAATTGCATCCGAATTTAATACAAAATGCACAATGCGGCCTGAAGTACAATAGGACTGACACTCTAACTTTCTATGATTTGAACCACTCCTGTGCGTGCAGTTTTAGATTCCGATGTTTCTCTTCAGGTTTACTGTATCCCTTGGACCTTCTTATTGACGATGAAACACAGAAATTGTATCCGAATTTAATGCAAAAGGCACAATGCCGACTTAAGTACAAGAGAACTGACACCCTAACTTTCAATGATTTGAACTTCTCCTGTGAGTCCCGTTTTTGATTCCGACGCTTCACTTCAGGTTTACTGTATCTCTTGGACCTTCTTATTGACGATGAAACACAGAAATTGTATCCGAATTTAATACAAAAGGCACAATGCCGACTTAAGTACATGAGGACAGACACTCTAACTTTCTATGATGTGAACCTCTCCTGTGAGCCCAATTTTACATTCCGATGCTTCACTTCAGGTTTACTGAGTCCCTTGGACATTCTTATTGACGATGAAACACAGAAATTGCATCCGAATTTAATAAAAAAGGCACAATGCCGACTTAAGTACAAGAGGACTGACACTCTAACTTCCTATCATTTGAACCTCCCCTGTGAGTCCAGTCTTGGATTCCGATGCTTCTCTTCAGGTTTACTGTATCCCTTGGACCTTCTTATTGACGATGAAACACAGAAATTGTATCCGAATTTAATGCAAAAGGCACAATGCCGACTTAAGTACAAGAGGACTGACACTCTAACCTTCTATGATTTGAACCTCTCCTGTGAGTCCAGTTCTAGATTCCGATGCTTCACTTCAGGTTTACTGAGTCCCTTGGACCGTCTTATTGACGATGAAACACAGAAATTGCATCCCAATTTAATACAAAAGGCACAATGCCGACTTAAGTACAAGAGGACTGACACTCTAACCCTCTATGATTTGAGCCTCATCTGTGAGTCCAGTTTTAGAATCCGATGCTTCACTTCAGGTTTACTGTATCCGTTGGATCTTCTTATTGACGATGAAACACAGAAATTGCATCTGAATTTAATACAAAAGGCACAATGTCGTCTTAAGTACAAGAGGACTGACACACTAACTTTCTATGATTTGAAACTCTCCTGTGAGTCCATTTTCAGATTCCGATTCTTCACTTCAGGTTTACTGTAATGCTTGGATCTTCGTTTTGACGATGAAACACAGAAATTGCATCCGATTTTAATACAAAGGCACAATGCCGACTTAAGTACAAGAGGACTAACACTCTAACTTTCTATGATTTGAACCTCTCCTGTGAGTCCAGTTATAGATTCCGATGCCTCACTTCAGGTATACTCAGTCCCTTGGACCGTCTTATTGACGATGAAACACAGAAATTGCATCCGAATTTAATACAAAAGGCACAATGCCGACTTAAGTACAAGAGGACTGACACTCTAACCTTTTATGATTTGAACCTCTCCTGTGAGTCCAGTTTTACATTCCGATGCTTCACTTCAGGGTTACTGTATACCTTGGACCTTCTTATGACAATGAAACACAGATATTGCATCCGAATTTAATACAAAACGCGCGGTGCCGACGTAAGAACAAGAGGACTGACACTCTAACACTCTATGATTTGAACCTCTCCTGTGAGTCCAGTTTTAGTTTCCGATGCTACACTTCAAGTTTTCTGTATCCCTTGTACCTTCTTATTTACGATGAAACACAGAAATTGCATCCGAATTTAATACAAAAATCACATTGCCGACTTAATTACATGAGGACTGAAACTCTAACTTTCTATTATTCGAACCTCTCCTGTGAGTGCAGTTTTAGATTCCGATGCTTCACTTCAGGTTCACTGTATACCGTGGGCATTCTTATTGACGATGAAGCACAGAAATTGCATCCGATTTTAATACAAAAGGCACAATGCCGACTTAAGTACAAGAGAACTGACACCCTAACTTTCTATGATTTGAACATCTCCTGTGAGTCCAGACTTGGATTATGATGCTTCACTTCAGGCTTACTGTATCCCTTGGACCTTCTTATTGACGATGAAACACAGAAATTGCATCCGAATTTAATACAAAAGGCACAATGTCGACTTAAGTACAAGAGAACTGACACCCTAACTTTCAATGATTTGAACCTCTAGTGTGAGTCCAGTTATAGATTCCGGTGCTTTACGTCATGTGTACTGTATCCCTGGGACCTTTTTATTGACAATGAAACACAGAAATTGCATCCGAATTAAATACAATAGGCACAATGACGACTTAAAAACAAGAGGACAGACACTCTAACTATCTATGATTTGAACCTCTTCTGTGAGTCCAGACTTGGATTCCGATGCTTCACTTCAGGTTTACTGTATCCCTTGTACCTTCTTATTGACGATGAAACACAGAAATTGCATCCGAACTTAATACAAAAGGCACAATGTCGACTCAAGTACAAGAGAACTGACACCCTAACTTTCAATGATTTGAACCTCTAATGTGAGTCCACTTATAGATTCCGGTGCTTTACGTCATGTGTACTGTATCCCTGGGACCTTTTTATTGACAATGAAACACAGAAATTGCATCCGAACTTAATACAAAAGGCACAATGTCGACTTAAGTACAAGAGAACTGACACCCTAACTTTCAATGATTTGAACCTCTCCTGTGAGTCCAGACTTGGATTCCGATGCTTCACTTCAGGTTTACTGTATCCCTTGGACCTTCTTATTGACGATCAAACACAGAAATTGCATCCGAATTTAATACAAAAAGCACAATGCCGTCTTAAGTACAAGATGACTGACACTCTAACTTCCTATCATTTGCACCTCTCCTGTGAGTCCAGTCTTAGATTCCGATGCTTCTCTTCAGGTTTACTGTATTTCTTGGACCTTCTTATTGACGATGAAACACAGAAATTGTATCCGAATTCAATGCAAAAGGCACAATGCCGACTTAAGTACAAGAGGACTGACATTCTAACCCTCTATGATTTGAACCTCTCCTGTGAGTCCAGTTCTAGATTCCGATGCTTCACCTCAGGTTTACTCAGTCCCTTGGACCGTCTTATTGACGATGAAACAGAGAAATTGCATCCGAATTTAATACAAAAAGCACAATGCCGACTTAAGTACATGAGGACAGACACTCTAACTTTCTATGATTTGAACCTCTCCTGTGAGCCCAATTTTAGATTCCGATGCTTCACTTCAGGTTTACTGAGTCCCTTGGACTTTCTTATTGACGATGAAACACAGAAATTGCATCCGAATTTAATAAAAAAGGCACAATGCCGTCTTAAGTACAAGATGACTGACACTCTAACTTCCTATCATTTGCACCTCTCCTGTGAGTCCAGTCTTAGATTCCGATGCTTCTCTTCAGGTTTACTGTATTTCTTGGACCTTCTTATTGACGATGAAACACAGAAATTGTATCCGAATTCAATGCAAAAGGCACAATGCCGAATTAAGTACTAGAGGACTGACATTCTAACCCTCTATGATTTGAACCTCTCCTGTGAGTCCAGTTCTAGATTCCGATGCTTCACCTCAGGTTTACTCAGTCCCTTGGACCGTCTTATTGACGATGAAACAGAGAAATTGCATCCGAATTTAATACAAAAAGCACAATGCCGACTTAAGTACATGAGGACAGACACTCTAACTTTCTATGATTTGAACCTCTCCTGTGAGCCCAATTTTAGATTCCGATGCTTCACTTCAGGTTTACTCAGTCCCTTGGACCGTCTTATTGACGATGAAACACAGAAATTGCATCCGAAATTAATACAAAAGGCACAATGCCGACTTAAGTACAAGAGGACTGACACTCTAACCCTCTATGATTTGAGCCTCACCTGTGAGTCCAGTTTTAGAGGCCAATGCTTCACTTCAGGTTTACTGTATCCTTTGGACGTTCTTACTGTCGATGAAACACAGAAATTGTATCCGAATTTAATACAAAAAGCACAATGCCGACTTAAGTACATGAGGACAGACACTCTAACTTTCTATGATTTGAACCTCTCCTGTGAGCCCAATTTTAGATTCCGATGCTTCACTTCAGGTTTACTGAGTCCCTTGGACTTTCTTATTGACGATGAAACACAGAAATTGCATCCGAATTTAATAAAAAAGGCACAATGCCGACTTAAGTACAAGAGGACTGACACTCTAACGTCCTATCATTTGAACCTCTCCTGTGAGTCCAGTCTATGATTCCGACGCTTCTCTTCAGGTTTACTGTATCCCTTGGACCTTCTTATTTACGATGAAACACAGAAATTGTATCCGAATTTAATATGAAAGGCACAATGCCGACTTAAGTACATGAGGACAGACACTCTAACTTTCTATGATTTGAACCTCACCTGAGTCCAGTTTTAGATTCCGATGCTTCACTCCAGGTTTACTCAGTCCCTTGGACCGTCTTATTGACGATGAAACACAGAAATTGCATCCGAAATTAATACAAAAGGCACAATGCCGACTTAAGTACAAGAGGACTGACACTCTAACCCTCTATGATTTGAGCCTCACCTGTGAGTCCAGTTTTAGTGGCCAATGCTTCACTTCAGGTTTACTGTATCCCTTGCACGTTCTTACTGACGATGAAACACAGAAATTGCATCCGAATTTAATACAAAATGCACAATGCGGCCTGAAGTACAATAGGACTGACACTCTAACTTTCTATGATTTGAACCACTCCTGTGAGTGCAGTTTTAGATTCCGATGCTTCACTTCAGGTTTACTGTATACCTTGGGCCTTCTTAATGACGATGAAGCACAGAAATTGCATCCGATTTTAATACAAAAGGCACAATGCTGACATAAGTACAAGCGGAATGACACTCTAACTTTCTATGATTTGAACCTCTCCTGTGAGTCCTGTTTTAGATTCTGATGCTTCACTTCAGGTTTACTGTATCCGTTGGATCTTCTTATTGACGATGAAACACAGAAATTGCATCTGAATTTAATACAAAAGGCACAATGTCGACTTAAGTACAAAAGGACTGACACTCTAACTTTCTATCATTTGAACCTCTCCTGTGAGTCCAGTTTTAGATTCCTATGCTTCACTTCCGGTTTATTGTATCCCTTGGACCTCCTTATTGACGATGAAACACAGTAATTGCATCCGAATTTAATACAAAAGGCACAATGCCGACATAAGTACAAGAGGACTGACACTCTAACTTTCTATGATTTGAACCTCTCCTGTGAGTCCAGTTTTAGATTCCGATGCTTCACTTCAGGTTTACTGTATCCCTTGGCCAATATTATTGACGATGAAACACAGAAATTGCATCCGAATTTAATACAAAAGACACAATGCCGACTTAAGTACAAGAGGTCTGACACTCTAACATTCTATGATTTGAACCTCTCCTGTGAGTCCAGTTTCAGATTCCGATGCTTCACTTCAGGTTTACTGTATCACTTGGACCTTTTATTGACGATGAAACACAGAAATTGCATCCGAATTTAATACAAAAGACACAATGCCGACTTAAGTACAAGAGGTCTGACACTCTAACATTCTATGATTTGAACCTCTCCTGTGAGTCCCGTTTTAGATTCCGACGCTTCACTTCAGGTTTACTTTATCTCTTGGACCTTCTTATTGACGATTTAACACAGAAATTGCATCCGATTTTAATACAAAAGGCACAATGCCGACTTAAGTACAAGAGTACTGACACTCGATTTTTCTATGATTTGAACCTCTCCTGTGAGTCCAATTTTAGATTCCGATGCTTCACTTCAGGTGTACTGAATCCCTTGGACTTTCTTATTGACGATGAAACACAGAAATTGCATCCGAATTTAATACACTAGGCACAATGCCGACTTATGTATATGAGGACTGACACTCTAACTCAGTATGATTTGAACCACTCCTGAGAGTCCAGTTTTAGATTCCGATGCTTCACTTCAGGTTTACTGTATTCCTTGGACCTTCTTATTGACGATGAAACACAGAAATTGCATCCGAATTTAATACAAAAGGCACAATGCCGACTTAAGTACAAGAGGGCTGACGCACTAACTTTCTATGATTTGAACCACTCCTGTGAGTCCAGACTTAGATTCCGACGCTTCACTTCAGATTTACTGTAATGCTTGGATCTTCTTATTGACGATGAAACACAGAAATTGCATCCGATTTTAATACAAAAGGCACAATGCCGACTTAAGTGCAAGAGGACTGACACTCTGAGTTTCTATGACTTGAACCTCTCCTGTGAGCCCAGTTTTATATTCCGATGCTTCACTTCAGGTTTACTCAGTCCCTTGGACCGTCTTATTGACGATGAAACACAGAAATTGCATCCGAATTTAATACAAAAGGCACAACGCCGATTTAAGTACAAGAGGACTGACACTCTAACCTTCTATGATTTGAACCTCTCCTGTGAGTCCAGTTTTACATTCCGATGCTTCACTTCAGGTTTACTGTATACCTTGGACCTTCTTATTGACGATGAAACACAGATATTTCATCCGAATTTAATACAAAAGGCACAATGCCGACTTAAGTACAAGAGGACTGACACTCTAACTCTCTATGATTTGAACCTCTCCAGTGAGTCCAGTTTTAGATTCCGATGCTTCACATAAGTTTTACTGTATACCTTGGACCTTCTTATTGACGATGAAACACAGATATTTCATCCGAATTTATTACAAAAGGCACAATGCCGACTTCAGTACAAGAGGACTGACACTCTAACTCTCTATTATTTGAACCTCTCCAGTGAGTTCAGTTTTAGAGTCCTATGCTTCACTTCAGGTTTACTGTATCCCTTGGACGTTCTTATTGATGATGAAACACAGAAATTGCATCCGAATTTAATACAAAAGGCATAATACCTACTTAATTACAAGAGGACTGACACTCTAACTTTCTGTGTTCGAACCTCTCCTGTGAGTCCAGTTTTAGATTCCGATGCTACACTTCAGGTTTACTGTATCCCTTGTACCTTCTTATTGACGATGAAACACAGAAATTGCATCCGAATTTATTACAAAAAGCACAATGCCGACTAAAGTACACGAGGACTGACACTCTAACTTTCTATGATTTGAACCTCTCCTGAGTCCAGTTTTAGATTCCGATGCTACACTACAGGTTTACTGTATCCCTCGGACCTTCTTATAGACGATGAAAAACAGAAATAGCATCCGAAATTAATACAAAAGGCACAATTCCGACTTGAGTACAAGAGGACTGACACACTAACTTTCTATGATTTGAACCTCTCCTGTGGGGCCAGACTTAGATTCCGACGCTTCACTTCAGGTTCACTGTATCGCTTGTATCTTCATATTGACGATGAAACACAGAAATGGCATCCGATTTTAATACAAAAGGCATAATGCCGACTTAAGTGCAAGTGGACAGACACTCTAACTTTCTATGATTTGAACCTCTCCTGTGAGTCAAGACTTGGATTCCGATGCTTCACTTCAGGTTTACTGTATCCCTTGGACCATCTTATTGACGATCAAACTCAGAAATTGCATCCGAATTTAATACAAAAGGCACAATGCCGACTTAAGTACAAGAGGACTGACACTCTAACTTCCTATCATTTGAACCTCTCCTGTGAGTCCAGGCTTAGATTCCGATGCTTCTCTTCAGGTTTACTGTATCCCTTGGACCTTCTTATTGACGATGAAACACAGAAATTGTATCCGAATTCAATACAAAAGGCACAATGCCGACTTAAGTACATGAGGACAGACACTCTAACTTCCTATGATTTGGACCTCTCCTGTGAGTCCAGTTTTAGATTCCGATGCTTCACTTCAGGTTTACTAAGTCCCTTGGACCGTCTTATTGACGATGAAACACAGAAATTACATCCGAATTTTATAAAAAAGGCACAATGCCGACATAAGTACAAGAGGACTGACACTCTAACCTTCTATGATTTGAACCTCTCCTGTGAGTCCAGTTTTAGATTCCGATGCTTCACTTCAGGTTTACTGTATACCTTGGACCTTCTTATTGACGATGAAACACAGATATTGCATCCGAATTTAATACAAAAGGCACAATGCCGACTTAAGTACAAGAGGACTGACACTCTAACCTTCTATGATTTGAACCTCTCCTGTGAGTCCAGTTTAAGATTCCGATGCTTCACTTCAGGTTTACTCAGTCCCTTGGACCGTCTTATTGACGATGAAACACAGATATTGCATCCGAATTTAATACAAAAGGCACAATGCCGACTTAAGTACAAGAGGACTGACACTCTAACCTTCTATGATTTGAACCTCTCCTGTGAGTCCAGTTTTAGATTCCCATGCTTCACTTAAGTTTTACTGTATACCTTGGACCTTCTTATTGACGATGAAACACAGATATTTCATCCGAATGTAATACAAAAGGCACAATGCCGACTTCAGTACAAGAGGACTGACACTCTAACTCTCTATGATTTGAACCTCTCCAGTGAGTTCAGTTTTAGAGTCTGATGCTTCACTTCAGGTTTACTGTATCCCTTGGACGTTCTTATTGACGATGAAAAACAGATATAGCATCCGAAATTAATACAAAAGGCACAATTCCGACTTGAGTACAAGAGGACTGACACACTAACTTTCTATGATTTGAACCTCTCCTGTGGGTCCAGACTTAGATTCCGACGCTTCACTTCACGTTTACTCTATCCCTTGGACCATCTTATTGACGATCAAACACAGAAATTGCATCCGAATTTAATACAAAAGGCACAATGCCGACTTAAGTACAAGAGGACTGACACTCTAACTCTCTATGATTTGAACCTCACCTGTGAGTCCAGTTTTAGAGTCCGATGCTTCACTTCAGGTTTACTGTATCCCTTGGACGTTCTTACTGACGATGAAACACAGAAATTGCATCCGAATTTAATACAAAATTCACAATGCGGCCTGAAGTACAATAGGACTGACACTCTAACTTTCTATGATTTGTACCACTCCTGTGAGAGCAGTTTTAGATTCCGATTCTTCACTTCAGGTTTACTGTATACCTTGGGCCTTCTTATTGACGATGAAGCACTGAAATTGCATCCGATTTTAATACAAAAGGCACAAAGCTGACATAAGTACAAGCGGAATGACACTCTAACCTTCTATGATTTGAACCTCTCCTGTGAGTACAGTTTTAGATTCCGAGGCTTCACTTCAGGTTTACTGTATCCCTTGGACGTTCTTATTAATGATGAAACAGAAATTGCATCTGAATTTAATACAAAAGGCACAATGCCGACTTAATTACAAGAGGACTGACTAACTTTCTATGATTTGAACCTCTCCTGTGAGTCCAGTTTTAGATTCCGATGCTACACTTCAGGTTTACTGTATCCCTTGTACCTTCTTATTGACGATCAAACACAGAAATTGCATCCGAATTTAATACAAAAGGCACAATGCCAAATTAAGTACAAGAGGACTGATGCACTAACTTACTATGATTTGAACTTCTCCTGTGAGTCCAGACTTAGGTTCCGACGCTTCACTTCCTGTTTACTGTATCCCTTGGACCTTCTTATTGGCGATAAAACACAGAAATTGCATCCGAATTTAAGACAAAAGGCACAATGCCGACTTAAGTACAAGAGTACAGACACTCTAACTTTCTATGATTTGAACCTCTCCTGTGAGTCCAGACTAGGATTCCGATGCTTCACTTCAGGATTACTGTATCGCTTGGACCATCTTATTGACGATCAAACACAGAAATTGCATCCGAATTTAATACAAAAGGCAAAATGCCGACTTAAGTACAAGAGGACTGACACTCTAACCTTCTATGATTTGAACCTCTCCTGTGAGTCCAGTTTTAGATTCCGTGGCTTAACTTCAGGTTTACTGTATACCTTGGCCCTTCTTATTGACGATGAAACACAGATATTTCATCCGAATTTAATACAAAAGGCACAATGCCGACATAAGTACAAGCGGACCGACACTCTAACTCTCTATGATTTGAGCCTCTCTAGTGAGTCCAGTTTTAGATTCCGATGCTTCACTTCAGTATTACTATATACATTTTGCCTTCTTATTGACGATGAAGCACATACATTGCATCCGATTTTAATACAAAAGGCACAAAGCTGACATAAGTACAAGCGGAATGACACTCTAACATTCTATGATTTGATCCTCTCCTGTGGTTCCAGTTTTAGATTCCGATGCTTCACTTCAGGTTTACTGTATCGCTTGGACCTTCTTATTGACGATGAAACACAGAAATTGCATCCGAATTTAATACAAAAGGCACAATGCCGTCTTAAGTACAAGAGGACTGACACACTAACTTTCTATGATTTGAACCTCTCCTGTGAGTCCAGACTTAGATTCCGACGCTTCACTTCAGGTTTACTGTATCCCTTGGACCCTATTATTGACGATGAAACACAGAAATTGCATCCGAATTTAATACAAAATGCCCAATACCGACTTAAGTACAAGATGACTGACACTCTAACTTTCTATGATTTGAACCTCTCTTGTGAGTCCAGTTTCAGATTCCGATGCTTCACTTAAGGTTTAATGTATCACTTGCACCTTTTATTGACGATGAAACACAGAAATTGCATCCGATTTTAATACAAAAGGCACAATGCCGACTTAAGTACAAGAGTACAAACACTCGAACTTTCTATGATTTGAACCTCTCCTTTGGTTCCAATTTTAGGTTCCGATGCTTCACTTCAGGTTTACTGAGTCCCTTGGACTTTCTTATTGACGATGAAACACAGAAATTGCATCCGAATTTAATATAATAGGCACAATGCCGACTTATGTACAAGAGGACTGACACTCTAACTCTGTATGATTTGAACCTCTCCTGAGAGTCCAGTTTTAGATTCCGATGCTTCACTTCAGGTTCACTGTATCCCTTGGACCTTCTTATTGACGATGAAACACTGAAATTGCATCCGATTTTAATACAAAAGGCACAATGCCGACTTAAGTACAAGAGGACTGACACTCTAACTCTCTATGATTTGAACCACTCCAGTGAGTCCAGTTTTAGAGTCCGATGCCTCACTTCAGGTTTACTGTATCCCTTGGACGTTCTTATTGATGATGAAACACAGAAATTGCATCCGAATTTAATACAAAAGGCACAATGCCGACTTAATTACAAGAGGACTGACTAACTTTCTATGATTTGATCCTCTGCTGTGAGTCCAGTTTCAGATTCCGATCCTACACTTCAGGTTTACTGTGTCCCTTGCACCTTCTTATTGACGATGAAATACAGAAATTGCATCCGAATTTGTTACAAAAGGCACAATGCCGACTTAAGTACAAGAGGACTGATACTCTAACTTTCTATGATTTGAACCTCTCCTGTGAGTCCAGGTTTTGATTCCGATGCTTCATTTCAGTGTTACTCAGTCCCTTGGGCCGTCTAATTGTCTATGAAACACAGAAATTGCATCCGAATTTAATACAAAAGGCACAATGCCGACTTAAGTACAACAGGACTGACACTCTAAACTCCTATGATTTGAACCTCTCCTGTGACTCCAGTTTTAGATTCCGATCCTTCACATTAGGTTTACTGTATAACTTGGACCTTCTTATTGAGGATGAAACACAGATATTTCATCCGAATTTAATACAAAAGGCGCAATGCCGACTTAAGTGCAAGAGGACTGATACTCAAAGTTTCTATGATTTGAACCTCTCTTGTGAGTACAGTTTTAGATTCCGATGCTTCACTTCAGGTTTACTCAGTCCCTTGGACCGTCTTATTGACGATGAAACACAGATATTGCATCCGAATTTAATACAAAAGGCACAATGCCGACTTAAGTACAAGAGGACTGAAACTGTAACTTTCTGTGATTTGAACCTCTCCGGTGAGTCCAGTTTCAGATTCCGATGCTACACTTCAGGTTTACTGTATCCCTTGTACCTTCTTATTGACGATGAAACACAGAAATTGCATCCGAATTTATTACAAAAGGCACAGTGATGACTAAAGTACAAGAGGACTGACACTCTATCTTTCTATGATTTGAACCTCTCCTGAGTCCAGTTTTAGATTCCGATGCTTCACTACAGGTTTACTGTATCCCTTGGACCTTCTAATTGACGATGAAAAACAGAAATAGCATCCGAAATTAATACAAAAGGCACAATTCCGACTTGAGTACAAGTGGACTGACACACTAACTTTCTATGATTTGAACCTCTCCTTTGGGTCGAGACTTAGATTCCGACGCTTCACTTCAGGTTTACTGTATCGCTTGTATCTTCTTATTGACGATGAAACACAGAAATTGCATCCGATTTCAATACCAAAGGCACAATGCCGACTTAAGTGCAAGAGGACAGACACTCTAACTTTCTATGATTAGAACCTCTCCTGTGAGTCAATACTTGGATTCCGATGCTTCACTTCAGGTTTACTGTATCCCTTGGACCATCTTATTGACGATCAAACACAGAAATTGCATCCGAATTTAATACAATAGGCACAATGCCGACTTAAGTACAAGAGGACTGACACTCTAACTTCCTATCATTTGAACCTCTCCTGTGAGTCCTGGCTTAGATTCCGATGCTTCTCTTCAGGTTTACTGTATCCCTTGGACCTTCTTATTGACGATGAAACACAGAAATTGTATCCGAATTCAATACAAAGGGCACAATGTCGACCTAAGTACATGAGGACAGACACTCTAATTTTCTATGATTTGGACCTCTCCTGTGAGTCCAGTTTTAGATTCCGATGCTTCACTTCAGGTTTACTAAGTCCCTTGGACCGTCTTATTGACGATGAAACACAGAAATTACATCCGAATTTAATACAAAAAGCACAATGCCGACTTAAGTAAAAGAGGACTGACACTCTAACCTTCTATGACTTGAACCTCTCCTGTGAGTCCGGTTTTGGATTCCGATGCTTCACTTCAGGTTTACTGTATACCTTGGACCTTCTTGTTGACGATGAAACACAGATATTGCATCCGAATTTAATACAAAAGGCACAATGCCGACTTAAGTACAAGAGGACTGACACTCTAACTCTCTATGATTTGAACCTCACTTGTGAGTCCAGTTTTAGAGTCCGATGTTTCACTTCAGGTTTACTGTACCCCTTGGACGTTCTTACTGACAATGAAACACAGAAATTGCATCCGAATTTAATAGAAAATGCACAATGCGGCCTGAAGTACAATAGGACTGACACTCTAATTTTCTATGATTTGTACCACTCCTGTGAGTCCAGTTTTAGATTCCGATGCTTCACTTCAGGTTTACTGTATCCCTTGTACCTTATTATTGACGATGGAACACAGAAATTGCATCCGAATTTAATACAAAAGGCACAATGCCGACTTAAGTACAAGAGGACTGACACTCTAACTCTCTATGATTTGAACCTCTCCAGTGAGTCCAGTTTTAGATTCCGATGCATCACATAAGTTTTACTGTATACCTTGGACCTTCTTATTGACGATGAAACACAGATATTTCATCCGAATTTATTACTAAAGGCACAATGCCGACTTCAGTACAAGAGGACTGACACTCTAACTGTCTATTATTTGAACCTCTCCAGTGAGTTCAGTTATAGAGTCCGATGCTTCACTTCAGGTTTACTGTATCCCTTGGACGTTCTTATTGATGATGAAACACAGAAATTGCATCCGAATTTAATACAGAAGGCATAATGCCTACTTAATTTCAAGAGGACTGACACTCTAACTTTCTGTGATCGAACCTCTCCTGTGAGTCCAGTTTTAGATTCCGATGCTACACTTCAGGTTTACTGTATCCCTTGTACCTTCTTATTGACGATGAAACACAGAAATTGCATCCGATATTATTACAAAAGGCACAATGCCGACTAAAGTACACGAGGACTGACACTCTAACTTTCTATGATTTGAACCTCCACTGAGTCCAGTTTTAGATTCCGATGCTACACTACAGGTTTACTGTATTCCTCGGACCTTCTTATAGACGATGAAAACAGAAATAGCATCCGAAATTAATACAAAAGGCACAATTCCGACTAGAGTACAAGAGGACTGACACACTAACTTTCTATGATTTGAACCTCTCCTGTGGGGCCAGACTTACATTCCGACGCTTCACTTCAGGTTTACTGTATCGCTTGTATCTTCTTATTGACGATGAAACACAGAAATTGCATCCGATTTTAATACAAAAGGCACAATGCCGACATAAGTGCAAGAGGACAGACACTCTAACTTTCTATGATTTGAACCTCTCCTGTGAGTCAAGACTTGGATTCCGATGCCTCACTTCAGGTTTACTGTATCCCTTGGACCATCTTATTGACGATCAAACACAGAAATTGCATCCGAATTTAATACAAAAGGCACAATGCCGACTTAAGTACAAGAGGACTGACACTCTAACTCTCTATGATTTGAACCACACCTGTGAGTCCAGTTTTAGAGTCCGATGCTTCACTTCAGGTTTACTGTATCCCTTGGACGTTCTTACTGACGATGAAACACAGAAATTGCATCCGAAATTAATACAAAATGCACAATGCGGCCTGAAGTACAATTGGACTGACACTCTAACTTTCTAAGATTTGTACCACTCCTGTGAGTGCAGTTTTAGATTCCGATGCTTCACTTCAGGTTTACTGTATACCTTGGGCCTTCTTATTGACGATGAAGCACTGAAATTGCATCCGATTTTAATACAAAAGGCACAATGCCGACTTAAGTACAAGAGTACTGACACTCGATCTTTCTATGATTTGAACCTCTCCTGTGAGTCCAATTTTAGATTCCGATGCTTCACTTCAGGTTTACCGAGTCCCTTGGACTTTCTTATTGACGATGAAACACAGAAATTGCATCCGAATTTAATACACTAGGCACAATGCCGACTTAAGTACATGAGGACTGACACTCTAACTCAGTATGATTTGAACCACTCCTGAGAGTCCAGTTTTATATTCCGATGCTTCACTTCAGGTTTACTGTATTCCTTGGACCTCCTTATTGACGATGAAACACAGAAATTGCATCCGAATTTAATACAAAAGGCACAATGCCGACTTAAGTACAAGCGGACTGACACACTAACTTTCTATGATTTGAACCACTCCTGTGACTCCAGACTTAGATTCCGACGCTTCACTTCAGATTTACTGTAATGCTTGGATCTTCTTATTGACGATGAAACACAGAAATTGCATCCGATTTTAATAAAAAAGGCACAATGCCGACTTAAGTGCAAGAGGACTGACACTCTGAGTTTCTATGACTTGAACCTCTCCTGTGAGTCCAGTTTTATATTCCGATGCTACACTTCAGGTTTACTCAGTCCCTTGGACCGTCTTATTGACGATGAAACACAGAAATTGCATCCGAATTTAATACAAAAGGCACAATGCCGACTTAAGTACAAGAGGACTGACACTCTAACCTTCTATGATTTGAACCTCTCCTGTGAGTCCAGTTTTACATTCCGATGCTTCACTTCAGGTTTACTGTATACCTTGGACCTTCTTATTGACGATGGAACACAGATATTTCATCCGAATTTAATGCACAAGGCACAATGCCGACTTAAGTACAAGAGGACTGACACTCTAACTCTCTATGATTTGAACCTCTCCAGTGAGTCCAGTTTTAGATTCCGATGCATCACATAAGTTTTACTGTATACCTTGACCTTCTTATTGACGATGAAACACAGATATTTCATCCGAATTTATTACAAAAGGCACAATGCCGACTTCAGTACAAGAGGACTGACACTCTAACTGTCTATTATTTGAACCTCTCCAGTGAGTTCAGTTTTAGAGCCCGATGCTTCACTTCAGGTTTACTGTATCCCTTGGACGTTCTTATTGATGATGAAACACAGAAATTGCATCCGAATTTAATACAAAAGGCATAATGCCTACTTAATTTCAAGAGGACTGACACTCTAACTTTCTGTGTTCGAACCTCTCCTGTGAGTCCAGTTTTAGATTCCGATGCTACACTTCAGGTTTACTGTATCCCTTGTACCTTATTATTGATGATGAAACACAGAAATTGTATCCGAATTCAATACAAAAGGCACAATGCCGACTTAAGTACAAGAGGACTGACACTCTAACCTTCTATGATTTGAACCCCTCATGTGAGTCCAGTTTAAGATTCCGATGCTTCACTTCAGGTTTGCTCAGTCCCTTGGACCGTCTTATTGACGATGAAACACAGATATTGCAGCCGAATTTAATACAAAAGTCACAATGCCGACTTAAGTACAAGAGGACTGACACTCTAACTTTCTGTGTTCGAACCTCTCCTGTGAGTCCAGTTTTAGATTCCGATGCTACACTTCAGGTTTACTGTATCCCTTGTACCTTCTTATTGACAATGAAACACAGAAATTGCATCCGAATTTAATACAAAATGCACAATGCCGACTTCAGTACAAGAGGACTGACACTCTACCTCTCTATGATTTGAACCTCTCCAGTGAGTTCAGTTTTAGAGTCTGATGCTTCACTTCAGGTTTACTGTATCCCTTGGACGTTCTTATTGATGATGAAAAACAGATATAGCATCCGAAATTAATACAAAAGGCACAATTCCGACTTGAGTACAAGAGGACTGACACACTAACTTTCTATGATTTGAACCTCTCCTGTGGGTCCAGACTTAGATTCCGACGCTTCACTTCAGGTTTACTGTATCGCTTGTATCTTCTTATTGACGATGAAACACAGAAATTGCATACGAATATAATACAAAAGGCACAATGCCGACTTAAGTGCAAGAGGACAGACACTATAACTTTCTATGATATGAACCTCTCTTGTGAGTCAAGACTTGGATTCCGATGCTTCACTTCACGTTTACTGTATCCCTTGGACCATCTTATTGACGATCAAACACAGAAATTGCATCCGAATTTAATACAAAAGGCACAATGCCGACTTAAGTACAAGAGGACTGACACTCTAACTTCCTATCATTTGAACCTCTGCTGTGAGTCCAGGCTTAGATTCCGATGCTTCTCTTCAGGTTTACTGTATCCCTTGGACCTTCTTATTGACGATGAAACACAGAAATTGTATCCGAATTCAATACAAAAGGCACAATGCCGACTTAAGTACATGAGGACAGACACTCTAACTTTCTATGATTTGGACCTCTCCTGTGAGTCAAGTTTTAGATTCCTATGCTTCACTTCAGGTTTACTAAGTCCCTTGGACTGTCTTATTGACGATGAAACACAGAAATTACATCCGAATTTAATACAAAAGGCACAATGCCGACTTAAGTACAAGAGGACTGACACTCTAACCTTCTATGACTTGAACCTCTCCTGTGAGTCCGGTTTTAGATTCCGATGCTTCACTTCAGGTTTACTGTATACCTTGGACCTTCTTATTGACGATGAAACACAGATATTGCATCCGAATTTAATACAAAAGGCACAATGCCGACTTAAGTACAAGAGGACTGACACTCTAACTCTCTATGATTTGAACCTCACCTGTGAGTCCAGTTTTAGAGTCCGATGCTTCACTTCAGGTTTACTGTATCCCTTGGACGTTCTTACTGACAATGAAACACAGAAATTGCATCCGAATTTAATACAAAATGCATAATGCGGCCTGAAGTACAATAGGACTGACACTCTAATGTTCTACGATTTGTACCACTCCTGTGAGTCCAGTTTTAGATTCCGATGCTTCACTTCAGGTTTACTGTATACCTTGGGCCTTCTTATTGACGATGAAGCACTGAATTGCATCCGATTTTAATACAAAAGGCACAAAGCTGACATAAGTACAAGCGGAATGACACTCTTACTTTCTATGATTTGAACCTCTCCTGTGGTTCCAGTTTTAGATTACGATGCTTCACTTCAGGTTTACTGTATCCCTTGGACCTTCTTATTGACGATGAAACACAGAAATTGCATTCGAATTTAATACAAAAGGCACAATGCCGTCACAAGTACAAGAGGACTGACACACTAACTTTCTATGATTTGAACCTCTCCTGTGTTTCCAGACTTAGATTCCTACGCTTCACTTCAGGTTTACTGCTTCCCTTGGACCCTATTATTGACGATGAAACACAGAAATTCCATCCGAATTTAATACAAAAGGACCAATACCGACTTAAGTACAAAATGACTGACACTCTAACTTTCTATGATTTGAACCTCATCTGTGAGTGCAGTTTTAGATTCCGATGCTTCACTTCAGGTTTACTGTATACCTTGGGCCTTCTTATTGACGATGAAGCACTGAAATAGCATCCGATTTTAATACAAAAGGCACAAAGCTGACATAAGTACAAGCGGAATGACACTCTAACCTTCTATGATTTGAACCTCTCCTGTGAGTACAGTTTTAGATTCCGAGGCTTCACTTCAGGTTTACTGTATCCCTTGGACGTTCTTATTAATGATGAAACAGAAATTGCATCTGAATTTAATACAAAAGGCACAATGCCGACTTAATTACAAGAGGACTGACTAACTTTCTATGATTTGAACCTCTCCTGGGAGTCCAGTTTTAGACTCCGATGCTACACTTCAGGTTTACTGTATCCCTTGTACCTTCTTATTGACGATCAAACACAGAAATTGCATCCGAATTTAATACAAAAGGCACAATGCCGACTTAAGTACAAGAGGACTGATGCACTAACTTTCTATGATTTGAACTTCTCCTGTGAGTCCAGACTTAGGTTCCGCCGCTTCACTTCCGGTTTACTGTATCCCTTGGACATTCTTATTGGCGATGAAACACAGAAATTGCATCCGAATTTAAGACAAAAGGCACAATGCCGACTTAAGTACAAGAGGACAGACACTCTAACTTTCTATGATTTGAACCTCTCCTGTGAGTCCAGACTTGGATTCCGATGCTTCACTTCAGGTTTACTGTATCGCTTGGACCATCTTATTGTCGATCAAACACAGAAATTGCATTCGAATTTAATACAAAAGGCACAATGCCGACTTAAGTACAAGAGGACTGACACTCTAACCTTCTATGATTTGAACCTCTCCTGTGAGTCCAGTTTTAGATTCCGAGGCTTCACTTCAGGTTTACTGTATACCTTGGACCTTCTTATTGACGATGAAACACAGATATTTCATCCGAATTTAATACAAAAGGCACAATGCCGACTTAAGTACAAGCGGACTGACACTCTAACTCTCTATGATTTGAGCCTCTCCAGTGAGTCCAGTTTTAGATTCCGATGCTTCACTTCAGGTTTACTATATACCTTTTGCCTTCTTATTGACGATGAAGCACTTACATTGCATCCGATTTTAATACAAAAGGCACAAAGCTGACATAAGTACAAGCGGAATGACACTCTAACTATCTATGATTTGAACCTCTCCTGTGGTTCCAGTTTTAGATTCCGATGCTTCACTTCAGGTTTACTGTATCGCTTGGACCTTCTTATTGACGATGAAACACAGAAATTGCATCCGAATTTAATACAAAAAGCACAATGCCGTCTTAAGTACAAGAGGACTGACACACTAACTTTCTATGATTTGAACCTCTCCTGTGAGTCCAGACTTAGATTCCGACGCTTCACTTCAGGTTTACTGTATCCCTTGCACCCTATTATTGACGATGAAACACAGAAATTGCATCCGATTTTAATACAAAAGGCACAATGCAGACTTAAGTACAAGAGGACTGACACTAACTCTCTATGATTTGAACCTCTCCAGTGAGTCCAGTTTTAGAGTCCGATGCCTCACTTCAGGTTTACTGTATCCCTTGGACGTTCTTATTGATGATGAAACACAGAAATTGCATCCGAATTTAATACAAAATGCACAATGCCGACTTAATTACAAGAGGACTGACTAACTTTCTATGATTTGATCCTCTGCTGTGAGTCCAGTTTTAGATTCCGATCCTACACTTCAGGTTTACTGTGTCCCTTGTACCTTCTTATTGACGATGAAATACAGAAATTGCATCCGAATTTGTTACAAAAGGCACAATGCCGACTTAAGTACAAGAGGACTGACACTCTAACTTCCTATCATTTGGACCTCTCCTGTGAGTCCTGGCTTAGATTCCGATGCTTCTCTTCAGGTTTACTGTATCCCTTGGACCTTCTTATTGACGATGAAACACACAAATTGTATCCGAATTCAATACAAAAGGCACAATGCCGACCTAAGTACATGAGGACAGACTCTCTAACTTTCTATGATTTGGACCTCTCCTGTGAGTCCAGTTTTAGATTCCGATGCTTCACTTCAGGTTTACTGTATCCCTTGTACCTTCTTATTGACGATGAAACACAGAAATTGCATCCGAATTTAATACAAAAGGCACAATGCCGTCTTAAGTACAAGAGGACTGACACACTAACTTTCTATGATTTGAACCTCTCCTGTGAGTCCAGACATAGATTCCGACGCTTCACTTCAGGTTTACTGTATCCCTTGGACCCTATTATTGTCGATGAAACACAGAAATTGCATCCGAATTTAATACAAAAGGCCCAATACCGACTTAAGTACAAAATGACTGACACTCTAACTTTCTAAGATGTGAACCTCTCTTGTGAGTCCAGTTTCAGATTCCGATGCTTCACTTCAGGTTTACTGTTTACCTTGGACCTTCTTATTGACGATGAAACACAGATATTGCATCCGAATTTAATACAAAAGGCACAATGCCGACTTAAGTACAAGAGGACTGACACTCTAACTCTCTATGATTTGAACCTCACCTGTGAGCCCAGTTTTAGAGTCCGATGCTTCACTTCAGATTTACTGTATCCCTTGGACGTTCTTACTGACGATGAAACACAGAAATTGCATCCGAAATTAATACAAAATGCACAATGCGGCCTGAAGTACAATAGGACTGACACTCTAACGTTCTGAGATTTGTACCACTCCTGTGAGTGCAGTTTTAGATTCCGATGCTTCACTTCAGGTTTACTGTATACCTTGGGCCGTCTTATTGACGATGAAGCACTGAAATTGCATCCGATTTTAATACAAAAGGCACAAAGCTGACATAAGTACAAGCGGAATGACACTCTAACCTTCTATGATTTGAACCTCTCCTGTGGTTCCAGTTTTAGATTCCGATGCTTCACTTCAGGTTTACTGTATCTCTTGGACCTTCTTATTGACGATGAAACACAGAAATTGCTTCCGAATTTAATACAAAAGGCACAATGTCGTCTTAAGTACAAGAGGACTAACACACTAACTTTCTATGATTTGAACCTCTCCTGTGAGTCCAGACTTAGATTCCGACGCTTCACTTCAGGTTTACTGTATCCCTTGGACCCTATTATTGACGATGAAACACAGAAATTGCATCCGAATTTAATACAAAAGGCACAATGCCGACTGAAGTACAAGAGGACTGATACTCTAACATTATATGATTTGAACCTCTCCTGTGAGTCCCGTTTTAGATTCCGACGCTTCACTTCAGGTTTACTGTATCTTTTGGACCTTCTTATTGATGATGAAACACAGAAATTGCATCCGATTTTAATACAAAAGGCACAATGCCGACTTAAGTCCCAGAGTACTAACACTCGAACTTTCTATGATTTGAACCTCACCTGTGGGTCCAATTTTAGGTTCCGATGCTTCACTTCAGGTTTACTGAGTCCCTTGGACTTTCTTATTGACGATGAAACACAGAAATTGCATCCGATTTTAATATAATAGGCACAATGCCGACTTAAGTACAAGAGGACTGACACTCTAACTCTGTATGATTTGAACCTCTCCTGTGAGTCCAGTTTTAGAGTCCGATGCCTCACTTCAGGTTTACTGTATCCCTTGGACGTTCTTATTGGTGATGAAACACAGAAATTGCATCCGAATTTAATACAAAAGGCACAATGCCGACTTAATTACAAGAGGACTGACTAACTTTCTATGATTTGATCCTCTGCTGTGAGTCCAGTTTTAGATTCCGATCCTACACTTCAGGTTTACTGTGTCCCTTGTACCTTCTTATTGACGATGAAATACAGAAATTGCATCCGAATTTGTTACAAGAGGCACAATGCCAACTTAAGTACAAGAGGACTGATACTCTAACTTTCTATGATTTGAACCTCTCCTGTGAGTCCAAGTTTTGATTCCGATGCATCATTTCAGGGTTACTCAGTCCCTTGGGCCGTCTAATTGTCTATGAAACACAGAAATTGCATCCGAATTTAATACAAAAGGCACAATGCCGACTTATGTACAAGAGGACTGACACTCTAAACTCCTATGATTTGAACCTCTCCTGTGAGTCCAGTTTCAGATTCCGATCCTTCACTTTAGGTTTACTGTATAACTTGGACCTTCTTATTGACGATGAAACACAGATAATTCATCCGAATTTAATACAAAAGGCACAATGCCGACTTAAGTACAAGAGGACTGACACTGTAACTTACTGTGATTTGAACCTCTCCGGTGAGTCCAGTTTTAAATTCCGATGCTACACTTCAGGTTTACTGTATCCCTTGTACCTTCTTATTGACGATGAAACACAGAAATTGCATCCGAATCAATTACAAAAGGCACAGTGCCGACTAAAGTACAAGAGGACTGACAGTATATCTTTCTACGATTTGAACCTCTGCTGAGTCCAGTTTTAGATTCCGATGCTTCACTACAGGTTTACTGTAACCCTTGGACCTTCTTATTGACGATGAAAAACAGAAATTGCATCCGAAATTAATACAAAAGGCACAATTCCGACTTGAGTACAAGAGGACTGACACACTAACTTTCTATGATTTGAACCTCTCCTGTGAGTCCAGGCTTAGATTCCGATGCTTCTCTTCAGGTTTACTGTATCCCTTGGACCTTCTTATTGACCATGAAACACAGAAATTGTATCCGAATTCAATACAAAAGGCACAATGCCGACCTAAGTACATGAGGACAGACACTCTAACTTTCTATGATTTGGACCTCTCCTGTGAGTCCAGTTTTAGATTCCGATGCTTCACTTCAGGTTTACTAAGTCCCTTGGACCGTCTTATTGACGATGAAACACAGAAATTACATCCGAATTTAATACAAAAAGCACAATGCCGACTTAAGTAAAAGAGGACTGACACTCTAACCTTCTATGACTTGAACGTCTCCTGTGAGTCCGGTTTTGGATTCCGATGCTTCACTTCAGGTTTACTGTATACCTTGGACCTTCTTATTGACGATGAAACACAGATATTGCATCCGAATTTAATACAAAAGGCACAATGCCGACTTAAGTACAAGAGGACTGACACTCTAACTCTCTATGGTTTGAACCTCACTTGTGAGTCCAGTTTTAGAGTCCGATGCTTCACTTCAGGTTTACTGTATCCCTTGGACGTTCTTACTGACAATGAAACACAGAAATTGCATCCGAATTTAATAGAAAATGCACAATGCGGCCTGAAGTACAATAGGACTGAAACTCTAATTTTCTATGATTTGTACCACTCCTGTGAGTCCAGTTATAGATTCCGATGCTTCACTTCAGGTTTACTAAATATCTTGGACCTTCTTATTGCCGATGAAGCACTGAAATTGCATCCGATTTTAATACAAAACGCACAAAGCTGACATAAGTACAAGCGGAATGACACTCTAACTTTCTATGATTTGAACCACTCCTGTGGTTCCAGTTTTAGATACCTATGCTTCACATCAGGTTTACTGTATCCCTTGTACCTTCTTATTGACGATGAAACACAGAAATTGCATCCGAATTTAATACAAAAGGCACAATGCCGTCTTAAGTACAAGAGGACTGACACACTAACTTTCTATGATTTGAACCTCTCCTGTGAGTCCAGACATAGATTCCGACGCTTCACTTCAGGTTTACTGTATCCCTTGGACCCTATTATTGACGATGAAACACAGAAATTGCATCCGAATTTAATACAAAAGGCCCAATACCGACTTAAGTACAAAATGACTGACACTCTAACTTTCTAAGATTTGAACCTCTCTTGTGAGTCCAGTTTCAGATTCCGATGCTTCACTTCAGGTTTACTGTATACCTTGGACCTTCTTATTGACGATGAAACACAGATATTGCATCCGAATTTAATACAAAAGGCACAAAGCCGACTTAAGTACAAGAGCACTGACACTCTAACTCTCTATGATTTGAACCTCACCTGTGAGTCCAGTTTTAGATTCCGATGCTTCACTTCAGGTTTACTGTATACCTTGGGCCTTCTTATTGACGATGAAGCACTGAAATTGCATCCGATTTTAATACAAAAGGCACAAAGCTGACATAAGTACAAGCGGAATGACACTCTAACCTTCTATGATTTGAACCTCTCCTGTGGTTCCAGTTTTAGATTCCGATGCTTCACTTCAGGTTTACTGTATCTCTTGGACCTTCTAATTGACGATGAAACACAGAAATTGCATCCGAATTTAATACAAAAGGCACAATGTCGTCTTAAGTACAAGAGGACTGACACACTAACTTTCTATGATTTGAACCTCTCCTGTGAGTCCAGACTTAGATTCCGACCTTCACTTCAGGTTTACTATATCCCTTGGACCCTATTATTGACGATGAAACACAGAAATTGCATCCGAATTTAATACAAAAGGCCCAATACCGACTTAAGTACAAGATGACTGACACTCTAACTTTCTTTGATTTGAACCTCTCTATTGAGTCCAGTTTCAGATTCCGATGCTTCACTTCAGGTTTTATGTACCACTTGGACCTTTTATTGACGATGAAACACAGGAATTGCATCCGATTTTAATACAACAGGCACAATGCCGACTTAAGTACAAGAGTACTAACACTCGAATTTTCTATGATTTGAACCTCTCCTGTGGGTCCAATTTTAGGTTCCGATGCTTCACTTCAGGTTTACTGAGTCCCTTGGACTTTCTTATTGACGATGAAACACAGAAATTGCATCCGAATTTAATATAATAGGCACAATGCCGACTTAAGTACAAGAGGACTGACACTCTAACTCTGTATGATTTGAACCTCTCCTGTGAGTCCAGTTTTAGAGTCCGATGCCTCACTTCAGCTTTACTGTATCCCTTGGACGTTCTTATTGATGATGAAACACAGAAATTGCATCCGAATTTAATACAAAAGGCACAATGCCGACTTAATTACAACAGGACTGACTAACTTTCTATGATTTGATCCTCTGCTGGGAGTCCAGTTTTAGATTCCGATCCTACACTTCAGGTTTACTGTGTCCCTTGTACCTTCTTATTGACGATGAAATACAGAAATTGCATCCGAATTTGTTACAAAAGGCACAATGCCGACTTAAGTACAAGAGGACTGATACTCTAACTTTCTATGATTTGAACCTCTCCTGTGAGTCCAGGTTTTGATTCCGATGCTTCATTTCAGGGTTACTCAGTCCCTTGGGCCGTCTAATTGTCTATGAAACACAGAAATTGCATCCGAATTTAATACAAAAGGCACAATGCCGACTTAAGTACAAGAGGACTGACACTCTAAACTCCTATGATTTGAACCTCTCCTGTGAGTCCAGACTTGGGGTTTGATCCTTCACTTTAGGTGTACTGTATAACTTGGACCTTCTTATTGACGATGAAACACAGATATTTCATCCGAATTTAATACAAAAGGCACAATGCCGACTTCAGTACAAGAGGACTGACACTCTAACTCTCTATGATTTGAACCTCTTCAGTGAGTTCAGTTTTAGAGTCCGATGCTTCACTTCAGGTTTACTGTATCCCTTGGACGTTCTTATTGATGATGAAACACAGAAATTGCAACCGAATTTAATACAAAAGGCACAATGCCGAGTTAATTACAAGAGGACTGACACTCTAACTTTCTGTGATTTGAACCTCTCCGGTGAGTCCAGTTTTAGATTCCGATGCTACACTTCAGGTTTACTGTATCCCTTGTACCTTTTTATTGACGATGAAACACAGAAATTGCATCCGAATTTATTACAAAAGGCAGAATGCCGACTAAAGTACAAGAGGACTGACACTCTATCTTTCTATGATTTGAACCTCTCCTGTGAGTCAAGACTTGGATTCCGATGCTTCACTTCAGGTTTACTGTATCCCTTGGACCATCTTATTGACGATCAAACACAGAAATTGCATCCGAATTTAATACAAAAGGCACAATGCCGACTTAAGTACAAGAGGACTGACACTCTAACTTCCTATCATTTGAACCTCTCCTGTGAGTCCAGGCTTAGATTCCGATGCTTCTCTTCAGGTTTACTGTATCCCTTGGACCTTCTTATTGACGATGAAACACAGAAATTGTATCCGAATTCAATACAAAAGGCACAATGCCGACTTAAGTACATGAGGACAGACACTCTAACTTTCTATGATTTGGACCTCTCCTGTGAGTCCAGTTTTAGATTCCGATGCTTCACTTCAGGTTTACTAAGTCCCTTGGACCGTCTTATTGACGATGAAACACAGAAATTACATCCGAATTTAATACAAAAGGCACAATGCCGACTTAAGTACAAGAGGACTGACACTCTAACCTTCTATGACTTGAACCTCTCCTGTGAGTCCGGTTTTAGATTCCGATGCTTCACTTCAGGTTTACTGTATACCTTGGAACTTCATATTGACGATGAAACACAGATATTGCATCCGAATTTAATACAAAATGCACAATGCCGACTTAAGTACAAGAGGACTGACATTCCAATTTTCTATGATTTGAACCTCACTTGTGAGTCCAGTTTTAGAGTCCGATGCTTCACTTCAGGTTTACTGTATCCCTTGGACGGTCTTACTGACAATGAAACACAGAAATTGCATCCGAATTTAATACAAAATGCACAATGCGGCCTGAAGTACAATCGGACTGACACTCTAATTTTCTATGATTTGTACCACTCCTGTGAGTCCAGTTTAAGATTCCGATGCTTCACTTCTGGTTTACTAAATACCTTGGGCCTTCTTATTGACGATGAAGCACTGAAATTGCATCCGATTTTAATACAAAAGGCACAAAGCTGACATAAGTACAAGCGGAATGACACTCTAACTTTCTATGATTTGAACCACTCCTGTGGTTCCAGTTTTAGATTCCGATGCTTCACTTGAGGTTTACTGTATCCCTTGTACCTTCTTATTGACGATGAAACACAGAAATTGCATCCGAATTTAATACAAAAGGCACAATGCCGTCTTAAGTACAAGAGGACTGACACACTAACTTTCTATGATTTGTACCTCTCCTGTGAGTCCAGACTTAGATTCCGACGCTTCACTTCAGGTTTACTGTGTCCCTTGGACCCTATTATTGACGATGAAACACAGAAATTGCATCCGAATTTAATACAAAAGGCCCAAAACCGACTTAAGTACAAAATGACTGACACTCTAACTTTCTATGATTTGAACCTCTCTTGTGAGTCCAGTTTCAGATTCCGATGCTTCACTTCAGGTTTACTGTATACCTTGGACCTTCTTATTGACGATGAAACACAGATATTGCATCCGAATTTAATACAAAATGCACAATGCGGCCTGAAGTACAATAGGACTGACACCCTAACATTCTATGATTTGTACCACTCCTGTGAGTGCAGTTTTAGATTCCGATGCTTCACTTCAGGTTTACTGTATACCTTGGGCCTTCTTATTGACGATGAAGCACTGAAATTGCATCCGATTTTAATACAAAAGGCACAAAGCTGACATAAGTACAAGCGGAATGACACTCTAACTTTCTATGATTTGAACCACTCCTGTGGTTCCAGTTTTAGATTCCGATGCTTCACTTGAGGTTTACTGTATCCCTTGTACCTTCTTATTGACGATGAAACACAGAAATTGCATCCGAATTTAATACAAAAGGCACAATGCCGTCTTAAGTACAAGAGGACTGACACACTAACTTTCTATGATTTGTACCTCTCCTGTGAGTCCAGACTTAGATTCCGACGCTTCACTTCAGGTTTACTGTGTCCCTTGGACCCTATTATTGACGATGAAACACAGAAATTGCATCCGAATTTAATACAAAAGGCCCAAAACCGACTTAAGTACAAAATGACTGACACTCTAACTTTCTATGATTTGAACCTCTCTTGTGAGTCCAGTTTCAGATTCCGATGCTTCACTTCAGGTTTACTGTATACCTTGGACCTTCTTATTGACGATGAAACACAGATATTGCATCCGAATTTAATACAAAATGCACAATGCGGCCTGAAGTACAATAGGACTGACACCCTAACATTCTATGATTTGTACCACTCCTGTGAGTGCAGTTTTAGATTCCGATGCTTCACTTCAGGTTTACTGTATACCTTGGGCCTTCTTATTGACGATGAAGCACTGAAATTGCATCCGATTTTAATACAAAAGGCACAAAGCTGACATAAGTACAAGCGGAATGACACTCTAACCTTCTATGATTTGAACCTCTCCTGTGAGTCCAGTTTTAGATTCCGAGGCTTCACTTCAGGTTTACTGTATCCCTTGGACATTCTTATTAATGATGAAACACAGAAATTGCATCTGAATTTAATACAAAAGGCACAATGCCGACTTAATTACAAGAGGACTGACTAACTTTCAATGATTTGAACCTCTCCTGTGAGTCCAGTTTTAGATTCCGATGCTACACTTCAGGTTTACTGTATCCCTTGTACCTTCTTATTGACGATCAAACACAGAAATTGCATCCGAATTTATTACAAAAGGCACAATGCCGACTTAAGTACAAGAGGACTGACACTCTAACTTTCTATGGTTTGAACCTCACTTGTGAGTCCAGTTTTAGAGTCCGATGCTTCACTTCTGGTTTACTGTATCCCTTGGACGTTCTTACTGACAATGAAACACAGAAATTACATCCCAACTTAATACAAAAAGCACAATGCCGACTTAAGTAAAAGAGGACTGACACTCTAACCTTCTATGACTTGAACGTCTATTGTGAGTCCGGTTTTGGATTCCGATGCTTCACTTCAGGTTTACTGTATACCTTGGACCTTCTTATTGACGATGAAACACAGATATTGCATCCGAATCTAATACAAAAGGCACAATGCCGACTTAAGTACAAGAGGACTGACACTCTAACTCTCTATGGTTTGAACCTCACTTGTGAGTCCAGTTTTAGGGTCCGATGCTTCACTTCAGGTTTACTGTATCCCTTGGACGTTCTTACTGACAATGAAACACAGAAATTGCATCCGAATTTAATAGAAAATGCACAATGCGGCCTGAAGTACAATAGGACTGAAACTCTAATTTTCTATGATTTGTACCACTCCTGTGAGTCCAGTTTTAGATTCCGATGCTTCACTTCAGGTTTACTAAATACCTTGGGCCTTCTTATTGCCGATGAAGCACTGAAATTGCATCCGATTTTAATACAAAACGCACAAAGCTGACATAAGTACAAGCGGAATGACACACTAACTTTCTATGATTTGAACCTCTCCTGTGAGTCCAGACATAGATTCCGACGCTTCACTTCAGGTTTACTGTATCCCTTGGACCCTATTATTGACGATGAAACACAGAAATTGCATCCGAATTTAATACAAAAGGCCCAATACCGACTGAAGTACAAAATGACTGACACTCTAACTTTCTAAGATTTGAACCTCTCTTGTGAGTCCAGTTTCAGATTCCGATGCTTCACTTCAGGTTTACTGTATACCTTGGACCTTCTTATTGACGATGAAACACAGATATTGCATCCGAATTTAATACAAAAGGCACAATGCCGACTTAAGTACAAGAGGACTGACACTCTAACTTTCTATGATTTGAACCTCACCTGTGAGTACAGTTTTAGATTCCGATGCTTCACTTCAGGTTTACTGTATACCTTGGGCCTTCTTATTGACGATGAAGCACTGAAATTGCATCCGATTTTAATACAAAAGGCACAAAGCTGACATAAGTACAGCGGAATGACACTCTAACCTTCTATGATTTGAACCTCTCCTGTGGTTCCAGTTTTAGATTCCGATGCTTCACTTCAGGTTTACTGCATCTCTTGGACCTTCTTATTGACGATGAAACACAGAAATTGCATCCGAATTTAATACAAAAGGCACAATGTCGTCTTAAGTACAAGAGGACTGACACACTAACTTTCTATGATTTGAACCTCTCCTGTGAGTCCAGACTTAGATTCCGACCTTCACTTCAGGTTTACTGTATCCCTTGGACCCTATTATTGACGATGAAACACAGAAATTGCATCCGAAGTTAATACAAAAGGCCCAATACCGACTTAAGTACAAGATGACTGACACTCTAACTTTCTATGATTTGAACCTCTCTTGTGAGTCCAGTTTCAGATTCCGATGCTTCACTTCAGGTTTAATTTACCACTTGGACCTTTTATTGACGATGAAACACAGAAATTGCATCCGAATTTAATACAAAAGGCACAATGCCGACTTAAGTACAAGAGGACTGATACTCTAACATTCTATGATTTGAACCTATCCTGTGAGTCCCGTTTTAGATTCCGACGCTTCACTTCAGGTTTACTGTATCTTTTGGACCTTCTTATTGACGATTAAACACAGAAATTGCGTCCGATTGTAATACAAAAGGCACAATGCCGACTTAAGTACAAGAATACTAACATTCGAAATTTCTATGATTTGAACCTCTCCTGTGGGTCCAATTTTAGGTTCCGATGCTTCACTTCAGGTTTACTGAGTCCCTTGGACTTTCTTATTGACGATGAAACACAGAGATTGCATCGGAATTTAATATAATAGGCACAATGCCGACTTAAGTACAAGAGGACTGACACTCTAACTCTGTATGATTTGAACCTCTCCTGTGAGTCCAGTTTTAGAGTCCGATGCCTCACTTCAGGTTTACTGTATCCCTTGGACGTTCTTATTGATGATGAAACACAGAAATTGCATCCGAATTTAATACAAAAGGCACAATGCCGACTTAATTACAAGAGGACTGACTAACTTTCTATGATTTGATCCTCTGCTGGGAGTCCAGTTTTAGATTCCGATCCGACACTTCAGGTTTACTGTGTCCCTTGTACCTTCTTATTGACGATGAAATACAGAAATTGCATCCGAATTTGTTACAAAAGGCACAATGCCGACTTAAGTACAAGAGGACTGATACTCTAACTTTCTATGATTTGAACCTCTCCTGTGAGTCCAGGTTTTGATTCCGATGCTTCATTTCAGGGTTACTCAGTCCCTTGGGCCGTCTCATTGACTATGAAACACAGAAATTGTATCCGAATTTAATACAAAAGGCACAATGCCGACTTAAGTACAAGAGGACTGACACTCTAAACTCCTATGATTTGAACCTCTCCTGTGAGTCCAGTTTTTGATTCCGATCCTTCACTTTAGGTGTACTGTATAACTTGGACCTTCTTATTGACGATGAAACACAGATATTTCATCCAAATTTAATACAAAATGCGCAATGCCGACTTAAGTGCAAGAGGACTGACACTCCAAGTTTCTATGATTTGAACCTCTCCTGTGAGTACAGTTTTAGATTCCGATGCTTCACTTCAGGTTTACTCAGTCCCTTGGACCGTCTTATTGACGATGAAGCACAGATATTGCATCCGAATTTAATACAAAAGGCACAAAGCTGACATAAGTACAAGCGGAATGACACTCTAACTTTCTATGATTTGAACCACTCCTGTGGTTCCAGTTTTAGATTCCGATGCTTCACTTGAGGTTTACTGTATCCCTTGTACCTTCTTATTGACGATGAAACACAGAAATTGCATCCGAATTTAATACAAAAGGCACAATGCCGTCTTAAGTACAAGAGGACTGACACACTAACTTTCTATGATTTGTACCTCTCCTGTGAGTCCAGACTTAGATTCCGACGCTTCACTTCAGGTTTACTGTGTCCCTTGGACCCTATTATTGACGATGAAACACAGAAATTGCATCCGAATTTAATACAAAAGGCCCAAAACCGACTTAAGTACAAAATGACTGACACTCTAACTTTCTATGATTTGAACCTCTCTTGTGAGTCCAGTTTCAGATTCCGATGCTTCACTTCAGGTTTACTGTATACCTTGGACCTTCTTATTGACGATGAAACACAGATATTGCATCCGAATTTAATACAAAATGCACAATGCGGCCTGAAGTACAATAGGACTGACACCCTAACATTCTATGATTTGTACCACTCCTGTGAGTGCAGTTTTAGATTCCGATGCTTCACTTCAGGTTTACTGTATACCTTGGGCCTTCTTATTGACGATGAAGCACTGAAATTGCATCCGATTTTAATACAAAAGGCACAAAGCTGACATAAGTACAAGCGGAATGACACTCTAACTTTCTATGATTTGAACCACTCCTGTGGTTCCAGTTTTAGATTCCGATGCTTCACTTGAGGTTTACTGTATCCCTTGTACCTTCTTATTGACGATGAAACACAGAAATTGCATCCGAATTTAATACAAAAGGCACAATGCCGTCTTAAGTACAAGAGGACTGACACACTAACTTTCTATGATTTGTACCTCTCCTGTGAGTCCAGACTTAGATTCCGACGCTTCACTTCAGGTTTACTGTGTCCCTTGGACCCTATTATTGACGATGAAACACAGAAATTGCATCCGAATTTAATACAAAAGGCCCAAAACCGACTTAAGTACAAAATGACTGACACTCTAACTTTCTATGATTTGAACCTCTCTTGTGAGTCCAGTTTCAGATTCCGATGCTTCACTTCAGGTTTACTGTATACCTTGGACCTTCTTATTGACGATGAAACACAGATATTGCATCCGAATTTAATACAAAATGCACAATGCGGCCTGAAGTACAATAGGACTGACACCCTAACATTCTATGATTTGTACCACTCCTGTGAGTGCAGTTTTAGATTCCGATGCTTCACTTCAGGTTTACTGTATACCTTGGGCCTTCTTATTGACGATGAAGCACTGAAATTGCATCCGATTTTAATACAAAAGGCACAAAGCTGACATAAGTACAAGCGGAATGACACTCTAACCTTCTATGATTTGAACCTCTCCTGTGAGTCCAGTTTTAGATTCCGAGGCTTCACTTCAGGTTTACTGTATCCCTTGGACATTCTTATTAATGATGAAACACAGAAATTGCATCTGAATTTAATACAAAAGGCACAATGCCGACTTAATTACAAGAGGACTGACTAACTTTCAATGATTTGAACCTCTCCTGTGAGTCCAGTTTTAGATTCCGATGCTACACTTCAGGTTTACTGTATCCCTTGTACCTTCTTATTGACGATCAAACACAGAAATTGCATCCGAATTTATTACAAAAGGCACAATGCCGACTTAAGTACAAGAGGACTGACACTCTAACTTTCTATGGTTTGAACCTCACTTGTGAGTCCAGTTTTAGAGTCCGATGCTTCACTTCAGGTTTACTGTATCCCTTGGACGTTCTTACTGACAATGAAACACAGAAATTACATCCGAACTTAATACAAAAAGCACAATGCCGACTTAAGTAAAAGAGGACTGACACTCTAACCTTCTATGACTTGAACGTCTATTGTGAGTCCGGTTTTGGATTCCGATGCTTCACTTCAGGTTTACTGTATACCTTGGACCTTCTTATTGACGATGAAACACAGATATTGCATCCGAATCTAATACAAAAGGCACAATGCCGACTTAAGTACAAGAGGACTGACACTCTAACTCTCTATGGTTTGAACCTCACTTGTGAGTCCAGTTTTAGGGTCCGATGCTTCACTTCAGGTTTACTGTATCCCTTGGACGTTCTTACTGACAATGAAACACAGAAATTGCATCCGAATTTAATAGAAAATGCACAATGCGGCCTGAAGTACAATAGGACTGAAACTCTAATTTTCTATGATTTGTACCACTCCTGTGAGTCCAGTTTTAGATTCCGATGCTTCACTTCAGGTTTACTAAATACCTTGGGCCTTCTTATTGCCGATGAAGCACTGAAATTGCATCCGATTTTAATACAAAACGCACAAAGCTGACATAAGTACAAGCGGAATGACACACTAACTTTCTATGATTTGAACCTCTCCTGTGAGTCCAGACATAGATTCCGACGCTTCACTTCAGGTTTACTGTATCCCTTGGACCCTATTATTGACGATGAAACACAGAAATTGCATCCGAATTTAATACAAAAGGCCCAATACCGACTGAAGTACAAAATGACTGACACTCTAACTTTCTAAGATTTGAACCTCTCTTGTGAGTCCAGTTTCAGATTCCGATGCTTCACTTCAGGTTTACTGTATACCTTGGACCTTCTTATTGACGATGAAACACAGATATTGCATCCGAATTTAATACAAAAGGCACAATGCCGACTTAAGTACAAGAGGACTGACACTCTAACTTTCTATGATTTGAACCTCACCTGTGAGTACAGTTTTAGATTCCGATGCTTCACTTCAGGTTTACTGTATACCTTGGGCCTTCTTATTGACGATGAAGCACTGAAATTGCATCCGATTTTAATACAAAAGGCACAAAGCTGACATAAGTACAGCGGAATGACACTCTAACCTTCTATGATTTGAACCTCTCCTGTGGTTCCAGTTTTAGATTCCGATGCTTCACTTCAGGTTTACTGCATCTCTTGGACCTTCTTATTGACGATGAAACACAGAAATTGCATCCGAATTTAATACAAAAGGCACAATGTCGTCTTAAGTACAAGAGGACTGACACACTAACTTTCTATGATTTGAACCTCTCCTGTGAGTCCAGACTTAGATTCCGACCTTCACTTCAGGTTTACTGTATCCCTTGGACCCTATTATTGACGATGAAACACAGAAATTGCATCCGAAGTTAATACAAAAGGCCCAATACCGACTTAAGTACAAGATGACTGACACTCTAACTTTCTATGATTTGAACCTCTCTTGTGAGTCCAGTTTCAGATTCCGATGCTTCACTTCAGGTTTAATTTACCACTTGGACCTTTTATTGACGATGAAACACAGAAATTGCATCCGAATTTAATACAAAAGGCACAATGCCGACTTAAGTACAAGAGGACTGATACTCTAACATTCTATGATTTGAACCTATCCTGTGAGTCCCGTTTTAGATTCCGACGCTTCACTTCAGGTTTACTGTATCTTTTGGACCTTCTTATTGACGATTAAACACAGAAATTGCGTCCGATTGTAATACAAAAGGCACAATGCCGACTTAAGTACAAGAATACTAACATTCGAAATTTCTATGATTTGAACCTCTCCTGTGGGTCCAATTTTAGGTTCCGATGCTTCACTTCAGGTTTACTGAGTCCCTTGGACTTTCTTATTGACGATGAAACACAGAGATTGCATCGGAATTTAATATAATAGGCACAATGCCGACTTAAGTACAAGAGGACTGACACTCTAACTCTGTATGATTTGAACCTCTCCTGTGAGTCCAGTTTTAGAGTCCGATGCCTCACTTCAGGTTTACTGTATCCCTTGGACGTTCTTATTGATGATGAAACACAGAAATTGCATCCGAATTTAATACAAAAGGCACAATGCCGACTTAATTACAAGAGGACTGACTAACTTTCTATGATTTGATCCTCTGCTGGGAGTCCAGTTTTAGATTCCGATCCGACACTTCAGGTTTACTGTGTCCCTTGTACCTTCTTATTGACGATGAAATACAGAAATTGCATCCGAATTTGTTACAAAAGGCACAATGCCGACTTAAGTACAAGAGGACTGATACTCTAACTTTCTATGATTTGAACCTCTCCTGTGAGTCCAGGTTTTGATTCCGATGCTTCATTTCAGGGTTACTCAGTCCCTTGGGCCGTCTCATTGACTATGAAACACAGAAATTGTATCCGAATTTAATACAAAAGGCACAATGCCGACTTAAGTACAAGAGGACTGACACTCTAAACTCCTATGATTTGAACCTCTCCTGTGAGTCCAGTTTTTGATTCCGATCCTTCACTTTAGGTGTACTGTATAACTTGGACCTTCTTATTGACGATGAAACACAGATATTTCATCCAAATTTAATACAAAATGCGCAATGCCGACTTAAGTGCAAGAGGACTGACACTCCAAGTTTCTATGATTTGAACCTCTCCTGTGAGTACAGTTTTAGATTCCGATGCTTCACTTCAGGTTTACTCAGTCCCTTGGACCGTCTTATTGACGATGAAGCACAGATATTGCATCCGAATTTAATACAAAAGGCACAATGCCGACTTAAGTACAAGAGGACTGACACTCCAACCTTCTATGATTTGAACCTCTCCTGTGAGTCCAGTTTTAGATTCCGATGCTTCACTTAAGTTTTACTGTATACCTTGGACCTTCTTATTGACGATGAAACACAGATATTTCATCCGAATTTAATACAAAAGGCACAATGCCGACTTCAGTACAAGAGGACTGACACTCTAACTCTCTATGATTTGAACCTCTCCAGTGAGTTCAGTTTTAGAGTCCGATGCTTCACTTCAGGTTTACTGTATCCCTTGGACGTTCTTATTGATGATGAAACACAGAAATTGCATCCGAATTTAATACAAAAGGCACAATGCCGACTTAATTACAAGAGGACTGACACTCTATCTTTCTATGATTTGAACCTCTCCTGAGTCCAGTTTTAGATTCCGATGCTTCACTACAGGTTTACTGTATCCCTTGGACCTTCTTATTGACGATGAAAAACAGAAATAGCATCCGAAATTAATACAAAAGGCACAATGCCGACTTAAGTGCAAGAGGACAGACACTCTAACTTTCTATGATTTGAACCTCTCCTGTGAGTCAAGACTTGGATTCCGATGCTTCACTTCAGGTTTACTGTATCCCTTGGACCATCTTATTGGCGATCAATCACAGAAATTGCATCCGAATTTAATACAAAAGGCACAATACCGACTTCAGTACAAGAGGACTGACACTCTAACTTCCTATCATTTGAACCTCTCCTGTGAGTCCAGGCTTGGATTCCGATGCTTCTCTTCAGGTTTACTGTATCCCTTGGACCTTCTTATTGACGATGAAACACAGAAATTGTATCCGAATTCAATACAAAAGGCACAATGCCGACTTAAGTACATGAGGACAGAGACTCTAACTTTCTATGATTTGGACCTCTCCTGTGAGTCCAGTTTTAGATTCCGATGCTTCACTTCAGGTTTACTAAGTCCCCTGGACCGTCTTATTGACGATGAAACACAGAAAGTACATCCGAATTTAATACAAAAGGCACAATGCCGACTTAAGTACAAGAGGACTGACACTCTAACCTTCTATGACTTGAACCTCTCCTGTGAGTCCGGTTTTAGATTCCGATGCTTCACTTCAGGTTTACTGTATACCTTGGAACTTCATATTGACGATGAAACACAGATATTGCATCCGAATTTAATACAAAATGCACAATGCCGACTTAAGTACAAGAGGACTGACACTCCAATTTTCTATGATTTGAACCTCACTTGTGAGTCCAGTTTTAGATTCCGATGCTTCACTTCAGGTTTACTGTATCCCTTGGACGTTCTTACTGACAATGAAACACAGGAATTGCATCCGAATTTAATACAAAATGCACAATGCGGCCTGAAGTACAATCGGACTGACACTCTAATTTTCTATGATTTGTACCACTCCTGTGAGTCCAGTTTAAGATTCCGATGCTTCACTTCAGGTTTACTAAATACCTTGGGCCTTCTTATTGACGATGAAGCACTGAAATTGCATCCGATTTTAATACAAAAGGCACAAAGCTGACATAAGTACAAGCGGAATGACACTCTAACCTTCTATGATTTGAACCTCTCCTGTGAGTCCAGTTTAAGATTCCGAGGCTTCACTTCAGGTTTACTGTATCCCTTGGACGTTCTTATTAATGATGAAACACAGAAATTGCATCTGAATTTAATACAAAAGGCACAATGCCGACTTAATTACAAGAGGACTGACTAACTTTCTATGATTTGAACCTCTCCTGTGAGTCCAGTTTTAGATTCCGATGCTACACTTCAGGTTTACTGTATCCCTTGTACCTTCTTATTGACGATCAAACACAGAAATTGCATCCGAATTTATTACAAAAGGCACAATGCCGACTTAAGTACAAGAGGACTGACACTCTAACTTTCTATGATATGAACCTCTCCAGTGAGTCCAGTTTTAGATTCCGATGCTTCACTACAGGTTTACTGTTCCCTGGGACCTTCTTATTGACGATGAAACACGGAAATAGTATACGAATTTAATACAAAAGGCACAATGCCGACTTAAGTACAAGAGGGCTGACACACTAACTTTCTATGATTTGAACTTCTCCTGTGAGTCCAGACTTAGGTTCCGACGCTTCACTTCCGGTTTACTGTATCCCTTGGACCCTATTATTGACGATGTAACACAGAAATTGCATCCGAATTTAATACAAAAGGCACAATGCCGTCTTAAGTACAAGAGGACTGACACACTAACTTTCTATGATTTGAGCCTCTCCAGTGAGTCCAGTTTTAGATTCCGATGCTTCACTTCAGGTTTACTGTATACGTTGGGCCTTCTTATTGACGATGAAGCACTTAAATTGCATCCGATATTAATACAAAAGGCACAAAGCTGACATAAGTACAAGCGGAATGACACTCTAAACTCCTATGATTTGAACCTCTCCTGTGAGTCCAGTTTTAGATTCCGATCCTTCACTTTAGGTTTACTGTATAACTTGGACCTTCTTATTGACGATGAAACACAGATATTTCATCCGAATTTAATACAAAAGGCACAATGCCGACTTAAGTACAAGAGGACTGACACTCTAACTATCTATGATTTGAACCTCTCCAGTGAGTCCAGTTTTAGAGTCCGATGCTTCACTTCAGGTTTACTGTATACCTTGGACGTTCTTATTGATGATGAAACACAGAAATTGCATCCGAATTTAATACAAAAGTCACAATGCCGACTTAATTACAAGAGGACTGACACTCTAACTTTCTGTGATTTGAACCTCTCCTGTGAGTCCAGTTTTAGATTCCGATGCTACACTTCAGGTTTACTGTATCCCTTGTACCTTCTTATTGACGACGAAACACAGAAATTGCATCCGAATTTATTATAAAAGGCACAATGCCGACTTAAGTACAAGAGGACTGAGACTCTAACTTTCTATGATTTGAACCTCTGCTCAGAGTCCAGTTTTAGATTCCGATGCTTCACTACAGCTTTACCGTATCCCTTGGACCTTCTTATTGACGATGAAAATACAGAAATAGCATCCGAATTTAATACAAAAGGCACAATGCCGACTTAATTACAAGAGGACTGACTAACTTTCTATGATTTGATCCTCTGCTGTGAGTCCAGTTTTAGATTCCGATCCTACACTTCAGGTTTACTGTGTCCCTTGTACCTTCTTATTGACGATGAAATACAGAAATTGCATCCGAATTTGTTACAAAAGGCACAATGCCGACTTAAGTACAAGAGGACTGATACTCTAACTTTCTATGGTTTGAACCTCTCCTGTGAGTCCAGGTTTTGATTCCGATGCTTCTTTTCAGGGTTACTCAGTCCCTTGGTTCGTCTTATTGACTATGAAACACAGAAATTGCATCCGAATTTAATACAAAAGGCACAATGCCGACTTAAGTACAAGAGGACTGACACTCTAAACTCCTATGATTTGAATCTCTCCTGTGAGTCCAGTTTTAGATTCCGATCCTTCACTTTAGGTTTACTGTATAACTTGGACCTTCTTATTGACGATGAAACACAGATATTTCATCCGAATTTAATTCAAAAGGCACAATGCCGACTTAAGTACAAGAGGACCGACACTCTAACTCTCTATGATTTGAACCTCTCCAGTGAGTCCAGTTTTAGAGTCCGATGCTTCACTTCAGGTTTACTGTATCCCTTGGACGTTCTTATTGATGATGAAACACAGAAATTGCATCCGAATTTAATACAAAAGGCACAATGCCGACTTAATTACAAGAGGACTGACACTCTAACTGTCTGTGATTTGAACCTCTCCGGTGAGTCCAGTTTTAGATTCCGATGCTACACTTCAGGTTTACTGTATCCCTTGTACCTTTTTATTGACGATGAAACACAGAAATTGCATCCGAATTTATTACAAAATGCAGAATGCCGACTAAAGTACAAGAGGACTGACACTCTATCTTTCTATGATTTGAACCTCTCCTGAGTCCAGTTTTAGATTCCGATGCTTCACTACAGGTTTACTGTATCCCTTGGACCTTCTTATTGACGATGAAAAACAGAAATAGCATCCGAAATTAATACAAAAGGCACAATTCCGACTTGAGTACAAGAGGACTGACACACTAACTTTCTATTATTTGAACCTCTCCTGTGGGTCCCGACTTAGATTCCGACGCTTCACTTCAGGTTTACTGTATCGCTTGTATCTTCATATTGACGATGAAACACAGAAATTGCATGCTATTTTAATACAAAAGGCACAATGCCGACTTAAGTGCAAGAGGACAGACACTCTAACTTTCTATGATTTGAACCTCTCCTGTGAGTCAAGACTTGGATTCCGATGCTTCACTTCAGGTTTACTGTATCCATTGGACCATCTTATTGACGATCAATCACAGAAATTGCATCCGAATTTAATACAAAAGGCACAATGCCGACTTCAGTACAAGAGGACTGACACTCTAACTTCCTATCATTTGAACCTCTCCTGTGAGTCCAGGCTTAGATTCCGATGCTTCTCTTCAGGTTTACTGTATCCCTTGGACCTTCTTATTGACGATGAAACACAGAAATTGTATCCGAATTCAATACAAAAGGCACAATGCCGACTTAAGTACATGAGGACAGAGACTCTAACTTTCTATGATTTGGACCTCTCCTGTGAGTCCAGTTTTAGATTCCGATGCTTCACTTCAGGTTTACTAAGTCCCTTGGACCGTCTTATTGACGATGAAACACAGAAATTACATCCGAATTTAATACAAAAGGCACAATGCCGACTTAAGTACAAGAGGACTGACACTCTAACCTTCTATGACTTGAACCTCTATTGTGAGTCCGGTTTTAGATTCCGATGCTTCACTTCAGGTTTACTGTATACCTTGGAACTTCATATTGACGATGAAACACAGATATTGCATCCGAATTTAATACAAAATGCACAATGCCGACTTAAGTACAAGAGGACTGACACTCCAATTTTCTATGATTTGAACCTCACTTGTGAGTCCAGTTTTAGAGTCCGATGCTTCACTTCAGGTTTACTGTATCCCTTGGACGTTCTTACTGACAATGAAACACAGAAATTGCATCCGAATTTAATACAAAATGCACAATGCGGCCTGAAGTACAATCGGACTGACACTCTAATTTTCTATGATTTGTACCACTCCTGTGAGTCCAGTTTAAGATTCCGATGCTTCACTTCAGGTTTACTAAATACCTTGGGCCTTCTTATTGACGATGAAGCACTGAAATTGCATCCGATTTTAATACAAAAAGCACAAAGCTGACATAAGTACAAGCGGAATGACACTCTAACCTTCTATGATTTGAACCTCTCCTGTGAGTCCAGTTTAAGACTCCGAGGCTTCACTTCAGGTTTACTGTATCCCTTGGACGTTCTTATTAATGATGAAACACAGAAATTGCATCTGAATTTAATACAAAAGGCACAATGCCGACTTAATTACAAGAGGACTGACTAACTTTCTATGATTTGAACCTCTCCTGTGAGTCCAGTTTTAGATTCCGATGCTACACTTCAGGTTTACTGTATCCCTTGTACCTTCTTATTGACGATCAAACACAGAAATTGCATCCGAATTTATTACAAAAGGCACAATGTCGACTTAAGTACAAGAGGACTGACACTCTAACTTTCTATGATTTGAACCTCTCCAGTGAGTCCAGTTTTAGATTCCGATGCTTCACTACAGGTTTACTGTTCCCTGGGACCTTCTTATTGACGATGAAACACGGAAATAGTATACGAATTTAATACAAAAGGCACAATGCCGACATAAGTACAAGAGGGCTGACACACTAACTTTCTATGATTTGAACTTCTCCTGTGAGTCCAGACTTAGGTTCCGACGCTTCACTTCCGGTTTACTGTATCCCTTGGACCCTATTATTGACGATGTAACACAGAAATTGCATCCGAATTTAATACAAAAGTCACAATGCCGTCTTAAGTACAAGAGGACTGACACACTAACTTTCTATGATTTGAGCCTCTCCAGTGAGTCCAGTTTTAGATTCCGATGCTTCACTTCAGGTTTACTGTATACGTTGGGCCTTCTTATTGACGATGAAGCACTTAAATTGCATCCGATTTTAATACAAAAGGCACAAAGCTGACATAAGTACAAGCGGAATGACACTCTAACTTTCTATGATTTGAACCTCTCCTGTGGTTCCAGTTTTAGTTTCCGATGCTTCACTTCAGGTTTACTGTATCGCTTGGACCTTCTTATTGACGATGAAACACAGAAATTGCATCCGAATTTAATACAAAAGGCACAATGACGTCTTAAGTACAAGAGGACTGACACACTAACTTTCTATGATTTGAACCTCTCCTGTGAGTCCAGACTTAGATTCCGACGCTTCACTTCAAGTTTACTGTATCCCTTGGACCCTATTATTGACGATGTAACACAGAAATTGCATCCGAATTTAATACACAAGGCCCAATACCGACTTAAGTACAAGATGACTCACACTCTAATTTTCTATGATTTGAACCTGTCTTGTGAGTCCAGTTTCAGATTCCGATGCTTCTCTTCCGGTTTACTGTATCCCTTGGACCTTCTTATTGACGATGAAACACAGAAATTGCATCCGAATTTAATACAAAAGGCACAATGCCGACTTAAGTACAAGAGGACTGACACTCTAAACTCCTATGATTTGAACCTCTCCTGTGAGTCCAGTTTTAGATTCCGATCCTTCACTTTAGGTTTACTGTATAACTTGGACCTTCTTATTGACGATGAAACACAGATATTTCATCCGAATTTAATACAAAAGGCACAATGCCGACTTAAGTACAAGAGGACTGACACTCTAACTATCTATGATTTGAACCTCTCCAGTGAGTCCAGTTTTAGAGTCCGATGCTTCACTTCAGGTTTACTGTATACCTTGGACGTTCTTATTGATGATGAAACACAGAAATTGCATCCGAATTTAATACAAAAGTCACAATGCCGACTTAATTACAAGAGGACTGACACTCTAACTTTCTGTGATTTGAACCTCTCCTGTGAGTCCAGTTTTAGATTCCGATGCTACACTTCAGGTTTACTGTATCCCTTGTACCTTCTTATTGACGACGAAACACAGAAATTGCATCCGAATTTATTATAAAAGGCACAATGCCGACTTAAGTACAAGAGGACTGAGACTCTAACTTTCTATGATTTGAACCTCTGCTGTGAGTCCAGTTTTAGATTCCGATGCTTCACTACAGCTTTACCGTATCCCTTGGACCTTCTTATTGACGATGAAAATACAGAAATAGCATCCGAATTTAATACAAAAGGCACAATGCCGACTTAATTACAAGAGGACTGACTAACTTTCTATGATTTGATCCTCTGCTGTGAGTCCAGTTTTAGATTCCGATCCTACACTTCAGGTTTACTGTGTCCCTTGTACCTTCTTATTGACGATGAAATACAGAAATTGCATCCGAATTTGTTACAAAAGGCACAATGCCGACTTAAGTACAAGAGGACTGATACTCTAACTTTCTATGGTTTGAACCTCTCCTGTGAGTCCAGGTTTTGATTCCGATGCTTCTTTTCAGGGTTACTCAGTCCCTTGGTTCGTCTTATTGACTATGAAACACAGAAATTGCATCCGAATTTAATACAAAAGGCACAATGCCGACTTAAGTACAAGAGGACTGACACTCTAAACTCCTATGATTTGAATCTCTCCTGTGAGTCCAGTTTTAGATTCCGATCCTTCACTTTAGGTTTACTGTATAACTTGGACCTTCTTATTGACGATGAAACACAGATATTTCATCCGAATTTAATTCAAAAGGCACAATGCCGACTTAAGTACAAGAGGACCGACACTCTAACTCTCTATGATTTGAACCTCTCCAGTGAGTCCAGTTTTAGAGTCCGATGCTTCACTTCAGGTTTACTGTATACCTTGGACGTTCTTATTGATGATGAAACACAGAAATTGCATCCGAATTTAATACAAAAGTCACAATGCCGACTTAATTACAAGAGGACTGACACTCTAACTTTCTGTGATTTGAACCTCTCCTGTAAGTCCAGTTTTAGATTCCGATGCTACACTTCAGGTTTACTGTATCCCTTGTACCTTCTTATTGACGATGAAACACAGAAATTGCATCCGAATTTATTACAAAAGGCACAATGCCGACTTAAGTACAAGAGGACTGATACTCTAACTTTCTATGATTTGAACCTCTGCTGTGAGTCCAGTTTTAGATTCCGATGCTTCACTACAGCTTTACTGTATCCCTTGGACCTTCTTATTGTTGATGAAAATACTGAAATAGCATCCGAATTAAATACAAAAGGCACAATGCCGACTCAAGTACAAGAGGACTGACACACTAACGTTCTATGATTTGAACCTCTCCTGTGAGTCCAGACTTAGGTTCCGACGCTTCACTTCAGGTTTACTGTATCCCTTGGACCTTCTTATTGACGATGAAACACAGAAATTGCATCCGAATTTAATACAAAAGGCACAATGCCGTCTTAAGTACAAGAGGACTGACACACTAACTTTCTATGATTTGAACCTCTCCTGTGAGTCGAGACTTTGATTCCGACGCTTCACTTCAGGTTTACTGTATCCCTTGGACCCTATTATTGACGATGAAACACAGAAATTGCATCTGAATTTAATACAAAATCCCCAATACCGACATAAGTACAAAATGACTGACACTCTAACTTTCAATGATTTGAACCTCTCTTGTGAGTCCAGTTTCAGATTCCGATGCTTCACTTCAGGTTTACTGTATCCCTTGGACGTTCTTACTGACGATGAAACACAGAAATTGCATCCGAATTTAATACAAAATGCACAATGCGGCCTGAAGTACAATAGGACTGACACTCTAACTTTCTATGATTTGTACCACTCCTGTGAGTGCAGTTTTAGATTACGATGCTTCACTTCGGGTTTACTGTATACCTTGGGCTTTCTTATTGACGATGAAGCACTGAAATTGCATCCGATTTTAATACAAAAGGCACAAAGTTGACATAAGTACAAGCGAAATGACACTCTAACCTTCTATGATTTATACCTCTACTGTGAGTCCAGTTTTAGATTCCGAGGCTTCACTTCAGGTTTACTGTATCCCTTGGACGTTCTTATTAATGATAAAACACAGAAATTGCAACTGAATTTAATACAAAAGGCACAATGCCGACTTAATTACAAGAGGACTGACTAACTGTCGATGATTTGAACCTCTCCTGTGAGTCCAGTTTTAGATTCCGATGCTACACTTCAGGTTTACTGTATCCCTTGTACCTTCTTATTGACGATCAAACACAGAAATTGCATCCGAATTTATTACAAAAGGCACAATGCCGACTTAAGTACAAGAGGACTGACACCCTAACTTTCTATGATTTGAACCTCTCCAGTGAGTCCAGTTTTAGATTCCGATGCTTCACTACAGGTTTACTGTTCACTTGGACCTCCTTATTGACGATGAAACACAGAAATAGCATACGAATTTAGTACAAAAGGCACAATGCCGACTTAAATACAAGAGGACTGACACACTAACTTTCTATGATTTGAACTTCTCCTGTGAGTCCAGACTTAGGATCCGATGCTTCACTTCCGGTTTACTGTATCCCTTGGACCTTCTTATTGGCGATGAAACACAGAAATTGCATCCGAATTTAAGACAAAAGGCACAATGCCAACTTAAGTACAAGAGGACAGACACTCTAACTTTCTATGATTTGAACCTCTCCTGTGAGTCCAGACTTGGATTCCGATGCTTCACTTCAGGTTTACTGTATCGCTTGGACCTTCTTTTTGACGATCAAACACAGAAATTGCATCCGAATTTAATACAAAAGGCACAATGCCGACTTAAGTACAAGAGGACTGACACTTTAACCTTCTACGATTTGAACCTCTCCTGTGAGTCCAGTTTTAGATTCCGAGGCTTCACTTCAGGTTTACTGTATACCTTGGACCTTCTTATTGACGATGAAACACAGATATTTCATCCGAATTTAATACAAAAGGCACAATGCCGACTTAAGTACAAGCGGACAGACACTCTAACTTTCTATGATTTGAACCTCTCTTGTGAGTCCAGTTTCAGATTCCGATGATTCACTTCTGGTTTAATGTATCACTTGGACCTTTTATTGACGATGAAACACAGAAATTGCATTCGAATTTAATACAAAAGGCACAATGCCGACTTAAGTACAAGAGGACTGACACTCTAACTCTCTATGATTTGAACCTCTCCAGTGAGACCAGTTTTAGAGTCCGATGCCTCACTTCAGGTTTACTGTATCCCTTGGACGTTCTTATTGATGATGAAACACAGAAATTGCATCCGAATTTAATACAAAAGTCACAATGCCGACTTAATTACAAGAGGACTGACACTCTAACTTTCTGTGATTTGAACCTCTCCTGTGAGTCCAGTTTTAGATTCCGATGCTACACTTCAGGTTTACTGTATCCCTTGTACCTTCTTATTGACGACGAAACACAGAAATTGCATCCGAATTTATTATAAAAGGCACAATGCCGACTTAAGTACTAGAGGACTGACACTCTAACTTTCTATGATTTGAACCTCTGCTGTGAGTCCAGTTTTAGATTCCGATGCTTCACTACAGCTTTACTGTATCCCTTGGACCTTCTTATTGACGATGAAAATACAGAAATAGCATCCGAATTTAATACAAAAGGCACAATGCCGACTTAAGTACAAGAGCACTGTCACTCTAACTCTCTATGATTTGAACCTCTCCAGTGAGTCCAGTTTTAGAGTCCGATGCTTCACTTCAGGTTTATAGTATCCCTAGGACGTTCTTATTGATGATGAAACACAGAAATTGCATCCGAATTTAATACAAAAGTCACAATGCGGACTTAATTACAAGAGGACTAACACTCTAACTTTCTGTGATTTGAACCTCTCCTGTGAGTCCAGTTTTAGATTCCAATGCAACACTTCAGGTTTACTGTATCCCTTGTACCTTCTTATTGACGATGAAACACAGAAATTGCATCCGAATTTATTACAAAAGGCACAATGCCGACTTAAGTACAAGAGGACTGATACTCTAACTTTCTATGATTTCAACCTCTGCTGTGAGTCCAGTTTAAGATTCCGATGCTTCACTACAGCTTTACTGTATCCCATGGACCTTCTTATTGTCGATGAAAATACAGAAATAGCATCCGAATTAAATACAAAAGGCACAATGCCGACTCAAGTACAAGAGGACTGACACACTAACGTTCTATGATTTGAACCTCTCCTGTGAGTCCAGACTTAGGTTCCGACGCTTCACTTCAGGTTTACTGTATCCCTTGGACCCTATTATTGACGATTAAACTCAGAAATTGCATCCGAATTTAATACAAAAGGCCCAATACCGACTTAAGTACAAAATGACTGACACTCTAACTTTCTATGATTTGAACCTCTCTTGTGAGTCCAGTTTCAGATTCCGATGCTTCACTTCAGGTTTACTGTATCCCTTGGACGTTCTTACTGACGATGAAACACAGAAATTGCATCCGAATTTAATACAAAATGCACAATGCGGCCTGAAGTACAATAGGACTGTCACTCTAACTTTCTATGATTTGTACCACTCCTGTGAGTGCAGTTTTAGATTAGGATGCTTCACTTCAGGTTTACTGTATACCTTGGGCTTTCTTATTGACGATGAAGCACTGAAATTGCATCCGATTTTAATACAAAAGGCACAAAGTTGACATAAGTACAAGCGAAATGACACTCTAACCTTCTATGATTTATACCTCTACTGTGAGTCCAGTTTTAGATTCCGAGGCTTCACTTCAGGTTTACTGTATCCCTTGGACGTTCTTATTAATGATAAAACACAGAAATTGCATCTGAATTTAATACAAAAGGCACAATGCCGACTTAATTACAAGAGGACTGACTAACTTTCGATGATTTGAACCTCTCCTGTGAGTCCAGTTTTAGATTCCGATGCTACACTTCAGGTTTACTGTATCCCTTGTACCTTCTTATTGACGATCAAACACAGAAATTGCATCCGAATTTATTACAAAAGGCACAATGCCGACTTAAGTACAAGAGGACTGACACTTTAACCTTCTACGATTTGAACCTCTCCTGTGAGTCCAGTTTTAGATTCCGAGGCTTCACTTCAGGTTTACTGTATACCTTGGACCTTCTTATTGACGATGAAACACAGATATTTCATCCGAATTTAATACAAAAGGCACAATGCCGACTTAAGTACAAGAGGACTGACACACTAACTTTCTATGATTTGAACTTCTCCTGTGAGTCCAGACTTAGGTTCCGACGCTTCACTTCCGGTTTACTGTATCCCTTGGACCTTCTTATTGGCGATGAAACACAGAAATTGCATCCGAATTTAAGACAAAAGGCACAATGCCGACTTAAGTACAAGAGGACAGACACTCTAACTTTCTATGATTTGAACCTCTCCTGTGAGTCCAGACGTGGATTCCGATGCTTCACTTCAGGTTTACTGTATCTCTTGGACCTTCTTATTGACGATCAAACACAGAAATTGCATCCGAATTTAATACAAAAGGCACAATGCCGACTTAAGTACAAGAGGACTGACACTTTAACCTTCTACGATTTGAACCTCTCCTGTGAGTCCAGTTTTAGATTCCGAGGCTTCACTTCAGGTTTACTGTATACCTTGGACCTTCTTATTGACGATGAAACACAGATATTTCATCCGAATTTAATACAAAAGGCACAATGCCGACTTAAGTACAAGCGGACTGACACTCTATCTTTCTATGATTTGAACCTCTCTTGTGAGTCCAGTTTCAGATTCCGATGATTCACTTCTGGTTTAATGTATCACTTGGACCTTTTATTGACGATGAAACACAGAAATTGCATTCGAATATAATACAAAAGGCACAATGCCGACTTAAGTACAAGAGGAATGATACTCTAACATTCTGTGATTTGAATCTCTCCTGTGAGTCCCGTTTTAGATTCCGACGCTTCACTTCAGGTTTACTGTATCTTTTGGACCTTCTTATTGACGATTAAACACAGACATTGCATCCGATTTTAATACAAAAGGCACAATGCCGACTTAAGTACGAGAGGACTAACACTCTAACTTTCTATGATTTGAACCTCTCCTGTGGGTCCAATTTTAGGTTACGATGCTTCACTTCAGGTTTACTGAATCCCTTGGACTTTCTTATTGACGATGAAACACAGAAATTGCATCCGAATTTAATATAATAGGCACAATGCCGTCTTAAGTACAAGAGGAGTGACACTCTAACTCTGTATGATTTGAACCTCTCCTGAGAGTCCAGTTTTAGATTCCGATGCTTCACTTCAGGTTCACTGTATCGCTTGGACCTTCTTATTGACGATGAAACACTGAAATTGCATCCGATTTTAATACAAAAGGCACAATGCCGACTTAAGTACAAGAGGACTGACACTCTAACTCTCTATGATTTGAACCTCTCCAGTGAGACCAGTTTTAGAGTCCGATGCCTCACTTCAGGTTTACTGTATCCCTTGGACGTTCTTATTGATGATGAAACACAGAAATTGCATCCGAATTTAATACAAAAGTCACAATGCCGACTTAATTACAAGAGGACTGACACTCTAACTTTCTGTGATTTGAACCTCTCCTGTGAGTCCAGTTTTAGATTCCGATGCTACACTTCAGGTTTACTGTATCCCTTGTACCTTCTTATTGACGACGAAACACAGAAATTGCATCCGAATTTATTATAAAAGGCACAATGCCGACTTAAGTACAAGAGGACTGACACTCTAACTTTCTATGATTTGAACCTCTCCTGTGAGTCCAGTTTTAGATTCCGATGCTTCACTACAGCTTTACTGTATCCCTTGGACCTTCTTATTGACGATGAAAATACAGAAATAGCATCCGAATTTAATACAAAAGGCACAATGCCGACTTAAGTACAAGAGCACTGTCACTCTAACTCTCTATGATTTGAACCTCTCCAGTGAGTCCAGTTTTAGAGTCCGATGCTTCACTTCAGGTTTATAGTATCCCTAGGACGTTCTTATTGATGATGAAACACAGAAATTGCATCCGAATTAAATACAATAGTCACAATGCCGACTTAATTACAAGAGGACTAACACTCTAACTTTCTGTGATTTGAACCTCTCCTGTGAGTCCAGTTTTAGATTCCGATGCAACACTTCAGGTTTACTGTATCCCTTGTACCTTCTTATTGACGATGAAACACAGAAATTGCATCCGAATTTATTACAAAAGGCACAATGCCGACTTAAGTACAAGAGGACTGACACTCTAACTTCCTATGATTTGAACCTCTGCTGTGAGTCCAGTTTTAGATTCCGATGCTTCACTACAGCTTTACTGTATCCCTTGGACCTTCTTATTGACGATGAAAATACAGAAATAGCATCCGAATATAATACAAAAGGCACAATGCCGACTTAAGTACAAGAGGACTGACACACTAACGTTCTATGATTTGAACCTCTCCTGTGAGTCCAGACTTAGGTTCCGACGCTTCACTTCAGGTTTACTGTAGCCCTTGGACCTTCTTATTGACGATGAAACACAGAAATTGCATCCGAATTTAATACAAATGGGACAATGCCGTCTTAAGCAGAAGAGGACTGACACACTAACTTTCTTTTATTTGAACCTCTTCTGTGAGTCCAGACTTAGGTTCCGACGCTTCACTTCAGGTTTACTGTCTCCCTTGGACCTTCTTATTGACGATGAAACACAGAAATTGCATCCGAATTTAATACAAAAGGCACAATGCCGTCTTAAGTACAAGAGGACTGACACACTAACTTTCTATGATTTGAACCTCTCCTGTGAGTCCAGACTTTGATTCCGACGCATCACTTCAGGTTTACTGTATCCCTTGGACCCTATTATTGACGATGAAACACAGAAATTGCATCCGAATTTAATACAAAAGGCCCAATACCGACTTAAGTACAAAATGACTGACACTCTAACTTTCTATGATTTGAACCTCTCTTGTGAGTCCAGTTTCAGATTCCGATGCTTCACTTCAGGTTTACTGTATCCCTTGGACGTTCTTACTGACGATGAAACACAGAAATTGCATCCGAATTTAATACAAAATGCACAATGCGGCCTGAAGTACAATAGGACTGACACTCTAACTTTCTATGATTTGTACCACTCCTGTGAGTGCAGTTTTAGATTCCGATGCTTCACTTCAGGTTTACTGTATACCTTGGGCCTTCTTATTGACGATGAAGCACTGAAATTGCATCCGATTTTAATACAAAAGGCACAAAGTTGACATAAGTACAAGCGGAATGACACTCTAACCTTCTATGATTTGAACCTCTCCTGTGAGTCCAGTATTAGATTCCGAGGCTTCACTTCAGGTTTACTGTATCCCTTGGACCTTCTTATTAATGATAAAACACAGAAATTGCATCTGAATTTAATACAAAAGGAACAATGCCGACTTAATTACAAGAGGACTGACTAACTTTCGATGATTTGAACCTCTCCTGTGAGTCCAGTTTTAGATTCCGATGCTACATTTCAGGTTTACTGTATCCCTTGTACGTTCTTATTGACGATCAAACACAGAAATTGCATCCGAATTTATTACAAAAGGCACAATGCCGACTTAAGTACAAGAGGACTGACACTCTAACTCTCTATGATATGAACCTCTCCAGTGAGACCAGTTTTAGAGTCCGATGCCTCACTTCAGGTTTACTGTATCCCTTGTACCTTCTTATTGACGATCAAACACAGAAATTGCATCCGATTTTAATACAAAAGGCACAATGCCGACTTAAGTACAAGAGGACTGACACTCTAACTCTCTATGATTTGAACCTCTCCAGTCAGACCAGTTTTAGAGTCCGATGCCTCACTTCAGATTTACTGTATCCCTTGGACGTTCTTATTGATGATGAATCACAGAAATTGCATCCGAATTTAATACAAAAGTCACAATGCCGACTTAATTACTAGAGGACTGACACTCTAACTTTCTGTGATTTGAACCTCTCCTGTGAGTCCAGTTTTAGATTCCGATGCTACACTTCAGGTTTACTGTATCCCTTGTACCTTCTTATTGACGACGAAACACAGAAATTGCATCCGAATTTATTATAAAAGGCACAATGCCGACTTAAGTACAAGAGGACTGACACTCTAACTTTCTATGATTTGAACCTCTGCTGTGAGTCCAGTTTTAGATTCCGATGCTTCACTACAGCTTTACTGTATCCCTTGGACCTTCTTATTGACGATGAAAATACAGAAATAGCATCCGAATTTAATACAAAAGGCACAATGCCGACTTAATTACAAGAGGACTGACTAACTTTCTATGATGTGATCCTCTGCTGTGAGTCCAGTTTTAGATTCCGATCCTAGACTTCAGGTTTACTGTGTCCCTTGTACCTTCTTATTGACGATGAAATACAGAAATTGCATCCGAATTTGTTACAAAAGGCACAATGCCGACTTAAGTACAAGAGGACTGATACTCTAACTTTCTATGATTTGAACCTCTCCTGTGATTCCAGGTTTTGATTCCGATGCTTCTTTTCAGTGTTACTCAGTCCCTTGGGCCGTCTTATTGACTATGAAACACAGAAATTGCATCGGAATTTAATACAAAAGGCACAATGCCGACTTAAGTACAAGAGGACTGACACTCTAAACTCCTATGATTTGAATCTCTCCTGTGAGTCCAGTTTTAGATTCCGATCCTTCACTTTAGGTTTACTGTATAACTTGGACCTTCTTATTGATGATGAAACACAGATATTTCATCCGAATTTAATACAAAAGGCACAATGCCGACTTAAGTACAAGAGGACTGACACTCTAACTCTCTATGATTTGAACCTCTCCAGTGAGTCCAGTTTTAGAGTCCGATGCTTCACTTCAGGTTTACTGTATCCCTTGGACGTTCTTATTGATGATGAAACACAGAAATTGCATCCGAATTTAATACAAGAGTCACAATGCCGACTTAATTACAAGAGGACTGACACTCTAACTTTCAGTGATTTGAACCTCTCCTGTGAGTCCAGTTTTTGATTCCGATGCTACACTTCAGGTTTACTGTATCCCTTGTACCTTCTTATTGACGATGAAACACAGAAATTGCATCCGAATTTATTACAAAAGGCACAATGCCGACTTAAGTACAAGAGGACTGACACTCTAACTTTCTATGATTTGAACCTCTGCTGTGAGTCCAGTTTTAGATTCCGATGCTTCACTACAGCTTTACTGTATCCCTTGAACCTTCTTATTGACGATGAAAATACAGAAATAGCATCCGAATTTAATACGAAAGGCACAATGCCAACTTAAGTACAAGAGGACTGACACACTAACGTTCTATGATTTGAACCTCTCCTGTGAGTCCAGACTTAGGTTTCGACGCTTCACTTCAGGTTTACTGTATCCCTTGGACCTTCTTATTGACGATGAAACACAGAAATTGCATCCGAATTTAATACAAATGGGACAATGCCGTCTTAAGCAGAAGAGGACTGACACACTAACTTTCTATTATTTGAACCTCTTCTGTGAGTCCAGACTTAGGTTCCGACGCTTCACTTCAGGTTTACTGTCTCCCTTGGACCTTCTTATTGACGATGAAACACAGAAATTGCATCCGAATTTAATACAAAAGGCACAATGCCGTCTTAAGTACAAGAGGACTGACACCATAACTTTCTATGATTTGAACCTCTCCTGTGAGTCCAGACATTGATTCCGACGCTTCACTTCAGGTTTACTGTATCCCTTGGACGTTCTTACTGACGATGAAACACAGAAATTGCATCCGAATTTAATACAAAATGCACAATGCGGCCTGAAGTACAATAGGACTGACACTCTAACTTTCTATGATTTGTACCACTCCTGTGAGTGCAGTTTTAGATTCCGATGCTTCACTTCAGGTTTACTGTATACCTTGGGCCTTCTTATTGACGATGAAGCACTGAAATTGCATCCGATTTTAATACAAAAGGCACAAAGTTGACATAAGTACAAGCGGAATGACACTCTAACCTTCTATGATTTGAACCTCTCCTGTGAGTCCAGTATTAGATTCCGAGGCTTCACTTCAGGTTTACTGTATCCCTTGGACCTTCTTATTAATGATAAAACACAGAAATTGCATCTGAATTTAATACAAAAGGAACAATGCCGACTTAATTACAAGAGGACTGACTAACTTTCGATGATTTGAACCTCTCCTGTGAGTCCAGTTTTAGATTCCGATGCTACACTTCAGGTTTACTGTATCCCTTGTACGTTCTTATTGACGATCAAACACAGAAATTGCATCCGAATTTATTACAAAAGGCACAATGCCGACTTAAGTACAAGAGGACTGACACTCTAACTCTCTATGATATGAACCTCTCCAGTGAGACCAGTTTTAGAGTCCGATGCCTCACTTCAGGTTTACTGTATCCCTTGTACCTTCTTATTGACGATCAAACACAGAAATTGCATCCGATTTTAATACAAAAGGCACAATGCCGACTTAAGTACAAGAGGACTGACACTCTAACTCTCTATGATTTGAACCTCTCCAGTCAGACCAGTTTTAGAGTCCGATGCCTCACTTCAGATTTACTGTATCCCTTGGACGTTCTTATTGATGATGAATCACAGAAATTGCATCCGAATTTAATACAAAAGTCACAATGCCGACTTAATTACTAGAGGACTGACACTCTAACTTTCTGTGATTTGAACCTCTCCTGTGAGTCCAGTTTTAGATTCCGATGCTACACTTCAGGTTTACTGTATCCCTTGTACCTTCTTATTGACGACGAAACACAGAAATTGCATCCGAATTTATTATAAAAGGCACAATGCCGACTTAAGTACAAGAGGACTGACACTCTAACTTTCTATGATTTGAACCTCTGCTGTGAGTCCAGTTTTAGATTCCGATGCTTCACTACAGCTTTACTGTATCCCTTGGACCTTCTTATTGACGATGAAAATACAGAAATAGCATCCGAATTTAATACAAAAGGCACAATGCCGACTTAATTACAAGAGGACTGACTAACTTTCTATGATGTGATCCTCTGCTGTGAGTCCAGTTTTAGATTCCGATCCTAGACTTCAGGTTTACTGTGTCCCTTGTACCTTCTTATTGACGATGAAATACAGAAATTGCATCCGAATTTGTTACAAAAGGCACAATGCCGACTTAAGTACAAGAGGACTGATACTCTAACTTTCTATGATTTGAACCTCTCCTGTGATTCCAGGTTTTGATTCCGATGCTTCTTTTCAGTGTTACTCAGTCCCTTGGGCCGTCTTATTGACTATGAAACACAGAAATTGCATCGGAATTTAATACAAAAGGCACAATGCCGACTTAAGTACAAGAGGACTGACACTCTAAACTCCTATGATTTGAATCTCTCCTGTGAGTCCAGTTTTAGATTCCGATCCTTCACTTTAGGTTTACTGTATAACTTGGACCTTCTTATTGATGATGAAACACAGATATTTCATCCGAATTTAATACAAAAGGCACAATGCCGACTTAAGTACAAGAGGACTGACACTCTAACTCTCTATGATTTGAACCTCTCCAGTGAGTCCAGTTTTAGAGTCCGATGCTTCACTTCAGGTTTACTGTATCCCTTGGACGTTCTTATTGATGATGAAACACAGAAATTGCATCCGAATTTAATACAAGAGTCACAATGCCGACTTAATTACAAGAGGACTGACACTCTAACTTTCAGTGATTTGAACCTCTCCTGTGAGTCCAGTTTTTGATTCCGATGCTACACTTCAGGTTTACTGTATCCCTTGTACCTTCTTATTGACGATGAAACACAGAAATTGCATCCGAATTTATTACAAAAGGCACAATGCCGACTTAAGTACAAGAGGACTGACACTCTAACTTTCTATGATTTGAACCTCTGCTGTGAGTCCAGTTTTAGATTCCGATGCTTCACTACAGCTTTACTGTATCCCTTGAACCTTCTTATTGACGATGAAAATACAGAAATAGCATCCGAATTTAATACGAAAGGCACAATGCCAACTTAAGTACAAGAGGACTGACACACTAACGTTCTATGATTTGAACCTCTCCTGTGAGTCCAGACTTAGGTTTCGACGCTTCACTTCAGGTTTACTGTATCCCTTGGACGTTCTTACTGACGATGAAACACAGAAATAGCATCCGAATTTAATACAAAATGCACAATGCGGCCTGAAGTACAATAGGACTGACACTCTAATTTTCTATGATTTGTACCACTCCTGTGAGTGCAGTTTTAGATTCCGATGCTTCACTTCAGGTTTACTGTATACCTTGGGCCTTCTTATTGACGATGAAGCACTGAAATTGCATCCGATTTTAATACAAAAGGCACAAAGTTGACATAAGTACAAGCGGAATGACACTCTAACCTTCTATGATTTGAACCTCTCCTGTGAGTCCAGTTTTAGATTCCGAGGCTTCACTTCAGGTTTACTGTATCCCTTGGACCTTCTTATTAATGATAAAACACAGAAATTGCATCAGAATTTAATACAAAAGGCACAATGCCGACTTAATTACAAGAGGTCTGACTAACTTTCGATGATTTGAACCTCTCCTGTGAGTCCAGTTTTAGATTCCGATGCTACACTTCATGTTTACTGTATCCCTTGTACCTTCTTATTGACGATCAAACTCAGAAATTGCATCCGAATTTATTACAAAAGGCACAATGCCGACTTAAGTACAGGAGGACTGACACCCTAACTTTCTATGATTTGAACCTCTCCTGTGAGTCCAGTTTTAGATTCCGATGCTTCACTAATGGTTTACTGTTCACTTGGACCTTCTTATTGACGATGAAACACAGAAATAGCATACGAATTTAGTACAAAAGGCACAATGCCGCCTTAAGTACAAGAGGACAGACACTCTAACTTTCTATGATTTGAACCTCTCCTGTGAGTCCAGACTTGGATTCCGATGCTTCACTTCAGGTTTACTGTATCGCTTGGACCTTCTTATTGACGATCAAACACAGAAATTGCATCCGAATTTAATACAAAAGGCACAATGCCGACTAAAGTACAAGAGGACTGACACTCTAACCTTCTATGATTTGAACCTCTCCTGTGAGTCCAGTTTTAGATTCCGAGGCTTCACTTGAGGTTTACTGTATACCTTGGACCTTCTTATTGACGATGAAACACAGATATTTCATCCGAATTTAATACAAAAGGCACAATGCCGACTTAAGTACAAGCGGACTGACACTCTAACTTTCTATGATTTGAACCTCTCTTGTGAGTCCAGTTTCAGATTCCGATGATTCACTTCAGGTTTAATGTATCACTTGGACCTTTTATTGACGATGAAACACAGAAATAGCATTCGAATTTGATACAAAAGGCACAATGCCGACTTAAGTACAAGAGGACTGATACTCTAACATTCTATGATTTGAACCTCTCCTGTGAGTCCCGTTTTAGATTCCGACGCTTCACTTCAGGTTTACTGTATCTTTTGGACCTTCTTATTGACGATTAAACACAGAAATTGCATCCGATTTTAATACAAAAGGCACAATGCCGACTTAAGTACAAGAGTACTAACACTCGAACTTTCTATGATTTGAACCTCTCATGTGGGTCCAATTTTAGGTTCCGATGATTCACTTCAGGTTTACTGAATCCCTTGGACTTTCTTATTGACGATGAAACACAGAAATGGCATCCGAATTTAATATAATAGGCACAATACCGTCTTAAGTACAAGAGGAGTGACACTCTAACTCTGTATGATTTGAACCTCTCCTGAGAGTCCAGTTTTAGATTCCGATGCTTCACTTCAGGTTCACTGTATCCCTTGGACCTTGTTATTGACGATGAAACACTGAAATTGCATCCGATTTTAATACAAAAGCACAATGCCGACTTAAGTACAAGAGGACTGACACTCTAACCCTCTGTGATTTGAACCTCTCCAGTGAGACCAGTTTTAGAGTCCGATGCCTCACTTCAGGTTTACTGTATCCCTTGGACGTTCTTATTGATGATGAAACACAGAAATTGCATCAAAATTTAATACAAAAGGCACAATGCCGACTTAATTACAAGAGGACTGACTAACTTCCTATGATTTGATCCTCTGCTGTGAGTCCAGTTTTAGATTCCGATCCTCCACTTCAGGTTTACTGTGTCCCTTTTACCTTCTTATTGAAGATGAAATACAGAAATCGCATCCGAATGAGTTACAAAAGGCACAATGCCGACTTAAGTACAAGAGGACTGATACTCTAACTTTCTATGATTTGAACCTCTCCTGTGAGTCCAGGTTTAGATTCTGATGCTTCATTTCAGGGTTACTCAGTCCCTTGGGCCGTCTTATTGACTATGAAACACAGAAATTGCATCCGAATTTAATACAAAAGTCACAATGCCGACTTAATTACAAGAGGACTGACACTCTAACTTTCTGTGATTTGAACCTCTCCTGTGAGTCCAGTTTTAGATTCCGATGCTACACTTCAGGTTTACTGTATCCCTTGTACCTTCTTATTGACGATGAAACACAGAAATTGCATCCGAATTTATTACAAAAGGCACAATGCCGACATAAGTACAAGAGGACTGACACTCTAACTTTCTATGATTTGAACCTATGCTGTGAGTCCAGTTTTAGATTCCGATGCTTCACTACAGCTTTACTGTATCCCTTGGACCTTCTTATTGACGATGAAAATACAGAAATAGCATCCGAATTTAATACAAAAGGCACAATGCCGACTTAAGTACAAGAGGACTGACACACTAACGTTCTATGATTTGAACCTCTCCTGTGAGTCCAGACTTAGGTTCCGACGCTTCACTTCAGGTTTACTGTATCCCTTGGACCTTCTTATTGTTGATGAAACACAGAAATTGCATCCGAATTTAATACAAATGGGACAATGCCGTCATAAGTACAAGAGGATTGACACACTAACTTTCTATTATTTGAACCTCTCCTGTGAGTCCAGACTTAGGATCCGACGCTTTACTTCAGGTTTACTGTATCCCTTGGACCTTCTTATTGACGATGAAACACAGAAATTGCATCCGAATTTAATACAAAAGGCACAATGCCGTCTTAAGTACAAGAGGACTGACACACTAACTTTCTATCATTTGAACCTCTCCTGTGAGTCCAGTTTTAGATTCCTATGCTTCACTTCAGGTTTATTGTATCCCTTGAAATTCCTTATTGACGATGAAACACAGTAATTGCATCCGAATTTAATACAAAAGGCACAATGCCGACTTAAGTACAAGAGGACTGACACTCTAACTTTCTATCATTTGAACCTCTCCTGTGAGTCCAGTTTTAGATTCCTATGCTTCACTTCAGGTTTATTGTATACCTTGGACCTCCTTATTGACGATGAAACACAGTAATTGCATCCGAATTTAATACAAAAGGTACAATGCCGACTTAAGTACAAGAGGACAGACACTCTAACTTTCTATGATTTGAACCTCTCCTGTGAGTCCAGACTTGGATTCCGATGCTTCACTTCAGGTTTACTGTATCGCTTGGACCTTCTAATTGACGATCAAACACAGATATTGCATCCGAATTTAATACAAAAGGCACAATGCCGACTTAAGTACAAGAGGACTGACACTCTAACCTTCTATGATTTGAACCTCTCCTGTGAGTCCAGTTTTAGATTCCGATGCTTCACTACAGGTTTACTGAGTCCCTTGGACTTTCTTATTGACGATGAAACACAGAAATTGCATCCGAATTTAATACAATAGGCACAATGCCGACTTAAGTTCAAGAGGACTGACACTCTAACTCTGTATGATTTGAACCTCTCCTCAGAGTCCAGTTTTAGATTCCGATGCTTCACTTCAGGTTTACTGTATCCCTTGGACCTTCTTATTGACGATGAAACACAGAAATTGCATCCGAATTTAATACAAAAGGCACAATGCCGACTTAAGTACAAGAGGACTGACACCCTAACTTTCTATGATTTGAACTTCTCCTGTGAGTCCAGACTTAGGTTCCGACGCTTCACTTCCGGTTTACTGTATCCCTTGGACCTTATTATTGGCGATGAAACACAGACATGGCATCCGAATGTAAGACAAAAGGCACAATGCCGCCTTAAGTACAAGAGGACAGACACTCTAACTTTCTATGATTTGAACCTCTCCTGTGAGTCCAGACTTGGATTCCGATGCTTCACTTCAGGTTTACTGTATCGCTTGGACCTTCTTATTGACGATCAAACACAGAAATTGCATCCGAATTTAATACAAAAGGCACAATACCGACTTAAGTACAAGAGGACAGACACTCTAACCTTCTATGATTTGAACCTCTCCTGTGAGTCCAGTTTTAGATTCCGAGGCTTCACTTCAGGTTTACTGTATACCTTGGACCTTCTTATTGACGATGAAACACAGATATTTCATCCGAATTTAATACAAAAGGCACAATGCCGACTTAAGTACAAGCGGACTCACACTCTAACTTTCTATGATTTGAACCTCTCTTGTGAGTCCAGTTTCAGATTCCGATGATTCACTTCTGGTTTAATGTATCACTTGGACCTTTTATTGACGACGAAACACAGAAATTGCATTCGAATTTAATACAAAAGGCACAATGCCGACTTAAGTACAAGAGGACTGATACTCTAACATTCTATGATTTGAACCTCTCCTGTGAGTCCCGTTTTAGATTCCGACGCTTCACTTCAGGTTTACTGTATCTTTTGGACCTTCTTATTGACGATTAAACACAGAAATTGCATCCGATTTTAATACAAAAGGCACAATGCCGACTTAAGTACAAGAGTACTAACACTCGAACTTTCTATGATTTGAACCTCTCCTGTGGGTCGAATTTTAGGTTCCGATGCTTCACTTCAGGTTTACTGAATCCCTTGGACTTTCTTATTGACGATGAAACACAGAAATGGCATCCGAATTTAATATAATAGGCACAATGCCGTCTTAAGTACAAGAAGAGTGACACTCTAACTCTGTATGATTTGAACCTCTCCTGAGAGTCCAGTTTTAGATTCCGATGCTTCACTTCAGGTTCACTGTATCCCTTGGACCTTCTTATTGACGATGAAACACTGAAATTGCATCCGATTTTAATACAAAAGGCACAATGCCGACTTAAGTACAAGAGGACTGACACTCTAACTCTCTATGATTTGAACCTCTCCAGTGAGACCAGTTTTAGAGTCCGATGCCTCACTTCAGGTTTACTGTATCCCTTGGACGTTCTTATTGATGATGAAACACAGAAATTGCATCAAAATTTAATACAAAAAGCACAATGCCGACTTAATTACAAGAGGACTGACTAACTTCCTATGATTTGATCCTCTGCTGTGAGTCCAGTTTTAGATTCCGATCCTACACTTCAGGTTTACTGTGTCCCTTGTACCTTCTAATTGACGATGAAATACAGAAATCGCATCCGAATTTGTTACAAAAGGCACAATGCCGACTTAAGTACAAGAGGACTGATACTCTAACTTTCTATGATTTGAACCTCTCCTGTGAGTCCAGGTTTAGATTCCGATGCTTCACTACAGCTTTACTGTATCCCTTGGACCTTCTTATTGACGATGAAAATACAGAAATAGCATCCAAATTTAATACAAAAGGCACAATGCCGACTTAAGTACAAGAGGACTGACACACTAACGTTCTATGATTTGAACCTCTCCTGTGAGTCCAGACTTAGGTTCCGACGCTTCACTTCAGGTTTACTGTATCCCTTGGACCTTCTTATTGACGATGAAACACAGAAATTGCATCCGAATTTAATACAAATGGGACAATGCCGTCTTAAGTACAAGAGGACTGACACACTAACTTTCTATTATTTGAACCTCTCCTGTGAGTCCAGACTTAGGATCCGACGCTTTACTTCAGGTTTACTGTATCCCTTGGACCTTCTTATTGACGATGAAACACAGAAATTGCATCCGAATTTAATACAAAAGGCACAATGCCGTCTTAAGTACAAGAGGACTGACACACTAACTTTCTATCATCTGAACCTCTCCTGTGAGTCCAGTTTTAGATTCCTATGCTTCACTTCAGGTTTATTGTATCCCTTGAAATTCCTTATTGACGATGAAACACAGTAATTGCATCCGAATTTAATACAAAAGGCACAATGCCGACTTAAGTACAAGAGGACTGACACTCTAACTTTCTATCATTTGAACCTCTCCTGTGAGTCCAGTTTTAGATTCCTATGCTTCACTTCAGGTTTATTGTATCCCTTGGACCTCCTTATTGACGATGAAACATAGTAATTGCATCCGAATTTGATACAAAAGGCACAATGCCGACTTAAGTACAAGGAGACTGACACTCTAACTTTTTATGATTTGAACCTCTCTTGTGAGTCCAGTTTCAGATTCCGATGCTTTACTTCAGGTTTACTGTATCACTTGGACCTTTTATTGACGATGAAACACAGAAATTGCATCCGAATTTAATACAAAAGGCACAATGCCGACTTAAGTACAAGAAGACTGACACTCTAACTTTCTATGATTTGAACCTCTCTTGTGAGTCCAGTTTCAGATTCCGATGCTTCACTTTAGGTTTACTGTATCACTTGGACCTTTTATTGACGATTAAACACAGAAATTGGATTCGATTTTAATAAAAAAGGCACAATGCCGACTTAAGTACAAGAGTACTGATACTCGAACTTTCTATGATTTGTACCTCTCCTGTGAGTCCAATTTTAGATTCCGATGCTTCACTACAGGTTTACTGAGTCCCTTGGACTTTCTTATTGACGATGAAACACAGAAATTGCATCCGAATTTAATACAATAGGCACAATGCCGACTTAAGTTCAAGAGGACTGACACTCTAACTCTGTATGATTTGAACCTCTCCTGAGAGAGCAGTTTTAGATTCCGATGCTTCACTTCAGGTTTACTGTATCCCTTGGACCTTCTTATTAACGATGAAACACAGAAATTGCATCCGAATTTAATACAAAAGGCACAATGCCGACTTAAGCACAAGATGACTGACACACTAACTTTCTATGATTTGAACCTCTCCTGTGAGTCCAGACTTAGATTCCGACGCGTCACTTCAGGTTTACTGTATCGCTTGGATCTTCTTATTGACGATTAAACACAGAAATTGCATCCGATTTTAATCCAAAAGGCACATTGCCGACTTAAGTGCAAGAGGACTGACACTCTAAGTTTCTATGATTTGAACCTCTCCTGTGAGTCCAGTTTTAGATTCCGATGCTTCACTTCAGGTTTACTCAGTCCCTTGGACCGTCTTCTTGACGATGAAACACAGAAATTGCATCCGAATTTAATACAAAAGGCACAATGCCGACTTAAGTACAAGAGGACTGACACTCTAACCTTCTATGATTTGAACCTCTCCTGTGAGTCCAGTTTTAGATTCCGAGGCTTCACTTCAGGTTCACTGTATATATTGGACCTTCTTATTGACGATGAAACACAGATATATCATCCGAATTTAATACAAAAGGCACAATGCCGACTTAAGTACAAGCGGACTAACACTCTAACTCTCTATGATTTGAGCCTCTCCAGTGAGTCCAGTTTTAGAGTCCGATGCTTCACTTCAGGTTTACTGTATCCCTTGGACGTTCTTATTGATGATGAAACACAGAAATTGCATCTGAATTTAATACAAAAGGCACAATGCCGACTTAATTACAAGAGGACTGACTAACTTTCTATGATTTGAACCTCTCCTGTGAGTCCAGTTTTAGATTCCGATGCTACACTTCAGGTTTACTGTATCCCTTGTACCTTCTTATTGACGATGAAACGCAGAAATTGCATCCGAATTTATTACAAAAGGCACAATGCCGACTTAAGTACAAGAGGACTGACACTCTAATTTTCTATGATTTGAACCTCTCCTGTGAGTCCAGTTTTAGATTCCGATGCTTCACTTCAGATTTACTCAGTCCCTTGGACCGTCTTAATGACGATGAAACACAGAAATTGCATCCGAATTTAATACAATAGGCACAATGCCGACTTAAGTACAAGAGGACTGACACTCTAACCTTCTATGATTTGAACCTCTCCTGTGAGTCCAGTTTTAGATTCCGAGGATTCACTTCAGGTTTACTGTATACCTTGGACCTTCTTATTGACGATGAAACACAGATATTTCATCCGAATTTAATACAAAAGGCACAATGCCGACTTAAGTACAAGAGGACTGATACTCTACCTCTCTCTGATTTGAGCCTCTCCAGTGAGTCCAGTTTCAGAGTCCGATGCTTCACTTCAGGTTTACTGTATCCCTTGGACGTTCTTATTGATGATGAAACACAGAAATTGCATCTGAATTTAATACAAAAGGCACAATGCCGACTTAATTACAAGAGGACTGACTAACTTTCTATGATTTGAACCTCTCCTGTGAGTCCAGTTTTAGATTCCGATGCTACACTTCAGGTTTACTGTATCCCTTGTACCTTCTTATTGACGATCAAACACAGAAATTGCATCCGAATTTATTACAAAAGGCACAATGCCGACTTAAGTACAAGAGGACTGACACTCTAATTTTCTATGATTTGAACCTCTCCTGTGAGTCCAGTTTTAGAGTCCGATGCTTCACTTCAGGTTTACTCAGTCCCTTGGACCGTCTTAATGACGATGAAACACAGAAATTGCATCCGAATTAAATACAAAAGGCAGAATGCCGACTTAAGTACAAGAGGACTGACACTCTAACCTTCTATGAATTGAACCTCTCCTGTGAGTCCAGTTTTAGATTCCGGGGCTTCACTTCAGGTTTACTGTATACCTTGGACCTTCTTATTGACGATGAACACAGATATTTCAGGCAACGCTCGGGAAAGTTCCATGCCGCCCGCACGGTTTGCTCGGTCCTGACCAATCACGGTGGAGGAAGCCGCGTGGTGCGTCGAATTTACCCGGCCGCCCGTCGCCGAGCCGGCTCTCTTGTATTCTTGCTCACCCGCGAGTCGGATGCGCGCCCTGCAGCTTTGAACATCCCCCCGCTTCTCCCGGTGCTGCGGCACTGTGGACTTAGTTTTGGCAGACAACCACTTTCGGTAGCTTCGCGAACAATTTTCGCCAAATTGTAAGCTCTGGCTCACCCTCACCTCCCTAGGCCTTTGTAGCCCCTTTCATCATGCTTTAGCCAATAAATGGCCTTTCTCTAAAATTTACACTATTATTCCATAACGCCCACCGCCTGCCCATACCCGCCATCCTGTACAATTGGTGTCAGGAGTGGGATGCGCTCCCGTTGTGACTTTGTCGCTACACTAAATTTTTCCCGGCAAGACGCCGTACACTTCGCGCATGGAATGCGCCAACCGGCCGCCACGTGTGCTCCACGTGGGCCGTGGCTGCTCCACTAAACACGCACAGGGCGCGCGCTGCAGCAAGGCAGCCCACGCTAGTCAGCCACGTGAGCTGGACGCCGCCGCGCTGCCCGCTGCTTGAGTTGGAGGGGCCTGCGCTGCGCTGCGCTGCGCGACAGGGCCGGGGCGCCGTCATCCGCCGTCGCCGTGCCGCCCACCGTCGCCCGCCGCTGTCAACGACGCGCCTGGGGGCTGCCGCCATCGCCGACCGGCCGAGCCAGCGCCGTCCGCCGCCAACACATTTGCCGCCGCCCACGGGTCCGGACGCCGTCGCCGCCGCCCGCCGACCACCGCTCGCCGCCACTGCACCATGCCGTCGCCGCCACCAATGCGTCGCACCATCGCCGTCACCATGTAAGTCGCCGCGATGCTTACAACTATATCTTCGACGATCTTCCGCCGCTGGATTGAGAATCTTTGTGGCCGTCCTTTTTTTGTAACAATCATTACTTTTTTCTGGTCACTAGCGTCCCATTAAATTGTAAACATGCCGATGGGAACACGAGCGACGGAACGGGATACCCCCGTAGAGGCACCGGCCTCGCAAGACCCGCTCGAGGCCATAAATATGCAAATGCGCCAGTTATTCGCACAAAATCAGGAGCTACTTGAGCAAAACCGCGTCTTGAAACAGACGCTGGAAGCTAGTGCGCGAACTTCCATACCTGTAGCTAGCTCCACCCCTGTAACAAATTCTCAAACAGAGGCAACTAACACTAATTCTGTCTCTAATACAAACGCCACAATTTCTGCTAACATGGCGACTGTAAGCAATATTCCTGCGGCTGATTTCATTCCCACCTTTTCTGGGAAGTCCCACGAAAATGTAGCTATGTTCTTACAAAATATTCGTGATGTGGGTCGCACGTGTGCCTGGCCGGATGATCTATTGGTCAATGTAGCCAGACTCAAGTTGACAGGGGAAGCCCGAATGTTCATAGAAACAGTGGACGAATTGCGTGACACGCACGAATTTGAAGTATTGGCCCGCGGATTGACTACGCGTTATTCCGATACCAGAGGTACCGCATATTACAGAGATCAATTATCAACCCTTACGCAGAAGCCTAATGAGGATTTTGATGCCTTTGCAGATCGCATACGAGCAGTGTCTTGTCGTACCTACAAGCTAGGTGAAAATGCCAGTGAAAACAGAATTTTGCGCTCAGAAGCCGAAGCGCGTGCAATTGATGCATTTGTTCGCGGTATTGACCCCCGCATCGGAGGCGAAGTCAAAGCAGCCTCCCCCACTTCTCTGTTTGAAGCTGTTCGTTTGGCAATGCTACGTGAAGAGGTGTTGCGTTTTTGCGCTGCCGCCCCGCGCCCAACGAACCCAGTACCGGTCCCAGCAGAAGAAGTATTTTGTCAGCGTTGTGGGAAGCCCAACCATACGGCAATGCGCTGTCGCGTATTGCACTATTTGCCAGACAGTAGGTCATGCTAATAATGTTTGCCCCACAAAGTCTCCATTTTCTAATCAGATGCGCGGCCACCGCCGCAACGTGGGGTCGAATCAGAGAAACGCTTGGGGGGCAGGTTCCGCCACCTACCCGCGCCCCCGACAAAAATAATACACCCGGTTAGGACCGAAAAATGTAAAGAGGTGGAACACGTTAGTCTATTTGGCGTACTCGGGAACAAATCAGTTAGAATTTTAGTTGATACTGGTGCTCAAGTTAGTGTATTGTTTGTGCAGAAAAATGATCGAAGGGTGTTACAGCCACCCCAGTACAATATCAGTGGCCTTGGAGAGGAAGTAATTGTCCCTGCAGGTTCGTGTGTAGTGAATCTGCAAATAGACGGTGGTAAATACAGTCAGAGGATGGAGGTAGTGAGGCTAAAGAAGGGTGAATTTGACATCATACTAGGGAATGACTTCCTGCACCGTTATCAGGGGAGAGTGGATTATCGAAGGCGAACTGTGCAGTTCGGCGAAGCAATTCACCGATTTGGCAGTGCGCACCCCCGTCAGACGCGAGGGAGCTGCGAAAGGCGCCGTTCACAGTCTCCCATAAAACCGCAGATGTGGGTGATAAAAACCACTGACCCTGTGAGGATAAAAGGCGGAAGTGGAAAGATTCTCTGGATAGATGTCAAAAATCAAGAACAGCCTAATACAGACATTCTGGTTGACCCGCTCACCCAGAATGATGTTTTAGATCGTCAGTCAGTACATATAAAGAGAAGTATCTGCCGACCGGAAAGGAGACAGAAGGGTTTTGCGATACCAGTAAGTATAGATAATTTTGGTGTAGAAGATGTTGTGATACCGAAGGGTACTATTGTTGCCAGTGGTCAGGAAATTTTTGAGGAAATAAGAGGAGCTGAGAAGCAGCGAAATAAAGATAAGAAAGGAAGGAAAGGAAAGAAATGTTCAGTTAGAGAAGTGCGATATGTCGCGTCGACGATAACGAGTCAGTTAGCAGAGAAGTTAGGTCATTTAAACAGTGAGGAGAAAAGGATGTTGCAGCCGGTATTAGAGGAATTTTCGTGGTTGTTTGAAGGGAGGCAATTTCTACCGGCTACGGATTTGGTTCAGCACGAAATTCCGACCGGAGAAGCTCGGCCAATTGCACAAAAACCTTACCGTATACCATATCATTTGCAGTCTGTAGTTGAAGATACGATTCAGCAGCAATTAGCTGCAGGAATCATACAACCCTCCTCGAGTGCGTGGGCGTCCCCCGTGGTCGTTGTGCCAAAGAAATCAGTAAATGGGGAGAAAGCCTATCGCCTATGTGTCGATATGCGGACAGTAAATCGGGTAACGACACCAGACACATATCCGTTACCGCGCATTGATGAAATATTGGACCGACTGGGCAACTGTAAGTATTTTACCACCCTTGATTTGCGTTCTGGGTACCATCAGATCCCTGTTGCACCCCAGGACCGCCATTAAACTGCTTTTGTTTTACCTACAGGATTGTATGAATTTGTAAGGATGCCATTTGGATTGAGAAACGCCCCTGCCACTTTTCAAAGATTTGCAGACTTGCTGCTGCGTGGGTTGAAACCTACAACCTGCTTGGTGTATTTAGATGACATTATTATTTTTTTCTAAAACGATAAAAGAACATGCAGAAAGACTGAGGGATGTTTTGCAAAGGTTAAAAGGAGCTCATTTGAGTGTAAAATTAGAAAAGTGTGCTTTCGCTCAGTCAAAAGTACAATATTTAGGTCATATTATAAGTGGAGAAGGTGTCAAACCGGACCCCCGTTTGACCACCGCAGTAAAGGAATTTCCAGCACCGACAAATGTCAAAGAACTACAGTCATTTTTAGGCCTTGCAAACTACTACAGACGTTTTGTGAATAATTATGCCACCCTTGCTAAGTCCCTGACTAATTTATTGAAAAAAGGAGTTAGTTTTATTTGGACCAAAGAATGTGATAAAGCTATGCAACAAATTCAACATGTTTTTACTAGAGCCCCTGTACTAGCGTACCCGGATTTTGAAAAACCATTCATACTGTCAGTGGACGCCTCGGATTATGCTGTAGGAGCCATCCTGTCACAAGAAATAGATGGCGAAGAACGACCAATTGGTTATGCGTCTCGACAGCTTAATAAAGCAGAGTCAAATTACAGCACAATTGAGAAGGAGCTTCTAGCACTCATGTTTGGTGTAACTTATTTCCGATGTTATTTGTATGGGAGAAAATTCACTGTCATCACTGATCACGCCGCGTTACAGTGGATGTTGAGCTTAAAAGACCCTAGTAGTAGGCTAACTCGTTGGGCTTTGAAATTGAGCGAATTTGAGTATGAGGTGAAACACAAACCGGGCAAGTTACATCAGAACGCTGACGCATTAAGCCGAAAGGTCAGAGTGATCGTAGCTAATGACGTTTCTATTGAAGAATTAAGGGAGGCACAGCAAAGAGACGTCGAATGTCAGAAATATGTGGCTTTGCCTGAATTTTCCGTTGAAGAAGGAATTTTATATCGAAAGACCCACTTGGGTAAACAGGCAGTAATCCCGAAAGAATTACGTTCCAAGATTATCGCATAGTGTCACGATAGCCTGCAGGCATGTCATAACAGCCTTCGCGCCACAAACTGCCGAATAGCCGCCCGTTATTTCTGGGCAGGAAGACGGAAAGACGTGCAAAAGTATATACAAAATTGTCTACCTTGTGTTAAGAGGTCATTACCACCTCGAACGAAAGTGCCTTTAGAGCAGGTAACAGAAGCCACTTAACCCTGGGCAGTAGTAGCAGCAGATATTGTCGGTCCTTTCCCTGTGAGCCCCCAAAATAATCGGTATATTCTGTCCCTTATATATCATTTCTCTAGGTTCTTGATTCTCATTCCTATACCAGATATGTCCGCTGAAACAGTAGCGCGTGCTTTTGTCACCCATTTGGTGTTACCATACGGAAGCCCTGAAGCTGTACTCACAGACCAGAGTACGAATTTCATGTCTGCGGTATTTACCGAAGTTTGTCGGTTATTGCGAATTAAAAAGTGGCGAACGACACCGTTCCACCCAAAAGCAAACGGACGCCTGGAACGAGTCCACCGCACCGTTATGCGCATGCTGTCTTACTATGTTAATAAACATCACTCTGACTGGGATAAGTATGTTCAATACGTTACGTCAGCATATAACAGCCGTGTCCATGAAGCTACAGGGTACTCACCTTATGAAGCAGTATATGGCCGCCCTATGAATTCGCCTTTTGAAATTGACAAACTGCCCCCTGGAATTAAATCCAAAGATGTGAAAGGTCTAGCTCGACGTCTAAAATCCATTTGGAAAAAAGTAAGAGGGAACAATGCCCGAGCCACCGCCCAACAGTTAAAGAGAAGTAATCAAAAAGCAAAAATGCCTGAGTCAAAGTAGGAGACCTAGTTATGTTGAGCAATCCAGTAGTAAAAAAGGGAAGAACCAAAAAGTTTACACCTACTTATGAAGGACCGTACCGTATCATCCGGCTTACTTCACCAGTAAATGCGGAAATTCAGTTAGCGGAACGCACAGTGATCGTTCATTTTGACAGATTGAAACTGTATAAAGGACCCGAGCCACCCCCACCTAACAGTGAAACTGGGCCTATTACGCCAGTAGTTCCACCCAAAAAAGCAAGAAAGAAGGTAATACAACCACCTAGACAGCAACGTAGATATGCTCTAAGGTCAAACCCCTATGATTTGCGTTCCTGAAAGTAGGTCTGGAATGGTATGTAAACAGTTGGAAAAGTCCTGCATGCAGCAAGAGAATTAATTGACGGAAAACACCGTAGTTACTATACATTTAATTAAATTGTGCATGTTAGTTATAAGTAGACATAAGAATTGGCAACTGTTGGTAACTGGTAATAGAATTTATGACGTCACATGTTAATGGAAGTGACTGAAGTTATGTAATCATTTTGTCTTGTCATTTAACGTCTCCAGTAATGTTATCGTAGCAGTCGAGAATTAAAACCACAAACATTCTTTAATCATGGAATTAAGGGGAAAGTTGTCCTTTTCAACAGAACACTTAGAGAAAGAATCAGTTAATCTAGAATATATCAAAGGGATTCATATTTCACCTGTTAATTTAGTGAATAGTGCACGAACACAGGTATTAAAGCTTTACCATAAAAACTTGATAGTAACACGCCTTCGTAAATGCCAGTAGATCAATGACTACATGCTCGCGTCTACCTGTCCTTTGAAAGATGCCCTATTACATCTATGTTTTGCTAAATGATCATACAATGATAAAAACATGAATAAATACGTCCAAGTTAAACAACAAATAGGCTACTCTAAAGTAAAAGGAGTCTTCCTCAAGTACTGTTTTATTGTTTTCATGATGCGATGTTGAACAGACAACAAGGTAAGTTTTTTGGTACCACGTATTTCTGTTTATCAAATGCCACGGAAGGAGTCGCGTAAATACCGCCGCTGCTGTTTACAGCTGTTCACATGCGCCGAGCCCCGCCCCTCTCTGTCAGCTGGCGACGCGGCCCCCTTCCCTGCCCTTCCCTCTCACCAGCCTGCAGAGAGAGCGGCCATTGCAGTTCTCCCTTCCCCACCCGCCGCCTCTGTCTTTGGTGCGTGCAGCATCTGCACCTCTCCCCTCGCCCCTCCTCAACGCCCAACCATCACCCTGCAGGCCACGTGCCTCAGCCACGCTACACATTCCTACATTCGTACGTTGCAGTTTAAACAGCAAACCTAAAGTGATAGTTATAGAAATAAAATCACCAGCTTAATATTGCCCTACAGATTTTATTAGTCTTATCTAAAGACGGGAATCTATGTGTATTGTCTATTTGAATTTTCAGTATGGAACAAAAAACATGAGAGAGAACTTTTCCTGGTACGCATTGTCTAAACCATCAGGATTGGTAAATGTTGGAATTTCAGATAGATCTCCGGCTATGTTGTATCACCACCACGGTTAATAAAGGGATCTATATGGCGTCAAGAAAGCCGGCACTTGCCGCAATATCTGTCCTGTAAACGACCGCTGTGTGGGGAACGCGTTAGCCAAGGAGTTGGGTTTGGAATGCCATTGCAAAATATAGTTTATATAGAAGCCTAACACCTGCCATTTACCTAAATTTTGAAGAACAGAGTGTTTAAGTAAAATAGTTGTAAGCCGATAGTTTTGTGACCTCTAGCGATTGAAGTTATTAGAGTCCTTTAGAAAAGAACATCCTCCATGTATAACTGTCGTGAACAACATAAGATAACTTTGGAAGGAAATTTTGTGACTGTACCGAGAGATAAACTCCACGCGTAGCAAGAGGACGGACCCAGCGTGAACGCCAGTTCTGCCACCCAGCCAGTGAAACCGGACGCAGCCGTACTGTCAGCTGTGCTGTCAGCAACTTACAATCTCACGAGCGCGACGCGTGTCGCACCTTAGCACCTCAAGCTGCACTGAATCTTAACACAGAAATTCTTAACCATTATATAACGAACCCTTTGAATAACTTTGCGCACATTTTCAATAGTAAGGAACATACTTTGCTCCCTACACACTCTTTATATGACAGATGAACTCTAATTTTATTAAAAACCAAAGCACCGACAGGTAAGTCATATCGACATCTTCGAGATGCAACCAGCTTCGTCGAGCCGCCAATATTGATTATATGGAAGCAGGTAAGTGAGGGAATTAACAAAAGGAACAACAATCATATCCCTGAACGATTGACTGGGTGACTGATGATCGTCAATATTTGCAAATACAAATCAATACAGGAAACGGTTTATCGCACGTTAAATAATTTTTGGGCTGTTCATTGAAGGAGACATAAAATAATTTTTCATCAGAATCTTGTTACAGGAAGTATTAACGGGACATTACTCTATTCCACAGCATTACACATAACATTGCCATGACTTAACGACAGTTTTCTTCTAGGTAAAAGTACCAAAGTCTATTAGTTGGTATGAAGACACAAACGAGAGCATAAAGGAATACCAAGGGATGCTTACATTCATTTTGCTACGAAATGTAACTGGAGAGTAAGGAAGTTTTGTTTGAAGGAAATAATATTTTAAACTTTTGCTTTTGTTACGGTTTTGCCACCGCTTATATCACTATGACGAGTTGCCAATTACTTATGTCAAATTGCTTGTGTCTAATTGATTACGTCCAATTACTTATGTCTAATTACTTGTGTCCAATTACTTAAGTCCATGTATTATCTTATTGTTGTTCATTTTGACTGTTTTATTACTACCTATGTAGAGAATTTTGCTAAAGTTTTGCCAGCACCAGTAATTTAGTATTTGTATCAACCTAGTGTTTCCATGTGTCGCTGTGTTACTATACTGATGAGGAAAATAATATTGTAGGATTTCAAGCATGCTAGAGTAAGTTCCCGAGTACTGCCAATTATCTGGTTAATAATAATGATGATGTCTTAGGTGACAAATTGTTTTAGAAGAGTAGTTTAGGATGTAACCATGCTTTATTTTGATTTGTATTTGAATGTTTATCTGGAGGGACATACCACATACACCACCCCGCGAGGGCACGTACCTTACGTGACGCGGCTGGCACCCACGCGGTCCCTTAGCTGTCTGTGTCGTTTCTTCACTTTTCCGTTCCGCGACATAGTCTGTTCTACCCACTTTCATCTTTCCACTATCAACAGAACAACCCTTGAAGAGTCATGCTACACCCGCAAGGGCACGTATCTTACGTGACGCGGCTGGCACCCGCGCGGTCCCTTAGCTGTCTGTGTCGTTCCTTCACTTTTCCGTTTCGCGGCATAGTCCGTTCTACCCACTTTGATCTGTCACAGACACAAAACTATTCAGCCCAGACTTTGATCTTCCATCTCCAAGAAGAGTTCACGAGAACAGTGTTCCGTGCTCTCTGACGACAGCTGATCAGGCAACGTCAGACGCGAACCGCGTCTAGCCCGCAGCTAAACGCCAGTAAGCGGAAATCTCTGTTCAAAACCTTGAGCCTTCTTTGTTTTCTCGTTGTATTTTCCGAAGGAATACCGACTATTGAAGTAGTAGCATTTAACTGTATGACGTGTCCCAGGACACTGCGATACAAGCAAGGATAGACGGAGTTTTAAGCAATCAGCTGGGCCCGAGGAGGCCAGCACTACGGAGTTACAGAGACGGCGAGTTTAGTCGCAAAATGTTGAGAGGATAAAGACGGCGAATTTGGTAGCAAAGTAAAGTTAGTCGTAAAATGCTGAGAGGATAAAGACGGCGAATTTGGTCGCAAAGTTAGCCGCAAAATGTTGAGAGGATAAAGACGGCGAATTTGGTCGCGCAGTAAGGTATTTTATGTAAGATATGTAGAGTTTGAGGAAGAAATATGAAGCAGCTATCTTGGAGTCGCGGAATTGTCATTTACACAGTTAAGTAGGCGATAATGTCGTGTCAACGATGCGCCTTGCACTGTACCTTCATAAAGGGAAAGTCCTTTAGAAATTACGCTGAACTTAGTCTTTTCTAATCCAATTCCTTACGCTTTCTGTTTGCACTACGAAAATCTCTAGCTTCTCGTCGAGTTTTATTTCTCTCCTCTCGTTAGCTACAACGTTGACATCCTACGACACAATCTACGCCCCACCTGCACCAATCTGGTGTCACTTTTCTTTGTCAGTCTCACTTAATGGTGTTCAGCAAATATATTGAGTTACGAGAAAATTCTTCTCAAAATGTGAATGTTGTTACACTTGGATGGTTAGCCCAAGGAGACAGTTAACTTTTTTTTTAGTTATTGATATGGTATTTGCAGCAATTTGATATGATACATGTGTGCTTCATTTCTATATTTATGTATGTTAATGTAATTTTAAACAGAACCCACTGTAACAGCTCATCTAGCTTTATGTCACGCGTAAACCCACTTCTATTTTGTTGCATTTGACTGTCGGCATTTGACAGTCATAGACCCCTCAGCTGCCGCGTGCAGCCCTGACGACGTGTGGCTTTTGAAGTTATCTGCCGCGCCTTTCTGACGTAGCCTCCGCGCAGGTCTTTAGCAAACGGTTCCCGTTGGAACACCACTTATAACCTTACATGCCACTACGCCTTACTTAGTATTCGCACCCCTTTAATTATGCTTTTTATACCTGAAAGCTCATTCATGATTCCCTTGTCAGCTAACGTTCAAGTTTTACCTAAAAAATCAAATAATCACATCCTAACGTCAATTGATGATTTGCTAAAACATGAAAACGGACAAATTTCTTACGTTCGCCTGTTGGCACTTAAATGAAAAGTAAACAGCCACAAACTAAACTCAACAATAAAGAGAAAACAAGAACCTATCAGGCATGTGCCCTCCCTTAGTTTTAAGAGTGCAATTCTAATATTGGAGAAATTAGTGTAGTGTAGTGAAGTGTTCCCTTAGTAATAACTCCCTTTTCAACTGTGTTTTGAAACGTGTGAATCTCCCCTCATACTCCCCCTGCGCTGAGTTCCAGCGCACGGACCTGGCCACGGCCACGCACCCTTCCTGCCGGCAGCCTGCGCGCTGCCCGCTGAGGACAACACCCCACGCCGCCTCGCGTCTGTCGCCCTCGCCGTGACTCATCAGTGGTGATGTGTTTAAATTTTCAACTAATTCAAACAAAAGCAAAAAAAAGACATTTTTACCTCATCTTAGCAACAAGAACACTTACCATGTTTACCTAATTTACACTGTTATGTTTTGTTCTAATTTTCTTTTGATATTCTATGATATTTTATGATGTTCTGATGTTTTACGATGTTTTGATGTTTTATGATGATTCTTGTATACACACAATATTGTTGACATGTGTAAGTTCCCTTGCGACCCTTAGGAGGTCTTTAGAGTCTCTATACCCTCCCATAGATTAAGACCCCTGCCGTCTTCCGTGAGGGCCATTCTTAATCAAGTAATTTTTACTTTGCTTTACAAGCTAAATTTGTTTACATTCAAATAATAATTACATTGAGCGAATTCACGTACGTTCTCCGCTCCCACGGAGGGGGAGGAATGTAAAGGATGAGCCAGACAATAGGAGATTTTACTTTATTATATGAGCCTCCAACCAGTAACTTCATTTTTCGATTACGGCCAAGCCACGGCCGGCAGTGTTAGCTGCCTGTAAATTCTTTCATCCCACGGTCTAGTAACAGGAAGTCAGCACCGACGAAGGGCACCTTGTTCACGCGCCTCTCTCGTGTGCTGACGAGGTAACGCCGCCCCTGGCGTCGCTTAGCAGGCAACGCTCTGGAAAGTTCCATGCCGCCCGCACGGTTTGCTCGGTCCTGACCAATCACGGTGGAGGAAGCCGCGTGGTGCATCGAATATACCCGGCCGCCCGTCGCCTAGCCGGCTCTCTTGTATTCTTGCTCACCCGCGAGTCAGATGCGCGCCCTGCAGCATTGAACATCCCCCCGCTTCTCCCGGTGCTGCGGCACTGTGGACTTAGTTTTGGCAGACAACCACTTTCGGTAGCTACGCGAACAATGATCGCCAAATTGTAAGCTCTGGCTCACCCTCACCTCCCTAGGCCTATGTAGCCCCTTTCATCATGCTTTAGCCAATAAATGGCCTTTCTCTAAAATTTACACTATTATTCCATAACGCCCACCGCCTGCCCATACCCGCCATCCTGTACAGGTTTACTGTATCTCTTGGACCTTCTTATTGACGATTAAACACAGATATTGCATCCGATTTTAATACAAAAGGCACAATGCCGACTTAAGTACAAGAGTACTGACACTCGAACTTTCTATGATTTGAAGCCCTCCTGTGAGTCCAATTTTAGATTCCGATGCTTCACTTCAGGTTTACAGAGTCCCTTGGACTTTCTTATTGACGATGAAACACAGAAATTGCATCCCAATTTAATACAATTGGCACAATGCCGACTTAAGTGCAAGAGGACTGACACACTAACTTTCTATGATTTGAACCTCTCCTGTGAGTCCAGACTTAGATTCCGACGCTTCACTTCAGGTTTACTGTATCCCTTGGACCTTCTTATTGACGATGAAACACAGAAATTGCATCCGAATTTAAGACAAAATGCACAATGCCGACTTAAGTACAAGAGGACAGACACTCTAACATTCTATCATTTGAACCTCTCCTGTGAGTCCAGTTTTAGATTCCGATGGTTCACTTCAGGTTTACTGTATCCCTTGGACCCTTTTATTAACGATGAAACAAAGAAATTGCATCCGAATTTAATACAAAAGGCACAATGTCGACTTAAGTACAAGAAGACTGACTCTCTAACTTTCTATGATTTGAACCTCTCTTGTGAGTCCAGATTCAGATTCCGATGCTTCACTTCAGGTTTACTGTATCACTTGGACCATTTTATTGACGATTAAACACAGATATTGCATCCGATTATAATACAAAAGGCACAATGCCGACTTAAGTACAAGAGTACTGACACTCGAACTTTCTATGATTTGAAGCTCTCCTGTGGGTCCAATTTCAGATTCCGATGCTTCACTTCAGGTTTACTGAGTCCCTTGGACTTTCTTATTGACGATGAAGCACAGAAATTGCATCCCAATTTAATACAATAGGCACAATGCCGACTTAAGTACAAGAGGACTGACACTCTACCTTTCTATGATTTGAACCTCTCCTGTGAGTCCAGTTTTAGATTCCGATGCTTCACTTCAGGTTTACTGTATCCCTTGGATCTTCTTATTGACGATTAAACACAGAAATTGCATCCGATTTAAATACAAAAGGCACAATGCCGACTTAAGTACAAGAGTACTGACTTTCGAACTATCTATGATTTGAACCTCTCCTGTGAGTCCAATTTTAGCTTCCGATGCTTCACTTCAGGTTTACTGAGTCCCTATGACTTTCTTATAGACGATGAAACACAGAAATTGCAACCGGTTTTAATACAATAGGCACAATGCTGACTTAAGTACATGAGGACTGACACTCTAATTCTGTATGATTTGAACTTCTCCTGAGAGTCCAGTTTTAGTTTCCGATGCTTCACTTCAGGTTTACTGTATCCCTTGGAAATTCTTATTGACGATGAAACACAGAAATCGCATCCGAATTTAATACAAAAGACACAATGCCGACTTAAGTACAAGAGGACTGACACTCTAACATTCTATGATTTGAACCTCTCCAGTGAGTCCCGTTTTAGATTCCGACGCTTCACTTCAGGTTTGCTGTATCTCTTGGACCTTCTTATTGACGATTAAACACACAAATAGCATCCGATTTTAATACAAAAGGCACAATGCCGACTTAAGTACAAGAGTACTGACACTCGAACTTTCTATGATTTGAACCTCTCCTGTGAGTCCAATTTTAGCTTCCGATGCTTCACTTCAGGTTTACCGAGTCCCTTGGACTTTCTTATTGACGATGAAACACAGAAATTGCTTCCGAATTCAATACAATAGGCACAATAGCGACTTAAGTACAAGAGTACTGACACTCTAACTCTGTATGATTTGAACCTCTTCTGAGAGTCCAGTTTTATATTCCGATGCTTCACTTCAGGATTACTGTATCCCTTGGACCCAATAATTGACGATGAAACACAGAAATTCCATCCGAATTTAATACAAAAGGCACAATGCCGACTTAAGTACAAGAGGACTGACTCTCTAACTTTCTATGATTTGAACCTCTCCTGTGAGTCCAGTTTTAGATTCCGATGCTTCACTTCAGGTTTACTGTATCCCTAGGACCTTCTTATTGACGATGAAATGCAGAAATTGCATCCGAATTTAATACAAAAGGCACAATGCCGTCTTAAGTACAAGAGGACTGACACACTAACTTTCTATGATTTGAACCACTCCTGTGAGTCCAGACTTAGATTCCGACGCTTAACTTCAGGTTTACTGTATCCCTTGGACCTTCTTATTGACGATGAAACACAGAAATTGCATCCGAATTTAAGACAAAATGCAAAATGCCGACTTAAGTACAAGAGGACTGACACTCTAACCTTCGATCATTTGAACCTCTCCTGTGAGTCCAGTTTTAGATTCCGATCCTTCAATTCAGGTTTACTGTATCCCTTGGACCCTATTATTGACGATGAAACACAGAAATTGCATCCCAATTTAGTACAAAAGGCACAATGTCGACTTAAGTACAAGAAGACTGACACTCTAACTTTCTATGATTTGAACCTCTCTTGTGAGTCCAGTTTAAGATTCCGATGCTTCACTTCAGGTTTACTGTATCACTTGGACCTTTTTATTGACGATGAAACACAGAAATTGCATCCGAATTTAATACAAAAGGCACAATGCCGACTTAAGTACTAGAGGACTGACACTCTAACTTTATATGATTTGAACCTCTCCTGTGAGTCCAGTTTTAGATTCCGATGCTTCACTTCAGGTTTACTGTATCCCTTGGACCCTATTATTGACGATGAAACACAGAAATTCCATCGGAATTTAATACAAAAGGCACAATGCCGACTTAAGTACAAGAGGACTGACACTCTAACTTTCTATGATTTGAACCTCTCCTGTGAGTCCAGTTTTAGATTCAGATGCTTCACTTCAGGTTTACTGTATCCCTTGGACCTTCTTATTGACGATGAAACGCAGAAATTGCATCCGAATTTTATACAAAAGGCACAATGCCGTCTTAAGTACAAGAGGACTGACACACTAACTTTCTATGATTTGAACCACTCCTGTGAGTCCAGACTTAGATTCCGACCTTTAACTTCAGGTTTACTGTATCCCTTGGACCTTCTTATTGACGATGAAACACAGAAATTGCATCCGAATTTAAGACAAAAAGCACAATGCCGACTTAAGTACAAGAGGATTGACACTCTAACTTTCGATCATTTGAACCTCTCATGTGAGTCCAGTTTTAGATTCCGATGCTTCACTTCAGGTTTACTGTATCCCTTGGACCCTATTATAGACGATGAAACTCAGAAATTGCATCCGAATTGAATACAAAAGGCACAATGTCGACTTAAGTACAAGAAGACTGACACTCTAACTTTCTATGATTTGAACCTCTCTTGTGAGTCCAGTTTCAGCTTCCGATGCTTCACTTCAGGTTTACTGCATCACTTTCACCTTTTTATTGACGATGAAACACAGAAATAGCATCCGAATTTAATACAAAAGGCACAATTCTGACTTAAGTACATGAGGACAGACACTCTAACATTCTATGATTTGAACCTCTCCAGTGAGTCCCGTTTTAGATTCCGACCCTAAACTTCAGGTTTACTGTATCTCTTGGACCTTCTTATTTGACGATTAAACACAGATATTGCATCCGATTTTAATACAAAAGGCACAATGCCGACTTAAGTACAAGACTGCTTACACTCGAACTTTCTATGATTTGAACCTCTCCTATGAGTCCAATTTTAGCTTCCGATGCTTCACTTCAGGTTTACTGAGTCCCTTGGACTTTCTTATTGACGATGAAACACAGAAATTGCATCCGAATTTAATACAATAGGCACAATGCCGACTTATGTACAAGAGGACTGACACTCTAACTCTGTATGATTTGAACCTCTCCTGAGAGTCCAGTTTTAGATTCCGATGCTTCACTTCAGGTTTACTGTATCCCTTGGACATTCTTATTGACGATGAAACACAGAATTTGCATCCGAATTTAATAAAAAGGCACAATGTCGACTTAAGTACAAGAGGACTGACACTCTAATTTTCTATGATTTGAACCTCTCCTGAGAGTCCAGTGTTAGATTCCGATGCATTACTTGAGGATTACTGTATGCCTTGGACCCTCTTATTGACGATGAAACACAGAAATTCCATCCGAATTTAATGCAAAAGGCACAATGCCGACTTAAGTACAAGAGGACTGACACTCTAACTTTCTATGATTTGAACCTCTCCTGTGAGTCCAGTTTTAGATTCCGATACTTCACTTCAGGTTTACTGTATCCCTTGGACCTTCTTATTGACGATGAAACACAGAAATTGCATGTGAATTTAATACAAAAGGCACAATGCCGACTTAAGTACAAGAGGACTGACACTCTAACTTTCTATGATTTGAACCTCTCCTGTGAGTCCAGTTTTAGATTCCGATACTTCATTTCAGGTTTACTGTTTCCCTTGGACCTTCTTATTGACGATGGAACACAGAAATTGCATGTGAATTTAATACAAAAGGCACAATGCCGACTTAAGTACAAGAGGACTGACACTCTAACTTTCTATGATTTGAACCTCTCCTGTGATTCCAGACTTAGATTCCGACGCTTCACTTCAGGTTTACTGTATCCCTTGGACCGTCTTATTGACGATGAAACACAGAAATTGCATCCGAATTTAAGACAAAATGCACAATGCCGACTTAAGTACAAGAGGACTGACACTCTAGCTTTCTATCATTTGAACCTCTCCTGTGAGTCCAGTTTTAGATTCCAAGCTTCACTTCAGGTTTAATGTATCCCTTGGACCTCCTTATTGACGATGAAACAAAGTAATAGCATCCGAATTTATTACAAAAGGCACAATGCAGACTTAAGTACAAGAGGACAGACACTCTAACTTTCTATGATTTAAACCTCTCTTGTGAGCCCAGTTTCAGATTCCGAGGCATCACTTCAGGTTTACTGTATCACTTGGACCTTTTTATTGACAATGAAACACAGAAATTGCATCCGAATTCAATACAAAAGGCACAATGCCGACTTAAGTACAAGAGGACTGACACTCTAACATTCTATGATTTGAACCTCTCCAGTGAGTCCCGTTTTAGATTCCGACGCTTCACTTCAGGTTTACTGTATCTCTTGGACCTTCTTATTGACGATTAAACACAGAAATTGCATCCGATTTTAATACAAAAGGCACAATGCCGACTTAAGTACAAGAGTACTGACTTTCGAACTATCTATGATTTGAACCTCTCCTGTGAGTCCAATTTTAGCTTCCGATGCTTCACTTCAGGTTTACTGAGTCCATATGACTTTCTTATAGACGATGAAACACAGAAATTGCAACCGAATTTAATACAATAGGCACAATGCTGACTTAAGTACAAGAGGACTGACACTCTAACTCTGTATGATTTGAACTTCTCCTGAGAGTCCAGTTTTAGATTCCGATGCTTCACTTCCGGTTTACTGTATCCCTTGGAAATTCTTATTGACGATGAAACACAGAAATCGCATCCGAATTTAATACAAAAGACACAATGCCGACTTAAGTACAAGAGGACTGACACTCTAACATTCTATGATTTGAACCTCTCCAGTGAGTCCCGTTTTATTTTCCGACGCTTCACTTCAGGTTTGCTGTATCTCTTGGCCCTTCTTATTGACGATTAAACACAGACATAGCATCCGAATTTAATACAAAAGGCACAATGTCGACTTAAGTACAAGAGTACTGACACTCGAACTTTCTATGATTTGAACCTCTCCTGTGAGTCCTATTTTATCTTCCGATGCTTCACTTCAGGTTTACCGAGTCCCTTGGACTTTCTTATTGACGATGAAACACAGAAATTGCTTCCGAATTCAATACAATAGGCACAATAGCGACTTAAGTACAAGAGGACTGACACTCTAACTCTGTATGATTTGAACCTCTCCTGAGAGTCCAGTTTTATATTCCGATGCTTCAAATCAGGTTTACTGTATCCCTTGGACATTCTTATTGACGATGAAACACAGAAATTGCATCCGAATTTAATACAAATGGCACAATGCCGACTTAAGTACAAGAGGACTGACACTCGAACTTTCTATCATTTGAACCTCTCCTGTGAGTCCAGTTTTAGATTCCTATGCATCACTTCAGGTTTATTGTATCCCTTAGTTCTTCTTGTTGACGATGACACACACTAATTGCATCCGAATTTAATACAAAATGCACAATGCCGACTTAAGTACAAGAGGACTGACACTCAAATTTTCTATGATTTTGAACCTCTCCTGAGAGTCCAGTTTTAGATTCCGATGCTTTACTTGAGGTTTACTGTATCCCTTGGACCTTCTGATTGACGTTGAAACACAGATATTGCATCTGAATTTAATACAAAACGCACAATGCTGACTTAAGTACCAGAGGACTGGCACTCTAACTTTCTATGATATGAACCTCTCCTGTGAGTCCAGTTTCAGATTCCGATGCTTCACTTCACGTTTACTGTATCCCTTGGACCTTCTTATTGACGATGAAACACAGAAATTGCATCCGAATTTAATACAAAAGGCACAATGCAGACTTAAGTACAAGAGGACTGACACTCTAACTTTCTATGATTTGAACCTCTCCTGTGAGTCCAGTTTTAGATTCCGATGCTTCACTTCAGGTTTACTGTATCCCTTGGACCTTCTTATTGACGATGAAACACAGATATTGCATCCGAATATAATACAAAAGGCACAATGCCGACTTAAGTACAAGAGGACTGACACTTTAACTTTCTATGATTTGATCTTCTCCTGTGAATCCAGTTTTAGATTCCGATGCTTCACTTCAGGTTTACTGTATCCCTTGGACCTTCTTATTGACGATGGAAGACAGCAATTGCATCCGAAATTAATACAAAAGGCACAATGCCGACTTAAGTACAAGAAGAGTGACACTCCAACTTTCTATGATTTGAACCTCTCCTGTGAGTCCAGTTTTAGAGTCCGATGCTTAACTTCAGGTTTACTGTATCCCTTGGACGTTCTACTGACGATGAAACACAGAAATTGCATCCGAATTTTATACCAAATGCACAATGCGTCCTGAAGTACAATAGGACTGACACTTTAACTTTCTATGATTTGAACCACTCCTGTGAGTGCAGTTTTAGATTCCGATGCTTCACTTCAGGTTTACAGTATACCTTCGGCCTTCTTATTGACGATGAAGCTCAGAAATTGCATCCGATTTTAATACAAAAGGCACAATGCTGACTTAAGTACAAGCGGATGACACTAACTTTCGATGATTTGAACCTCTCCAGTGAGTCCAGTTTTAGATTCCAATGATTCACTTCAGGTTTACTGTATCCCTTGGACCTTCTTATTGACGATGAAACATAGAAATTGCATCAGAATTTATTACAAAAGGCACAATGCCGTCTTAAGTACAAGAGGACTGACACACTATGATTTGAACCTCTCCTGTGAGTCCAGACTTAGATTCCGACGCTTCACTTCAGGTTTACTGTATCCCTTGGACCTTCTTATTGACGATGAAACACAGAAATTGCATCCGAATTTAAGACAAAATGCACAATGCCGACTTAAGTACAAGAGGACTGACACTCTAACTTTCTATCATTTGAACCTCTCCTGTGAGTCCAGTTATAGATTCCTATGCTTAACTTCAGGTTTATTGTATCCCTTGGACCTCCTTATTAACGATGAAACAAAGTAATTTCATCCGAATTTAATACAAAAGGCACAATGCCGACTTAAGTACAAGAGGACTGACACTCTAACTTTCTATGATTTGAACCACTCTTGTGAGTCCAGTTTCAGATTCCGATGCTTCACTTCAGGTTTACTGTATCACTTCGACCTTTTTATTGACGATGAAACACAGAAATTGCATCCGAATTGAATACAAAAGGCACAATGCCGACTTAAGTACAAGAGGACTGACACTCTAACATTCTATGATTTGAACTTCTCCAGTGAGTCCCGTTTTAGATTCCGACGCTTCACTTCAGGTTCACTGTATCTCTTGGACCTTCTTATTGACGATTAAAAACAGAAATTGCATCCGATTTTAATACAAAAGGCACAATGCCGACTTAAGTACAAGAGTACTGACACTCGAACTATCTGTGATTTGAACCTCTCCTGTAAGTCCAATTTTAGCTTCCGATGCTTAACTTCACTTTTACTGAGTCCCTAGGACTTTCTTATAGACGATGAAACACAGAAATTGCATCCGAATTTAATACAATAGGCACAATGCCGACTTAAGTACAAAAGGACTGACACTCTAACTCTGTATGATTTGAACCTCTCCTGAGAGTCCAGTTTTAGATTCCTATGCTTCACTTCAGGTTTACTGTATCCCTTGGCAATTCTTATTGACGATGAAACGCAGAAATCGCATCCGAATTTAATACAAAAGGCACAATGCCGACTTAAGTACAAGAGGACTGACACACTAACTTTCTATGATTTGAACCTCTCCTGTGAGTCCAGACTTTGATTCCGACGCTTCACTTCAGGTTTACTGTATCCCTTGGACCTTCTTATTGACAACGAAACACAGAAATTGCATCCGAATTTAAGACAAAAGGCACAATGCCGACTTAAGTACAAGAGGACAGACACTCTAACTTTCTATCATTTCAACCTCTCCTGTGAGTGCAGATTTAGATTCCTATGTTTCACTTCAGATTTATTGTATCCCTAGGACCTTCTCATTGACGATGACACACAGTAATTGCATCCGAATTTAATACCAAAGGCACAATGCCGACTTAAGTACAAGAGGACTGACACTCTAATTTTCTATGATTTGAACCTCTCCTGTGAGTCCAGTTTTAGATTCCGATGCTTCACTTCAGGTTTACTGTATCCCTTGGACCCTATTATTGACGATGAAACACAGAAATTGCATCCGAATTTAATACAAAAGGCACAATGCCGACTTAAGTACAATAAGACAGACACTCTAAATTTCTATGATTTGAACCTCTATTGTGAGTCCCGTTTCAGATTCCGATGCTTCACTTCAGGTTTACTGTATCACTTGGACCTTTTAATTGACGATGAAACAAAGAAATTGCATCCGAATTTAATACAAAAGGCACGATGCCGACTTAAGTACAAGAGGACTGGCCCTCTAATATTCTAAGATTTGAACCTCTCCTGTGAGTCCCGTTTTAGTTTCCGACGCTTCACTTCAGGTTTACTGTATCTCTTGGACCTTCTTATTGACGATTAAACATAGATATTTCATTCGATTTTAATACAAAAGGCACAATGCCGACTAATGTACAAGAGTACTGACACTCGAACTTTCTATGATTTCAACCTCTCCTGTGAGTCCAGTTTTAGATTCCGATGCTTCACTTCAAGTTTACTGAGTCCCTTGGACTTTCTTATTGACGATGAAACACAGAAATTGGTTCCCAATTTAAGACAATAGGCACAATGCCGACATAAGTACAAGAGGACTGACACTCTTACTCTCTATGATTTGAACCTCTCCTGAGAGTCCGGTTTAAGAAGCCGATGCTTCACTTCTGGATTTCCGTATGCCTTGTACCTTCTTATTGACGATGAAACACAGAAATTGCATCCGAATTTAATACAAAAGGCACAATGCCGACTTAAGTACAAAAGGACTGACACTCTAACTTCCTATGATTTGAACCTCTCCTATGAGTCCAGTTTTAGATTCCGATGCTTCACTTCAGGTTTACTGTATCCCTTGGACCTTCTTATTGACGATGAAACAAAGTAATAGCATCCGAATTTATTACAAAAGGCACAATGCCGACTTAAGTACAAGAGGACAGACACTCTAACTTTCTATGATTTAAACCTCTCTTGTGAGCCCAGTTTCAGATTCCGAGGCATCACTTCAGGTTTACTGTATCACTTGGACCTTTTTATTGACGATGAAACACAGAAATTGCATCCGAATTCAATACAAAAGGCACAATGCCGACTTAAGTACAAGAGGACTGACACTCTAACATTCTATGATTTGAACCTCTCCAGTGAGTCCCGTTTTAGATTCCGACGCTTCACTTCAGGTTTACTGTATCTCTTGGACCTTCTTATTGACGATTAAACACAGAAATTGCATCCGATTTTAATACAAAAGGCACAATGCCGACTTAAGTACAAGAGTACTGACTTTCGAACTATCTATGATTTGAACCTCTCCTGTGAGTCCAATTTTAGCTTCCGATGCTTCACTTCAGGTTTACTGAGTCCATATGACTTTCTTATAGACGATGAAACACAGAAATTGCAACCGAATTTAATACAATAGGCACAATGCTGACTTAAGTACAAGAGGACTGACACTCTAACTCTGTATGATTTGAACTTCTCCTGAGAGTCCAGTTTTAGATTCCGATGCTTCACTTCCGGTTTACTGTATCCCTTGGAAATTCTTATTGACGATGAAACACAGAAATCGCATCCGAATTTAATACAAAAGACACAATGCCGACTTAAGTACAAGAGGACTGACACTCTAACATTCTATGATTTGAACCTCTCCAGTGAGTCCCGTTTTATTTTCCGACGCTTCACTTCAGGTTTGCTGTATCTCTTGGACCTTCTTATTGACGATTAAACACAGAAATAGCATCCGAATTTAATACAAAAGGCACAATGTCGACTTAAGTACAAGAGTACTGACACTCGAACTTTCTATGATTTGAACCTCTCCTGTGAGTCCTATTTTATCTTCCGATGCTTCACTTCAGGTTTACCGAGTCCCTTGGACTTTCTTATTGACGATGAAACACAGAAATTGCTTCCGAATTCAATACAATAGGCACAATAGCGACTTAAGTACAAGAGGACTGACACTCTAACTCTGTATGATTTGAACCTCTCCTGAGAGTCCAGTTTTATATTCCGATGCTTCAAATCAGGTTTACTGTATCCCTTGGACATTCTTATTGACGATGAAACACAGAAATTGCATCCGAATTTAATACAAATGGCACAATGCCGACTTAAGTACAAGAGGACTGACACTCGAACTTTCTATCATTTGAACCTCTCCTGTGAGTCCAGTTTTAGATTCCTATGCATCACTTCAGGTTTATTGTATCCCTTAGTTCTTCTTGTTGACGATGACACACACTAATTGCATCCGAATTTAATACAAAATGCACAATGCCGACTTAAGTACAAGAGGACTGACACTCAAATTTTCTATGATTTTGAACCTCTCCTGAGAGTCCAGTTTTAGATTCCGATGCTTTACTTGAGGTTAACTGTATCCCTTGGACCTTCTGATTGACGTTGAAACACAGATATTGCATCTGAATTTAATACAAAACGCACAATGCTGACTTAAGTACCAGAGGACTGGCACTCTAACTTTCTATGATTTGAACCTCTCCTGTGAGTCCAGTTTCAGATTCCGATGCTTCACTTCACGTTTACTGTATCCCTTGGACCTTCTTATTGACGATGAAACACAGAAATTGCATCCGAATTTAATACAAAAGGCACAATGCAGACTTAAGTACAAGAGGACTGACACTCTAACTTTCTATGATTTGAACCTCTCCTGTGAGTCCAGTTTTAGATTCCGATGCTTCACTTCAGGTTTACTGTATCCCTTGGACCTTCTTATTGACGATGAAACACAGATATTGCATCCGAATATAATACAAAAGGCACAATGCCGACTTAAGTACAAGAGGACTGACACTTTAACTTTCTATGATTTGATCTTCTCCTGTGAATCCAGTTTTAGATTCCGATGCTTCACTTCAGGTTTACTGTATCCCTTGGACCTTCTTATTGACGATGGAAGACAGCAATTGCATCCGAAATTAATACAAAAGGCACAATGCCGACTTAAGTACAAGAAGAGTGACACTCCAACTTTCTATGATTTGAACCTCTCCTGTGAGTCCAGTTTTAGAGTCCGATGCTTAACTTCAGGTTTACTGTATCCCTTGGACGTTCTACTGACGATGAAACACAGAAATTGCATCCGAATTTTATACCAAATGCACAATGCGTCCTGAAGTACAATAGGACTGACACTTTAACTTTCTATGATTTGAACCACTCCTGTGAGTGCAGTTTTAGATTCCGATGCTTCACTTCAGGTTTACAGTATACCTTCGGCCTTCTTATTGACGATGAAGCTCAGAAATTGCATCCGATTTTAATACAAAAGGCACAATGCTGACTTAAGTACAAGCGGATGACACTAACTTTCGATGATTTGAACCTCTCCTGTGAGTCCAGTTTTAGATTCCAATGATTCACTTCAGGTTTACTGTATCCCTTGGACCTTCTTATTGACGATGAAACATAGAAATTGCATCAGAATTTATTACAAAAGGCACAATGCCGTCTTAAGTACAAGAGGACTGACACACTATGATTTGAACCTCTCCTGTGAGTCCAGACTTAGATTCCGACGCTTCACTTCAGGTTTACTGTATCCCTTGGACCTTCTTATTGACGATGAAACACAGAAATTGCATCCGAATTTAAGACAAAATGCACAATGCCGACTTAAGTACAAGAGGACTGACACTCTAACTTTCTATCATTTGAACCTCTCCTGTGAGTCCAGTTATAGATTCCTATGCTTAACTTCAGGTTTATTGTATCCCTTGGACCTCCTTATTAACGATGAAACAAAGTAATTTCATCCGAATTTAATACAAAAGGCACAATGCCGACTTAAGTACAAGAGGACTGACACTCTAACTTTCCATGATTTGAACCACTCTTGTGAGTCCAGTTTCAGATTCCGATGCTTCACTTCAGGTTTACTGTATCACTTCGACCTTTTTATTGACGATGAAGCACAGAAATTGCATCCGAATTGAATACAAAAGGCACAATGCCGACTTAAGTACAAGAGGACTGACACTCTAACATTCTATGATTTGAACTTCTCCAGTGAGTCCCGTTTTAGATTCCGACGCTTCACTTCAGGTTCACTGTATCTCTTGGACCTTCTTATTGACGATTAAAAACAGAAATTGCATCCGATTTTAATACAAAAGGCACAATGCCGACTTAAGTACAAGAGTACTGACACTCGAACTATCTGTGATTTGAACCTCTCCTGTAAGTCCAATTTTAGCTTCCGATGCTTAACTTCACTTTTACTGAGTCCCTAGGACTTTCTTATAGACGATGAAACACAGAAATTGCATCCGAATTTAATACAATAGGCACAATGCCGACTTAAGTACAAAAGGACTGACACTCTAACTCTGTATGATTTGAACCTCTCCTGAGAGTCCAGTTTTAGATTCCTATGCTTCACTTCAGGTTTACTGTATCCCTTGGCAATTCTTATTGACGATGAAACGCAGAAATCGCATCCGAATTTAATACAAAAGGCACAATGCCGACTTAAGTACAAGAGGACTGACACACTAACTTTCTATGATTTGAACCTCTCCTGTGAGTCCAGACTTTGATTCCGACGCTTCACTTCAGGTTTACTGTATCCCTTGGACCTTCTTATTGACAACGAAACACAGAAATTGCATCCGAATTTAAGACAAAAGGCACAATGCCGACTTAAGTACAAGAGGACAGACACTCTAACTTTCTATCATTTCAAGCTCTCCTGTGAGTGCAGATTTAGATTCCTATGTTTCACTTCAGATTTATTGTATCCCTAGGACCTTCTCATTGACGATGACACACAGTAATTGCATCCGAATTTAATACCAAAGGCACAATGCCGACTTAAGTACAAGAGGACTGACACTCTAATTTTCTATGATTTGAACCTCTCCTGTGAGTCCAGTTTTAGATTCCGATGCTTCACTTCAGGTTTACTGTATCCCTTGGACCCTATTATTGACGATGAAACACAGAAATTGCATCCGAATTTAATACAAAAGGCACAATGCCGACTTAAGTACAATAAGACTGACACTCTAAATTTCTATGATTTGAACCTCTATTGTGAGTCCCGTTTCAGATTCCGATTCTTCACTTCAGGTTTACTGTATCACTTGGACCTTTTAATTGACGATGAAACAAAGAAATTGCATCCGAATTTAATACAAAAGGCACGATGCCGACTTAAGTACAAGAGGACTGGCCCTCTAATATTCTAAGATTTGAACCTCTCCTGTGAGTCCCGTTTTAGTTTCCGACGCTTCACTTCAGGTTTACTGTATCTCTTGGACCTTCTTATTGACGATTAAACTTAGATATTTCATTCGATTTTAATACAAAAGGCACAATGCCGACTAATGTACAAGAGTACTGACACTCGAACTTTCTATGATTTCAACCTCTCCTGTGAGTCCAGTTTTAGATTCCGATGCTTCACTTCAAGTTTACTGAGTCCCTTGGACTTTCTTATTGACGATGAAACACAGAAATTGGATCCCAATTTAAGACAATAGGCACAATGCCGACATAAGTACAAGAGGACTGACACTCTTACTCTCTATGATTTGAACCTCTCCTGAGAGTCCGGTTTAAGAAGCCGATGCTTCACTTCTGGAATTCCGTATGCCTTGTACCTTCTTATTGACGATGAAACACAGAAATTGCATCCGAATTTAATACAAAAGGCACAATGCCGACTTAAGTACAAAAGGACTGACACTCTAACTTCCTATGATTTGAACCTCTCCTATGAGTCCAGTTTTAGATTCCGATGCTTCACTTCAGGTTTACTGTATCCCTTGGACCTTCTTATTGACGATGAAACACAGATATTGCATCCGAATTTAATACAAAAGGCACAATGCCGACTTAAGTACAAGAGGACTGACACTCTAACTTTCTATGATTTGAACATCTCCTGTGAGTCCAGTTTTAGATTCCGATGCTTCACTTCAGGTTGACTGTTTCCCTTGGACCTTCTTATTGACGATGAAACACAGAAATTGCATCCGAATATAATACAAAAGGCACTAGGCCGACTTAAGTACAAGGCGACTGACACTCTACCATTCTATGATTTGAACCTCTCCTGTGAGTCCAGTTTTTGATTCTGATGCTTCACATTAGGTTTACTGTACCCCTTGGACCTTCTTATTGACGTTGAAACACAGAAATTGCATCCGAATTTAATACAAAGGGCACAATGCCGACTTAAGTACAAGAGGACTGACACTCTAACATTCTATGATTTGAACCTGTCTTGTGAGTCCAGTTTTAGATTCCGATGCTTCACTTCAGGCTTAGTGTATACCTTGGACCTTCTTATTGATGATGAAACACAGAAATTGCATCCGAATTTAATACAAAGTGCACAATGCCGACTTAAGTACAAGAGGACTGACACTCTAACTTTCTATGATTTGAACCTCTCCTGTGAGTCCAGTTTTAGATTCGAATGCTTCACTTCAGGTTTACTGTATCTCTTGGACCTTCTTATTGACGATGAAACACAGAAATTGCATCCGAATTTAATGCAAAAGGCACAATGCCTACTTAAGTGCAAGAGGACTGACACTCTAACTTTCTATGATTTGAACCTCTCCTGTGAGTCCAGTTTTAGATTCCTATGCTTTACTTCAGGTTTGCTGTATCAATTGGACCTTCTTATTGACGATGAAACACAGAAATTGCATCCGAAATTAATACAAAAGGCACAATGCCGACTTAAGTACAAGAAGAGTGACCCTCTAACTTTCTATGATTTGAACCTCTCCTGTGAGTCCAGTATTAGATTCTGATGCTTCACTTCGGGTTTACTGTATCTCTTGGACCTCCTTATTGACGATGAAACACAGAAATTGCATCCGAATTTAATACAAAAGGCACAAAGCCGACTTAAGTACAAGAGGACTGACACTCTATCTTTCTATGATATGAACCGCTCCTGTAAGTCCAGTTTTAGATTCCGATGCTTCCCTTTAGGTCTACTGTATTCCGTGGACCTTCTTATTGACGATGAAACACAGAAATTCCATCCGAATTTAATAAAAAAGGCACAATGCCGACTAAAGTACAAGACGACTGACACTCTAACTCTCTATGATTTGAACCTCTCCTGTGAGTCCAGTTTTAGATTCCGGTGCTTCACTTCAGGTTTACTGTATCTCTTGGACCTTCTTATTGACGATGAAACACAGAAATTGCATCCGAATTTAAAACAAGAGGCACAATGCCGACTTATGTACAAGAGAACTGACACTCTAACTATCTATGATTTGAACCTCTCTTTTGAGTCCAGTTTTAGATTCCGATGCTTCACTTCACGTTTACTGTATACCTTGGACGTTCTTATTGACGATGAAACACAGAAATCGAAACCGAATTTAATACAAAAGTCACTAGGCCGACTTAAGTACAAGACGACTGACACTCTAAGTTTCTATGATTTGAACCTCTCCTGTGAGTCCAGTTTTAGATTCTGATGCTTTACTTCAGGTTTACTGTATCCCTTGGACCTCCTTATTGACGTTGAAACACAGAAATTGCATCCGAAATTAATACAAAAGGCACAATGCCGACTTAAGTACAAGAGGACTGACACTCTAAATTTCTATGATTTGAACATCTCCTGTGAGTCCAGTTTTAGATTCCGATGCCTCACTTCAGGTTTACTGTAGCCCTTGGACCTTCTTATTGACGATGAAACACAGAAATTGCATCTGAATTTAATACAAAAGGCACAATACCGACTTAAGTACAAGAGGACTGACACTCTAACTTTCTATGATTTGAACCTCTCCTGTGAGTCCAGTATTAGATTCCGATGCTTCCCTTTAGGTTTACTGTATCCCTTGGACCTTCTTATTGACGATGAAACACAGAAATTGCATCCGAATTTAATACAAAAGGCACAATGTCGACTTAAGTACAAGACGACTGACACTCTAACTCTCTATGAATTGAACATCTCTTGTGAGTCCAGTTTTAGATTCCGATGCTTCACTTCACGTTTACTGTATACCTTGGAGCTTCTTATTGACGATGAAACACAGAAATTGCATCCGTATTTAATACAAAAGGCACAATGTCGACTTAAGTTCAAGAGGACTGACACTCTAACTTTCTATGATTTGAACCTCTCTTGTGAGTCCAGTTTTAGATTCCGATGCTCCACTTCAGGTTTACTGTATCCCTTTGACCTTCCTATTGACGATGAAAACCAGAAATTGCATCCGAATTTAATACAAAATGCACAATGCTGACTTAAGTACAAGAGGATTGACACTCTAACTTTCTATGATTTGAACCTCTCCTGTGAATCCAGTTTTAGTTTCGAATGCTTCACTTCAGGTTTACTGTATCTCTTGGAAATTCTTATTGACGATGAAACATAGAAATTGCATCCCAATTTAATACAAAAGGCACAATGCCGACTTAAGTACAAGGGGACTGACACTCTAACTTTCTATGATTTGAACCACTCTTGTGAGTCCCGTTTTAGATTCCGATACTTCACTTCACGTTTACTGTATACCTTGGACCTTCTTAATGACGATGAAACACAGAAATTGCATCCGAATTTAATACAAAAGGCACTAGGCCGACTTAAGTACAAGACGACTGACACACTAACTTTCTATGATTTGAACCTCTCTTGTGAGTCCAGTTTTAGATTCCGATGCTTCACTTCACGTTTACTGTATACCTTGGACCTTCCTATTGACGATGAAACACAGAAATTGCATCCGAATTTAATACAAAAGGCACTAGGCCAACTTAAGTACAAGAGGACTGACACTCTAACTTTCTATGATTTGAACCTCTTCTTTGAGTCCAGTTTTAGATTCCGATGCATTACTTCAGGTTTACTGTATCGCTTGGACCTTCTTATTGACGATGAAACACAGAAATTGCATCCGAATTTAATACAAAAGGCACAATGCCGACATAAGTACAAAAGGACTGACACTCTAACTTTCTATGATTTGAACCTCTCCTGTGAGTCCAGTTTTAGATTCCGTTGCTTCACTTCAGGTGTACTGTATCCCTTGGACCTTCTTATTGACGATCAAACACAGAAATTGCATCAGAATTTAATACAAAAGGCACAATGTCGACTTAAGTACAAGAGGACAGACAGTCTACCTTTCTATGATTTGAACCTCTCTTGTGAGTCCAGTTTTAGATTCCGATGCTTCACTTCAGGTTTACTGTATCCCTTGGACCTTCTGATTGACGATGAAACACAGAAATTGCATCCGAATTTAATGCAAAAGGCACAATGCCGACTTAAGTGCAAGAGGACTGACACTCTAACTTTCTATGATTGGAACCTCACCTGTGAGACCAGTTTTAGATTCCGATGCTTTACTTCAGGTTCACTGTATCCCTTGGTCCTTCTTATTGACGATGAAACACAGAAATTGCATCCGAATTTAATACAAAAAGCACAATGCCGACTTATGTACACGAGGACTGACACTCTAACTTTCTATGATTTGAACCTCTCCTGTGAGTCCAGTTTTAGATTCCGATGCTTCACTTCAGGTTTACTGTATCCCTTGGACCTTCTTATTGACGATGAAACACAGAAATTTCATCGGAATTTAATACAAAATTCACAGTGCTGACTTAAGTACAAGAGGACAGACACTCTAACTTTCTATGATTTGACCTCTCCTGTGAGTCCAGTTTTAGATTCCGAGGCTTCACTTCAGGTTTACTGTATCCCTGAGACCTTCTTATCCACGATGAAACACAGAAATTGCATCCGAATTTAATACAAAAGGCACAATGCCGACTTACGTACAAGAGGACTGACACTCTAACTTTCTATGATTTGAACCTCTCCTGTGAGTCCAGTTTTAGATTCGAATGCTTCACTTCAGGTTTACTGTATCTCTTGGAAATTCTTATTGATGATGTAACACAGAAATTGCATCCCAATTTAATACAAAGGGCACAATGCCGACTTAAGTACAAGAGGACTGACACTCTAACATTCTATGATTTGAACCTGTCTTGTGAGTCCAGTTTTAGATTCCGATGCTTCGCTTCTGGCTTAGTGTATACCTTGGACCTTCGTATTGACGATGAAACACAGAAATTGCATCCGAATTTAATACAAAGTGCACAATGCCGACTTAAGTACAAGAGGCCTGACACTCTAACTTTCTATGATTTGAACCTCTCCTGTGAGTCCAGTTTTAGATTCGAATGCTTCACTTCAGGTTTACTGTATCTCTTGGACCTTCTTATTGACGATGAAACACAGAAATTGCATCCGAATTTAATTCAAAAGGCACAATGCCTACTTAAGTGCAAGAGGACTGACACTCTAACTTTCTATGATTTGAACCTCTCCTGTGAGTCCAGTTTTAGATTCCTATGCTTTACTTCAGGTTTACTGTATCAATTGGACCTTCTTATTGACGATGAAACACAGAAATTGCATCCGAAATTAATACAAAAGGCACAATGCCGACTTAAGTACAAGAAGAGTGACCCTCTAACTTTCTATGATTTGAACCTCTCCTGTGAGTCCAGTATTAGATTCTGATGCTTCACTTCGGGTTTACTGTATCCCTTGGACCTCCTTATTGACGATGAAACACAGAAATTGCATCCGAATTTAATACAAAAGGCACAAAGCCGACTTAAGTACAAGAGGACTGACACTCTATCTTTCTATGATATGAACCGCTCCTGTAAGTCCAGTTTTAGATTCCGATGCTTCCCTTTAGGTTTACTGTATTCCGTGGACCTTCTTATTGACGATGAAACACAGAAATTCCATCCGAATTTAATAAAAAAGGCACAATGCCGACTAAAGTACAAGACGACTGACACTCTAACTCTCTATGATTTGAACCTCTCCTGTGAGTCCAGTTTTAGATTCCGGTGCTTCACTTCAGGTTTACTGTATCTCTTGGACCTTCTTATTGACGATGAAACACAGAAATTGCATCCGAATTTAAAACAAGAGGCACAATGCCGACTTATGTACAAGAGAACTGACACTCTAACTTTCTATGATTTGAACCTCTCTTTTGAGTCCAGTTTTAGATTCCGATGCTTCACTTCACGTTTACTGTATACCTTGGACGTTCTTATTGACGATGAAACACAGAAATCGAAACCGAATTTAATACAAAAGTCACTAGGCCGACTTAAGTACAAGACGACTGACACTCTAAGTTTCTATGATTTGAACCTCTCCTGTGAGTGTAGTTTTAGATTCTGATGCTTCACTTCAGGTTTACTGTATCCCTTGGACCTCCTTATTGACGTTGAAACACAGAAATTGCATCCGAAATTAATACAAAAGGCACAATGCCGACTTAAGTACAAGAGGACTGACACTCTAAATTTCTATGATTTGAACATCTCCTGTGAGTCCAGTTTTAGATTCCGATGCCTCACTTCAGGTTTACTGTAGCCCTTGGACCTTCTTATTGACGATGAAACACAGAAATTGCATCGGATTTTAATACAAAAGGCACAATGCCGACTTAAGTACAAGCGGACTGACACTCTAGCATTCTTTGATTTGAACCTCTCCTGTGAGTCCAGTTTTAGATTCCGATGCTTCACTTCAGGTGTACTGTATACCTTGGACCTTCTTATTGACGATGAAACACAGAAATTGCATCTGAATTTAATACAAAAGGCACAATACCGACTTAAGTACAAGAGGACTGACACTCTAACTTTCTATGATTTGAACCTCTCCTGTGAGTCCAGTATTAGATTCCGATGCTTCCCTTTAGGTTTACTGTATCCCTTGGACCTTCTTATTGACGATGAAACACAGAAATTGCATCCGAATTTAATACAAAAGGCACAATGTCGACTTAAGTACAAGACGACTGACACTCTAACTCTCTATGAATTGAACATCTCTTGTGAGTCCAGTTTTAGATTCCGATGCTTCACTTCACGTTTACTGTATACCTTGGAGCTTCTTATTGACGATGAAACACAGAAATTGCATCCGTATTTAATACAAAAGGCACAATGTCGACTTAAGTTCAAGAGGACTGACACTCTAACTTTCTATGATTTGAACCTCTCTTGTGAGTCCAGTTTTAGATTCCGATGCTCCACTTCAGGTTTACTGTATCCCTTTGACCTTCCTATTGACGATGAAAACCAGAAATTGCATCCGAATTTAATACAAAATGCACAATGCTGACTTAAGTACAAGAGGATTGACACTCTAACTTTCTATGATTTGAACCTCTCCTGTGAATCCAGTTTTAGTTTCGAATGCTTCACTTCAGGTTTACTGTATCTCTTGGAAATTCTTATTGACGATGAAACAGAGAAATTGCATCCCAATTTAATACAAAAGGCACAATGCCGACTTAAGTACAAGGGGACTGACACTCTAACTTTCTATGATTTGAACCACTCTTGTGAGTCCCGTTTTAGATTCCGATACTTCACTTCACGTTTACTGTATACCTTGGACCTTCTTAATGACGATGAAACACAGAAATTGCATCCGAATTTAATACAAAAGGCACTAGGCCGACTTAAGTACAAGACGACTGAGACACTAACTTTCTATGATTTGAACCTCTCTTGTGAGTCCAGTTTTAGATTCCGATGCTTCACTTCACGTTTACTGTATACCTTGGACCTTCCTATTGACGATGAAACACAGAAATTGCATCCGAATTTAATACAAAAGGCACTAGGCCAACTTAAGTACAAGAGGACTGACACTCTAACTTTCTATGATTTGAACCTCTCCTTTGAGTCCAGTTTTAGATTCCGATGCATCACTTCAGGTTTACTGTATCCCTTGGACCTTCTTATTGACGATGAAACACAGAAATTGCATCCGAATTTAATACAAAAGGCACAATGCCGACATAAGTACAAAAGGACTGACACTCTAACTTTCTATGATTTGAACCTCTCCTGTGAGTCCAGTTTTAGATTCCGTTGCTTCACTTCAGGTGTACTGTATCCCTTGGACCTTCTTATTGACGATCAAACACAGAAATTGCATCAGAATTTAATACAAAAGGCACAATGTCGACTTAAGTACAAGAGGACAGACAGTCTACCTTTCTATGATTTGAACCTCTCTTGTGAGTCCAGTTTTAGATTCCGATGCTTCACTTCAGGTTTACTGTATCCCTTGGACCTTCTGATTGACGATGAAACACAGAAATTGCATCCGAATTTAATGCAAAAGGCACAATGCCGACTTAAGTGCAAGAGGACTGACACTCTAACTTTCTATGATTGGAACCTCACCTGTGAGACCAGTTTTAGATTCCGATGCTTTACTTCTGGTTCACTGTATCCCTTGGACCTTCTTATTGACGATGAAACACAGAAATTGCATCCGAATTTAATACAAAAAGCACAATGCCGACTTATGTACACGAGGACTGACACTCTAACTTTCTATGATTTGAACCTCTCCTGTGAGTCCAATTTTAGATTCCGATGCTTCACTTCAGGTTTACTGTATCCCTTGGACCTTCTTATTGACGATGAAACACAAAAATTTCATCGGAATTTAATACAAAATTCACAGTGCTGACTTAAGTACAAGAGGACAGACACTCTAACTTTCTATGATTTGACCTCTCCTGTGAGTCCAGTTTTAGATTCCGAGGCTTCACTTTAGGTTTACTGTATCCCTGAGACCTTCTTATCCACGATGAAACACAGAAATTGCATCCGAATTTAATACAAAAGGCAAAATGCCGACTTACGTACAAGAGGACTGACACTCTAACTTTCTATGATTTGAACCTCTCCTGTGAGTCCAGTATTAGATTCCGATGCATCCCTTTAGGTTTACTGTATCCCTTGGACCTTCTTATTGACGATGAAACACAGAAATTGCATCCGAATTTAATACAAAAGGCACAATGTCGACTTGAGTACAAGACGACTGACACTCTAACTCTCTATGATTTGAACATCTCTTGTGAGTCCAGTTTTAGATTCCGATGCTTCACTTCACGTTTACTGTATACCTTGGACCTTCTTATTGACGATGAAACACAGAAATTGCATCCATATTTAATACAAAAGGCACAATGTCGACTTAAGTTCAAGAGGACTGACACTCTAACTTTCTATGATTTGAACCTCTGTTGTGAGTCCAGTTTTAGATTCCGATGCTTCACTTCAGGTTTACTGTATACCTTGGACTTTCTTATTGACGATGAAACACAGAAATTGCTTCCGAATTTAATACAAAATGCACAATGCCGACTTAAGTACAAGAGGACCGACACTCCAACTTTCTATGATTTCAACCTCTCCTGTGAGTCCAGTTTTAGATTCCGATGCTCCACTTCAGGTTTACTGTATCCCTTGGCCCTTCCGATTGACGATGAAAACACGAAATTGCATCCGAATTTAATACAAAATGCACAATGCCGACTTAAGTACAAGAGGACTGACACTCTAACTGATGAAAGATAGAGTGTCAGACCTCTTGTACTTAAGTCGGCATTGTGCATTTTGTATTAAATTCGGATGCAATTTCGTGTTTTCATCGTCAATCGGAAGGTCCAAGGGATACAGTAAACCTGAAGTGGAGCATTGGAATCTAAAACTGGGCTCACAGGAGAGGTTGAAATCATAGAAAGTTAGAGTGTCGGTCCTCTTGTACTTAAGTCGGCATTGTGCATTTTGTATTAAATTCGGATGCAATTTCTGTGTTTCATCGTCAATAAGAAAGTCCAAGGTATACAGTAAACCTGAAGTGAAGCATCGGAATCTAAAACTGGACTCACAACAGAGGTTCAAATCATAGAAAGTTAGAGTGTCAGTCCTCTTGAACTTAAGTCGACATTGTGCCTTTTGTATTAAATACGGATGCAATTTCTGTGTTTCATCGTCAATAAGAAGGTCCAAGGTATACAGTAAACGTGAAGTGAAGCATCGGAATCTAAAACTGGACTCACAAGAGATGTTCAAATCATAGAGAGTTTGAGTGTCAGTCGTCTTGTACTCAAGTCGACATTGTGCCTTTTGTATTAAATTCGGATGCAATTTCTGTGTTTCATCGTCAATAAGAAGGTCCAAGGGATACAGTAAACCTAAAGGGAAGCATCGGAATCTAATACTGGACTCACAGGAGAGGTTCAAATCATAGAAAGTTAGAGTGTCAGTCCTCTTGTACTTAAGTCGGTATTGTTGCTTTTGTATTAAATTCGGATGCAATTTCTGTGTTTCATCGTCAATAAGATGGTCCAAGGGATACAGTAAACCTAAAGGGAAGCATCGGAATCTAATACTGGACTCACAGGAGAGGTTCAAATCATAGAAAGTTAGTGTGTCAGTCCTCTTGTACTTAAGTCGGTATTGTTGCTTTTGTATTAAATTCGGATGCAATTTCTGTGTTTCTTCGTTAATAAGAAGGTCCAAGGGATACAGTACACCTGAAGTGAAGCATCGGAATCTAATACTGGACTCACAGGAGAGGTTCAAATCATAGAAAGTTAGAGTGTCAGTCCTCTTGTACGTAAGTCGGCATTGTGCCTTTTGTATTAAATTCGGATGCAATTTCTGTGTTTCATCGTGGATAAGAAGGTCTCAGGGATACAGTAAACCTGAAGTGAAGCCTCGGAATCTAAAACTGGACTCACAGGAGAGGTCAAATCATAGAAAGTTAGAGTGTCTGTCCTCTTGTACTTAAGTCAGCACTGTGAATTTTGTATTAAATTCCGATGAAATTTCTGTGTTTCATCGTCAATAGGAAGGTCCAAGGTATACAGTAAACGTGAAGTGAAGCATCGGAATCTAAAACTGGACTCACAAGAGAGGTTCAAATCATAGAAAGTTAGAGTGTCAGTCCCCTTGTACTTAAGTCGGCATTGTGCCTTTTGTATTAAATTGGGATGCAATTTCTATGTTTCATCGTAAATAAGAATTTCCAAGAGATACAGTAAACCTGAAGTGAAGCATTCGAAACTAAAACTGGATTCACAGGAGAGGTTCAAATCATAGAAAGTTAGAGTGTCAATCCTCTTGTACTTAAGTCGGCATTGTGCATTTTGTATTAAATTCGGATGCAATTTCTGGTTTTCATCGTCAATAGGAAGGTCAAAGGGATACAGTAAACCTGAAGTGGAGCATCGGAATCTAAAACTGGACTCACAAGAGAGGTTCAAATCATAGAAAGTTAGAGTGTCAGTCCTCTTGAACTTAAGTCGACATTGTGCCTTTTGTATTAAATACGGATGCAATTTCTGTGTTTCATCGTCAATAAGAAGGTCCAAGGTATACAGTAAACGTGAAGTGAAGCATCGGAATCTAAAACTGGACTCACAAGAGATGTTCAATTCATAGAGAGTTAGAGTGTCAGTCGTCTTGTACTTAAGTCGACATTGTGCCTTTTGTATTAAATTCGGATGCAATTTCTGTGTTTCATCGTCAATAAGAAGGTCCAAGGGATACAGTAAACCTAAAGGGAAGCATCGGAATCTAATACTGGACTCACAGGAGAGGTTCAAATCATAGAAAGTTAGAGTGTCAGTCCTCTTGTACTTAAGTCGGTATTGTGCCTTTTGTATTAAATTCAGATGCAATTTCTGTGTTTCATCGTCAATAGGAAGGTCCAAGGTATACAGTACACCTGAAGTGAAGCATCGGAATCTAAAACTGGACTCACAGGAGAGGTTCAAATCAAAGAATGTTAGAGTGTCAGTCCGCTTGTACTTAACTCGGCCTAGTGACTTTTGTATTAAATTCGGTTTCGATTTCTGTGTTTCATCGTCAATAAGAACGTCCAAGGTATACAGTAAACGTGAAGTGAAGCATCGGAATCTAAAACTGGACTCAAAAGAGAGGTTCAAATCATAGGAAATTAGAGTGTCAGTTCTCTTGTACTTAAGTCGGCATTGTGCCTCTTGTTTTAAATTCGGATGCAATTTCTGTGTTTCATCGTCAATAAGAAGGTCCAAGAGATACAGTAAACCTGAAGTGAAGCACCGGAATCTAAAACTGGACTCACAGGAGCGGTTCAAATCATAGAGAGTTAGAGTGTCAGTCGTCTTGTACTTTAGTAGGCATTGTGCCTTTTTTATTAAATTCGGATGGAATTTCTGTGTTTCATCGTCAATAAGAAGGTCCAAGGAATACAGTAAACCTAAAGGGAAGCATCGGAATCTAAAACTGGACTTACAGGAGGGGTTCATATCATAGAAAGATAGAGTGTCAGTCCTCTTGTACTTAAGTCGGCTTTGTGCCTTTTGTATTAAATTCGGATGCAGTTTCTGTGTTTCATCATCAATAAGAATTTCCAAGAGATACAGTAAACCTGAAGTGAAGCATTCGAATCTAAAAGTGGACTCACAGGAGAGGTTCAAATCATAGAAAGTTAGAGTGTCAGTCCTCTTGTACTTAAGTCGGCATTGTGCATTTTGTATTAAATTCGGATGCAATTTCTGTGTTTCATCGTGGATAAGAAGGTCTCAGGGATACAGTAAACCTGAAGTGAAGCCTCGGAATCAAAAACTGGACTCACAGGAGAGGTCAAATCATAGAAAGTTAGAGTGTCTGTCCTCTTGTACTTAAGTCAGCACTGTGAATTTTGTATTAAATTCCGATGAAATTTCTGTGTTTCATCGTCAATAAGAAGGTCCAAGGGATACAGTAAACCTGAAGTGAAGCATCGGAATCTAAAACTGGACTCACAGGAGAGGTTCAAATCATAGAAAGTTAGAGTGTCAGTCCTCGTGTACTTAAGTCGGCATTGTGCTTTTTGTATTAAATTCGGATGCAATTTCTGTGTTTCATCGTCAATAAGAAGGTCCAAGGTATACAGTAAACCTGAAGTAAAGCATCGGAATCTAAAACTGGTCTCACAGGTGAGGTTCCAATCATAGAAAGTTAGAGTGTCAGTCCTCTTGCACTTAAGTCGGCATTGTGCCTTTTGCATTAAATTCGGATGCAATTTCTGTGTTTCATCGTCAATCAGAAGGTCCAAGGGATACAGTAAACCTGAAGTGAAGCATCGGAATCTAAAACTGGACTCACAAGAGTGGTTCAAATCATAGAAAGGTAGACTGTCTGTCCTCTTGTACTTAAGTCGACATTGTGCCTTTTGTATTAAATTCTGATGCAATTTCAGTGTTTGATCGTCAATAAGAAGGTCCAAGGGATACAGTACACCTGAAGTGAAGCAACGGAATCTAAAACTGGACTCACAGGAGAGGTTCAAATCATAGAAAGTTAGAGTGTCAGTCCTTTTGTACTTATGTCGGCATTGTGCCTTTTGTATTAAATTCGGATGCAATTTCTGTGTTTCATCGTCAATAAGAAGGTCCAAGGGATACAGTAAACCTGAAGTGATGCATCGGAATCTAAAACTGGACTCAAAGGAGAGGTTCAACTCATAGAAAGTTAGAGTGTCAGTCCTCTTGTACTTAAGTTGGCCTAGTGCCTTTTGTATTAAATTCGGATGCAATTTCTGTGTTTCATCGTCAATAGGAAGGTCCAAGGTATACAGTAAACGTGAAGAGAAGCATCGGAATCTAAAACTGGACTCACAAGAGAGGTTCAAATCATAGAAAGTTAGTGTGTCAGTCGTCTTGTACTTAAGTCGGCCTAGTGCCTTTTGTATTAAATTCGGATGCAATTTCGGTGTTTCATCGTCATTAAGAAGGTCCAAGGTATACAGTAAACGTGAAGTGAAGTATCGGAATCTAAAACGGGACTCACAAGAGTGGTTCAAATCATAGAAAGTTAGAGTGTCAGTCCCCTTGTACTTATGTCGGCATTGTGCCTTTTGTATTAAATTGGGATGCAATTTCTATGTTTCATCGTCAATAAGAATTTCCAAGAGATACAGTAAACCTGAAGTGAAGCATTCGAAACTAAAACTGGATTCACAGGAGAGGTTCAAATCATAGAAAGTTAGAGTGTCAATCCTCTTGTACATAAGTCGGCATTGTGCATTTTGTATTAAATTCGGATGCAATTTCTGGTTTTCATCGTCAATAGGAAGGTCAAAGGGATACAGTAAACCTGAAGTGGAGCATCGGAATCTAAAACTGGACTCACAAGAGAGGTTCAAATCATAGAAAGTTAGAGTGTCAGTCCTCTTGAACTTAAGTCGACATTGTGCCTTTTGTATTAAATACGGATGCAATTTCTGTGTTTCATCGTCAATAAGAAGGTCCAAGGTATACAGTAAACGTGAAGTGAAGCATCGGAATCTAAAACTGGACTCACAAGAGATGTTCAATTCATAGAGAGTTAGAGTGTCAGTCGTCTTGTACTTAAGTCGACATTGTGCCTTTTGTATTAAATTCGGATGCAATTTCTGTGTTTCATCGTCAATAAGAAGGTCCAAGGGATACAGTAAACCTAAAGGGAAGCATCGGAATCTAATACTGGACTCACAGGAGAGGTTCAAATCATAGAAAGTTAGAGTGTCAGTCCTCTTGTACTTAAGTCGGTATTGTGCCTTTTGTATTAAATTCAGATGCAATTTCTGTGTTTCATCGTCAATAAGAAGGTCCAAGGTATACAGTACACCTGAAGTGAAGCATCGGAATCTAAAACTGCACTCACAGGAGAGGTTCAAATCAAAGAATGTTAGAGTGTCAGTCCGCTTGTACTTAAGTCGGCATTGTGCCTTTTGTATTAAAATCCGATGCAATTTCATGTTTCATCGTCAATAAGAAGGTCCAAGGGCTACAGTAAACCTGAAGTGAGGCATCGGAATCTAAAACTGGACTCACAGGAGATGTTCAAATCATAGAAATTTAGAGTGTCAGTCCTCTTGTACTTAAGTCGGCATTGTGCCTTTTGTATTAATTTCGGATGCAATTTCTGTGTTTCAACGTCAATAAGGAGGTCCAAGGGATACAGTAAACCTGAAGTGAAGCATCAGAATCTAAAACTGGACTCACAGGAGAGGTTCAAATCATAGAAACTTAGAGTGTCAGTCGTCTTGTACTTAACTCGGCCTAGTGACTCTTGTATTAAATTCGGTTTCGATTTCTGTGTTTCATCGTCAATAAGAACGTCCAAGGTATACAGTAAACGTGAAGTGAAGCATCGGAATCTAAAACTGGACTCAAAAGAGAGGTTCAAATCATAGAAAGTTAGAGTGTCAGTTCTCTTGTACTTAAGTCGGCATTGTGCCTTTTGTATTAATTTCGGATGCAATTTCTGTGTTTCAACGTCAATAAGGAGGTCCAAGGGATACAGTAAACCTGAAGTGAAGCATCAGAATCTAAAACTGGACTCACAGGAGAGGTTCAAATCATAGCATCTTAGAGTGTCAGTCGTCTTGTACTTAACTCGGCCTAGTGACTTTTGTATTAAATTCGGTTTCGATTTCTGTGTTTCATCGTCAATAAGAACGTCCAAGGTATACAGTAAACCTGAAGTGAAGCACCGGAATCTAAAACTGGACTCACAGGAGAGGTTCAAATCATAGAGAGTTAGAGTGTCAGTCGTCTTGTACTTTAGTCGGCATTGTGCCTTTTTTATTAAATTCGGATGGAATTTCTGTGTTTCATCGTCAATAAGAAGGTCCAAGGAATACAGTAAACCTAAAGGGAAGCATCGGAATCTAAAACTGGACTTACAGGAGCGGTTCATATCATAGAAAAATAGAGTGTCAGTCCTCTTGTACTTAAGTCGGCTTTGTGCCTTTTGTATTAAATTCGGATGCAATTTCTGTGTTTCATCATCAATAAGAATTTCCAAGAGATACAGTAAACCTGAAGTGAAGCATTCGAATCTAAAACTGGACTCACAGGAGAGGTTCAAATCATAGAAAGTTAGAGTGTCAGTCCTCTTGTACTTAAGTCGGCATTGTGCATTTTGTATTAAATTCGGATGCAATTTCTGTGTTTCATCGTGGATAAGAAGGTCTCAGGGATACAGTAAACCTGAAGTGAAGCCTCGGAATCAAAAACTGGACTCACAGGAGAGGTCAAATCATAGAAAGTTAGAGTGTCTGTCCTCTTGTACTTAAGTCAGCACTGTGAATTTTGTATTAAATTCCGATGAAATTTCTGTGTTTCATCGTCAATAAGAAGGTCCAAGGGATACAGTAAACCTGAAGTGAAGCATCGGAATCTAAAACTGGACTCACAGGAGAGGTTCAAATCATAGAAAGTTAGAGTGTCAGTCCTCGTGTACTTAAGTCGGCATTGTGCTTTTTGTATTAAATTCGGATGCAATTTCTGTGTTTCATCGTCAATAAGAAGGTCCAAGGTATACAGTAAACCTGAAGTAAAGCATCGGAATCTAAAACTGGTCTCACAGGTGAGGTTCCAATCATAGAAAGTTAGAGTGTCAGTCCTCTTGCACTTAAGTCGGCATTGTGCCTTTTGCATTAAATTCGGATGCAATTTCTGTGTTTCATCGTCAATCAGAAGGTCCAAGGGATACAGTAAACCTGAAGTGAAGCATCGGAATCTAAAACTGGACTCACAAGAGTGGTTCAAATCATAGAAAGGTAGACTGTCTGTCCTCTTGTACTTAAGTCGACATTGTGCCTTTTGTATTAAATTCTGATGCAATTTCAGTGTTTGATCGTCAATAAGAAGGTCCAAGGGATACAGTACACCTGAAGTGAAGCAACGGAATCTAAAACTGGACTCACAGGAGAGGTTCAAATCATAGAAAGTTAGAGTGTCAGTCCTTTTGTACTTATGTCGGCATTGTGCCTTTTGTATTAAATTCGGATGCAATTTCTGTGTTTCATCGTCAATAAGAAGGTCCAAGGGATACAGTAAACCTGAAGTGATGCATCGGAATCTAAAACTGGACTCAAAGGAGAGGTTCAACTCATAGAAAGTTAGAGTGTCAGTCCTCTTGTACTTAAGTTGGCCTAGTGCCTTTTGTATTAAATTCGGATGCAATTTCTGTGTTTCATCGTCAATAGGAAGGTCCAAGGTATACAGTAAACGTGAAGAGAAGCATCGGAATCTAAAACTGGACTCACAAGAGAGGTTCAAATCATAGAAAGTTAGTGTGTCAGTCGTCTTGTACTTAAGTCGGCCTAGTGCCTTTTGTATTAAATTCGGATGCAATTTCGGTGTTTCATCGTCATTAAGAAGGTCCAAGGTATACAGTAAACGTGAAGTGAAGTATCGGAATCTAAAACGGGACTCACAAGAGTGGTTCAAATCATAGAAAGTTAGAGTGTCAGTCCCCTTGTACTTATGTCGGCATTGTGCCTTTTGTATTAAATTGGGATGCAATTTCTATGTTTCATCGTCAATAAGAATTTCCAAGAGATACAGTAAACCTGAAGTGAAGCATTCGAAACTAAAACTGGATTCACAGGAGAGGTTCAAATCATAGAAAGTTAGAGTGTCAATCCTCTTGTACTTAAGTCGGCATTGTGCATTTTGTATTAAATTCGGATGCAATTTCTGGTTTTCATCGTCAATAGGAAGGTCAAAGGGATACAGTAAACCTGAAGTGGAGCATCGGAATCTAAAACTGGACTCACAAGAGAGGTTCAAATCATAGAAAGTTAGAGTGTCAGTCCTCTTGAACTTAAGTCGACATTGTGCCTTTTGTATTAAATACGGATGCAATTTCTGTGTTTCATCGTCAATAAGAAGGTCCAAGGTATACAGTAAACGTGAAGTGAAGCATCGGAATCTAAAACTGGACTCACAAGAGATGTTCAATTCATAGAGAGTTAGAGTGTCAGTCGTCTTGTACTTAAGTCGACATTGTGCCTTTTGTATTAAATTCGGATGCAATTTCTGTGTTTCATCGTCAATAAGAAGGTCCAAGGGATACAGTAAACCTAAAGGGAAGCATCGGAATCTAATACTGGACTCACAGGAGAGGTTCAAATCATAGAAAGTTAGAGTGTCAGTCCTCTTGTACTTAAGTCGGTATTGTGCCTTTTGTATTAAATTCAGATGCAATTTCTGTGTTTCATCGTCAATAAGAAGGTCCAAGGTATACAGTACACCTGAAGTGAAGCATCGGAATCTAAAACTGCACTCACAGGAGAGGTTCAAATCAAAGAATGTTAGAGTGTCAGTCCGCTTGTACTTAAGTCGGCATTGTGCCTTTTGTATTAAAATCCGATGCAATTTCATGTTTCATCGTCAATAAGAAGGTCCAAGGGCTACAGTAAACCTGAAGTGAGGCATCGGAATCTAAAACTGGACTCACAGGAGATGTTCAAATCATAGAAATTTAGAGTGTCAGTCCTCTTGTACTTAAGTCGGCATTGTGCCTTTTGTATTAATTTCGGATGCAATTTCTGTGTTTCAACGTCAATAAGGAGGTCCAAGGGATACAGTAAACCTGAAGTGAAGCATCAGAATCTAAAACTGGACTCACAGGAGAGGTTCAAATCATAGAAACTTAGAGTGTCAGTCGTCTTGTACTTAACTCGGCCTAGTGACTTTTGTATTAAATTCGGTTTCGATTTCTGTGTTTCATCGTCAATAAGAACGTCCAAGGTATACAGTAAACGTGAAGTGAAGCATCGGAATCTAAAACTGGACTCAAAAGAGAGGTTCAAATCATAGAAAGTTAGAGTGTCAGTTCTCTTGTACTTAAGTCGGCATTGTGCCTTTTGTATTAATTTCGGATGCAATTTCTGTGTTTCAACGTCAATAAGGAGGTCCAAGGGATACAGTAAACCTGAAGTGAAGCATCAGAATCTAAAACTGGACTCACAGGAGAGGTTCAAATCATAGCATCTTAGAGTGTCAGTCGTCTTGTACTTAACTCGGCCTAGTGACTTTTGTATTAAATTCGGTTTCGATTTCTGTGTTTCATCGTCAATAAGAACGTCCAAGGTATACAGTAAACCTGAAGTGAAGCACCGGAATCTAAAACTGGACTCACAGGAGAGGTTCAAATCATAGAGAGTTAGAGTGTCAGTCGTCTTGTACTTTAGTCGGCATTGTGCCTTTTTTATTAAATTCGGATGGAATTTCTGTGTTTCATCGTCAATAAGAAGGTCCAAGGAATACAGTAAACCTAAAGGGAAGCATCGGAATCTAAAACTGGACTTACAGGAGCGGTTCATATCATAGAAAAATAGAGTGTCAGTCCTCTTGTACTTAAGTCGGCTTTGTGCCTTTTGTATTAAATTCGGATGCAATTTCTGTGTTTCATCATCAATAAGAATTTCCAAGAGATACAGTAAACCTGAAGTGAAGCATTCGAATCTAAAACTGGACTCACAGGAGAGGTTCAAATCATAGAAAGTTAGAGTGTCAGTCCTCTTGTACTTAAGTCGGCATTGTGCATTTTGTATTAAATTCGGATGCAATTTCTGTGTTTCATCGTCAATTAGAAGGTCAAAGGTATACACTAAGCCTGAAGTGAAGCATCGGAATCTAAAACTGGACTCACAAGACAGGATCAAATCATAGAATGTTAGAGTGTCAGTCCTCTTGTACTTAAGTCGGCATTGTGCCCTTTGTATTAAATTCGGATGCAATTTCTGTGTTTCAACGTCAATAAGAAGGTCCAAGGGGTACAGTAAACCTAAAGTGAAGCATCAGAATCAAAAACTGGACTCACAGGAGAGGTTAAAATCATAGAATGGTAGAGTGTCAGTCGCCTTGTACTTAAGTCGGCCTAGTGCCTGTTGTATTATATTCGGATGCAATTTCTGTGTTTCATCGTCAATAAGAGGGTCCAAGGGATACAGTAAACCTGAAGTGAAGCATCGGAATCAAAAACTGGACTCACAGGAGATGTTCAAATCATAGAAAGTTAGAGTGTCAGTCCTCTTGTACTTAAGTCGGCATTGTGCCTTTTGTATTAAATTCGGATGCAGATTCCGATGCTTATCTTCAGGTTTACTGTATCCCTTGGACCTTCTTATTGATGATGAAACACAACAATTGCATCCGAATTTAAGACAAAAGGCACAATGCTAACTTACGTGCAAGTAGACTGACACTCTAACTCTCTATGATTTGAACCTCTCCTGTGAGTCCAGTTTTAGATTCCGATGCTTCACTTCAGGTTTACTGTATCCCTTGGACCTTCTTATTGACCATGAAACACAGAAATTGCATCCGAATTTAATACAAGAGCCACAATGCCGACTTAAGTACAAGAGGACAGACACTCTAACTTTCTATGATTTGAACCTCTCCTGTGAGTCCAGTTTTAGATTCCGATGCTTCACTTCAGGTTTACTGTATCCCTTGGACGTTCTTATTGACGATGAAACACAGAAATTGCATCCGAATAAAATACAAGAGGCACAATGTTCACTTAAGTGCAAGAGGACTGACACTCTAATTTTCTATTATTTGAACCTCTCCTGTGAGTTCAGTTTTACATTCCGATGCTTCACTTCAGGTTTACTGTATCCCTTGGACCTTCTTATTGACGATGAAACACAGAAATTGTATCCGAATTTAATACAAAATGCACAATGCCGACTTAAGTAGAAGAGGACTGACACTCTAACTTTCTATGATTTGAACCTCTCCTGTGAGTCCAGTTTTAGATTCCGATGCTTCACTTCAGGTTTACTGTAACCCTTTGACCTTATTATTGACGGTGAAACACAGAAAATGCATCCGAATTTAATACAAAAGGCACAATGCCGACTTAAGTACAAGAGGACTGACACTCTAACTTTCTACGATTTGAACCTCTCCTGTGAGTGCAGTTTTAAATCCGATGCTTGACTTCAGGCTTACTGTAACCCTTGGACCTTCTTATTGACGATGAAACACAGAAATTGCATCCGAATTTAATACAAAATGCACATTGCCGACTTAAGTACAAGAGGACTGACACTCAAACTTTCTATGAATTGAACCTTACCTGTGAGTCCAGTTTAGGATTCTGATTATTCACTTCAGGTTTACTGTATCCCTTGGACCTTCTTATTGACGATGAAACACAGAAATTGCATCCGAATTTAATGCAAAAGGCACAATGCCGACTTAAGTACATGAGGACTGACACTCTAACTTTTATTATGTTTTGAACCCCTCCTGTGAGTCCAGTTTCAGATTCCGATGCTTCACTTCAGGTTTACTGTTTCTTGGACGTTCTTATTGACGATGAAGCACAGAAACTGCATCCGAAATTAATACAAAAGCCACAATGCCGACTTAAGTACAAAAGGACTCACACTGTAACTCTCTAAGATTTGAACCTCTCCTGTGAGTCCAGATTTAGATTCCGAAGCTTCACTTCAGGTTTACTGTATCCCTTGGACCTGATTATTGACGATGAAACACAGAAATTCCATCCGAATTTAATACAAAAGGTACAATACCGACTTAAGTACAAGAGGACTGACACTCAAACTTTCTATGATTTGAACCTCTCCTGTGAGTCCAGTTTTAGATTCTGATGCTTCACTTCAGGTTTACTGTATCCCTTGGACCTTCTTATTGACGTTGAAACACAGAAATTGCATCCGAATTTAATACAAAAGGCACAATACCGACTTATGTACAAGAGGACTGACACTCTAACTTTCTATGATTTGAAATTCTCCTGTGAGTCCAGTTTTGGATTCCGATGCTTCACTTGAGGTTTACTGTACACCTTGGAACTTCTTATTGACGATGGAACACAGAAATTGAATCCGAATTTAATACAAAAGGCACAATGCCGACTTAAGTACAAGCGGACTGACACTCTAACTTTTATTATGATTAGAACCTCTCCTGTGGGTCCAGTTTTAGATTCCGATGCCTCACCTCAGGATTACTGTTTCCTTGGACGTTATTATTGACGATGAAACACAGAAATTGCATCCAAATTTAATACAAAAGGCACAATGCGGACTTAAGTACAAGTGGGGTAACACTCTGACTCTCTTTGATTTGAACCTCTCCTGTGAGTCAAGTTTTAGATTCCGATGCTTCACTTCAGGTTTACTGTATCCCTTGAACCTTCTTATTGACGATGAAACATAGAAATTGGATCCGAATTTAATACAAAAGGCACAATGCCGACTTAAGTACAAGTGGACTGACACTCTAACTTTCTATGATTAGAAGCTCTCTTGTGAGTCCAGTTATAGATTCCGATGCTTCACTTCAGCTTTACTGTATACCGTGGACCTTCTTATTGCCGATGAAACACAGAAATTGCATCCGAATTTAAAACAAAAGGCACAATGACGACTTAAGTACAAGATTACAGACACTCTAACTTTCTATGATTTGAACCTCTTCTGTGAGTCCAGTCTTACATTCTGATGCTTCACTTCTGGTTTACTGTATCCCTTGGACCTTCTTATTGACGATGAAACACAGAAATTGCCTCCGAATTTAATAAGAAAGGCACAATGCCGACTTAAGTACAAGAGGAATGACACTCTAACTTTCTATGATTTGAACCTCTCCTGTGAGTCCAGTTTTAGATTCCGATGCTTCACTTCAGGTTTACTGTATCCCTTGGACGTTCTTATTGACGATGAAACACAGAAATTGCATCCGAATAAAGTACAAAAGGCACAATGCCGACTTAAGTGCAAGAGGACTGACACTCTAATTTTCTATTATTTGAACCTCTCCTGTGAGTTCAGTTTTACATTCCGATGCTTCACTTCAGGTTTACTGTATCCCTTGGACCTTCTTATTGACGATGAAACACAGAAATTGCATCCGAATTTAATACAAAATGCACAATGCCGACTTAAGTAGAAGAGGACTGACACTCTAACTTTCTATGATTTGAACCTCTCCTGTGAGTCCAGTTTTAGATTCCGATGCTTCACTTCAGGTTTACTGTAACCCTTTGACCTTATTATTGACGGTGAAACACAGAAAATGCATCCGAATTTAATACAAAAGGCACAATGCCGACTTAAGTACAAGAGGACTCACACTCTAACTTTCTACGATTTGAACCTCTCCTGTGAGTGCAGTTTTAAATCCGATGCTTGACTTCAGGTTTACTGTAACCCTTGGACCTCCTTATTGACGATGAAACACAGAAATTGCATCCGAATTAAATACAAAATGCACATTGCCGACTTAAGTACAAGAGGACTGACACTCTAACTTTCTATGAATTGAACCTCACCTGTGAGTCCAATTTTAGATTCTGATTATTCACTTCAGGTTTACTGTATCCCTTGGACCTTCTTATTGACGATGAAACACAGAAATTGCATCCGAATTTAATACGAAAGGCACAATGCCGACTTTAGTACAAGAGGAATGACACTCTAACTTTCTATGATCTGAACCTCTCCTGTGAGACCAGTTTTAGATTCCGATGCTTCACTTCAGGTTTACTGTATCCCTTGGTCCTTCTTATTGACGATGAAACACAGTAATTGCATCCGAATTTAATACAAAAGGCACAATGACGACTTAAGTACAAGTGGACTGACACTCTAACTTTCTATGATTTGAACCTCTAAGTCCGGTTTTAGATTCCGATGCTTCACTTCAGGTTTACTGTATCGCTTGGACCTTCTTATTGACGATGAAACACAGAAATTGCATCCGAATTTAATACAAAAGCCACAATGCCGACTTAAGTACAAGAGGACTGACACTCTGACTTTATATGATTTGAACCTCTAATGTGAGTCCAGTTTGATATTCCGATGCTTCACTTCAGGTTTACTGTATCCCTTGGACCTTCTTATTGACCATGAAACACAGAAATGGCATCCGAATTTCATACAAAAGGCACAATGCCGACTTAAGTACAAGAGGACAGACACTCTAACTTTCTATGATTTGAACCTCTGCTGTGAGTCCAGTCTTACATTCTGATGCTTCACTTCTGGTTTACTGTATCCCTTGGACCTTCTTATTGACGATGAAACACAGAAATTGCCTCCGAATTTAATACGAAAGGCACAATGCCGACTTAAGTACAAGAGGATTGACACTCTAACTTTCTATGATTTGAACCTCTCCTGTGAGTCCAGTTTTAGATTCCGATGCTTCACTTCAGGTTTACTGTATCCCTTGGACGTTCTTATTGACGATGAAACACAGAAATTGTATCCGAATAAAATACAAAAGGCACAATGCCGACTTAAGTGCAAGAGGACTGACACTCCAATTTTCTATTACTTGAACCTCCCCTGTGAGTTCAGTTTTAGATTCCGATACTTCACTTCAGGTTTACTGTATCCCTTGGACCTTCTTATTGACGATGAAACACAGAAATTGCATCCGAATTTAATACAAAATGCACAATGCCGACTTAAGTAGAAGATGACTGACACTCTAACTTTCTATGATTTGAACCTCTCCTGTGAGCCCAGTTTTAGATTCCGATGCTTCACTTCAGGTTTACTGTAACCCTTTGACCTTATTATTGACGGTGAAACACAGAAAATGCATCCGAATTTAATACAAAAGGCACAATGCCGACTTAAGTACAAGAGGACTGACACTCAAACTTTCTACGATTTGAACCTCTCCTGTGAGTGCAGTTTTAAATCCGATGCTTGACTTCAGGTTTACTGTAACCTTTGGACCTTCTTATTGACGACGAAACACAGAAATTGCTTCCGAATTTAATACAAAATGCACATTGCCGACTTAAGTACAAGAGGACTGACACTCTAACTTTCTATGAATTGAACCTTACCTGTGAGTCCAGTTTAGGATTCTGATTATTCACTTCAGGTTTACTGTATCCCTTGGACCTTCTTATTGACGATGAAACACAGAAATTGCATCCGAATTTAATGCAAAAGGCACAATGCCGACTTAAGTACATGAGGACTGACACTCTAACTTTTATTATGTTTTGAACCCCTCCTGTGAGTCCAGTTTCAGATTCCGATGCTTCACTTCAGGTTTACTGTTTCTTGGACGTTCTTATTGACGATGAAGCACAGAAACTGCATCCGAAATTAATACAAAAGCCACAATGCCGACTTAAGTACAAAAGGACTCACACTGTAACTCTCTAAGATTTGAACCTCTCCTGTGAGTCCAGATTTAGATTCCGAAGCTTCACTTCAGGTTTACTGTATCCCTTGGACCTGATTATTGACGATGAAACACAGAAATTCCATCCGAATTTAATACAAAAGGTACAATACCGACTTAAGTACAAGAGGACTGACACTCAAACTTTCTATGATTTGAACCTCTCCTGTGAGTCCAGTTTTAGATTCTGATGCTTCACTTCAGGTTTACTGTATCCCTTGGACCTTCTTATTGACGTTGAAACACAGAAATTGCATCCGAATTTAATACAAAAGGCACAATACCGACTTATGTACAAGAGGACTGACACTCTAACTTTCTATGATTTGAAATTCTCCTGTGAGTCCAGTTTTGGATTCCGATGCTTCACTTGAGGTTTACTGTACACCTTGGAACTTCTTATTGACGATGGAACACAGAAATTGAATCCGAATTTAATACAAAAGGCACAATGCCGACTTAAGTACAAGCGGACTGACACTCTAACTTTTATTATGATTAGAACCTCTCCTGTGGGTCCAGTTTTAGATTCCGATGCCTCACCTCAGGATTACTGTTTCCTTGGACGTTATTATTGACGATGAAACACAGAAATTGCATCCAAATTTAATACAAAAGGCACAATGCGGACTTAAGTACAAGTGGGGTAACACTCTGACTCTCTTTGATTTGAACCTCTCCTGTGAGTCAAGTTTTAGATTCCGATGCTTCACTTCAGGTTTACTGTATCCCTTGAACCTTCTTATTGACGATGAAACATAGAAATTGGATCCGAATTTAATACAAAAGGCACAATGCCGACTTAAGTACAAGTGGACTGACACTCTAACTTTCTATGATTAGAAGCTCTCTTGTGAGTCCAGTTATAGATTCCGATGCTTCACTTCAGCTTTACTGTATACCGTGGACCTTCTTATTGCCGATGAAACACAGAAATTGCATCCGAATTTAAAACAAAAGGCACAATGACGACTTAAGTACAAGATTACAGACACTCTAACTTTCTATGATTTGAACCTCTTCTGTGAGTCCAGTCTTACATTCTGATGCTTCACTTCTGGTTTACTGTATCCCTTGGACCTTCTTATTGACGATGAAACACAGAAATTGCCTCCGAATTTAATAAGAAAGGCACAATGCCGACTTAAGTACAAGAGGAATGACACTCTAACTTTCTATGATTTGAACCTCTCCTGTGAGTCCAGTTTTAGATTCCGATGCTTCACTTCAGGTTTACTGTATCCCTTGGACGTTCTTATTGACGATGAAACACAGAAATTGCATCCGAATAAAGTACAAAAGGCACAATGCCGACTTAAGTGCAAGAGGACTGACACTCTAATTTTCTATTATTTGAACCTCTCCTGTGAGTTCAGTTTTACATTCCGATGCTTCACTTCAGGTTTACTGTATCCCTTGGACCTTCTTATTGACGATGAAACACAGAAATTGCATCCGAATTTAATACAAAATGCACAATGCCGACTTAAGTAGAAGAGGACTGACACTCTAACTTTCTATGATTTGAACCTCTCCTGTGAGTCCAGTTTTAGATTCCGATGCTTCACTTCAGGTTTACTGTAACCCTTTGACCTTATTATTGACGGTGAAACACAGAAAATGCATCCGAATTTAATACAAAAGGCACAATGCCGACTTAAGTACAAGAGGACTCACACTCTAACTTTCTACGATTTGAACCTCTCCTGTGAGTGCAGTTTTAAATCCGATGCTTGACTTCAGGTTTACTGTAACCCTTGGACCTCCTTATTGACGATGAAACACAGAAATTGCATCCGAATTAAATACAAAATGCACATTGCCGACTTAAGTACAAGAGGACTGACACTCTAACTTTCTATGAATTGAACCTCACCTGTGAGTCCAATTTTAGATTCTGATTATTCACTTCAGGTTTACTGTATCCCTTGGACCTTCTTATTGACGATGAAACACAGAAATTGCATCCGAATTTAATACGAAAGGCACAATGCCGACTTTAGTACAAGAGGAATGACACTCTAACTTTCTATGATCTGAACCTCTCCTGTGAGACCAGTTTTAGATTCCGATGCTTCACTTCAGGTTTACTGTATCCCTTGGTCCTTCTTATTGACGATGAAACACAGTAATTGCATCCGAATTTAATACAAAAGGCACAATGACGACTTAAGTACAAGTGGACTGACACTCTAACTTTCTATGATTTGAACCTCTAAGTCCGGTTTTAGATTCCGATGCTTCACTTCAGGTTTACTGTATCGCTTGGACCTTCTTATTGACGATGAAACACAGAAATTGCATCCGAATTTAATACAAAAGCCACAATGCCGACTTAAGTACAAGAGGACTGACACTCTGACTTTATATGATTTGAACCTCTAATGTGAGTCCAGTTTGATATTCCGATGCTTCACTTCAGGTTTACTGTATCCCTTGGACCTTCTTATTGACCATGAAACACAGAAATGGCATCCGAATTTCATACAAAAGGCACAATGCCGACTTAAGTACAAGAGGACAGACACTCTAACTTTCTATGATTTGAACCTCTGCTGTGAGTCCAGTCTTACATTCTGATGCTTCACTTCTGGTTTACTGTATCCCTTGGACCTTCTTATTGACGATGAAACACAGAAATTGCCTCCGAATTTAATACGAAAGGCACAATGCCGACTTAAGTACAAGAGGATTGACACTCTAACTTTCTATGATTTGAACCTCTCCTGTGAGTCCAGTTTTAGATTCCGATGCTTCACTTCAGGTTTACTGTATCCCTTGGACGTTCTTATTGACGATGAAACACAGAAATTGTATCCGAATAAAATACAAAAGGCACAATGCCGACTTAAGTGCAAGAGGACTGACACTCCAATTTTCTATTACTTGAACCTCCCCTGTGAGTTCAGTTTTAGATTCCGATACTTCACTTCAGGTTTACTGTATCCCTTGGACCTTCTTATTGACGATGAAACACAGAAATTGCATCCGAATTTAATACAAAATGCACAATGCCGACTTAAGTAGAAGATGACTGACACTCTAACTTTCTATGATTTGAACCTCTCCTGTGAGCCCAGTTTTAGATTCCGATGCTTCACTTCAGGTTTACTGTAACCCTTTGACCTTATTATTGACGGTGAAACACAGAAAATGCATCCGAATTTAATACAAAAGGCACAATGCCGACTTAAGTACAAGAGGACTGACACTCAAACTTTCTACGATTTGAACCTCTCCTGTGAGTGCAGTTTTAAATCCGATGCTTGACTTCAGGTTTACTGTAACCTTTGGACCTTCTTATTGACGACGAAACACAGAAATTGCTTCCGAATTTAATACAAAATGCACATTGCCGACTTAAGTACAAGAGGACTGACACTCTAACTTTCTATGAATTGAACCTCACCTGTGAGTCCAGTTTTAGATTCTTATTATTCACTTCAGGTTTACTGTATCCCTTGGACCTTCTTATTGACGATGAAACAGAGAAATTGCATCCGAATTTAATACGAAAGGCACAATGCCGACTTAAGTACAAGAGGAATGACACACTAACTTTCTATGATTTGAACCTCTCCTGTGAGACCAGTTTTAGATTCCGATGCTTCACTGCAGGTTTATGTATCCCTTGGACGTTTTTATTGACGATGAAACACAGAAATTGCATCCGAATAAAATACAAAAGCACAATGCCGACTTAAGTACAAGAGGACTGACACTCTAACTTTCTATGATTTGAACCTCTCCTGTGAGTCCAGTTTTAGATTCCGATTCTTCACTTCAGGTTTACTGTATCCCTTGGACCTTCTTATTGACGATGAAACACAGAAATTGCATCCTAATTTATTATAAAAGGCACAATGCCGACTTAAGTACAAGAGGTCTGACACTCTAACTTTTTATGATTTGAACCTCTCCTGTGAGTCCACTTTTAGATTCCGATGCTTCACTTCAGGTTTACTGTATCCCTTGGACCTTCTTATTGACGATGAAACACAGAAATTGCATCCGAATTAATTACAAGAGGCACAATGCCGACTTAAGTACAAGAGGACTGACACCCTAATTTTGGATGATTTGAACCTCTCCTGTGAGTCCAGTTTAAGATTCCGATGCTTCACTTCAGGTTTACTGTATCCCTTGGACCTTCGTATTGACGATGAAACACAGAAATTGCATCCGAATTTAATACAAAAGGCACAATGCCGACTTAAGTACAACAGGACTGACACTCTAACTTTCTACGATTTGAACCTCTCCTGTAAGTCCAGTTTAAGATTCCGATGCTTCACTTCAGGTTTACTGTATCCCTTGGACGTTCTTATTGACGATGAAACACAGAAATTGCATCCGAATAAAATACAAAAGGTACAATGCCGACTTAAGTACGAGAGGACTGACACTCTAACTTTCTATGATTTGAACCTCTCCTGTGAGTCCAGTTTTAGATTCCGATGCTTCACTTCAGGTTTACTGTAACCCTTGGACCTTCTTATTGATGGTGAAACACAGAAATTGCATCCGAATTTAATACAAAAGGCACAAAGCCGACTTAAGTACAAGAGGACTGACACTCTAACTTTCTACGATTTGAACCTCTCCTGTGAGTGCAGTTTTAGATTTCGATGCTTGACTTCAGGTTTACTGTAACCCTTGGACGTTCTTATTGACGATGAAACACAGAAATTGCATCCGAATTTAATACAAAAGGCACAATGCCGACTTAAGTACAAGAGGACTGACACTCTAATTCTCTATGTTTGGAACATCTCCTGTGAGTCCAGTTTTAGATTCCGATGCTTCACTTTGGGTTTACTGTATCCCTTGGACCTTCTTATTGACGATGAAACACAGAAATTGCATCCGAATTTAATACAAAAGGCACAATGCCGACTTAAGTACAAGAGAACTGACATTTTAACTTTCTATGATTTGAACCTCTCCTGAGAGTCCAGTTTTAGATTCCGATGCTTCACTTCAGGTTTACTGTATCCCTTGGACCTTCTTATTGACGATGAAACACAGAAATTGCATCCTAATTCAATACAAAAGGCACAATGCCGACTTAAGTACGAGAGGACGGACACTCTAAATTTCGATTATTTGAACCTCACCTGTGAGTCCAGTTTTAGATTCCGATGCTTCACTTCTGGTTTACTGTATCCCTTGGACCTTCTTACTGACGATTAAACACAGAAATTGCATCCGAATTTAATACAAAAGGTACAATGCCGACTTAAGTACAAGAGGACTGACACTCTAACTTTCGATGAATTGAACCTCTGCTGTGAGACCAGTTTTAGATTCCGATGCTTCACTTCAGGTTTACTGTAACCCTTTGACCTTATTATTGACGGTGAAACACAGAAAATGCATCCGAATTTAATACAAAAGGCACAATGCCGACTTAAGTACAAGAGGACTGACACTCTAACTTTCTACGATTTGTACCTCTCCTGTGAGTGCAGTTTTAAATCCGATGCTTGACTTTAGGTTTACTGTAACCCTTGGACCTTCTTATTGACGATGAAACACAGAAATTGCATCCGAATTTAATACAAAATGCACATTGCCGACTTAAGTACAAGAGGACTGACACTCTAACTTTCTATGAATTGAACCTCACCTGTGAGTCCACTTTTAGATTCTGATTATTCACTTCAGGTTTACTGTATCCCTTGGACCTTCTTATTGACGATGAAACACAGAAATTGCATCCGAATAAAATACAAAAGCACAATGCCGACTTAAGTAAAAGAGGACTGACACTCTAACTTTCTATGATTTGAACCTCTCCTGTGAGTCCAGTTTTAGATTCCGATTCTTCACTTCAGGTTTACTGTATCCCTTGGACCTTCTTATTGACGATGAAACACAGAAATTGCATTCGAATTTATTATAAGAGGCACAATGCCGACTTAAGTACAAGAGGACTGACACCCTAGCTTTGGATGATTTGAACCTCTCCTGTGAGTCCAGTTTAAGATTCCGATGCTTCACTTCAGGTTTACTGTATCCCTTGGACCTTCGTATTGACGATGAAACACAGAAATTGCATCCGAATTTAATACAAAAGGCACAATGCCGACTTAAGTACAACAGGACTGACACTCTAACTTTCTACGATTTGAACCTCTTCTGTGAGTCCAGTTTCAGATTCTGATGCTTCCCTTCAGGTTTACTGTATCCTTTGGACCTTCTTATGGACGATGAAACACTGAAATTGATTCTGAATTTAATACTAAAGGCACAATGCTGACTTAAGTACAAGAGGAATGATACTCTAACTTTCTATGATTTGAACCTCTCCTGTAAGTCCAGTTTTAGATTCCGATGCTTCACTTCAGGTTTACTGTACCCTTGGACGTTCTTATTGACGATGAAACACAGAAATTGCATCCGAATAAAATACAAAAGGTACAATGCCGACTTAAGTACAAGAGGACTGACACTCTAACTTTCTATGATTTGAACCTCTCCTGTGAGTCCAGTTTTAGATTCCGATGCTTCACTTCAGGTTTACTGTAACCCTTGGACCTTCTTATTGATGGTGAAACACAGAAATTGCATCCGAATTTAATACAAAAGGCACAAAGCCGACTTAAGTACAAGAGGACTTACACTCTAACTTTCTACGATTTGAACCTCTCCTGTGAGTGCAGTTTTAGATTTCGATGCTTGACTTCAGGTTTACTGTAACCCTTGGACGTTCTTATTGACGATGAAACACAGAAATTGCATCCGAATTTAATACAAAAGGCACAATGCCGACTTAAGTACAAGAGTACTGACACTCTAACTCTCTATGATTTGAACCTCTACTGTGAGTCCAGTTTTAGATTCCGATGCTTCACTTCAGGTTTACTGTATCCCTTGGACCTTCTTATTGACGATGAAACACAGAAATTGCATCCGAATATAATACAAAAGGCACAATGCTGACTTAAGTACAAGCGGACTGACACTCTAACTTTCTATGATTTGAACCTCTCCTGTGAGTCCAGTTTTAGATTCCGATGCTTCACTTCATGTTTACTGTATCCATTGGACCTTCTTATTGACGATGAAACACAGAAATTGCATCCGAATTTAATACAAAAGGCACAATGCCGACTTAAGTACAAGAGAACTGACATTTTAACTTTCTATGATTTGAACCTCTCCTGAGAGTCCAGTTTTAGATTCCGATGCTTCACTTCAGGTTTACTGTATCCCTTGGACCTTCTTATTGACGATGAAACACAGAAATTGCATCCAAATTCAATACAAAAGGCACAATGCCGACTTAAGTACGAGAGGACGGACACTCTAAATTTCGAATATTTGAACCTCACCTGTGAGTCCAGTTTTAGATTCCGATGCTTCACTTCTGGTTTACTGTATCCCTTGGACCTTCTTACTGACGATTAAACACAGAAATTGCATCCGAATTTAATACAAAAGGTACAATGCCGACTTAAGTACAAGAGGACTGACACTCTAACTTTCGATGAATTGAACCTCTGCTGTGAGACCAGTTTTAGATTCCGATGCTTCACTTCAGGTTTACTGTAAACCTTTGACCTTATTATTGACGGTGAAACACAGAAAATGCATCCGAATTTAATACAAAAGGCACAATGCCGACTTAAGTACAAGAGGACTGACACTCTAACTTTCTACGATTTGAACCTCTCCTGTGAGTGCAGTTTTAAATCCGATGCTTGACTTCAGGTTTACTGTAACCCTTGGACCTTCTTATTGACGATGAAACACAGAAATTGCATCCGAATTTAATACAAAATGCACATTGCCGACTTAAGTACAAGAGGACTGACACTCTAACTTTCTATGAATTGAACCTCACCTGTGAGTCCAGTTTTAGATTCTGATTATTCACTTCAGGTTTACTGTATCCCTTGGACCTTCTTATTGACGATGAAACAGAGAAATTGCATCCGAATTTAATACAAAAGGCACAATGCCGACTTTAGTACAAGAGGAATGACACTCTAACTTTCTATGATTTGAACCTCTACTGTGAGTCCAGTTTTAGATTCCGATGCTTCACTTCAGGTTTACTGTATCCCTTGGACGTTCTTATTGACGATTAAACACAGAAATTGCATCCGAATAAAATACAAAAGGCACAATGCCGACTTAAGTGCAAGAGGACTGACACTCCAATTTTCTATTATTTGAACCTCTCCTGTGAGTTCAGTTTTAGATTCCGATACTTCACTTCAGGTTTACTGTATCCCTTGGACCTTCTTATTGACGATGAAACGCAGAAATTGGATCCGAATTTAATACAAAATGCACAATGCTGACTTAAGTAGAAGATTACTGACACTCTAACTTTCTATGATTTGAACCTCTCCTGTGAGTCCAGTTTTAGATTCCGATGCTTCACTTCAGGTTTACTGTAACCCTTTGACCTTATTATTGACGGTGAAACACAGAAAATGCATCCGAATTTAATACAAAAGGCACAATGCCGACATAAGTACAAGAGGACTGACACTCTAACTTTCTATGATTTGAACCTCTCCTGTGAGTGCAGTTTTAAATCCGATGCTTGACTTCAGGTTTACTGTAACCTTTGGACCTTCTTATTGACGATGAAACACAGAAATTGCATCCGAATTTAATACAAAATGCACATTGCCGACTTAAGTACAAGAGGACTGACACTCTAACTTTCTATGAATTGAACCTCACCTGTGAGTCCAGTTTTAGATTCTTATTATTCACTTCAGGTTTACTGTATCCCTTGGACCTTCTTATTGACGATGAAACACAGAAATTGCATCCGAATAAAATACAAAAGGTACAATGCCGACTTAAGTACAAGAGGACTGACACTCTAACTTTCTATGATTTGAACCTTTCCTGTGAGTCCAGTTTTAGATTCCGATGCTTCACTTCAGGTTTACTGTAACCCTTGGACCTTCTTATTGATGGTGAAACACAGAAAATGCATCCGAATTTAATACAAAAGGCACAAAGCCGACTTAAGTACAAGAGGACTGACACTCTAACTTTCTATGATTTGAACCTCTCCTGTGAGTGCAGTTTTAGATTTCGATGCTTGACTTCAGGTTTACTGTAACCCTTGGACGTTCTTATTGACGATGAAACACAGAAATTGCATCCGAATTTAATACAAAAGGCACAATGCCGACTTAAGTACAAGAGGACTGACACTCTAACTCTCTATGTTTGGAACATCTCCTGTGAGTCCAGTTTTAGATTCCGATGCTTCACTTTGGGTTTACTGTATGCCTTGGACCTTCTTATTGACGATGAAAAACAGAAATTGCATCCGAATTTAATACAAAAGGCACAATGCCGACTTAAGTACAAGAGTACTGACACTCTAACTCTCTATGATTTGAACCTCTACTGTGAGTCCAGTTTTAGATTCCGATGCTTCACTTCAGGTTTACTGTATCCCTTGGACCTTCTTATTGACGATGAAACACAGAAATTGCATCGGAATTTAATGCAAAAGGCACAATGCCAACTTAAGTACAAGAGGACTGACACTCTTACTTGCGATGATTTGAACCTGTCCTGTGAGTCCTGTTTTAGATTCCGATGCTTCACTTCAGGTTTACTGTATCCCTTGGACCTTCTTATTGACGATGAAACACAGAAATTGCATCCGAATTTAATACAAAAGGTACAACGCCGACTTAAGTACAAGAGGACTGACACCCTAACTTTCGATGATTTGAACCTCTCCTGTAAGTCCAGTTTTAGATTCCGATGCTTCACTTCAGGTTTACTGTATCCCTTGGACCTTCTTATTGACGATGAAACACAGAAATTGCATCCGAATTTAATACTAAAGGCACAATGCCGACTTAAGTACAAGAGGACTGACACTCTAACTTTCTATGATTTGAACCTCTTCTGTGAGTCCAGTTTTAGATTCCGATGCTTCACTTCAGGTTTACTGTATCCCTTGGACGTTCTTATTGACGATGAAACACAGAAATTGCATGCGAATAAAATACAAAAAGTACAATGCCGACTTAAGTACAAGAGGACTGACACTCTAACTTTCTATGATTTGAACCTCTCCTGTGTGTCCAGTTTTAGATTCCGATGCTTCACTTCAGGTTTTCTGTAACCCTTGGACCTTCTTATTGACGGTGAAACACAGAAATTGCATCCGAATTTAATACAAAAGGCACAAAGCCGACTTAAGTACAAGAGGACTGACACTCTAACTTTCTACGATTTGAACCTCTCCTGTGAGTGCAGTTTTAGATTTCGATGCTTGACTTCAGGTTTACTGTAACCCTTGGACGTTCTTATTGACGATGAAACACAGAAATTGCATCCGAATTTAATACAAAAGGCACAATGCCGACTTAAGTACAAGAGGAGTGACACTCTAACTCTCTATGATTGGAACATCTCCTGTGAGTCCAGATTTAGATTCCGATACTTCACTTTGGGTTTACTGTATCCCTTGGACCTTCTTATTGACGATGAAAAACGGAAATTGCATCCGAATTCAATACAAAAGGCACAATGCCGACTTAAGTACAAGAGTACTGACACTTTAACTCTCTATGATTTGAACCTCTCCTGTGAGTTCAGTTTTAGATTCCGATGCTTCACTTCATGTTTACTGTATCCCTTGGACCTTCTTATTGACAATGAAACACAGAAATTGCATCCTAATTTAATACAAAAGGCACACTGCCGACTTAAGTACAAGAGGACTGACACTCTTTCTATGATTTGAACCTCTCCTGTGAGTCCAGTTTTAGATTCCGATGCTTCACTTCAGGTTTACTTTATCCCTTGGACCTTCTTATTGACGATGAAACACAGAAATTGCATCCAAATTCAATACAAAAGGCACAATGCCAACTTATGTACGAGAGGACTGACACTCTAAATTTCGATTACTTGAACCTCTCTTGTGAGTCCAGTTTCAGGTTCCGTTGCTTCACTTCAGGTTTACTGTATCCCTTGGACCTTCTTATTGACGATGAAACACAGAAATTGCATCCGAATTTAATACAACAGGCACAATGCTGACTTAAGTACAAGAGGACTGACACTCTAACTCTCTATGATTGGAACCTCTCCTATGAGTCCAGTTTTAGATTCCGATGCTTCACTTCAGGTTTAATGTATCCCTTGGACCTTCTTATTGACGATGAAACACAGAAATGCATCCGAATTTAATACAAAAGGCACAATGCCGACTTAAGTACAAGAGGACTGACACTCTAACTTTCTATGATTTGTACCTCTCCTGTGAGTCCAGTTTTAGATTCCGATGCGTCACTTCAGGTTTACTGTATCCCTTGGACCTTCTTATTGACGATGAAACACAGAAATTGCATCCAAATTCAATACAAAAGGCACAATGCCGACTTAAGTACGAGAGGACTGACACTCTTAATTTCGATTATTTGAACCTCTCCTGTGAGTCCAGTTTTAGATTCCGATGCTTCACTTCAAGTTTACTGTATCCCTTGGACCTTCTTATTGACGATGAAACACAGAAATTGCATCCGAATTTAATACAACAGGCACAATGCCGACTTAAGTACAAGAGGACTGACACTCTAACTTTCGATGATTTGAACCTCTCCAGTGAGTCCAGTTTTAGATTTCGAAGCTTCACTTCAGGTTTACTGTATCCCTTGGACCTTCTTACTGATGATGAAACACAGCAATTGCATCCGAATTTAATACAAAAGGCACAATTCTGACTTACGTACACGTGGACTGACACTCTAACTCTCAGTGATTTGAACCTCTCCTGTGAGTCCCGTTTTAGATTCGAATGCTTCACTTCAGGTTAACTGTATCCCTTGGACCTTCTTATTGACGATGAAACACGGAAATTGCATCCGATTTTAATGCAAAAGGCACAATGCCGACTTAAGTACAAGAGGACTGACTCTCTAATTTTCGATGATTTGAACCTCTCCTGTGAGTCCAGTTTTATATTCCGATGCTTCACTTTAGGTTTACTGTATCCCTTGGACCTTCTTATTGACGATGAAACACAGAAATTGCATCCGAATTTAATACAAAAGGCACAATGCCGACTTATGTACAAGAGGACTGACACCGTAACTTTCGATGATTTGAACCTCTCCTTTGAGTCCAGTTTTAGATTCCGATGCTTCACTTCAGGTTTACTGTATCCCTTGGACCTTCTTATTGATGGTGAAACACAGAAATTGCATCCGAATTTAATACAAAACGCACAAAGCCGACTTAAGTACAAGAGGACTGACACTCTAACTTTCTCCGATTTGAACCTCTCCTGTGAGTGCAGTTTTAGATTTCGATGCTTGACTTCAGGTTTACTGTAACCCTTGGACCTTCTTATTGACGATGAAACACAGAAATTGCATCCGAATTTATTACAAAAGGCACAATGCCGACTTAAGTACAAGAGGACTGACACCGTAACTTTCGATGATTTGAACCTCTCCTGTGAGTCCAGTTTTAGATTCCGATGCTTCACTTCTGGTTTACTGTATCCCTTGGGCCTTCTTATTGACGATGAAACACAGAAATTGCATCCAAATTTAATACAAAGGGCACAATGCCGACTTAAGTACAAGTGGACTGACACTCTAATATTCTATGATTTGAACCTCTCCTGTAAGTTCAGTTTTAGATTCCGATGCTTCACTTCAGGTTTACTGTATCGCTTGGACCTTCTTATTGACGATGAAACACAGAAATTGCATCCGAATTTAATACAAAAGGCACAATGCCGACATAAGTACAAGAGGACTGACACTCTAACTTTATATGATTTGAACCTCCCCTGTGAGTCCAGTTTGAGATTCTGATGCTTCACTTCAGGTTTACTGTAACCCTTGGACCTTCTTATTGACGGTGAAACACATTAATTGCATCCGAATTTAATACAAAAGGCACAATGCCGACTTAAGTACAAGAGGACCGACACTCTAACTTTCTATGATTTTAACCTCTCCTGTGAGTCCAGTTTTAGATTCCGATGCTTCACTTCAGGTTTACTGTATCCCTTGGGCCTTCTTATTGACGATGAAACACAGAAATTGCATCCAAATTTAATACAAAAGGCACAATGTCCACGTAAGTACAAGTGGACTGACATTCTAACTTTGTATGATTTGAACCTCTCCTGTAAGTCCAGTTTTAGATTCCGATGCTTCACTTCAGGTTTACTGTATTCCTTGGACCTTCTTATTGACGATGAAACAAAGAAATTGCATCCGAATTCTTTACAAAAGGCACAATGCCGACTTAAGTACAAGAGGACTGACACTCTAACTTTCTATGATTTGAACCTCTTCTGTGAGTCCAGTTTTAGATTCTGAGGCTTCACTTCAGGTTTACTGTATCCCTTGGACCTTCTTATTGACGATGAAACACAGAAATTGCATCCGAATTCAATACGAAAGGCACAATGCCGACTTAAGTACAAGAGGAATGACACTCTAACTTTCTATGATTTGAACCTCTCCTGTGAGTGCAGTTTTAGATTTCGATGCTTCACTTCAGGTTTACTGTAACCCTTGGACCTTCTTATTAACGACGAAACACAGAAATTGCATCCGAATTTAATACAAAAGGCACAATGCCGACTTAAGTACAGGAGGACTGACACTCTAACTTTATATGATTTGAACCCCCCTGTGAGTCCAGTTTGAGATTCCGATGCTTCACTTCAGGTTTACTGTATCCCTTTTACCTTCTTATTGACGATGAAACACAGAAATTGAATCCGAATTTAATACAAAAAGCACAATGCCGACTTAAGTACAAGAGGACTGACACTCTAACTTACTATGATTTGAACCTCTTCTGTGATTCCAGTTTTAGATTCTGATGCTTCACTTCAGGTTTACTGTATCCCTTGGACCTTCTTATTGACTATGAAACACAGAAATTGCATCCGAATTTAATACGAAAGGCACAATGCCTACTTAAGTACATGAGGAATGACACTCTAACTTTCTATGATTTGAAACTCTCCCGTGAGTCCAGTTTTAGATTCCGATGCTTCACTTCAGGTTTACTGTATCCCTTGGACGTTCTTATTGACGATCAAAAACAGAAATTGCATCCGAATTTAATACAAAAGGCACAATGCCGACTTAAGTAAAAGAGGACTGACACTCTAACTCTCTATGATTTGAACCTCTTCTGTGAGTCCAGTTTTAGATTCCGATGCTTCACTTCAGGTTTACTGTATCCCTTGGACCTTCTTATTGACGATGAAACACAGAAATTGCATCCGAATTTAATACAAAAGGCACAATGCCGACTTAAGTACAAGCGGACTGACACTCTAACTTTCTATGATTTGAACCTCTCCTGTGAGTCCAGTTTTAGATTCCGATGCTTCACAACATGTTTACTGTATCCCTTGGACCTTCTAATTGACGATGAAACACAGAAATAGCTTCCGAATTTAATACAAAAGGCACAATGCTGACTTAAGTACAAGAGAACTGACACTCTAACTTTCTATGATTTGAACCTCTCCTATGAGTCCAGTTTTGGATTCCGATGCTTCACTTCAGGTTTACTGTATCCCTTGGACCTTCTTATTGACGACGAAACACAGTAATGGCATCAGAATTTAATACAAATGGCACAATGCCGACTTAATTACAAGAGGACTGATACTCTAAATTTCTATGATTTGAACCTCTCCTGTGGGTCCAGTTTTAGATTCCGATGCTTCACTTCAGGTTTACTGTATCCCTTGGACCTTCTTATTGACGATGAAACACAGAAATTGCATCCAAATTCAATACAAAAGGCACAATGCCAACTTAAGTACGAGAGAACTGAAACTCTAAATTTCGATTACTTGAACCTCTCCTGTGAGTCCAGTTTTAGATTCCGATGCTTCACTTCAGGTTCACTGTATCCCTTGGACCTTCTTATTGATGATGAAACACAGCAATTGCACCCGAATTTAATACAAAAGGCACAATTCTGACTTACGTACAAATGGACTGACACTCTAACTCTCTATGATTTGAACCTCTCCTGTGAGTCCAGTTTTAGATTCCGATGCTTCGCTTCAGGTTTACTGTATCCCTTGTACCTTCTTATTGACGATGAAACACAGAAATTGCATCCGAATTTAATGCAAAAGGCACAATGTCGACTTAAGTACAAGTGGACTGACACTCTAACATTCGATGATTTGAACCTCTCCTGTGAGTCCAGTTTTAGATTCCGATGCTTCACTTCAGGTTTACTGTATCCCTTGGACTTTCTTATTGACGATGAATCACAGAAATTGTATCCGAATTTAATACAAACGGCACAATGCCGACTTAAGTACAAGAGGACTGACACCGTAACTTTCGATGATTTGAACCTCTCCTGTTAGTCCAGTTTTAGATTCCGATGCTTCACTTTAGGTTTACTGTATCCCTTGGACCCTCTTATTGACGATGAAACACAGATATAGCATCCATATTTAATACAAAAGGCACAATGCCCACTTAAGTACAAGTGGACTGACACTCTAACTTTCTATGATTTGAACCTCTCCTGTAAGTCCAGTTTTAGATTCCAATGCTTCACTTCAGATTTACAGTATCGCTTGGACCTTCTTATTGACGATGAAACACAGAAATTGCATCCGAATTTAATACAAAAGGCACAATGCCGACCTAAGTACAAGAGGACTGACACTCTAACATTCTATGATTTGAACCTCTTCTGTGATTCCAGTTTTAGATTCTGAGGCTTCACTTCAGGTTTACTGTATCCCTAGGACCTTCTTATTGACAATGAAACACAGAAATTGCATCCGAATTTAATACGAAAGGCACAATGCCGACTTAAGTACAAGAGGAATGACACTTTAACTTTCTATGATTTGAACCTCTCCTGTGAGTCCAGTTTTAGATTCCGATGCTTCACTTCAGGTTTACTGTATCCCTTGGACGTTCTTATTGACGATGAAACACAGAAATTGCATCCAAATTTAATACAAAAGGCACAATGCCCACTTAAGTACAAGTGGACTGACACTCTAACTTTCTATGATTTGAACCTCTCCTGTAAGTCCAGTTTTAGATTCCAATGCTTCACCTCAGGTTTACAGTATCGCTTGGACCTTCTTATTGACGATGAAACACAGATATTGCATCCGAATTTAATACAAAAGGCACAATGCCGACCTAAGTACAAGAGGACTGACACTCTAACATTCTATGATTTGAACCTCTTCTGTGATTCCAGTTTTAGATTCTGAGGGTTCACTTCAGGTTTACTGTATCCCTTGGACCTTCTTATTGACAATGAAACATAGAAATTGCATCCGAATTTAATACGAAAAGCACAATGCCGACTTAAGTACAAGCGGAATGACACTTTAACTTTCTATGATTTGAACCTCTCCTGTGAGTCCAGTTTTAGATTCCGATGCTTCACTTCAGGTTTACTGTATCCCTTGGACGTTCTTATTGACGATGAAACACAGAAATTGCATCCAAATTTAATACAAAAGGCACAATGCCGACTTAATTACAAGTGGACTGACACTCTAACTTTCTATGATTTCAACCTCTCCTGTAAATCCTGTTTTAGATTCCGATGCTTCACTTCAGGTTTACTGTATCGCTTGGACCTTCTTATTGACGATGAAACACAGAAATTGCATCCGAATTTAATACAAAAGGCACAAAGCCGACTTAAGTACATGAGGAATGACACTCTAACTTTCTACGATTTGAACCTCTCCTGTGAGTGCAGTTTTAGATTTCGATGCTTGACTTCAGGTTTACTGTAACCCTTGGACCTTCTTATTGACGATGAAACACAGAAAATGCATCCGAATATTCCAAATGCACAATGCTGACTTAAGTACAAGAGGACTGACACTCTAACTTTATATTATTTGAACTTTCCCTGCGAGTCCACTTTGAGATTCCGATGCTTCATCTCAGGTTTACTGTATCCCTTGGACCTTCTTATTGACGATGAAACGCAGAAATTGCATCCGAATTTAATACAAAAGGCACAATACCGACTTAAGTACAAGAGGACTGACACTCTAACTTTCTACGATTTGAACCTCTCCTGGGAGTGCAGTTTTAGATTTCGATGCTTAACTTCAGATTTACTGTATCCCTTGGACGTTCTTATTGACGATCAAAAACAGAAATCGCATCCGAATTTAATACAAAAGGCACAATGCCGACTTAAGTAAAAGAGGACTGACACTCTAACTCTCTATGATTTGAATCTCTTCTGTGAGTACAGTTTTAGATTCCGATGCTTCACTTCAGGTTTACTGTATCCCTTGGACCTTCTTATTGACGATGAAACACAGAAATTGCATCCGAATTTAATACAAAAGGCACAATGCCGACTTAAGTACAAGCGGACTGACACTCTAACTTTCTATGATTTGAACCTCAACTGTGAGTCCAGTTTTGGATTCCAATGCTTCACATCATGTTTACTGTATCCCTTGGACCTTCTAATTGACAATGAAACACAGAAATTGCTTCCGAATTTAATACAAAAGGCACAATGCTGACTTAAGTACAAGAGAACTGACACTCTAACTTTCTATGATTTGAACCTCTCCTGTGAGTCCAGTTTTAGATTCCGATGGTTTACTTCAGGATTACTGTATCCCTTGGACCTTCTTATTGACGATGAAACACAGAAATTGCATCCGAATTAAATACAAAAGGCACAATGCCGACTTAAGTACAAGAGGACTGATACTCTAAATTTCTATGATTTGAACCTCTCCTGTGAATCCAGTTTTAGATTGCGATGCTTCACTTCAGGTTTACTGTATCCCTTGGACCTTCTTGTTGACGATGAAACACAGAAATTGCATCCAAATTCAATACAAAAGGCACAATGCCGACTTAAGTACGAGAGAACTGAAACTCTAAATTTCGATTATTTGAACCTCTCCAGTGAGTCCAGTTTTAGATTCCGATGCTTCACTTCAGGTTTACTGTATCACTTGGACGTTCTTATTGACGATGAAACACAGAAATTGCATCCAAATTTAATACAAAAGGCACAATGCCGACTTAATTACAAGTGGACTGACACTCTAACTTTCTATGATTTCAACCTCTCCTGTAAATCCTGTTTTAGATTCCGATGCTTCAATTCAGGTTTACTGTATCGCTTGGACCTTCTTATTGACGATGAAACACAGAAATTGCATCCGAATTTAATACAAAAGGCACAATGCCGACTTAAGTACATGAGGAATGACACTCTAACTTTCAACGATTTGAACCTCTCCTGTCAGTGCAGTTTTAGATTTCTATGCTTGACTTCAGGTTTACTGTAACCCTTGGACCTTCTTATTGACGATGAAACACAGAAATTGCATCCGAATTTAATACAATAGGCACAATGCCGACTTAAGTACAGGAGGACTGACACTCTAACTTTATATGATTTGAACCCCCCTGTGAGTCCAGTTTGAGATTCCGATGCTTCACTTCAGGTTTACTGTATCCCTTGGACCTTCTTATTGACGATGAAACACAGAAATTGCATCCGAATTTAATACAAAAGGCACAATGCCGACTTAAGTACAAGAGGACTGACACTCTAACTTTCTATGATTTGAACCTCTTCTGTGATTCCAGTTTTAGATTCTGATGCTTCACTTCAGGTTTACTGTATCCCTTGGACCTTCTTATTGACGATGAAACACAGAAATTGCATCCGAATTTAATACGAAAGGCACAATGCCTACTTAAGTACATGAGGAATGACACTCTAACTTTCTATGATTTGAAACTCTCCCGTGAGTTTAGTTTTAGATTCCGATGCTTCACTTCAGGTTTACTGTATCCCTTGGACCTTCTTATTGACGATGAAACACAGAAATTGCATCCGAATTTAATACAAAAGGCACAATGCCGACTTAAGTACAAGCGGACTGACACTCTAACTTTCTATGATTTGAACTTCTCCTGTGAGTCCAGTTTTAGATTCCGATGCTTCACATCATGTTTACTGTATCCCTTGGACCTTCTAATTGACGATGAAACACAGAAATTGCTTCCGAATTTAATACAAAAGGCACAATGCAAACTTAAGTACAAGTGAACTGACACTCTAACTTTCTATGATTTGAACCTCTCCTGTGAGTCCAGTTTTAGATTCCGATGCTTCACTTCAGGTTTACTGTATCCCTTGGACCTTCTTATTGACGATGAAACTCAGAAATTGCATCCAAATTCAATACAAAAGGCACAATGCCTACTTAAGTACGAGAGAACAGAAACTCTAAATTTCGATTATTTGAACCTCTCCTGTGAGTCCAGTTTTAGATTCCGATGCTTCACATCATGTTTACTGTATCCCTTGGACCTTCTAATTGTCGATGAAACACAGAAATTGCTTCCGAATTTAATACAAAAGGCACAATGCTGACTTAAGTACAAGAGAACTGACACTCTAAATTTCTATGATTTGAACCTCTCCTGTGAGTCCCGTTTTAGATTCCGATGCTTCACTTCAGGTTTACTGTAACCCTTGGACCTTCTTATTGACGATGAAACACAGAAATTGCATCCGAATATTGCAAATGCACAATGCTGACTTAAGTACAAGAGGACTGACACTCTAACTCTCTATGATTTGAACCTCTACTGTGAGTCCAGTTTTAGATTCCGATGCTTCACTTCAGGTTTACTGTATCCCTTGGACCTTCTAATTGACGATGAAACACAGAGATTGCATCCGAATTTAATACAAAAGGCACAATGCTGACTTAAGTACAAGAGATCTGACATTCTAATGTTCTATGATTTGAACCTCTCGTGTAAGTCCAGTTTTAAATTCCGATGCTTCACTTCAGGTTTACTGTATCTCTTGGACATTCTTATTGACGATGAAACACAGAAATTGCATCCAAATTTAATACAAAAGGCTCAATGCCCACTTAAGTTCAAGTGGACTGACACTCTAATTTTCTATGATTTGAACCTCTCCTGTAAGTCCATTTTTAGATTCAGATGCTTCACTTCAGGTTTACTGTATCGCTTGGACCTTCTTACTGACGATGAAACACAGAAATTGCATCCGAATTTAATACAAAAGGCACAATGCCGACTTAAGTACAAGAGGACTGACACTCTAATTTTATATGATTTGAACCTCCCCTGTGAGTCCAGTTTGAGATTCCGATGCTTCACTTCAGGTTTACTGTATCCCTTTGACCTTCTTATTGACGATGAAGCCCAGAAATTGCATCCGAATTTAATACGAAAGGCACGATGCCGACTTAAGTACAAGAGGAATGACACTCTAACTTTCTATGATTTGAACCTCTCCTGTGAGTCCAGTTTTAGATTGCGATGCTTCACTTCAGGGTTACTGTATCCCTTGGACGTTCTTATTGACGATGAAACACAGAAATTGCATCCGAATAAAATACAAAAGGTACAATGCCGACTTAAGTACAAGAGGACTGACACTCTAACATTCTATGATTTGAACCTCTCCTGTGAGTTCAGTTTTAGATTCCGATGCTTCACGTCAGGTTTACTGCATGCCTTGGACCTTCTTATTGACGATGAAACACAGAAATTGCATCCGAATTTAATACAAACGGCACAATGCCGTCTTAAGTACAAGAGGACTGACACCGTAACTTTCGATGATTTGAACCTCTCCTGTGAGTCCAGTTTTAGATTCCTATGCTTCACTTCAGGTTTACTCTATCCCGTGGACCTTCTTATTGACGATGAAACACAGAAATTGCATCCAAATTTAATACAAAAGGCACAACGTCCACGTAAGTACAAGAGGACTGACACTCTTACTTTCTATGATTTGAACCTCTCCTGTAAGTCCAGTTTTAGATTCCGATGCTTCACTTCAGTTTTACAGTATCGCTTGGACCTTCTTGTTGACGATGAAACACAGAAATTGCATCCGAATTTAATACAAAAGGCACAATGCCGACTTAAGTACAAGAGGACTGACATTCTAACTTTCTATGATTTGAACCTCTTCTGTGATTCCAGTTTTATATTCTGAGGCTTCATTTCAGGTTTACTGTATCCCTTGGACCTTCTTATTGACGATGAAACACAGAAATTGCATCCAAATTTAATACAAAAGGCACAATGCCGACTTAAGTACAAGAGGACTGACACTCTAACTTTCTATGATTTTAACCTCTCCTGTGAGTTCAGTTTTAGATTCCGATGCTTCACTTCGGGTTTACTGTATCCCTTGGACCTTCTTGTTGACGATGAAACACAGAAATTGCATCCAAATTTAATACCAAAGGCACAATGCCGACTTAAGTACAAGAGGACTGACACTCTAACTTTCTATGATTTGAACCTCTCCTGTGAGTCCAGTTTTAGATTCCGATGCTTCACTTCAGGTTTACTGTAACCCTTGGACCTTCTTATTGACGGTGAAACACAGAAAATGCAACCGAATTTATTACAAAAGGCACAATGCCGACTTAAGTACAAGATAACTGACACACTAACATTCTACGATTTGAACCTCTCCTGTGAGTGCAGTTTTAGATTTCGAAGCTTGACGTCAGGTTTACTGTAACCCTTGGACCTTCTTATTGACAATGAAACACAGAAATTGCATCCGAATTTAATACGAAAGGCACAATGCCGACTTAGGTACAAGAGGAATGACACTCTAACTTTCTATGATTTGAACCTCACCTGTGAGTCCAGTTTCAGATTCCGATGCTTCACTTCAGGTTCACTGTATGCCTTGGACGTTCTTATTGACAATGAAACACAGAAATTGCATCCAAATTTAATACAAAAGGCACAATTCCGACTTAAGTACAAGTGGACTGACACTCTAACTTTCTATGATTTCAACCTATCCTGTAAGTCCTGTTTTAGATTCCGATGCTTCACTTCCAGTTTACTGTATCGCTTGGACCTTCTTATTGACGATGAAACACAGAAATTGCATCCGAATTTAATACAAAATGCACAATGCCGACTTAAGTTCAAGAGGATTGACACTCTAACTTTCTACGATTTGCACCTCTCCTGTGAGTGCAGTTTTAGATTTCGATGCTTGACTTCAGGTTTACTGTAACCCTTGGACCTTCTTATTGACGTAGGAACACAGAAATTGCATCGGAATTTAATACAAAAGGCACAATGCTGACTTAAGTACAAGAGGACTGACACTCTAACTTTATATTATTTGAACCTCCCCTGTGAGTCCAGTTTGAGATTCCGATGCTTCACTTCAGGTTTACTGTATCCCTTGGACCTTCTTATTGACGATGAAACACAGAAATTGCATCTGAATTGAATAAAAAAGGCACAATGCCGACTTAAGTACAAGAGGACTGACACTCTAACTCTCTATGATTTGAACCTCTCCTGTGAGTCCAATTTTAGATTCCGATGCTTCACTTCAGGTTTACTGTATCCCTTGGACCTTCTTATTGACGATGAAGCACAGAAATTGCATCCAAATTCAATACAAAAGGCACAATGCCGACTTTAGTACGAGAGGACTGACACTCTAAATTTCGATTATTTGAACCTCTCCTGTGAATCCGGTTTTAGATACCGATGCTTCACTTCAGGTTTACTGTATCCCTTGGACCTTCTTATTGACGATGAAACACAGAAATTGCATCCGAATTTAATGCAACAGGCACAATGCCGACTTAAGTGCAAGAGGACTGACACTCTAAATTTCGATGATTTGAACTTCTCCTGTGAGTCCAGTTTTAGATTCCGATGCTTCACGTCGGGTTTACTGTATCCCTTTTACCTTCTTATTGACGATGAAACACAGAAATTGCATCCGAATAAAATACAAAAGGAACAATGCCGGCTTAAGTACAAGAGGACTGACACTCTAACTTTCTATGATTTGAACCTCTCCTGTGAGTTCAGTTTTAGATTCCGATGCTTCACGTCGGGTTTACTGTATCCCTTTGACCTTCTTATTGACGATGAAACACAGAAATTGCATCAAAATTTAATACAAAAGGCACAATGCCGACTTAAGTACAAGAGGACTGTCACTCTAACTTTCTATGATTTGAACCTCTCCTGTGAGTCCAGTTTTAGATTCCGATGCTTCACTTCAGGTTTACTGTAACCCTTGGACCTTCTTATTGACGGTGAAACACAGAAATTTCATCCGAATTTAATACAAAAGGCACAATGCCGACTTAAGTACAAGAGGACTGACACTCTAACTTTCTACGATTTGAACCTATCCTGTGAGTGCAGTTTTAGATTCCGATGCTTCACTTCATGTTTACTGTATCCCTTGGACCTTCTAATTGACGATGAAACACAGAAATTGCATCCGCATTTAATACAAAAGGCACAATGCTGACTTAAGTACAAGAGAACTGACATTCTAACGTTCTATGATTAAAACGTCTCCTGTGAGTCCAGTTTTAAATTCCGATGCTTCACTTCAGGTTTACTGTATCCCTTGGACCTTCTTATTGACGATGAAACACAGAAATTGCATCCAAATTGTATACAATAGGCACAATCCCGACTTAAGTACGAGAGGACTGACACTCTAAATTTCAATTATTTGAACCTCTCCTGTAAGTCCAATTTTCGATTCCGATGCTTCACTTCAGGTTTACTGTATCGCTTGGACCTTCTTACTGACGATGAAACACAGAAATTGCATCCGAATTTAATACAAAAGGCACAATGCCGACTTAAGTACAAGAGGAATGACACTCTAACTTTCTATGATTTGAACCTCTCCTGTGAGTTCAGTTTTAGATTCCGATGCTTCACGTCGGGTTTACTGTATCCCTTGGACCTTCTTATTGACGATGAAACACAGAAATTGCATCCGAAATTTATACAAACGGCACAATGCCGACTTATGTACAAGAGGACTGACACCGTAACTTTCGATGATTTGAACCTCTCCTGTGAGTCCAGTATTAGATTCCTATGCTTCACTTCAGGTTTACTGTATCCCTTGGACCTTCTTATTGACGATGAAACACAGAAATTGCATCCAAATTTAATACAAAAGGCACAATGCCCACTTAAGTAGAAGAGGACTGACACTCTTACTTTCTATGATTTGAACCTCTCCTGTAAGTCCAGTTTTAGTTTCCTATGCTTCACTTCAGGTTTACAGTATCGCTTGGACCTTCTTATTGACGATGAAACACAGAAATTGCATCCGAATGTAATACAAAAGGCACAATGCCGACTTAAGTACAAGAGGACTGACATTCTAACTTTCAATGATTTGAACCTCTTCTGTGATTCCAGTTTTATATTCTGAGGCTTCACTTCAGGTTTACTGTATCCCTTGGACCTTCTTATTGACGATGAAACACAGAAATTGCATCCGAATTTAATACGAAAGGCACAATGCCGACTTAGGTACAAGAGGAATGACACTCTAACTTTCTATGATTTGAACCTCTCCTGTGAGTTCAGTTTTAGATTCCGATGCTTCACGTCGGGTTTACTGTATCCCTTGGACCTTCTTATTGACGATGAAACACAGAAATTGCATCCGAAATTTATACAAACGGCACAATGCCGACTTAAGTACAAGAGGACTGACACTCTAACTTTCTATGATTTGAACCTCTCCTGTGAGTCCAGTTTTAGATTCCGATGCTTCACTTCAGGTTTACTGTAACCCTTGGACCTTCTTATTGACGGTGAAACACAGAAAATGCAACCGAATTTATTACAAAAGGCACAATGCCGACTTAAGTACAAGATAACTGACACACTAACATTCTACGATTTGAACCTCTCCTGTGAGTGCAGTTTTAGATTTCGAAGCTTGACGTCAGGTTTACTGTAACCCTTGGACCTTCTTATTGACAATGAAACACAGAAATTGCATCCGAATTTAATACAAAAGGCACAATGCTGACTTAACAACAAGAGGACTGACACTCTAACTTTATATGATTTGAACCTCCCCTGTGAGTCCAGTTTGAGATTCCGATGTTTCACTTCAGGTTTACTGTATCCCTTGGACTTTCTTATTGACGATGAAACACAGAAATTGCATCCGAATTTAATACAAAAGGCACAATGCCGACTTAAGTACAAGAGGACTGACACTCTAACTTTCTATGATTTGAACCTCTACTGTGAGTCCAGTTTTAGATTCCGATGCTTCACTTCAGGTTTACTGTAACCCTTGGACCTTCTTATTGACGGTGAAACACAGAAAATGCAACCGAATTTATTACAAAAGGCACAATGCCGACTTAAGTACAAGATAACTGACACACTAACATTCTACGATTTGAACCTCTCCTGTGAGTGCAGTTTTAGATTTCGAAGCTTGACGTCAGGTTTACTGTAACCCTTGGACCTTCTTATTGACAATGAAACACAGAAATTGCATCCGAATTTAATACAAAAGGCACAATGCTGACTTAAGTACAAGAGGACTGACACTCTAACCTTATATGATTTGAACCTCCCCTGTGAGTCCAGTTTGAGATTCCGATGTTTCACTTCAGGTTTACTGTATCCCTTGGACCTTCTTATTGACGATGAAACACAGAAATTGCATCCGAATTTAATACAAAAGGCACAATGCCGACTTAAGTACAAGAGGACTGACACTCTAACTTTCTATGATTTGAACCTCTACTGTGAGTCCAGTTTTAGATTCCGATGCTTCACTTCAGGTTAACTGTATCCTTTGGACCTTCTTATTGACGATGAAACACAGAAATTGCATCCGAATTTAATACAAAAGGCACAATGCCGACTTAAGTACAAGAGGACTGACACTCTAACATTCTATGATTTGAACCTCTTCTGTGAATCCAGTTTTAGATTCCGATGCTTCACTTCAGGTTTACTGTATCCCTTGGACCTTCTTATTGACGATGAAACACAGAAATTGCATCCGTATTTAATACGAAAGGCACAATGCCGACTTAGGTACAAGAGGAATGACACTCTAACTTTCTATGATTTGAACCTCACCTGTGAGTCCAGTTTCAGATTCCGATGCTTCACTTCAGGTTCACTGTATGCCTTGGACGTTCTTATTGACAATGAAACACAGAAATTGCATCCAAATTTAATACAAAAGGCACAATGCCGACTTAAGTACAAGTGGACTGACACTCTAACTTTCTATGATTTCAACCTATCCTGTAAGTCCTGTTTTAGATTCCGATGCTTCACTTCCAGTTTACTGTATCCCTTTGACCTTCTTATTGACGATGAAACACAGAAATTGCATCCGAATAAAATACAAAAGGAACAATGCCGGCTTAAGTACAAGAGGACTGACACTCTAACTTTCTATGATTTGAACCTCTCCTGTAAGTCCAGTTTTAGATTCCGATGCTTCACTTCAGGTTTACTGTATCCCTTGGACCTTCTTATTGAGGATGAAACACAGAAATTGTATCCAAATTCAATACAAAAGGCACAATGCCGACTTAAGTACGAGAGGATTGACACTCTAAATTTCCATTATTTGAACCTCTCCTGTGAGTCCAGTTTTAGATACCGATGCTTCACTTCAGGTTTACTGTATCCCTTGGACCTTCTTATTGACGATGAAACACAGAAGTTGCATCCGAATTTAATGCAACAGGCACAATGCCGACTTAAGTGCAAGAGGACTGACACTCTAAATTTCGATGATTTGAACTTCTCCTGTGAGTCCAGTTTTAGATTCCGATGCTTCACGTCGGGTTTACTGTATCCCTTTGACCTTCTTATTGACGATGAAACACAGAAATTGCATCCGAATAAAATACAAAAGGAACAATGCCGGCTTAAGTACAAGAGGACTGACACTCTAACTTTCTATGATTTGAACCTCTCCTGTGAGTTCAGTTTTAGATTCCGATGCTTCACGTCGGGTTTACTGTATCCCTTTGACCTTCTTATTGACGATGAAACACAGAAATTGCATCAAAATTTAATACAAAAGGCACAATGCCGACTTAAGTACAAGAGGACTGTCACTCTAACTTTCTATGATTTGAACCTCTCCTGTGAGTCCAGTTTTAGATTCCGATGCTTCACTTCAGGTTTACTGTAACCCTTGGACCTTCTTATTGACGGTGAAACACAGAAATTTCATCCGAATTTAATACAAAAGGCACAATGCCGACTTAAGTACAAGAGGACTGACACTCTAACTTTCTACGATTTGAACCTATCCTGTGAGTGCAGTTTTAGATTCCGATGCTTCACTTCATGTTTACTGTATCCCTTGGACCTTCTAATTGACGATGAAACACAGAAATTGCATCCGCATTTAATACAAAAGGCACAATGCTGACTTAAGTACAAGAGAACTGACATTCTAACGTTCTATGATTAAAACGTCTCCTGTGAGTCCAGTTTTAAATTCCGATGCTTCACTTCAGGTTTACTGTATCCCTTGGACCTTCTTATTGACGATGAAACAAAGAAATTGCATCCAAATTGTATACAATAGGCACAATCCCGACTTAAGTACGAGAGGACTGACACTCTAAATTTCAATTATTTGAACCTCTCCTGTAAGTCCAATTTTCGATTCCGATGCTTCACTTCAGGTTTACTGTATCGCTTGGACCTTCTTACTGACGATGAAACACACAAATTGCATCCGAATTTAATACAAAAGGCACAATGCCGACTTAAGTACAAGAGGAATGACACTCTAACTTTCTATGATTTGAACCTCTCCTGTGAGTTCAGTTTTAGATTCCGATGCTTCACGTCGGGTTTACTGTATCCCTTGGACCTTCTTATTGACGATGAAACACAGAAATTGCATCCGAAATTTATACAAACGGCACAATGCCGACTTATGTACAAGAGGACTGACACCGTAACTTTCGATGATTTGAACCTCTCCTGTGAGTCCAGTTTTAGATTCCTATGCTTCACTTCAGGTTTACTGTATCCCTTGGACCTTCTTATTGACGATGAAACACAGAAATTGCATCCAAATTTAATACAAAAGGCACAATGCCCACTTAAGTAGAAGAGGACTGACACTCTTACTTTCTATGATTTGAACCTCTCCTGTAAGTCCAGTTTTAGTTTCCTATGCTTCACTTCAGGTTTACAGTATCGCTTGGACCTTCTTATTGACGATGAAACACAGAAATTGCATCCGAATGTAATACAAAAGGCACAATGCCGACTTAAGTACAAGAGGACTGACATTCTAACTTTCAATGATTTGAACCTCTTCTGTGATTCCAGTTTTATATTCTGAGGCTTCACTTCAGGTTTACTGTATCCCTTGGACCTTCTTATTGACGATGAAACACAGAAATTGCATCCAAATTTAATACAAAAGGCACAATGCCGACTTAAGTACAAGAGGACTGACACTCTAACTTTCTATGATTTTAACCTCTCCTGTGAGTTCAGTTTTAGATTCCGATGCTTCACTTCGGGTTTACTGTATCCCTTGGACCTTCTTATTGTCGATGAAACACAGAAATTGCATCCGAATTTAATACAAAAGGCACAATGCCGACTTAAGTACAAGAGGACTGACACTCTAACTTTCTATGATTTGAACCTCTACTGTGAGTCCAGTTTTAGATTCCGATGCTTCACTTCAGGTTTACTGTATCCTTTGGACCTTCTTATCGACGATGAAACACAGAAATTGCATCCGAATTTAATACAAAAGGCACAATGCCGACATAAGTACAAGAGGACTGACACTCTAACATTCTATGATTTGAACCTCTTCTGCGATTCCAGTTTTAGATTCTGAGGCTTCACTTCAGGTTTACTGTATCCCTTGGTCCTTCTTATTGACGATGAAACACAGAAATTGCATCCGAATTTAATACGAAAGGCACAATGCCGACTTAGGTACAAGAGGAATGACACTCTTTCTTTCTATGATTTGAACCTCTCCTGTGAGTCCAGTTTTAGATTCCGATGCTTCACTTCAGGTTTACTGTATCGCTTGGACATTCTTATTGACGATGAAACACAGAAATTGCATCCGAATGTAATACAAAAGGCACAATGCCGACTTAAGTACAAGAGGACTGACTCTCTAACTTTCTATGATTTGAACCTCTTCTGTGAGTCCAGTTTTAGATTCTGAGGCTTCACTTCAGGTTTACTGTATCCCTTAGACCTTCTTATTGACGATGAAACACAGAAATTGCATCCGAATTTAATACGAAAGGCACAATGCCGACTTAAGTACATGAGGAATGACACTCTAACTTTCTATGATTTGAACCTCTCCTGTGAGTCCAGTTTTAGATTGCGATGCTTCACTTCAGGGTTACTGTATCCCTTGGACGTTCTTATTGACGATGAAACACAGAAATTGCATCCGAATTAAATACAAAAGGAACAATGCCGTCTTAAGTACAAGAGGACTGACACTCTAACTTTCTATGATTTGAACCTCTCCTGTGAGTTCAGTTTTAGATTCCGATGCTTCACGTCGGGTTTACAGTATCCCTTGGACCTTCTTATTGACGATGAAACACAGAAATTGCATCCAAATTTAATACAAAAGGCACAATGCCGACTTAAGTACAAGAGGACTGTCACTCTAACTTTCTATGATTTGAACCTCTCCTGTGAGTCCAGTTTTAGATTCCGATGTATCACTTCAGGTTTACTGTAACCCTTGGACCTTCTTATTGACGGTGAAACACAGAAATTTCATCCGAATTTAATACAAAAGGCACAATGCCGACTTAAGTACAAGAGGACTGACACTCTAACTTTCTACGATTTGAACCTCTCCTGTGAGTGCAGTTTTAGATTCCGATGCTTCACTTCATGTTTACTGTATCCCTTGGACCTTCTAATTGACGATGAAACACAGAAATTGCATCCGAATTTAATACAAAAGGCACAATGCTGACTTAAGTACAAGAGAACTGACATTCTAACGTTCTATGATTTGAACCTCTCCTGTGAGTCTAGTTTTAAATTCCGATGCTTCACTTCAGGTTTACTGTATCCCTTGGACCTTCTTATTGACGATGAAACACAGAAATTGCATCCGAATTTAATACAAAAGGCACAATGCCGACTTAAGTACAAGAGGACTGACACTCTAACTTTCTATGATTGGAACCTATCCTGTGAGTCCAGTTTGAGATTCCGATGCTACACTTCAGGTTTACTGTATCCCTTGGACCTTCTTATTGACGATGAAACACAGAAATTGCATCCAAACTCAATACAATAGGCACAATGCCGACTTAAGTACGAGAGGACTGACACTCTAAATTTCGATTATTTGAACCTCTACTGTGAGTCCAGTTTTAGATTCCGATACTTCACTTCAGGTTTACTGTATCCCTTGGACCTTCTTATTGACGATGAAACACAGAAATTGCATCCGAATTTAATACAACAGGCACAATGCCGACTTAAGTGCAAGAGGAATGACACTCTAACTTTCGATGATTTGAACCTCTCCTGTGAGTCCAGTTATAGATTCCTATGCTTCACTTCAGGTTTACTGTATCCCTAGGACCTTCTTATTGAAGATGAAACACAGAAATTGCATCCAAATTTAATACAAAAGGCACAATGCCCACTTAAGTACAAGAGGACTGACACTCTTACTTTCTATGATTTGAACCTCTCCTGTAAGTCCAGTTTTAGATTCCGATGCTTCACTTCAGGTTTACAGTATCGCTTGGACCTTCTTATTGACGATGAAACACAGAAATTGCATCCGAATTTAATACAAAAGGCACAATGCCGACTTAAGTACAAGAGGACTGACATTCTAACTTTCTATGATTTGAACCTCTTCTGTGATTCCAGTTTTATATTCTGAGGCTTCACTTCAGGTTTACTGTATCCCTTGGACCTTCTTATTGACGATGAAACACAGAAATTGCATCCGAATTTAATACGAAAGGCACAATGCCGACTTAGGTACAAGAGGAATGACACTCTTTCTTTCTATGATTTGAACCTCTCCTGTGAGTCCAGTTTTTGATTCCGATGCTTCACTTCAGGTTCACTGTATCCCTTGGACGTTCTTATTGACGATGAAACACAGAAATTGCATCCAAATTTAATACAAAAGGCACAATGCCGACTTGAGTACAAGTGGACTGACACTCTAACTTTCTACGATTTCAACCTCTCCTGTAAGTCCTGTTTTAGATTCCGATGCTTCACTTCAGGTTTACTGTATCGCTTGGACCTTCTTATTGACGATGAAACACAGTAATTGAATCCGAATTTAATACAAAATGGACAATGCCGACTTAAGTACAAGAGGACTGACACTCTAACTTTCTACGATTTGCACCTCTCCTGTGAGTGCAGTTTTAGATTTCGATGCTTGACTTCAGGTTAACTGTAACACTTGGACCTTCTTATTGACGATGAAACACAGAAATTGCATCCGAATTTAATACAAAAGGCACAATGCTGACTTAAGTACAAGAGGACTGACACTCTAACTTTACATTATTTGAACCTCTCCTGTGAGTCAAGTTTGAGATTCCGATGCTTCACTTCAGGTTTACTATATCCCTTGGACCTTCTTATTGACGATGAAACACAGAAATTGCATCCGAATTTAATAAAAAAGGCACAATGCCGACTTAAGTACAAGAGGACTGACACTCTATCTCTCTATGATTTGAACCTCTCCTGTGAGTCCAGTTTTAGATTCCGATGCTTCACTTCAGGTTTACTGTATCCCTTGGACCTTCTTATTGACGATGAAACACAGAAATTGCATCCAAATTCAATACAAAAGGCACAATGCCGACTTATGTACGAGAGGACTGACACTCTAAATTTCGATTATTTGAACCTCTCCTGTGAGTCTGGTTTTAGATTCCGATGCTTCACTTCAGGTTTACTGTATCCCTTGGACCTTCTTATTGACGATGAAACACAGAAATTGCATCCGAATTTAATACAACAGGCACAATGCCGACTTAAGTGCAAGAGGACTGACACTCTAATTTTCGATGATTTGAACTTCTCCTGTGAGTCCAGTTTTAGATTCCGATGCTTCACTTCAGGTTTACTGTATCCCTTGGACCTTCTTATTGACGATGAAACACAGAAATTGCATCCAAATTTAATACAAAAGGCACAATGCCGACTTAAGTACAAGAGGACTGTCACTCTAACTTTCTATGATTTGAACCTCTCCTGTGAGTCCAGTTTTAGATTCCGATGCTTCACTTCAGCTTTACTGTAACCCTTGGACCTTCTAATTGACGGTGAAACACAGAAATTTCATCCGAATTTAATACAAAAGGCACAATGCCGACTTAAGTACAAGAGGACTGACACTCTAACTTTCTACGATTTGAACCTCTCCTGTGAGTGCAGTTTTAGATTTCGATGCTTAACTTCAGGTTTACTGTAACCCTTGGACCTTCTTATTGACGATGAAACACAGAAATTGCATCCGAATTTAATACAAAAGGCACAATGCCGACTTAAGTACAAGAGGACTGTCACTCTAACTTTCTATGATTTGAACCTCTCCTGTGAGTCCAGTTTTAGATTCCGATGCTTCACTTCAGCTTTACTGTAACCCTTGGACCTTCTAATTGACGATGAAACACAGAAATTGCATCCGAATTTAATACAAAAGGCACAATGCTGATTTAAGTACAAGAGGACTGACACTCTAACTTTACATTATTTGAACCTCTCCTGTGAGTCAAGTTTGAGATTCCGATGCTTCACTTCAGGTTTACTATATCCCTTGGACCTTCTTATTGACGATGAAACACAGAAATTGCATCCGAATTTAATAAAAAAGGCACAATGCCGACTTAAGTACAAGAGGACTGACACTCTATCTCTCTATGATTTGAACCTCTCCTGTGAGTCCAGTTTTAGATTCCGATGCTTCACTTCAGGTTTACTGTATCCCTTGGACCTTCTTATTGACGATGAAACACAGAAATTGCATCCAAATTCAATACAAAAGGCACAATGCCGACTTATGTACGAGAGGACTGACACTCTAAATTTCGATTATTTGAACCTCTCCTGTGAGTCTGGTTTTAGATTCCGATGCTTCACTTCAGGTTTACTGTATCCCTTGGACCTTCTTATTGACGATGAAACACAGAAATTGCATCCGAATTTAATACAACAGGCACAATGCCGACTTAAGTGCAAGAGGACTGACACTCTAATTTTCGATGATTTGAACTTCTCCTGTGAGTCCAGTTTTAGATTCCGATGCTTCACTTCAGGTTTACTGTATCCCTTGGACCTTCTTATTGACGATGAAACACAGAAATTGCATCCAAATTTAATACAAAAGGCACAATGCCGACTTAAGTACAAGAGGACTGTCACTCTAACTTTCTATGATTTGAACCTCTCCTGTGAGTCCAGTTTTAGATTCCGATGCTTCACTTCAGCTTTACTGTAACCCTTGGACCTTCTAATTGACGGTGAAACACAGAAATTTCATCCGAATTTAATACAAAAGGCACAATGCCGACTTAAGTACAAGAGGACTGACACTCTAACCTTCTACGATTTGAACCTCTCCTGTGAGTGCAGTTTTAGATTTCGATGCTTAACTTCAGGTTTACTGTAACCCTTGGACCTTCTTATTGACGATGAAACACAGAAATTGCATCCGAATTTAATACAAAAGGCACAATGCCGACTTAAGTACAAGAGGACTGTCACTCTAACTTTCTATGATTTGAACCTCTCCTGTGAGTCCAGTTTTAGATTCCGATGCTTCACTTCAGGTTTACTATATCCCTTGGACCTTCTTATTGACGATGAAACACAGAAATTGCATGCGAATTTAATAAAAAAGGCACAATGCCGACTTAAGTACAAGAGGACTGACACTCTATCTCTCTATGATTTGAACCTCTCCTGTGAGTCCAGTTTTAGATTCCGATGCTTCACTTCAGGTTTACTGTATCCCTTGGACCTTCTTATTGACGATGAAACACAGAAATTGCATCCGAATTTAATACAAAAGGCACAATGCCGACTTAAGTACAAGAGGACTGACACTCTAACTTTCTATGATTGGAACCTATCCTGTGAGTCCAGTTTGAGATTCCGATGCTACACTTCAGGTTTACTGTATCCCTTGGACCTTCTTATTGACGATGAAACACAGAAATTGCATCCAAACTCAATACAATAGGCACAATGCCGACTTAAGTACGAGAGGACTGACACTCTAAATTTCGATGATTTGAACCTCTCCTGTGAGTCCAGTTATAGATTCCTATGCTTCACTTCAGGTTTACTGTATCCCTTGGACCTTCTTATTGACGATGAAACACAGAAATTGCATCCAAATTTAATACAAAAGGCACAATGCCCACTTAAGTACAAGAGGACTGACACTCTTACTTTCTATGATTTGAACCTCTCCTGTAAGTCCAGTTTTAGATTCCGATGCTTCACTTCAGGTTTACAGTATCGCTTGAACCTTCTTATTGACGATGAAACACAGAAATTGCATCCGAATTTAATACAAAAGGCACAATGCCGACTTAAGTACAAGAGGACTGACATTCTAACTTTCTATGATTTGAACCTCTTCTGTGATTCCAGTTTTATATTCTGAGGCTTCACTTCAGGTTTTCTGTATCCCTTGGACCTTCTTATTGACGATGAAACACAGAAATTGCATCCGAATTTAATACGAAAGGCACAATGCAGACTTAGGTACAAGAGGAATGACACTCTTTCTTTCTATGATTTGAACCTCTCCTGTGAGTCCAGTTTTTGATTCCGATGCTTCACTTCAGGTTCACTGTATCCCTTGGACGTTCTTATTGACGATGAAACACAGAAATTGCATCCAAATTTAATACAAAAGGCACAATGCCGACTTTAGTACAAGTGGACTGACACTCTAACTTTCTACGATTTCAACCTCTCCTGTAAGTCCTGTTTTAGATTCCGATGCTTCACTTCAGGTTTACTGTATCGCTTGGACCTTCTTATTGACGATGAAACACAGAAATTGAATCCGAATTTAATACAAAATGGACAATGCCGACTTAAGTACAAGAGGACTGACACTCTAACTTTCTACGATTTGCACCTCTCCTGTGAGTGCAGTTTTAGATTTCGATGCTTGACTTCAGGTTAACTGTAACACTTGGACCTTCTTATTGACGATGAAACACAGAAATTGCATCCGAATTTAATACAAAAGGCACAATGCTGACTTAAGTACAAGAGGACTGACACTCTAACTTTACATTATTTGAACCTCTCCAGTGAGTCAAGTTTGAGATTCCGATGCTTCACTTCAGGTTTACTATATCCCTTGGACCTTCTTATTGACGATGAAACACAGAAATTGCATCCGAATTTAATAAAAAAGGCACAATGCCGACTTAAGTACAAGAGGACTGACACTCTATCTCTCTATGATTTGAACCTCTCCTGTGAGTCCAGTTTTAGATTCCGATGCTTCACTTCAGGTTTACTGTATCCCTTGGACCTTCTTATTGACGATGAAACACAGAAATTGCATCCAAATTCAATACAAAAGGCACAATGCCGACTTATGTACGAGAGGACTGACACTCTAAATTTCGATTATTTGAACCTCTCCTGTGAGTCTGGTTTTAGATTCCGATGCTTCACTTCAGGTTTACTGTATCCCTTGGACCTTCTTATTGACGATGAAACACAGAAATTGCATCCGAATTTAATACAACAGGCACAATGCCGACTTAAGTGCAAGAGGACTGACACTCTAATTTTCGATGATTTGAACTTCTCCTGTGAGTCCAGTTTTAGATTCCGATTCTTCACTTCAGGTTTACTGTATCCCTTGGACCTTCTTATTGACAATGAAACACAGAAATTGCATCCAAATTTAATACAAAAGGCACAATGCCGACTTAAGTACAAGAGGACTGTCACTCTAACTTTCTATGATTTGAACCTCTCCTGTGAGTCCAGTTTTAGATTCCGATGCTTCACTTCAGCTTTACTGTAACCCTTGGACCTTCTAATTGACGGTGAAACACAGAAATTTCATCCGAATTTAATACAAAAGGCACAATGCCGACTTAAGTACAAGAGGACTGACACTCTAACTTTCTACGATTTGAACCTCTCCTGTGAGTGCAGTTTTAGATTTCGATGCTTAACTTCAGGTTTACTGTAACCCTTGGACCTTCTTATTGACGATGAAACACAGAAATTGCATCCGAATTTAATACAAAAGGCACAATGCTGACTTAAGTACTTGAGGACTGACACTTTATCTTTATATGATTTGACCCTCCCCTGTGAGACCAGTTTGAGATTCCGATGCCTCACTTCAGTTTTACTGTAACCCTTGGGCCTTTTTATTGACGATGAAACACAGAAATTGCATCCGAATTTAACACAAAAGGCACAATGCCGACTTAAGTACAAGAGGACTGACACTCTAACTTTCTATGATTTGAACCTCTTCTGTGAGTCCAGTTTTAGAATCTGATGCTTCACTTCAGGTATACTGTATCCCTTGGACCTTCTTATTGACGATGAAACACAGAAATTGCATCCGAATTTAATACGAAAGGCACAGTGCCTACTTAAGTACATGAGGAATGACACTCTAACTTTCTATGATTTGAAACTCTCCCGTGAGTCTAGTTTTAGATTCCGATGCTTCACTTCAGGTTTACTGTATCCCTTGGACGTTCTTATTGACGATGAAAAACAGAAATTGCATCCGAATTTAATACCAAAGGCACAATGCCGACTTAAGTACAAGAGGACTGACACCGTAACTTTCGATGATTTGAACCTCTCCTGTGAGTCCAGTTTTAGATTCCGATGCTTCACTTCAGGTATACTGTATCCCTTGGACCTGCTTATTGACGATGAAACACAGAAATTGCATCCAAATTCAATACAAAAGGCACAATGCCGACTTAAGTACGATAGGACTGACACTCTAAATTTCGATTATTTGTACCTCTCCTGTATGTCCAGTTTTAGATTCCGATGCTTCACTTCAGGTTTACTGTATCCCTTGGACCTTCTGATTGACGATGAAACACAGAAATTGCATCCGAATTTAATACAACAGGCACAATGCCGACTTAAGTACAAGAGGACTGACACTCTAACTTTCGATGATTTGAACTTCTCCTGTGAATCCAGTTTTAGTTTCCGATGTTTCACTTCAGGTTTACTGTATCCCTTGGACCTTCTTATTGATGATGAAACACAGCAATTGCATCCGAATTTAATACAAAAGGCACAATTCTGACTTACGTACAAGTGGACTGACACTCTAACTCTCTATGACTTGAACCTCTCCTGTGAGTCCAGATTTAGATTCCGATGCTTCGCTTCAGGTTTACTGTATCCCTTGGACCTTCTTATAGACGATGAAACACAGAAATTGCATCCGAATTTAATGCAAAAGGCACAATGCCGACTTAAGTACAAGAGGACTGACACTCTAACTTTCGATGATTTGAACCTCTCCTGTGAGTCCAGTTTGAGATTCCGATGCTTCACTTCAGGTTTACTGTATCCCTTGGACCTTCTTATTGACGATGAAACACAGAAATTGCATCCGAATTTAATACAACAGGCACAATGCCGACTTAAGTGCAAGAGGACTGACACTCTAACTTCCGATGATTTGAACTTCTCCTGTGAGTCCAGTTTTAGATTCCGATGCTTCACTTCAGGTTTACTGTATCCCTTGGACCTTCTTATTGACGATGAAACACAGAAATTGCATCCAAATTTAATACAAAAGGCACAATGCCCACATAAGTACAAGTGGACTGACACTCTAATTTTCTATGATTTGAACCTCTCCTGTAAGTCAATTTTTAGAATCCGATGCTTCACTTCAGGTTTACTGTATCGCTTGGACCTTCTTATTGACGATGAAACACAGAATTTGCATCCGAATTTAATACAAACGGCACAATGCCGACTTAAGTACAAAAGGACTGACACTCTAACTTTCTATGATTTGAACCTCTTCTGTGAGTCCAGTTTTAGATTCTGAGGCTTCACTTCAGGTTTACTGTATCCCTTGGACCTTCTTATTGACGATGAAACACAGAAATTGCATCCGAATTTAATACGAAAGGCACAATGTCGACTTAAGTACAAGAGGAATGACACTCTAACTTTCTATGATTTGAACCTCTCCTGTGAGTCCAGTTTTAGATTGCGTTGCTTCACTTCAGGGTTACTGTATCCCTTGGACGTTCTGATTGACGATGAAACACAGAAATTGCATCCGAATAAAATACAAAAGGAACAATGTCGGCTTAAGTACAAGAGGACTGACACTCTAACTTTCTATGATTTGAACCTCTCCTGTGAATTCAGTTTTAGATTCCGATGCTTCACGTCGGGTTTACTGTATCCCTTGGACGTTCTTATTGACGATGAAACACAGAAATTGCATCCGAATTTAATACAAAAGGCACAATTCTGACTTACGTACAAGTGGACTGACACTCTAACTCTCTATGACTTGAACCTCTCCTGTGAGTCCAGTTTTAGATTCCGATGCTTCGCTTCAGCTTGGAACTTCTTATTGACGATGAAACACAGAAATAGCATCCGAATTTAATGCAAAAGGCACAATGCCGACTTAAGTACAAGAGGACTGACACTCTAACTTTCGATGATTTGAACCTCTCCTGTGAGTCCAGTTTGAGATTCCGATGCTTCACTTCAGGTTTACTGTATCCCTTGGACCTTCTTATTGATGATGAAACACAGAAATTGCATCCGAATTTAATAAAAAAGGCACAATGCCGACTTAAGTACAAGAGGACTGACACTCTAACTCTCTATGATTTGAACCTCTCCTGTGAGTCCAGTTTTAGATTCCGATGCTTCACTTCAGGTTTACTGTATCGCTTGGACCTTCTTATTGACGAGAAACACAGAAATAGCATCCAAATTCAATACAAAAGGCACAATGCCGACTTAAGTACAAGAGGACTGACACTCTAACTTTCGATTATTTGAACTTCTCCTGTGAGTCCGGTTTTAGATTCCGATGCTTCACTTCAGGTTTACTGTATCCCTTGGACCTTCTTATTGACGATGAAACACAGAAATTGCATCCGAATTTAATACAACAGGCACAATGCCGACTTAAGTGCAAGAGGACTGACACTCTAACTTTCGATGATTTGAACTTCTCCTGTGAGTCCAGTTTTAGATTCCGATGCTTCACTTCAGGTTTACTGTATCCCTTGGACCCTCTAATTGACGATGAAACCCAGAAATTGCATCCAAATTTAATACAAAAGGCACAATGCCCACTTAAGTAGAAGTGGACTGACACTCTCATTTTCTATGATTTGAACCTCTCCTGTAAGTCAATTTTTAGATTCCGATGCTTCACTTCAGGTTTACTGTATCGCTTGGACCTTCTGATTGACGATGAAACACAGAAATTGCATCCGAATTTAATACAAACGGCACAATGCCGACTTAAGTACAAGAGGACTGACACTCTAACTTTCTATGATTTGAACCTCTTCTGTGAGTCCAATTTTAGATTCTGAGGCTTCACTTCAGGTTTACTGTATCCCTTAGACCTTCTTATTGACGATGAAACACAGAAATTGCATCCGAATTTAATACGAAAGGCACAATGCCGACTTAAGTACAAGAGGACTGACACTCTAACTTTCTATGATTTGAACCTCTTCTGTGAGTCCAATTTTAGATTCTGAGGCTTCACTTCAGGTTTACTGTATCCCTTAGACCTTCTTATTGACGATGAAACACAGAAATTGCATCCGAATTTAATACGAAAGGCACAATGCCGACTTAAGTACAAGAGGAATGACACTCTAACTCTCTATGATTTGAACCTCTCCTGTGAGTCCAGTTTTAGATTCCGATGCTTCACTTCAGGTTTACTGTATCGCTTGGACCTTCTTATTGACGAGAAACACAGAAATAGCATCCAAATTCAATACAAAAGGCACAATGCCGACTTAAGTACAAGAGGACTGACACTCTAACTTTCTACGATTTGCACCTCTCCTGTGAGTGCAGTTTTAGATTTCGATGCTTGACTTCAGGTTAACTGTAACACTTGGACCTTCTTATTGACGATGAAACACAGAAATTGCATCCGAATTTAATACAAAAGGCACAATGCTGACTTAAGTACAAGAGGACTGACACTCTAACTTTACATTATTTGAACCTCTCCAGTGAGTCAAGTTTGAGATTCCGATGCTTCACTTCAGGTTTACTATATCCCTTGGACCTTCTTATTGACGATGAAACACAGAAATTGCATCCGAATTTAATAAAAAAGGCACAATGCCGACTTAAGTACAAGAGGACTGACACTCTATCTCTCTATGATTTGAACCTCTCCTGTGAGTCCAGTTTTAGATTCCGATGCTTCACTTCAGGTTTACTGTATCCCTTGGACCTTCTTATTGACGATGAAACACAGAAATTGCATCCAAATTCAATACAAAAGGCACAATGCCGACTTATGTACGAGAGGACTGACACTCTAAATTTCGATTATTTGAACCTCTCCTGTGAGTCTGGTTTTAGATTCCGATGCTTCACTTCAGGTTTACTGTATCCCTTGGACCTTCTTATTGACGATGAAACACAGAAATTGCATCCGAATTTAATACAACAGGCACAATGCCGACTTAAGTGCAAGAGGACTGACACTCTAATTTTCGATGATTTGAACTTCTCCTGTGAGTCCAGTTTTAGATTCCGATTCTTCACTTCAGGTTTACTGTATCCCTTGGACCTTCTTATTGACAATGAAACACAGAAATTGCATCCAAATTTAATACAAAAGGCACAATGCCGACTTAAGTACAAGAGGACTGTCACTCTAACTTTCTATGATTTGAACCTCTCCTGTGAGTCCAGTTTTAGATTCCGATGCTTCACTTCAGCTTTACTGTAACCCTTGGACCTTCTAATTGACGGTGAAACACAGAAATTTCATCCGAATTTAATACAAAAGGCACAATGCCGACTTAAGTACAAGAGGACTGACACTCTAACTTTCTACGATTTGAACCTCTCCTGTGAGTGCAGTTTTAGATTTCGATGCTTAACTTCAGGTTTACTGTAACCCTTGGACCTTCTTATTGACGATGAAACACAGAAATTGCATCCGAATTTAATACAAAAGGCACAATGCTGACTTAAGTACTTGAGGACTGACACTTTATCTTTATATGATTTGACCCTCCCCTGTGAGACCAGTTTGAGATTCCGATGCCTCACTTCAGTTTTACTGTAACCCTTGGGCCTTTTTATTGACGATGAAACACAGAAATTGCATCCGAATTTAACACAAAAGGCACAATGCCGACTTAAGTACAAGAGGACTGACACTCTAACTTTCTATGATTTGAACCTCTTCTGTGAGTCCAGTTTTAGAATCTGATGCTTCACTTCAGGTATACTGTATCCCTTGGACCTTCTTATTGACGATGAAACACAGAAATTGCATCCGAATTTAATACGAAAGGCACAGTGCCTACTTAAGTACATGAGGAATGACACTCTAACTTTCTATGATTTGAAACTCTCCCGTGAGTCTAGTTTTAGATTCCGATGCTTCACTTCAGGTTTACTGTATCCCTTGGACGTTCTTATTGACGATGAAAAACAGAAATTGCATCCGAATTTAATACCAAAGGCACAATGCCGACTTAAGTACAAGAGGACTGACACCGTAACTTTCGATGATTTGAACCTCTCCTGTGAGTCCAGTTTTAGATTCCGATGCTTCACTTCAGGTATACTGTATCCCTTGGACCTGCTTATTGACGATGAAACACAGAAATTGCATCCAAATTCAATACAAAAGGCACAATGCCGACTTAAGTACGATAGGACTGACACTCTAAATTTCGATTATTTGTACCTCTCCTGTATGTCCAGTTTTAGATTCCGATGCTTCACTTCAGGTTTACTGTATCCCTTGGACCTTCTGATTGACGATGAAACACAGAAATTGCATCCGAATTTAATACAACAGGCACAATGCCGACTTAAGTACAAGAGGACTGACACTCTAACTTTCGATGATTTGAACTTCTCCTGTGAATCCAGTTTTAGTTTCCGATGTTTCACTTCAGGTTTACTGTATCCCTTGGACCTTCTTATTGATGATGAAACACAGCAATTGCATCCGAATTTAATACAAAAGGCACAATTCTGACTTACGTACAAGTGGACTGACACTCTAACTCTCTATGACTTGAACCTCTCCTGTGAGTCCAGATTTAGATTCCGATGCTTCGCTTCAGGTTTACTGTATCCCTTGGACCTTCTTATAGACGATGAAACACAGAAATTGCATCCGAATTTAATGCAAAAGGCACAATGCCGACTTAAGTACAAGAGGACTGACACTCTAACTTTCGATGATTTGAACCTCTCCTGTGAGTCCAGTTTGAGATTCCGATGCTTCACTTCAGGTTTACTGTATCCCTTGGACCTTCTTATTGACGATGAAACACAGAAATTGCATCCGAATTTAATACAACAGGCACAATGCCGACTTAAGTGCAAGAGGACTGACACTCTAACTTCCGATGATTTGAACTTCTCCTGTGAGTCCAGTTTTAGATTCCGATGCTTCACTTCAGGTTTACTGTATCCCTTGGACCTTCTTATTGACGATGAAACACAGAAATTGCATCCAAATTTAATACAAAAGGCACAATGCCCACATAAGTACAAGTGGACTGACACTCTAATTTTCTATGATTTGAACCTCTCCTGTAAGTCAATTTTTAGAATCCGATGCTTCACTTCAGGTTTACTGTATCGCTTGGACCTTCTTATTGACGATGAAACACAGAATTTGCATCCGAATTTAATACAAACGGCACAATGCCGACTTAAGTACAAAAGGACTGACACTCTAACTTTCTATGATTTGAACCTCTTCTGTGAGTCCAGTTTTAGATTCTGAGGCTTCACTTCAGGTTTACTGTATCCCTTGGACCTTCTTATTGACGATGAAACACAGAAATTGCATCCGAATTTAATACGAAAGGCACAATGTCGACTTAAGTACAAGAGGAATGACACTCTAACTTTCTATGATTTGAACCTCTCCTGTGAGTCCAGTTTTAGATTGCGTTGCTTCACTTCAGGGTTACTGTATCCCTTGGACGTTCTGATTGACGATGAAACACAGAAATTGCATCCGAATAAAATACAAAAGGAACAATGTCGGCTTAAGTACAAGAGGACTGACACTCTAACTTTCTATGATTTGAACCTCTCCTGTGAATTCAGTTTTAGATTCCGATGCTTCACGTCGGGTTTACTGTATCCCTTGGACGTTCTTATTGACGATGAAACACAGAAATTGCATCCGAATTTAATACAAAAGGCACAATTCTGACTTACGTACAAGTGGACTGACACTCTAACTCTCTATGACTTGAACCTCTCCTGTGAGTCCAGTTTTAGATTCCGATGCTTCGCTTCAGCTTGGAACTTCTTATTGACGATGAAACACAGAAATAGCATCCGAATTTAATGCAAAAGGCACAATGCCGACTTAAGTACAAGAGGACTGACACTCTAACTTTCGATGATTTGAACCTCTCCTGTGAGTCCAGTTTGAGATTCCGATGCTTCACTTCAGGTTTACTGTATCCCTTGGACCTTCTTATTGATGATGAAACACAGAAATTGCATCCGAATTTAATAAAAAAGGCACAATGCCGACTTAAGTACAAGAGGACTGACACTCTAACTCTCTATGATTTGAACCTCTCCTGTGAGTCCAGTTTTAGATTCCGATGCTTCACTTCAGGTTTACTGTATCGCTTGGACCTTCTTATTGACGAGAAACACAGAAATAGCATCCAAATTCAATACAAAAGGCACAATGCCGACTTAAGTACAAGAGGACTGACACTCTAACTTTCGATTATTTGAACTTCTCCTGTGAGTCCGGTTTTAGATTCCGATGCTTCACTTCAGGTTTACTGTATCCCTTGGACCTTCTTATTGACGATGAAACACAGAAATTGCATCCGAATTTAATACAACAGGCACAATGCCGACTTAAGTGCAAGAGGACTGACACTCTAACTTTCGATGATTTGAACTTCTCCTGTGAGTCCAGTTTTAGATTCCGATGCTTCACTTCAGGTTTACTGTATCCCTTGGACCCTCTAATTGACGATGAAACCCAGAAATTGCATCCAAATTTAATACAAAAGGCACAATGCCCACTTAAGTAGAAGTGGACTGACACTCTCATTTTCTATGATTTGAACCTCTCCTGTAAGTCAATTTTTAGATTCCGATGCTTCACTTCAGGTTTACTGTATCGCTTGGACCTTCTGATTGACGATGAAACACAGAAATTGCATCCGAATTTAATACAAACGGCACAATGCCGACTTAAGTACAAGAGGACTGACACTCTAACTTTCTATGATTTGAACCTCTTCTGTGAGTCCAATTTTAGATTCTGAGGCTTCACTTCAGGTTTACTGTATCCCTTAGACCTTCTTATTGACGATGAAACACAGAAATTGCATCCGAATTTAATACGAAAGGCACAATGCCGACTTAAGTACAAGAGGAATGACACTCTAACTTTCTATGATTTGAACCTCTTCTGCGAGTCCAGTTTTAGATTCTGATGCTTCACTTCAGGTTTACTGTATCCCTTGGACCTTCTTATTGACGATGAAACACAGAAATTGCATCCGAATTTAATACGAAGGGCACAGTGCCTACTTAAGTATATGAGGAATGACACTCTAACTTACTATGATTTGAAACTCTCCCCTGAGTCCAGTTTTTGATTCCGATGCTTCACTTCAGGTTTACTGTATCCCTTGGACGTTCTTATTGACGATGAAAAACAGAAATTGCATCCGAATAAAATACAAAAGGCACAATGCCGCCTTAAGTACAAGATGACTGACACTCTAACTCTCTATGATTTGAACCTCTACTGTGAATCCAGTTTTAGATTCCGATGCTTCACTTCAGGTTTACTGTATCCCTTGGACCTTCTTATTGACGATGAAACACAGAAATTGCATCCAAATTTAATACAAAAGGCACAATGCCGACTTAAGTTCAAGAGGACTGTCACTCTACCTTTCTATGCTTAGTACCTCTCCTGTAAGTCCAGTTTTAGATTCCGATGCTTCACTTCAGGTTTACTGTAACCCTTGGACCTTTTTATTGACGGTGAAACACAGAAATTTCATTCGAATTTAACACAAAAGGCACAATGCCGACTTAAGTACAAGAGGACTGACACTCTAACTTTATATGATGTGAACCTCCCCTGTGAGTCCAGTTTGAGATTCCGATGCTTCTTTTCAGGTTTACTGTATCCCTTGGACCTTCTTATTGACGATGAAACACAGAAATTGCATCCGAATTTAACACAAAAGGCACAATGCCGACTTAAGTACAAGAGGACTGACACTCTAACTTTCTATGATTTGAACCTCTTCTGCGAGTCCAGTTTTAGATTCTGATGCTTCACTTCAGGTTTACTGTATCCCTTGGACCTTCTTATTGACGATGAAACACAGAAATTGCATCCGAATTTAATACGAAAGGCACAGTGCCTACTTAAGTATATGAGGAATGACACTCTAACTTTCTATGATTTGAAACTCTCCCGTGAGTCCAGTTTTTGATTCCGATGCTTCACTTCAGGTTTACTGTATCCCTTGGACGTTCTTATTGACGATGAAAAACAGGAATTGCATCCGAATAAAATACAAAAGGCACAATGCCGCCTTAAGTACAAGATGACTGACACTCTAACTCTCTATGATTTGAACCTCTACTGTGAATCCAGTTTTAGATTCCGATGCTTCATTTCAGGTTTACTGTATCCCTTGGACCTTCTTATTGACGATGAAACACAGAAATTGCATCCGAATTTAATACAAAAGGCACAATGCCGACTTCAGTACTAGCGGACTGTCACTCTAACTTTCTATGATTTGAACCTCTCCTGTGAGTCCAGTTTTAGATTCTGATGCTTCACTTCATGTTTACTGTATCCCTTGGACCTTCTAATTGACGATGAAACACAGAAATTGCATCCGAATTTAATACCAAAGGCACAATGCCGACTTAAGTACAAGAGAACTGACACTCTATTATACTATGATTTGAACCTCTCTTGTGAGTCCAGTTTTAGATTCCGATGCTTCACTTCAGGTTTACTGTATCCCTTGGACCTTCTTATTGACGATGAAACACAGAAATTGCATCCGAATTTAATACAAAAGGCACAATGCCGACTTAAGTACAAGAGGACTGACACCGTAAATTTCGATGATTTGAACCTCTCCTGTGAGTCCAGTTTTAGATTCCGATGCTTCACTTCAGGTTTACTGTATCCCTTGGACCTTCTTATTGACGATGAAACACAGAAATTGCATCCGAATTTAATGCAAAAGGCACAATGCCGACTTAAGTACAAGAGGACTGACACTCTAACTTTCTATGATTTGAACCTCTCCTGTGAGTCCAGTTTCAGATTCCGATGCTTCACTTCAGGTTTACTGTAACCCTTGGACCTTCTTATTGACGGTGAAACACAGAAATTGCATCCGAATTTAATACAAAAGGCACAATGCCGACTTAAGTACAAGAGGACTGACACTCTAACTTTCTACGATTAGAACCTCGCCTGTGAATGCAGTTTCAGATTTCGATGCTTGCTTCAGGTTTACTGTAACCCTTGGATTTTCTTATTGTCGATGAAACACAGAAATTGCATCCGAATGTAATACAAAAGGCACAATGCTGACTTAAGTACAAGAGGACTGACACTCTAACTTTATATGATTTGTACCTCCCCTGTGAGTCCAGTTTGAGATTCCGATGCTTCACTTCAGGTTTACTGTATCCCTTGGACCTTCTTATTGTCGATGAAACACAGAAATTGCATCCGAATTTAATACAAAAGGCACAATGCCGACTTAAGTACAAGAGGACTGACACTCTAACTTTCTATGATTTGAACCACTACTGTGAGTCCAGTTTTAGATTCCGATTCTTCACTTCTGGTTTACTGTATCCTTTGGACCTTCTTATTGACGATGAAACACAGAAATTGCATCCGAATTTAATACAAAAGGCACAATGCCGACTTAAGTACAAGAGGACTGACACTCTACCATTCTATGATTTGAACCTCTTCTGTGACTCCAGTTTTAGATTCTGAGGCTTCACTTCAGGTTTACTGTATCCCTTGGACCTTCTTATTCACGATGAAACACAGAAATTGCATCCGAATTTAATACGAAAGGCACAATGCCGACTTAGGTACAAGAGGAGTGACACTCTAACTTTCTATGATTTGAACCTCTCCTGTGAGTCCAGTTTTAGATTCCGATGCTTCACTTCAGGTTCACTGTATCCCTTGGACCTTCTTATTGACGATGAAACACAGAAATTGCATCCGAATTTAACACAAAAGGCACAATGCCGACTTAAGTACAAGAGGACTGACACTCTAACTTTCTATGATTTGAACCTCTTCTGCGAGTCCAGTTTTAGATTCTGATGCTTCACTTCAGGTTTACTGTATCCCTTGGACCTTCTTATTGACGATGAAACACAGAAATTGCATCCGAATTTAATACGAAAGGCACAGTGCCTACTTAAGTATATGAGGAATGACACTCTAACTTTCTATGATTTGAAACTCTCCCGTGAGTCCAGTTTTTGATTCCGATGCTTCACTTCAGGTTTACTGTATCCCTTGGACGTTCTTATTGACGATGAAAAACAGAAATTGCATTAGAATAAAATACAAAAGGCACAATGCCGCCTTAAGTACAAGATGACTGACACTCTAATTCTCTATGATTTGAACCTCTACTGTGAATCCAGTTTTAGATTCCGATGCTTCACTTCAGGTTTACTGTATCCCTTGGACCTTCTTATTGACGATGAAACACAGAATTTGCATCCGAATTTAATTCAAAAGGCACAATGCCGACTTAAGTACTAGCGGACTGTCACTCTAACTTTCTATGATTTGAACCTCTCCTGTGAGTCCAGTTTTAGATTCTGATGCTTCACTTCATGTTTACTGTATCCCTTGGACCTTCTAATTGGCGATGAAACACAGAAATTGCATCCGAATTTAATACCAAAGGCACAATGCCGACTTAAGTACAAGAGAACTGACACTCTATTATTCTATGATTTGAACCTCTCTTGTGAGTCCAGTTTTAGATTCCGATGCTTCACTTCAGGTTTACTGTATCCCTTGGACCTTCTTATTGACGATGAAACACAGAAATTGCATCCGAATTTAATACAAAAGGCACAATGCCGACTTAAGTACAAGAGGACTGACACCGTAACTTTCGATGATTTGAACCTCTCCTGTGAGTCCAGTTTTAGATTCCGATGCTTCACTTCAGGTTTACTGTATCCCTTGGACCTTCTTATTGACGATGAAACACAGAAATTGCATCCGAATTTAATGCAAAAGGCACAATGCCGACTTAAGTACAAGAGGACTGACACTCTAACTTTCGATGATTTGAACCTCTCCTGTGAGTCCAGTTTCAGATTCCGATGCTTCACTTCAGGTTTACTGTAACCCTTGGACCTTCTTATTGACGGTGAAACACAGAAATTGCATCCGAATTTAATACAAAAGGCACAAAGCCGACTTAAGTACAAGAGGACTGACACTCTAACTTTCTACGATTAGAACCTCGCCTGTGAATGCAGTTTCAGATTTCGATGCTTGCTTCAGGATTACTGTAACCCTTGGATTTTCTTATTGACGATGAAACACAGAAATTGCATCCGAATTTAATACAAAAGGCACAATGCTGACTTAAGTACAAGAGGACTGACACTCTAACTTTATATGATTTGTACCTCCCCTGTGAGTCCAGTTTGAGATTCCGATGCTTCACTTCAGGTTTACTGTATCCCTTGGACCTTCTTATTGTCGATGAAACACAGAAATTGCATCCGAATTTAATACAAAAGGCACAATGCCGACTTAAGTACAAGAGGACTGACACTCTAACTTTCTATGATTTGAACCTCTTCTGTGACTCCAGTTTTAGATTCTGAGGCTTCACTTCAGGTTTACTGTATCCCTTGGACCTTCTTATTCACGATGAAACACAGAAATTGCATCCGAATTTAATACGAAAGGCACAATGCCGACTTAGGTACAAGAGGAGTGACACTCTAACTTTCTATGATTTGAACCTCTCCTGTGAGTCCAGTTTTAGATTCCGATGCTTCACTTCAGGTTCACTGTATCCCTTGGACCTTCTTATTGTCGATGAAACACAGAAATTGCATCCGAATTTAATACGAAAGGCACAATGCCGACTTAGGTACAAAAGGACTGACACTCTAACTCTCTATGATTTGAACCTCTCCTGTGAGTCCAGTTTTAGATTCCGATGCTTCACTTCAGGTTTACTGTATCCCTTGGACCTTCTTATTGACGATGAAACACAGAAATTGCATCCAAATTCAATACAAAAGGCACAATGCCGACTTAAGTACGAGAGGACTGACACTCTAAATTTCGATTATTTGAACCTCTCCTGTGAGTCTGGTTTTAGATTCCGATGCTTCACTTCAGGTTTACTGTATCCCTTGGACCTTCTTATTGACGATGAAACACAGAAATTGCATCCAAATTTAATACAAAAGGCACAATGCCCACTTAAGTACAAGTGGACTGACACTCTAATTTTCTATGATTTGAACCTCTCCTGTAAGTCCATTTTTAGATTCCGATGCTTCACTTCAGGTTTTCTGTATCGCTTGGACCTTCTTATTGACGATGAAACACGGAAATTGCATCCGAATTTAATACAAAAGGCACTATGCCGACTTAAGTACAAGAGGACTGACACTCTAACTTTCTATGATTTGAACCTCTTCTGTGAGACCGGTTTTAGATTCTGAGGCTTCACTTCAGGTTTACTGTAATCCTTGGTCCGTCTTATTGACGATTAAACACAGAAATTGCATCCGAATTTAATACAAAAGGCACAATGCTGACTTAAGTACAAGAGGACTGACACTCTAACTTTATATGATTTGTACCTCCCCTGTGAGTCCAGTTTGAGATTCCGATGCTTCACTTCAGGTTTACTGTATCCCTTGGACATTCTTATTGACGATGAAACACACAAATTGTAACCGAATTTAATACAAATGGCACAATGCCGACTTAAGTACAAGAGGACTGACACTCTAACTTTCTATGATTTGAACCTCTACTGTGAGTCCAGTTTTAGATTCCGATTCTTCACTTCAGGTTTACTGTATCCTTTGGACCTTCTTATTGACGATGAAACACAGAAATTGCATCCGAATTTAATACAAAAGGCACAATGCCGACTTAAGTACAAGGGGACTGACACCCTAACATTCTATGATTTGAACCTCTTCTGTGACTCCAGTTTTAGATTCTGAGGCTTCACTTCAGGTTTACTGTATCCCTTGGACCTTCTTATTCACGATGAAACACAGAAATTGCATCCGAATTTAATACGAAAGGCACAATGCCGACTTAGGTACAAGAGGAGTGACACTCTAACTTTCTATGATTTGAACCTCTCCTGTGAGTCCAGTTTTAGATTCCGATGCTTCACTTCAGGTTTTCTGTATCGCTTGGACCTTCTTATTGACGATGAAACACAGAAATTGCATCCGAATTTAATACAAAAGGCACTATGCCGACTTAAGTACAAGAGGACTGACACTCTAACTTTCTATGATTTGAACCTCTTCTGTGAGTCCGGTTTTAGATTCTGAGGCTTCACTTCAGGTTTACTGTATCCCTTGGACCTTCTTATTGACGATGAAACACAGAAATTGCATCCGAATTTAATACGAAAGGCACAATGCCGACTTAAATACAAGAGGAATGACACTCTAACTTTCTATGATTTGAACCTCTTTTGTGAGTCCGGTTTTAGATTCTGAGGCTTCACTTCAGGTTTACTGTAATCCTTGGACCGTCTTATTGACGATTAAACACAGAAATTGCATCCGAATTTAATACAAAAGGCACAATGCTGACTTTAGTACAAGAGGACTGACACTCTAACTTTATATGATTTGTACCTCCCCTGTGAGTCCAGTTTGAGATTCCGATGCTTCACTTCAGGTTTACTGTATCCCTTGGACATTCTTATTGACGATGAAACACAGAAATTGCAACCGAATTTAATACAAAAGGCACAATGCCGACTTAAGTACAAGAGGACTGACACTCTAACTTTCTATGATTTGAACCTCTACTGTGAGTCCAGTTTTAGATTCCGATTCTTCACTTCAGGTTTACTGTATCCTTTGGACCTTCTTATTGACGATGAAACACAGAAATTGCATCCGAATTTAATACAAAAGGCACAATGCCGACTTAAGTACAAGGGGACTGACACCCTAACATTCTATGATTTGAACCTCTTCTGTGACTCCAGTTTTAGATTCTGAGGCTTCACTTCAGGTTTACTGTATCCCTTGGACCTTCTTATTCACGATGAAACACAGAAATTGCATCCGAATTTAATATGAAAGGCACAATGCCGACTTAGGTACAAGAGGAGTGACACTCTAACTTTCTATGATTTGAACCTCTCCTGTGAGTCCAGTTTTAGATTCCGATGCTTCACTTCAGGTTCACTGTATCCCTTGGACCTTCTTATTGTCGATGAAACACAGAAATTGCATCCGAATTTAATACGAAAGGCACAATGCCGACTTAGGTACAAAAGGACTGACACTCTAACTCTCTATGATTTGAACCTCTCCTGTGAGTCCAGTTTTAGATTCCGATGCTTCGCTTCAGGTTTACTGTATCCCTTGGACCTTCTTATTGACGATGAAACACAGAAATTGCATCCAAATTCAATACAAAAGGCACAATGCCGACTTAAGTACGAGAGGACTGACACTCTAAATTTCGCATATTTGAACCTCTCCTGTGAGTCCGGTTTTAGATTCCGATGCTTCACTTCAGGTTTACTGTATCCCTTGGACCTTATTATTGACGATGAAACACAGAAATTGCATCCGAATTGAATACAACAGGCACAATGCCGACTTAAGTGCAAGAGGACTGACACTCTAACTTTCGATGATTTGAACTTCTCCTGTGAGTCCAGTTTTAGATTCCGATGCTTCACTTCAGGTTTACTGTATCCCTTGGACCTTCTTATTGACGATGAAACACAGAAATTGCATCCAAATTTAATACAAAAGGCACAATGCCCACTTAAGTACAAGTGGACTGACACTCTAATTTTCTATGATTTGAACCTCTCCTGTGAGTCCATTTTTAGATTCCGTTGCTTCACTTCAGGTTTTCTGTATCGCTTGGACCTTCTTATTGACGATGAAACACAGAAATTGCATCCGAATTTAATACAAAAGGCACAATGCCGACTTAAGTACAAGAGGACTGACACTCTAACTTTCAATGATTTGAACCTCTCCTGTGAGTGCAGTTTTAGATTTCGATGTTTAATTTCAGGTTTACTGTAACCCTTGGACCTTCTTATTGACGATGAAACACAGAAATTGCATCCGAATTTAATACAAAAGGCACAATGCTGACTTAAGTACAAGAGGACTGACACTCTAACTTTAAATGATTTGAACCTCCCCTGTGAGTCCAGTTTGAGATTCCGATGCTTCACTTCAGGTTTACTGTATCCCTTGGACCTTCTTATTGACGATGAAACACAGAAATTGCATCCGAATTTAACACAAAAGGCACTATGCCGACTGAAGTACAAGAGGACTGACACTCTAACTTTCTATGATTTGATATTCTTCTGTGAGTCCAGTTTTAGATTCTGATGCTTCACTTCAGGTTTACTGTATCCCTTGGACCTTCTTATTGACGATGAAACACAGAAATTGCATCCGAATTTAATACGAAAGGCACAGTGCCTACTTAAGTACATGAGGAATGACACTCTAACTTTCTATTATTTGAAACTCTCCCGTGAGTCCAGTTTTAGATTCTGATGCTTCACTTCAGGTTTACTGTATCCCTTGGACGTTCTTATTGACGATGAAAAACAGAAATTGTTTCCGAATAAAATACAAAAGGCACAATGCCGACTTAAGTACGAGAGGACTGACACTCTAACTTTCGATTATTTGAACCTCTCCTGTATGTCCAGTTTTAGATTCCGATTCTTCACTTCAGGTTTACTGTATCCCTTGGACCTTCTTATTGACGATGAAACACAGAAATTGCATCCGAATGTAATACAACAGGCACAATGCCGACATAAGTACAAGAGGACTGTCACTCTAAGTTTCGATGATTTGAAGTTCTCCTGTGAGTCCAGTTTTAGATTCCGATGCTTAACTTCTGGTTTACTGTATCCCTTGGACCTTCTTATTGATGATGAAACACAGCAATTGCATCCGAATTTAATACAAAAGGCACAATTCTGACTTACGTGCAAGTGGACTGACACTCTAACTCTCTATGATTTGAACCTCTCCTGTGAGTCCAGTTTTAGATTCCGATGCTTCGCTTCAGGTTTACTGTATCCCTTGGACCTTCTTATTTACGATGAAACACAGAAATTGCATCCGAATTTAATGCAAAAGGCACAATACCGACTTAAGTACAAGAGGACTGACACTCTAACTTTCGATGATTTGAACCTCTCCTGTGAGTCCAGTTTCAGATTCCGATGCTTCACTTCAAGTTTACTGTAACCCTTGGACCTTCTTATTGACGGTGAAACACAGAAATTGCATCCGAATTTAATACAAAAGGCACAATGCTGACTTAAGTACAAGAGGACTGACACTCTAACTTTCTATGATTTGAACCTCTTCTGTGAGTCCAGTTTTAGATTCTGATGCTTCACTTCAGGTTTACTGTATCCCTTGGACCTTCTTATTGACGATGAAACACAGAAATTGCATCCGAATTTAATACGAAAGGCACAGTGAGTACTTAAGTACATGAGGAATGACACTCTAACTTTCTATGATTTGAAACACTCCCGTGAGTCCAGTTTTAGATTCCGATGCTTCACTTCATTTTTACTGTATCCCTTGGACGTTCTTATTGACGATGAAAAACAGAAATTGCTTCCGAATAAAATACAAAAGGCACAATGCTGACTTAAGTACAAGAGGACTGACACTCTAACTTTATATGATTTGAAACTCTCCCGTGAGTCCAGTTTTAGATTCTGATGCTCACTTCAGGTTTACTGTATCCCTTGGACGTTCTTATTGACGATGAAAAACAGAAATTGCTTCCGTATAAAATACAAAAGGCACAATGCCGACTTAAGTACGAGAGGACTGACACTCTAAATTTCGATTATTTGAACCTCTCCTGTAAGTCCAGTTTTAGATTCCGATGCTTCACTTCAGGTTTACTGTATCCCTTGGACCTTCTTATTGATGATGAAACACAGCAATTGCATCCGAATTTAATACAAAAGGCACAATTCTGACTTACGTGCAAGTGTACTGACACTCTAACTCTCTATGATTTGAACCTCTCCTGTGAGTCCAGTTTTAGATTCCGATGCTTCGCTTCAGGTTTACTGTATCCCTTGGACCTTCTTATTTACGATGAAACACAGAAATTGCATCCGAATTTAATGCAAAAGGCACAATGTCGACTTAAGTACAAGAGGACTGACACTCTAACTTTCGATGATTTGAACCTCTCCTGTGAGTCCAGTTTCAGATTCCGATGCTTCACTTCAGGTTTACTGTAACCCTTGGACATTCTTATTGACGGTGAAACACAGAAATTGCATCCGAATTTAATACAAAAGGCACAATGCTGACTTAAGTACAAGAGGACTGACACTCTAACTTTATATGATTTGAACCTACCCTGTGAGTCCAGTTTGAGATTCCGATGCTTCACTTCAGGTTTACTGTATCCCTTGGACCTTCTTATTGACGATGAAACACAGAAATTCCATCCGAATTTAACACAAAAGGCACAATGCCGACTTAAGTACAAGAGGACTGACACTCTAACTTTCTATGATTTGAACCTCTTCTGTGAGTCCAGTTTTAGATTCTGATGCTTCACTTCAGGTTTACTGTATCCCTTGGACCTTCTTATTGACGATGAAACACAGAAATTGCATCCGAATTTAATACGAAAGGCACAGTGACTACTTAAGTACATGAGGAATGACACTCTAACTTTCTATGATTTGAAACACTCCCGTGAGTCCAGTTTTAGATTCCGATGCTTCACTTCAGGTTTACTGTATCCCTTGGACGTTCTTATTGACGATGAAAAACAGAAATTGCTTCCGAATAAAATACAAAAGGCACAATGCCGACTCAAGTACAAGAGGACTGACACTCTAACTCTCTATGATTTGAACCTCTACTGTGAGTCCAGTTTTAGATTCCGATGCTTCACTTCAGGTTTACTGTATCCCTTGGACTTTCTTATTGACGATGAAACACAGAAATTGCATCCGAATTTAATACAAAAGGCACAATGCCGACTTAAGTACTAGCGGACTGTCACTCTAACTTTCTATGATTTAAACCTCTCCTGTGAGTCCAGTTTTAGATTCTGATGCTTCACTTCATGTTTACTGTATCCCTTGGACCTTCTAATTGACGATGAAACACAGAAATTGCATCCGAATTTAATACCAAAGGCACAATGCCGACTTAAGTACAAGAGAACTGACACTCTAATATTCTATGATTTGAACCTCTCCTGTGGGTCCAGTTTTAGATTCCGATGCTTCACTTCACGTTTACTCTATCCCTTGGACCTTCTTATTGACGATGAAACACAGAAATTGTATCCGAATTTAATACAAAAGGCACAATGCCGACTTAAGTACAAGAGGACTGACACCGTAACTTTCGATGATTTGAACCTCTCCTGTGAGTCCAGTTTTATATTCCGATGCTTCACTTCAGGTTTACTGTATCCCTTGGACCTTCTTATTGACGATGAAACACAGAAATTGCATCCGAATTGAATACAACAGGCACCATGCCGACTTAAGTGCAAGAGGACCGACACTCTAACTTTCGATGATTTGAACTTCTCCTGTGAGTCCAGTTTTAGATTCCGATGCTTCACTTCAGGTTTACTGTATCCCTTGGACCATCTTATTGACGATGAAACACAGAAATTGCATCCAAATTTAATACAAAAAGCACAATGCCCACTTAAGTACAAGTGGACTGACACTCTCATTTTCTATGATTTGAACCTCTCCTGTAAGTCCATTTTTAGATTCCGATGCTTCACTTCAGGTTTTCTGTATCGCTTGGACCTTCTTATTGACGATGAAACACAGAAATTGCATCCGAATTTAATACAAAAGGCACTATGCCGACTTAAGTACAAGAGGACTGACACTCTAACTTTCTATGATTTGAACCTCTTCTGTGAGTCCGGTTTTAGATTCTGAGGCTTCACTTCAGGTTTACTGTATCCCTTGGACCTTCTTATTGACGATGAAACACAGAAATTGCATCCGAAATTAATACGAAAGGCACAATGTCGACTTAACTACATGAGGAGTGACACTCTAACTTTCTATGATTTGAACCTCTCCTGTGAGTCCAGTTTTAGATTGCGTTGCTTCACTTCAGGGTTACTGTATCCCTTGGACGTTCTTATTGACGATGAAACACAGAAATTGCATCCGAATAAAATACAAAAGGAACAATGTCGGCTTAAGTACAAGAGGACTGACACTCTAACTTTCTATGATTTGAACCTCTCCTGTGAATTCAGTTTTAGATTCCGATGCTTCACGTCGGGTTTACTGTATCCCTTGGACGTTCTTATTGACGATGAAACACAGAAATTGCATCCGAATAAAATACAAAAGGAAAAATGTCGGCTTAAGTACAAGAGGACTGACACTCTAACTTTCTATGATTTGAACCTCTACTGTTAGTCCAGTTTTAGATTCCGATTCTTCACTTCAGGTTTACTGTATCCTTTGGACCTTCTTATTGACGATGAAACACAGAAATTGCACCCGAATTTAATACAAAAGGCACAATGCCGACTTAAGTACAAGAGGACTGACACCCTATCATTCTATGATTTGAACCTCTTCTGTGACTCCAGTTTTAGATTCTGAGGCTTCACTTCAGGTTTACTGTATCCCTTGGACCTTCTTATTCACGATGAATCACAGAAATTGCATCCGAATTTTATACGAAAGGCACAATGCCGACTTAGGTACAAGAGGAGTGACACTCTAACTTTCTATGATTTGAACCTCTCCTGTGAGTCCAGTTCTAGATTCCGATGCTTCACTTCAGGTTTACTGTATCCCTTGGACCTTCTTATTGACGATGAAACACAGAAATTGCATCCGAATTGAATAAAACAGGCACAATGCCGACTTAAGTGCAAGAGGACTGACACTCTAACTTTCGATGAATTGAACTTCTCCTGTGAGTCCAGTTTTAGATTCCGATGCTTCACTTCAGGTTTACTGTATCCCTTGGACCTTCTTATTGACGATGAAACACAGAAATTGCATCCAAATTTAATACAAAAGGCACAATGCCCACTTAAGTACTAGTGGACTGACACTCTAATTTTCTATGATCTGAACCTCTCCTGTAAGTCCATTTTTAGATTCCGATGCTTCACTTCAGGTTTTCTGTATCGCTTGGACCTTCTTATTGACGATGAAACACAGAAATTGCATCCGAATTTAATACAAAAGGCACAATGCCGACTTAAGTACAAGAGGACTGACACTCTAACTTTATATGATTTGAAATTCTTCTGTGAGTCCAGTTTTAGATTCTGATGCTTCACTTCAGGTTTACTGTATCCTTTGGACCTTCTTATTGACGATGAAACACAGAAATAGCATCCGAATTTAATACGAAAGGCACAGTGCCTACTTAAGTGCATGAGGAATGACACTCTAACTTTCTATGATTTGAAACTCTCCCGTGAGTCCAGTTTTAGATTCTGATGCTTCACTTCAGGTTTACTGTATCCCTTGGACGTTCTTATTGACGATGAAAAACAGAAATTGTTTTTGAATAAAATACAAAAGGCACAATGCCGACTTAAGTACGAGAGGACTGACACTCTAAATTTCGATTATTTGAACCTATCCTGTAAGTCCAGTTTTAGATTCCGATGCTTCACTTCAGGTTTACTGTATCCCTTGGACCTTCTTATTGACGATGAAACACAGAAATTGCATCCGAATTTAATGCAAAAGGCACAATGCCGACTTAAGTACAAGAGGACTGACACTCTAACTTTCGATGATTTGAACCTCTCCTGTGAGTCCAGTTTCAGATTCCGATGCTTCACTTCAAGTTTACTGTAACCCTTGGACCTTCTTATTGACGGTGAAACACAGAAATTGCATCCGAATTTAATACAAAAGGCACAATGCTGACTTAAGTACAAGAGGACTGACACTCTAACTTTATATGATTTGAACCTACCCTGTGAGTCCAGTTTGAGATTCCGATGCTTCACTTCAGGTTTACTGTATCCCTTGGACCTTCTTATTGACGATGAAACACAGAAATTGCATCCGAATTTAACACAAAAAAAAGCACAATGCCGACTTAAGTACAAGAAGACTGACACTCTAACTTTCTATGATTTGAACCTCTTCTGTGAGTCCAGTTTTAGATTCTGATGCTTCACTTCAGGTTTACTGTATCCCTTGGACCTTCTTATTGACAATGAAACACAGAAATTGCATCCGAATTTAATACGAAAGGCACAGTGTCTACTTAAGTACATGAGGAATGACACTCTAACTTTCTATGATTTGAAACACTCCCGTGAGTCCAGTTTTAGATTCCGATGCTTCACTTCAGGTTTACTGTAACCCTTGGACCTTCTTATTGACGGTGAAACACAGAAATTGCATCCGAATTTAATACAAAAGGCACAATGCTGACTTAAGTACAAGAGGACTGACACTCTAACTTTATATGATTTGAACCTACCCTGTGAGTCCAGTTTGAGATTCCGATGCTTCACTTCAGGTTTACTGTATCCCTTGGACCTTCTTATTGACGATGAAACACAGAAATTGCATCCGAATTTAACACAAAAGGCACAATGCCGACATAAGTACAAGAAGACTGACACTCTAACTTTCTATGATTTGAACCTCTTCTGTGAGTCCAGTTTTAGATTCTGATGCTTCACTTCAGGTTTACTGTATCCCTTGGACCTTCTTATTGACAATGAAACACAGAAATTGCATCCGAATTTAATACGAAAGGCACAGTGACTACTTAAGTACATGAGGAATGACACTCTAACTTTCTATGATTTGAAACACTCCCGTGAGTCCAGTTTTAGATTCCGATGCTTCACTTCAGGTTTACTGTATCCCTTGGACGTTCTTATTGACGATGAAAAACAGAAATTGCTTCCGAATAAAATTCAAAAGGCACAATGCTGACTTAAGTACAAGAGGACTGATACTCTATCTTTATATGATTTGAAACTCTCCCGTGAGTCCAGTTTTAGATTCTGATGCTTCACTTCAGGTTTACTGTATCCCTTGGACGTTCTTATTGACGATGAAAAACAGAAATTGCTTCCGAATAAAATACGAAAGGCACAATGCCGACTTAAGTACGAGAGGACTGACACTCTTAATTTCGATTATTTGAACCTCTCCTGTAAGTCCAGTTTTAGATTCCGATGCTTCACTTCAGGTTTACTGTATCTCTTGGACATTCTTATTGACGATGAAACACAGAAATTGCATCCGAATGTAATACAACAGGCACAATGCCGACTTAAGTACCAGAGGACTGACACTCTAACTTTCGATGATTTGAAGTTCTCCTGTGAGTCCAGTTTTAGATTCCGATGCTTCACTTCTGGTTTACTGTATCCCTTGGACCTCCTTACTGATGATGAAACACAGCAATTGCATCCGAATTTAATACAAAAGGCACAATTCTGACTTACGTGCAAGTGTACTGACACTCTAACTCTCTATGATTTGAACCTCTCCTGTGAGTCCAGTTTTAGATTCCGATGCTTCGCTTCAGGTTTACTGTATCCCTTGGACCTTCTTATTTACGATGAAACACAGAAATTGCATCCGAATTTAATGCAAAAGGCACAATGCCGACTTAAGTACAAGAGGACTGACACTCTAACTTTCGATGATTTGAACCTCTCCTGTGAGTCCAGTTTCAGATTCCGATGCTTCACTTCAGGTTTACTGTAACCCTTGGACCTTCTTATTGACGGTGAAACACAGAAATTGCATCCGAATTTAATACAAAAGGCACAATGCTGACTTAAGTACAAGAGGACTGACACTCTAACTTTATATGATTTGAACCTACCCTGTGAGTCCAGTTTGAGATTCCGATGCTTCACTTCAGGTTTACTGTATCCCTTGGACCTTCTTATTGACGATGAAACACAGAAATTGCATCCGAATTTAACACAAAAGGCACAATGCCGACTTAAGTACAAGAGGACTGACACTCTAACTTTCTATGATTTGAACCTCTTCTGTGAGTCCAGTTTTAGATTCTGATGCTTCACTTCAGGTTTACTGTATCCCTTGGACCTTCTTATTGACGATGAAACACAGAAATTGCATCCGAATTTAATACGAAAGGCACAGTGACTACTTAAGTACATGAGGAATGACACTCTAACTTTCTATGATTTGAAGCACTCCCGTGAGTCCAGTTTTAGATTCCGATGCTTCACTTCAGGTTTACTGTATCCCTTGGACGTTCTTATTGACGATGAAAAACAGAAATTGCTTCCGAATAAAATACAAAAGGCACAATGCCGACTTAAGTACAAGAGGACTGACACTCTAACTTTCGATGATTTGAAGTTCTCCTGTGAGTCCAGTTTCAGATTCCGATGCTTCACTTCAGGTTTACTGTATCCCTTGGACCTTCTTATTGATGATGAAACACAGCAATTGCATCCGAATTTAATACAAAAGGCACAATTCTGACTTACGTACAAGTGGACTGACACTCTAACTCTCAATGATTTGAACCTCTCCTGTGAGTCCAGTTTTAGATTCCGATGCTTCGCTTCAGGTTTACTGTATTCCTTGGACCTTCTTATTGACGAAGAAACACAGAAATTGCATCCCAATTTAATGCAAAAGGCACAATGCCGACTTAAGTACAAGAGGACTGACACTCTAACTTTCGATGATTTGAACCTCTTCTGTGAGTCCAGTTTCAAATTCCGATGCTTCACTTCAGGTTTACTGAAACCCTTGGACCTTCTTATTGATGGTGAAACACAGAAATTGCATCCGAATTTAATACAAAAGGCACAATGCCGACTTAAGTACAAGAGGACTGACACTCTAACTTTCTACGATTTGAACCTATCCCGTGAATGCAGTTTTAGATTTCGATGCTTGACTTCAGGTTTACTGTAACCCTTGGACCTTCTTATTGACGATGAAACACAGAAATTGCATCCGAATTTAATACGAAAGGCACAATGCTGACTTAAGTACAAGAGGACTGACACTCTATTTTTATATGATTTGTACCTCCCCTGTGAGTCCAGTTTGAGATTCCGATGCTTCACTTCAGGTTTACTGTATACCTTGGACCTTCTTATTCACGATGAAACACAGAAATTGCATCCGAATTTTATACGAAAGGCACAATGCCGACTTAGGTACAAGAGGAGTGACACTCTAACTTTCTATGATTTGAACCTCTCCTATGAGTCCAGTTTTAGATTCCGATGCTTCACTTCAGGTTTACTGTAACCCTTGGACCTTCTTATTGACGGTGAAACACAGAAATTGCATCCGAATTTAATACAAAAGGCACAATGCTGACTTAAGTACAAGAGGACTGACACTCTAACTTTATATGATTTGAACCTACCCTGTGAGTCCAGTTTGAGATTCCGATGCTTCACTTCAGGTTTACTGTATCCCTTGGACCTTCTTATTGACGATGAAACACAGAAATTGCATCCGAATTTAACACAAAAGGCACAATGCCGACATAAGTACAAGAAGACTGACACTCTAACTTTCTATGATTTGAACCTCTTCTGTGAGTCCAGTTTTAGATTCTGATGCTTCACTTCAGGTTTACTGTATCCCTTGGACCTTCTTATTGACAATGAAACACAGAAATTGCATCCGAATTTAATACGAAAGGCACAGTGACTACTTAAGTACATGAGGAATGACACTCTAACTTTCTATGATTTGAAACACTCCCGTGAGTCCAGTTTTAGATTCCGATGCTTCACTTCAGGTTTACTGTATCCCTTGGACGTTCTTATTGACGATGAAAAACAGAAATTGCTTCCGAATAAAATTCAAAAGGCACAATGCTGACTTAAGTACAAGAGGACTGATACTCTATCTTTATATGATTTGAAACTCTCCCGTGAGTCCAGTTTTAGATTCTGATGCTTCACTTCAGGTTTACTGTATCCCTTGGACGTTCTTATTGACGATGAAAAACAGAAATTGCTTCCGAATAAAATACGAAAGGCACAATGCCGACTTAAGTACGAGAGGACTGACACTCTTAATTTCGATTATTTGAACCTCTCCTGTAAGTCCAGTTTTAGATTCCGATGCTTCACTTCAGGTTTACTGTATCTCTTGGACCTTCTTATTGACGATGAAACACAGAAATTGCATCCGAATGTAATACAACAGGCACAATGCCGACTTAAGTACCAGAGGACTGACACTCTAACTTTCGATGATTTGAAGTTCTCCTGTGAGTCCAGTTTTAGATTCCGATGCTTCACTTCTGGTTTACTGTATCCCTTGGACCTCCTTACTGATGATGAAACACAGCAATTGCATCCGAATTTAATACAAAAGGCACAATTCTGACTTACGTGCAAGTGTACTGACACTCTAACTCTCTATGATTTGAACCTCTCCTGTGAGTCCAGTTTTAGATTCCGATGCTTCGCTTCAGGTTTACTGTATCCCTTGGACCTTCTTATTTACGATGAAACACAGAAATTGCATCCGAATTTAATGCAAAAGGCACAATGCCGACTTAAGTACAAGAGGACTGACACTCTAACTTTCGATGATTTGAACCTCTCCTGTGAGTCCAGTTTCAGATTCCGATGCTTCACTTCAGGTTTACTGTAACCCTTGGACCTTCTTATTGACGGTGAAACACAGAAATTGCATCCGAATTTAATACAAAAGGCACAATGCTGACTTAAGTACAAGAGGACTGACACTCTAACTTTATATGATTTGAACCTACCCTGTGAGTCCAGTTTGAGATTCCGATGCTTCACTTCAGGTTTACTGTATCCCTTGGACCTTCTTATTGACGATGAAACACAGAAAATGCATCCGAATTTAACACAAAAGGCACAATGCCGACTTAAGTACAAGAGGACTGACACTCTAACTTTCTATGATTTGAACCTCTTCTGTGAGTCCAGTTTTAGATTCTGATGCTTCACTTCAGGTTTACTGTATCCCTTGGACCTTCTTATTGACGATGAAACACAGAAATTGCATCCGAATTTAATACGAAAGGCACAGTGACTACTTAAGTACATGAGGAATGACACTCTAACTTTCTATGATTTGAAGCACTCCCGTGAGTCCAGTTTTAGATTCCGATGCTTCACTTCAGGTTTACTGTATCCCTTGGACGTTCTTATTGACGATGAAAAACAGAAATTGCTTCCGAATAAAATACAAAAGGCACAATGCCGACTTAAGTACAAGAGGACTGACACTCTAACTTTCGATGATTTGAAGTTCTCCTGTGAGTCCAGTTTCAGATTCCGATGCTTCACTTCAGGTTTACTGTATCCCTTGGACCTTCTTATTGATGATGAAACACAGCAATTGCATCCGAATTTAATACAAAAGGCACAATTCTGACTTACGTACAAGTGGACTGACACTCTAACTCTCAATGATTTGAACCTCTCCTGTGAGTCCAGTTTTAGATTCCGATGCTTCGCTTCAGGTTTACTGTATTCCTTGGACCTTCTTATTGACGAAGAAACACAGAAATTGCATCCCAATTTAATGCAAAAGGCACAATGCCGACTTAAGTACAAGAGGACTGACACTCTAACTTTCGATGATTTGAACCTCTTCTGTGAGTCCAGTTTCAAATTCCGATGCTTCACTTCAGGTTTACTGAAACCCTTGGACCTTCTTATTGATGGTGAAACACAGAAATTGCATCCGAATTTAATACAAAAGGCACAATGCCGACTTAAGTACAAGAGGACTGACACTCTAACTTTCTACGATTTGAACCTATCCCGTGAATGCAGTTTTAGATTTCGATGCTTGACTTCAGGTTTACTGTAACCCTTGGACCTTCTTATTGACGATGAAACACAGAAATTGCATCCGAATTTAATACGAAAGGCACAATGCTGACTTAAGTACAAGAGGACTGACACTCTATTTTTATATGATTTGTACCTCCCCTGTGAGTCCAGTTTGAGATTCCGACGCTTCACTTCAGGTTTACTGTATACCTTGGACCTTCTTATTCACGATGAAACACAGAAATTGCATCCGAATTTTATACGAAAGGCACAATGCCGACTTAGGTACAAGAGGAGTGACACTCTAACTTTCTATGATTTGAACCTCTCCTATGAGTCCAGTTTCAGATTCCGATGCTTCACTTCAGGTTTACTGTATCCCTTGGACCTTCTTATTGACGATGAAACTCAGAAATTGCATCCGAATTGAATAAAACAGGCACAATGCCGACTTAAGTGCAAGAGGACTGACACTCTAACTTTCGATGAATTGAACTTCTCCTGTGAGTCCAGTTTTAGATTCCGATGCTTCACTTCAGGTTTACTGTATCCCTTGGACCTTCTTATTGACGATGAAACACAGAAATTGCATCCAAATTTAATACAAAAGGCACAATGCCCACTTAAGTACTAGTGGACTGACACTCTAATTTTCTATGATTTGAACCTCTCCTGTAAGTCCATTTTTAGATTCCGATGCTTCACTTCAGGTTTTCTGTATCGCTTGGACCTTCTTATTGACGATGAAACACAGAAATTGCATCCGAATTTAATACAAAAGGCACAATGCCGACTTAAGTACAAGAGGACTGACACTCTAACTTTCTATGATTTGAAATTCTTCTGTGAGTCCAGATTTAGATTCTGATGCTTCACTTCAGGTTTACTGTATCCTTTGGACCTTCTTATTGACGATGAAACACAGAAATTGCATCCGAATTTAATACGAAAGGCACAGTGCCTACTTAAGTACATGAGGAATGACACTCTAACTTTCTATGATTTGAAACTCTCCCGTGAGTCCAGTTTTAGATTCTGATGCTTCACTTCAGGTTTACTGTATCCCTTGGACGTTCTTATTGACGATGAAAAACAGAAATTGTTTCCGAATAAAATACAAAAGGCACAATGCCGACTTAAGTACGAGAGGACTGACACTCTAAATTTCGATTATTTGAACCTATCCTGTAAGTCCAGTTTTAGATTCCGATGCTTCACTTCAGGTTTACTGTATCCCTTGGACCTTCTTATTGACGATGAAACACAGAAATTGCATCCGAATGTAATACAACAGGCACAATGCCGACTTAAGTACAAGAGGACTGACACTCTAACTTTCGATGATTTGAAGTTCTCCTGTGAGTCCAGTTTTAGATTCCCATGCTTCACTTCTGGTTTACTGTATCCCTTGGACCTTCTTATTGATGATGAAACACAGCAATTGCATCCGAATTTAATACAAAAGGCACAATTCTGACTTACGTGCAAGTGGACTGACACTCTAACTCTCTATGATTTGAACCTCTCCTGTGAGTCCAGTTTTAGATTCCGATGCTTCGCTTCAGGTTTACTGTATCCCTTGGACCTTCTTATTGACGATGAAACACAGAAATTGCATCCGAATTTAAGACAAAAGGCACAATGCTGACTTAAGTACAAGAGGACTGACACTCTAACTTTATATGATTTGAACCTACCCTGTGATTCCAGTTTGAGATTCCGATGCTTCACTTCAGGTTTACTGTATCCCTTGGACCTTCTTATTGACGATGATACACAGAAATTGCATCCGAATTTAACACAAATGGCACAATGCCGACTTAAGTACAAGAAGACTGACACTCTAACTTTCTAAGATTTGAACCTCTTCTGTGAGTCCAGTTTTAGATTCTGATGCTTCACTTCAGGTTTACTGTATCCCTTGGACCTTCTTATTTACAATGAAACACAGAAATTGCATCCGAATTTAATACGAAAGGCACAGTGTCTACTTAAGTACATGAGGAATGACACACTAACTTTCTATGATTTGAAACACTCCCGTGAGTCCAGTTTTAGATTCCGATGCTTCACTTCAGGTTTACTGTAACCCTTGGACCTTCTTATTGACGGTGAAACACAGAAATTGCATCCGAATTTAATACAAAAGGCACAATGCTGACTTAAGTACAAGAGGACTGACACTCTAGCTTTATATGATTTGAACCTACCCTGTGAGTCCAGTTTGAGATTCCGATGCTTCACTTCAGGTTTACTGTATCCCTTGGACCTTCTTATTGACGATGAAACACAGAAATTGCATCCGAATTTAACACAAAAGGCACAATGCCGACATAAGTACAAGTAGACTGACACTCTAACTTTCTATGATTTGAACCTCTTCTGTGAGTCCAGTTTTAGATTCTGATGCTTCACTTCAGGTTTACTGTATCCCTTGGACCTTCTTATTGACAATGAAACACAGAAATTGCATCCGAATTTAATACGAAAGGCACAGTGACTACTTAAGTACATGAGGAATGACACTCTAACTTTCTATGATTTGAAACACTCCCGTGAGTCCAGTTTTAGATTCCGATGCTTCACTTCAGGTTTACTGTATCCCTTGGACGTTCTTATTGACGATGAAAAACAGAATTTGCTTCCGAATAAAATACAAAAGGCACAATGCTGACTTAAGTACAAGAGGACTGACTTTCTAACTTTATATGATTTGAAACTCTCCCGTGAGTCCAGTTTTAGATTCTGATGCTTCACTTCAGGTTTACTGTATCCCCTGGACGTTCTTATTGACGATGAAAAACAGAAATTGCTTCCGAATAAAATACGAAAGGCACAATGCCGACTTAAGTACGAGAGGACTGACACTCTAAATTTCGATTATTTGAACCTCTCCTGTAAGACCAGTTTTAGATTCCGATGCTTCACTTCAGGTTTACTGTATCTCTTGGACCTTCTTATTGACGATGAAAAACAGAAATTGCATCCGAATGTAATACAACAGGCACAATGCCGACTTAAGTACAAGAGGACTGACACTCTAACTTTCGATGATTTGAAGTTCTCCTGTGAGTCCAGTTTTAGATTCCGATGCTTCACTTCTGGTTTACTGTATCCCTTGGACCTTCTTACTGATGATGAAACACAGCAATTGCATCCGAATTTAATACAAAAGGCACAATTCTGACTTACGTGCAAGTGTACTGACACTCTAACTCTCTATGATTTGAACCTCTCCTGCGAGTCCAGTTTTAGATTCCGATGCTTCGCTTCAGGTTTACTGTATCCCTTGGACCTTCTTATTTACGATGAAACACAGAAATTGCATCCGAATTTAATGCAAAAGGCACAATGCCGACTTAAGTACAAGAGGACTGACACTCTAACTTTCGATGATTTGAACCTCTCCTGTGAGTCCAGTTTCAGATTCCGATGCTTCACTTCAGGTTTACTGTAACCCTTGGACCTTCTTATTGACGGTGAAACACAGAAATTGCATCCGAATTTAATACAAAAGGCACAATGCTGACTTAAGTACAAGAGGACTGACACTCTAACTTTATATGATTTGAACCTACCCTGTGAGTCCAGTTTGAGATTCCGATGCTTCACTTCAGGTTTACTGTATCCCTTGGACCTTCTTATTGACGATGAAACACAGAAATTGCATCCGAATTTAACACAAAAGGCACAATGCCGACTTAAGTACAAGAGGACTGACACTCTAACTTTCTATGATTTGAACCTCTTCTGTGAGTCCAGTTTTAGATTCTGATGCTTCACTTCAGGTTTACTGTATCCCTTGGACCTTGTTATTGACGATGAAACACAGAAATTGCATCCGAATTTAATACGAAAGGCACAGTGACTACTTAAGTACATGAGGAATGACACTCTAACTTTCTATGATTTGAAGCACTCCCGTGAGTCCAGTTTTAGATTCCGATGCTTCACTTCAGGTTTACTGTATCCCTTGGACGTTCTTATTGACGATGAAAAACAGAAATTGCTTCCGAATAAAATACAAAAGGCACAATGCCGACTTAAGTACAAGAGGACTGACACTCTAACTTTCGATGATTTGAAGTTCTCCTGTGAGTCCAGTTTCAGATTCCGATGCTTCACTTCAGGTTTACTGTATCCCTTGGACCTTCTTATTGATGATGAAACACAGCAATTGCATCCGAATTTAATACAAAAGGCACAATTCTGACTTACGTACAAGTGGACTGACACTCTAACTCTCAATGATTTGAACCTCCCCTGTGAGTCCAGTTTTAGATTCCGATGCTTCGCTTCAGGTATACTGTATTCCTTGGACCTTCTAATTGACGATGAAACACAGAAATTGCATCCCAATTTAATGCAAAAGGCACAATGCCGACTTAAGTACAAGAGGACTGACACTCTAACTTTCGATGATTTGAACCTCTTCTGTGAGTCCAGTTTCAGATTCCGATGCTTCACTTCAGGTTTACTGAAACCCTTGGACCTTCTTATTGATGGTGAAACACAGAAATTGCATCCGAATTTAATACAAAAGGCACAATGCCGACTTAAGTACAAGAGGACTGACACTCTAACTTTCTACGATTTGAACCTATCCCGTGAATGCAGTTTTAGATTTCGATGCTTGACTTCAGGTTTACTGTAACCCTTGGACCTTCTTATTGACGATGAAACACAGAAATTGCATCCGAATTTAATACGAAAGGCACAATGCTGACTTAAGTACAAGAGGACTGACACTCTATTTTTATATGATTTGTACCTCCCCTGTGAGTCCAGTTTGAGATTCCGATGCTTCACTTCAGGTTTACTGTATACCTTGGACCTTCTTATTGACGATGAAACACAGAAATTGCATCCGATTTTAATACAAAAGGCACAATGCCGACTTAAGTACAAGAGAACTGACACTCTTACTTTCTATGATTTGAACCTCTCCTGTTAGTCCAGTTTTAGATTCCGATGCTTCATTTCAGGTTTACTGTATCCCTTGGACCTTCTTATTGACGATGAAACACAGAAATTGCATCCGAATTTAATACAAAAGGCACAATGCCGACTTAAGTACAAGAGGACTGACACTCTATCTTTCTATGATTTGAATCTCTCCTGTTAGTCCAGTTTTAGATTCCGATGCTTCACTTCAGGTTTACTGTACCCCTTGGACCTTCTTATTGACGATGAAACACAGAAATTGCATCCAAATTCAATACAAAAGGCACAATGCCGACTTAAGTACGAGAGGATTGACACTCTAAATTTCCATTATTTGAACCTCTCCTGTGAGTCCAGTTTTAGATTCCGATGCTTCACTTCAGGTTTACTGTATCCCTTGGACCTTCTTATTGACGATGAAACACAGAAATTGCATCCGAATTTAAAACAACAGGCACAATGCCGACTTAAGTACAAGAGGACTAGCACTCTAACTTTCGATAATTTGAACTTCTCCTGTGAGTCCAGTTTTAGATTCCGATGCTTCACTTCTGGTTAACTGTATCCCTTGGACCTTCTTATTGATGATGAAACACAGAAATGGCATCCGAATTTAATACGAAAGGCACAATGCTGACTTAAGTACAAGAGGACTGACACTCTAACTTTATATGATTTGTACCTCCCCTGTGAGTCCAGTTTGAGATTCCGATGCTTCACTTCAGGTTTACTGTATCCCTTGGACCTTCTTATTGACGATGAAACACAGAAATTGCATCCGAATTTAATACAAAATGCACAATGCCGACTTAAGTACAAGAGAACTGATACTCTAACTTTCTATGATTCGAACCTCTCCTGTGAGTCAAGTTTTAGATTCCAATGCTTCACTTCAGGTTTACTGTATCCCTTGGAGCTTCTTATTGACGATGAAACACAGAAATTGCATCCGAATTTAATACAAAAGGCACAATGCCGACTTAAGTACAAGAGGACTGACACTCTATCTTTCTATGATTTGAACCTCTCCTGTAAGTCCTGTTTTAGATTCCGATGCTTCACTTCAGGTTTATTGTATCCCTTGGACCTTCTTATTGACGATGAAACACAGAAATTGCATCCAAATTCAATACAAAAGGCACAATGCCGACTTAAGTACGAGAGGATTGACACTCTAAATTTCGATTATTTGAACCTCTCCTGTGAGTCCAGTTTTTGATTCCGATGCTTCACTTCAGGTTTACTGTATCCCTAGGACCTTCTTATTGACGATGAAACACAGAAATTGCATCCGAATTTAAAACAACAGGCACAATGCCGACTTAAGTACAAGAGGACTAGCACTCTAACTTTCGATGATTTGAACTTCTCCCGTGAGTCCAGTTTTAGATTCCGATGCTTCACTTCAGGTTAACTGTATCCCTTGGACCTTCTTATTGATGATGAAACACAGCAATTGCATCCGAATTGAATACAAATGGCACAATTCCGACTTACGTACAAGTGGACTGACACTCTAACTCTCTATGATTTGAACCTCTCCTGTAAGTCCAGTTTTAGATTCCGATGCTTCGCTTCAGGTTTACTGTATCCCTTGGACCTTCGTATTGACGATGAAACACAGAAATTGCATCCGAATTTAATACAATAGGCACAATGCCGACTTAAGTACAAGCGGACTGACACTCTAACTTTCTATGATTTGAACCTCTCCTGTGAGTCCAGTTTTAGATTCAGATGCTTCACTTCATGTTTACTGTATCCCTTGGACCTTCTAATTGACGATGAAACACAGAAATTGCATCCGAATTTAATACAAAAGGCACAATGCCGACTTAAGTACAAGAGAACTGACACTCTAACTTTATATGATTTGAACCTCTCCAGTGAGTCCAGTTTTAGATTCCGATGCTTCAGTTCATGTTTACTGTATCCCTTGGACCTTCTTATTGACGATGAAACACAGAAATTGCATCCGAATTTAATACTAAAGGCACAATGCTGACTTAAGTACAAGAGGACTGTCACTCTAACTTTCTATGATTTGAACCTCTCCTGTGAGTCCAGTTTTAGATTCCGATGCTTCACTTCAGGTTTACTGTATCCCATGGACCTTCTTATTGACGATGAAACACAGAAATTGCTTCCAAATTCAATACAAAAGGCACAATGCCGACTTAAGTACGAGAGGACTGACACTCTAAATTTCGATTATTTGAACCTCTCCTGTGAGTCCAGTTTCAGATTCCGATGCTTCACTTCAGGTTTACTATATCCCTTGGACCTTCTTATTGACGATGAAACACAGAAATTGCATCCGAATTTAATACAACTGGCACAATGCCGACTTAAGTACAAGAGGACTGACACTCTATCTTTCTATGATTTGAACCTCTCCTGTGAGTCCAGTTTTAGATTCCGATGCTTCACTTCAGGTTTACTGTATCCCTTGGACCTACTTATTGATGATGAACCACAGCAATTGCATCCGAATTTAATACAAAAGGCACAATTCTGACTTACGTACAAGTGGACTGACACTCTAACTCTCTATGATTTGAACCTCTCCTGTGAGTCCAGTTTTAGATTCCGATGCTTCGCTTCAGGTTTAGTGTATCCCTTGGACCTTCTTATTGACGATGAAACACAGAAATTGCATCCGAATTTAATGCAAAAGGCACAATGCCGACTTAAGTTAAAGAGGACTGACACTCTAACTTTCGATGATTTGATCCTCTCCTGTGAGTCCAGTTTTAGGTTCCGATGCTTCACTTCAGGTTTACTGTATCCCTTGGACCTTCTTATTGACGATGAAACACAGAAAATGCATCCGAATTTAATACAAAAGGCACAATGCCGACTTAAGTACAAGAGGACTGACACCGTAATGTTCGATAATTAGAACCTCTCCTGTGAGTCCAGTTTTAGATTCCGATGCCTCACTTCATGTTTACTGAATCCCATGGACCTTGTTATTGACGATGAAACACAGAAATTGCATCCAAATTTAATACAATATGCACAATGCCCACTTAAGTACAAGTGGACTGACACTCTAACTTTCTATGATTTGAACCTCTCCTGTAAGTCCATTTTTAGATTCTGATGCTTAACTTCAGGTTTACTGTATCGCTTGGACCTTCTTATTGACGATGAAACACAGAAATTGCATCCGAATTTATTACAAAAGGCACAATGCCGACTTAAGTACAAGAGGACTGACACTCTAACTTTATATGATTTGAACCTCCCCTGTGAGTCCAGTTTGAGATTCCGATGCTTCACTTCAGGTTTACCGTATCCCTCGGAGCTTCTTATTGACGATGAAACACAGAAATTGCATCCGAATTTAATACAATAGGCACAATGCTGACTTAAGTACAAGAGGACTGACACTCTAACTTTCTATGATTTGAACCTCTTCTGTGATTCCAGTTTTAGATTCTGAGGCTTCACTTCAGGTTTACTGTATCCCTTGGACCTTCTTATTTACGATGAAACACAGAAATTGCATCCGAATTTAATACGAAAGGCACAATGCCGACTTAAGTATAAGAGGAATGGCACTCTAATTTTCTATGATTTGAACCTCTCCTGTGAGACCAATTTTAGTTTCCGATGCTTCACTTCAGGTTTACTGTAACCCTTGGACCTTCTTATTGACGATGAAACACAGAAATTGCATCCGAATTTAATACAAAAGGCACAATGCCGACTTAAGTACAAGAGGACTGACACTCTATCTTTCTATGATTTGAACCTCTCCTGTAAGTCCAGTTTTAGATTCCGATGCTTCACTTCAGGTTTACTGTATCCCTTGGACCTTCTTATTGAGGATGAAACACAGAAATTGTATCCAAATTCAATACAAAAGGCACAATGCCGACTTAAGTACGAGAGGATTGACACTCTAAATTTCCATTATTTGAACCTCTCCTGTGAGTCCAGTTTTAGATTCCGATGCTTCACTTCAGGTTTACTGTATCCCTTGGACCTTTTTATTGACGATGAAACACAGAAATTGCATCCGAATTTAAAACAACAGGCACAATGCCGACTTAAGTACAAGAGGACTAGCACCCTAACTTTCGAAGATTTGAACTTCTCCTGTGGGTCCAGTTTTAGATTCCGATGCTTCACTTCAGGTTTACTGTATCCCTTGGACCTTCTTATTGATGATGAAACACAGAAATTGCATCCGAATTTAATACGAAAGGCACAATGCTGACTTAAGTACCAGAGGACTGACACTCTAACTTTATATGATTTGTATCTCCCCTGTGAGTCCAGTTTGAGATTCCGATGCTTCACTTCAGGTTTACTGTATCCCTTGGACCTTCTTATTGACGATGAAACACAGAAATTGCATCCGAATTTAATACAAAATGCACAATGCCGACTTAAGTACAAGAGAACTGACACTCTAACTTTCTATGATTTGAACCTCTCCTGTGAGTCCAGTTTTAGATTCCGATGCTTCACTTCAGGTTTACTGTATCCGTTGGACCTTCTTATTGACGATGAAACACAGAAATTGCATCCGAATTTAATACAAAAGGCACAATGCCGACTTAAGTACAAGAGGACTGACACTCTATCTTTCTATGATTTGAATCTCTCCTGTAAGTCCAGTTTTAGATTCCGATGCTTCACTTCAGGTTTACTGTATCCCTTGGACCTTCTTATTGATGATGAAACACAGCAATTAAATCCGAATTTAATACAAAAGGCACAATTCTGACTTACGTACAAGTGGACTGACACTCTAACTTTCTATGATTTGAACCTCTCCTGTGAGTGCAGTTTTAGATTCCGATGCTTACTTCAGGTTTACTGTATCCCTTGGACCTTCTTATTTACGATGAAACACAGAAATTGCATCCGAATTTAATACGAAAGGCACAATGCTGACTTAAGTACAAGAGGACAAAGACTCTAACTTTATATGATTTGTACCTCCCCTGTGTGTCCAGTTTGAGATTCCGATGCTTCACTTCAGGTTTACTGTATCCCTTGGACCTTCTTATTGACGATGAAACACAGAAATTGCATCCGAATTTAATACAAAAGGCACAATGCCGACTTAAGTACAAGAGAACTGACACTCTAACTTTCTATGATTTGAACCTCTCCTGTGAGTCCAGTTTTAGATTCCGATGCTTCACTTCAGGTTTACTGTATCCCTTGGACATTCTTATTGACGATGAAACACAGAAATTGCATCCGAATTTAAAACAAAAGGCACAATGCCGACTTAAGTACAAGAGGACTGACACTCTATCTTTCTATGATTTGAATCTCTCCTGTAAGTCCAGTTTTAGATTCCGATGCTTCACTTCAGGTTTACTGTATCCCTTGGACCTTCTTATTGACGATGAAACACAGAAATTGGATCCAAATTCAATTCAAAAGGCACAATGCCGACTTAAGTACTAGAGGATTGACACTCTAAATTTCCATTACTTGAACCTCTCCTGTGAGTCCAGTTTTAGATTCCGATGCTTCACTTCAGGTTTACTGTATCCCTTGGACCTTCTTTTTGACGATGAAACACAGAAATTGCTTCCGAATTTAAAACAACAGGCACAATGCCGACTTAAGTACAAGAGGACTAGCACTCTAACTTTCGATGATTTGAACTTCTCCTGTGAGTCCAGTTTTAGATTCCGATGCTTCACTTCAGGTTAACTGTATCCCTTGGACCTTCTTATTGATGATGAAACACCGAAATAGCATCCGAATTTAATACGAAAGGCACACTGCTGACTTAAGTACAAGAGGACTGAGACTCTAACTTTATATGATTTGTACCTCCGCTGTGAGTCCAGTTTGAGATTCCGATGCTTCACTTCAGGTTTACTGTATCCCTTGGACCTTCTTATTGACGATGAAACACAGATATTGCATCCGAATTTAATACAAAATGCACAATGCCGACTTAAGTACGAGAGGATTGACACTCTAAATTTCGATTATTTGAACCTCTCCTGTGAGTCCAGTTTTAGATTCCGATGCTTCACTTCAGGTTAACTGTATCCCTTGGACCTTCTTATTGATGATGAAACACAGCAATTGCATCCGAATTTAATACAAAAGGCACAATTCTGACTTACGTACAAGTGGACTGACACTCTAACTCTCTATGATTTGAACCTCTCCTGTAAGTCCAGTTTTAGATTCCGATGCTTCGCTTCAGGTTTACTGTATCCCTTGGACCTTCTTATTGACGATGAAACACAGATATTGCATCCGAATTTAATACAAAAGGCACAATGCCGACTTAAGTACAAGCGGACTGACACTCTAACTTTCTATGATTTGAACCTCTCCTGTGAGTCCAGTTTTAGATTCAGATGCTTCACTTCATGTTTACTGTATCCCTTGGACCTTCTAATTGACGATGAAACACAGAAATTGCATCCGAATTTAATACAAAAGGCACAATGCCGACTTAAGTACAAGAGAACTGAAACTCTAACTTTATATGATTTGAACCTCTCCAGTGAGTCCAGTTTTAGATTCCGATGCTTCAGTTCAGGTTTACTGTATCCCTTGGACCTTCTTATTGACGATGAAACACAGAAATTGCATCCGAATTTAATACAAAAGGCACAATGCTGACTTAAGTACAAGAGGACTGTCACTCTAACTTTCTATGATTTGAACCTCTCCTGTCAGTCCAGTTTTAGATTCCGATGCTTCACTTCAGGTTTACTGTATCCCTTGGACCGTCTTATTGACGATGAAACACAGAAATTGCTTCCAAATTCAATACAAAAGGCACAATGCCGACTTAAGTACGAGAGGACTGACACTCTAAATTTCGATTATTTGAACCTCTCCTGTGAGTCCAGTTTCAGATTCCGATGCTTCACTTCAGGTTTACTATATCCCTTGGACCTTCTAATTGACGATGAAACACAGAAATTGCATCCGAATTTATTACAAAAGGCACAATGCCGACTTAAGTACAAGAGGACTGACACTCTAACTTTCTATGATTTGAACCTCTTCTGTGATTCCAGTTTTAGATTCTGAGGCTTCACTTCAGGTTTACTGTATCCCTTGGACCTTCTTATTTACGACGAAACACAGAAATTGCATCCGAATTTAATACGAAAGGCACAATGCCGACTTAAGTATAAGAGAAATGACACTCTAATTTTCTATGATTTGAACCTCTCCTGTGAGACCAGTTTTAGTTTCTGATGCTTCACTTCAGGTTTACTGTAACCCTTGGACCTTCTTATTGACGATGAAACACAGAAATTGCATCCGAATTTAATACAAAAGGCACAATGCCGACTTAAGTACAAGAGGACTAGCACTCTAACTTACGATGATTTGAACTTCCCCTATGAGTCCAGTTTTAGATTCCGATGCTTCACTTCAGGTTCACTGTATCCCTTGGACCTTCTTATTGATGATGAAACACAGCAATTGCATCCGAATTTAATACAAAAGGCACAATGCCGACTTAAGTACAAGAGGACTGACACTCTAACATTCTACGATTTGAACCTCTCCTGTGAGTGCAGTTTTAGATGTCGATGCTTGATTTCAGGTTTACTGTATCCCTTGGACTTTCTTATTGACGATGAAACACAGAAATTGCATCCGAATTTAATACAAAAGGCACAATGCTGACTTAAGTACAAGAGGACTGACACTCTAACTTTATATGATTTAAACCTCCCCTGTGAGTCCAGTTTTAGATTCCGGTGCTTCACTTCAGGTTTACTGTATCCCTTGGACCTTCTTATTTACGACGAAACACAGAAATTGCATCCGAATTTAATACGAAAGGCACAATGCCGACTTAAGTATAAGAGGAATGACACTCTAATTTTCTATGATTTGAACCTCTCCTGTGAGACCAATTTTAGTTTCCGATGCTTCACTTCAGGTTTACTGTAACCCTTGGACCTTCTTATTGACGATGAAACACAGAAATTGCATCCGAATTTAATACAAAAGGCACAATGCCGACTTAAGTACAAGAGGACTGACACTCTATCTTTCTATGATTTGAACCTCTCCTGTAAGTCCAGTTTTAGATTCCGATGCTTCACTTCAGGTTTACTGTATCCCTTGGACCTTCTTATTGAGGATGAAACACAGAAATTGTATCCAAATTCAATACAAAAGGCACAATGCCGACTTAAGTACGAGAGGATTGACACTCTAAATTTCCATTATTTGAACCTCTCCTGTGAGTCCAGTTTTAGATTCCGATGCTTCACTTCAGGTTTACTGTATCCCTTGGACCTTTTTATTGACGATGAAACACAGAAATTGCATCCGAATTTAAAACAACAGGCACAATGCCGACTTAAGTACAAGAGGACTAGCACCCTAACTTTCGAAGATTTGAACTTCTCCTGTGGGTCCAGTTTTAGATTCCGATGCTTCACTTCAGGTTTACTGTATCCCTTGGACCTTCTTATTGATGATGAAACACAGAAATTGCATCCGAATTTAATACGAAAGGCACAATGCTGACTTAAGTACCAGAGGACTGACACTCTAACTTTATATGATTTGTATCTCCCCTGTGAGTCCAGTTTGAGATTCCGATGCTTCACTTCAGGTTTACTGTATCCCTTGGACCTTCTTATTGACGATGAAACACAGAAATTGCATCCGAATTTAATACAAAATGCACAATGCCGACTTAAGTACAAGAGAACTGACACTCTAACTTTCTATGATTTGAACCTCTCCTGTGAGTCCAGTTTTAGATTCCGATGCTTCACTTCAGGTTTACTGTATCCCTTGGACCTTCTTATTGACGATGAAACACAGAAATTGCATCCGAATTTAATACAAAACGCACAATGCCGACTTAAGTACAAGAGGACTGACACTCTATCTTTCTATGATTTGAATCTCTCCTGTAAGTCCAGTTTTAGATTCCGATGCTTCACTTCAGGTTTACTGTATCCCTTGGACCTTCCTATTGATGATGAAACACAGCAATTAAATCCGAATTTAATACAAAAGGCACAATTCTGACTTACGTACAAGTGGACTGACACTCTAACTTTCTATGATTTGAACCTCTCCTGTGAGTGCAGTTTTAGATTCCGATGCTTACTTCAGGTTTACTGTATCCCTTGGACCTTCTTATTTACGATGAAACACAGAAATTGCATCCGAATTTAATACGAAAGGCACAATGCTGACTTAAGTACAAGAGGACAAAGACTCTAACTTTATATGATTTGTACCTCCCCTGTGAGTCCAGTTTGAGATTCCGATGCTTCACTTCAGGTTTACTGTATCCCTTGGACCTTCTTATTGACGATGAAACACAGAAATTGCATCCGAATTTAATACAAAAGGCACAATGCCGACTTAAGTACAAGAGAACTGACACTCTAACTTTCTATGATTTGAACCTCTCCTGTGAGTCCAGTTTTAGATTCCGATGCTTCACTTCAGGTTTACTGTATCCCTTGGACATTCTTATTGACGATGAAACACAGAAATTGCATCCGAATTTAATACAAAAGGCACAATGCCGACTTAAGTACAAGAGGACTGACACTCTATCTTTCTATGATTTGAATCTCTCCTGTAAGTCCAGTTTTAGATTCCGATGCTTCACTTCAGGTTTACTGTATCCCTTGGACCTTCTTATTGACGATGAAACACAGAAATTGGATCCAAATTCAATACAAAAGGCACAATGCCGACTTAAGTACTAGAGGATTGACACTCTAAATTTCCATTACTTGAACCTCTCCTGTGAGTCCAGTTTTAGATTCCGATGCTTCACTTCAGGTTTACTGTATCCCTTGGACCTTCTTTTTGACGATGAAACACAGAAATTGCTTCCGAATTTAAAACAACAGGCACAATGCCGACTTAAGTACAAGAGGACTAGCACTCTAACTTTCGATGATTTGAACTTCTCCTGTGAGTCCAGTTTTAGATTCCGATGCTTCACTTCAGGTTAACTGTATCCCTTGGACCTTCTTATTGATGATGAAACACCGAAATAGCATCCGAATTTAATACGAAAGGCACACTGCTGACTTAAGTACAAGAGGACTGAGACTCTAACTTTATATGATTTGTACCTCCCCTGTGAGTCCAGTTTGAGATTCCGATGCTTCACTTCAGGTTTACTGTATCCCTTGGACCTTCTTATTGACGATGAAACACAGATATTGCATCCGAATTTAATACAAAATGCACAATGCCGACTTAAGTACGAGAGGATTGACACTCTAAATTTCGATTATTTGAACCTCTCCTGTGAGTCCAGTTTTAGATTCCGATGCTTCACTTCAGGTTAACTGTATCCCTTGGACCTTCTTATTGATGATGAAACACAGCAATTGCATCCGAATTTAATACAAAAGGCACAATTCTGACTTACGTACAAGTGGACTGACACTCTAACTCTCTATGATTTGAACCTCTCCTGTAAGTCCAGTTTTAGATTCCGATGCTTCGCTTCAGGTTTACTGTATCCCTTGGACCTTCTTATTGACGATGAAACACAGATATTGCATCCGAATTTAATACAAAAGGCACAATGCCGACTTAAGTACAAGCGGACTGACACTCTAACTTTCTATGATTTGAACCTCTCCTGTGAGTCCAGTTTTAGATTCAGATGATTCACTTCATGTTTACTGTATCCCTTGGACCTTCTAATTGACGATGAAACACAGAAATTGCATCCGAATTTAATACAAAAGGCACAATGCCGACTTAAGTACAAGAGAACTGAAACTCTAACTTTATATGATTTGAACCTCTCCAGTGAGTCCAGTTTTAGATTCCGATGCTTCAGTTCAGGTTTACTGTATCCCTTGGACCTTCTTATTGACGATGAAACACAGAAATTGCATCCGAATTTAATACAAAAGGCACAATGCTGACTTAAGTACAAGAGGACTGTCACTCTAACTTTCTATGATTTGGACCTCTCCTGTCAGTCCAGTTTTAGATTCCGATGCTTCACTTCAGGTTTACTGTATCCCTTGGACCGTCTTATTGACGATGAAACACAGAAATTGCTTCCAAATTCAATACAAAAGGCACAATGCCGACTTAAGTACGAGAGGACTGACACTCTAAATTTCGATTATTTGAACCTCTCCTGTGAGTCCAGTTTCAGATTCCGATGCTTCACTTCAGGTTTACTATATCCCTTGGACCTTCTAATTGACGATGAAACACAGAAATTGCATCCGAATTTATTACAAAAGGCACAATGCCGACTTAAGTACAAGAGGACTGACACTCTAACTTTATATGATTTGAACCTCCCCTGTGAGTCCAGTTTGAGATTCCGATGCTTCACTTCAGGTTTACCGTATCCCTTGGACCTTCTTATTGACGATGAAACACAGAAATTGCATCCGAATTTAATACAAAAGGCACAATGCCGACTTAAGTACAAGAGGACTGACACTCTAACTTTCTATGATTTGAACCTCTTCTGTGATTCCAGTTTTAGATTCTGAGGCTTCACTTCAGGTTTACTGTATCCCTTGGACCTTCTTATTTACGACGAAACACAGAAATTGCATCCGAATTTAATACGAAAGGCACAATGCCGACTTAAGTATAAGAGAAATGACACTCTAATTTTCTATGATTTGAACCTCTCCTGTGAGACCAGTTTTAGTTTCTGATGCTTCACTTCAGGTTTAATGTAACCCTTGGACCTTCTTATTGACGATGAAACACAGAAATTGCATCCGAATTTAATACAAAAGGCACAATGCCGACTTAAGTACAAGAGGACTAGCACTCTAACTTACGATGATTTGAACTTCTCCTATGAGTCCAGTTTTAGATTCCGATGCTTCACTTCAGGTTCACTGTATCCCTTGGACCTTCTTATTGATGATGAAACACAGCAATTGCATCCGAATTTAATACAAAAGGCACAATGCCGTTTTAAGTACAAGAGGACTGACACTCTAACATTCTACGATTTGAACCTCTCCTGTGAGTGCAGTTTTAGATGTCGATGCTTGATTTCAGGTTTACTGTATCCCTTGGACTTTCTTATTGACGATGAAACACAGAAATTGCATCCGAATTTAATACAAAAGGCACAATGCTGACTTAAGTACAAGAGGACTGACACTCTAACTTTATATGATTTAAACCTCCCCTGTGAGTCCAGTTTTAGATTCCGGTGCTTCACTTCAGGTTTACTGTATCCCTTGGACCTTCTTATTGACGATGAAACACAGAAATTGCATCCGAACTTAATACAAAAGGCACAATGCCGACTTAAGTACAAGCGGACTGACACTCTAACTTTCTATGATTTGAACCTCTCCTGTGAGTCCAGTTTTAGATTCCGATGCTTCACTTCATGTTTACTGTATCCCTTGGACCTTCTAATTGACGATGAAACACAGAAATTGCACCCGAATTTAATACAAAAGGCACAATGCTGACTTAAGTACAAGAGGACTGACACTCTAACTTTATATGATTTGAATCTCCCCTGTGAGTCCAGTTTGAGATTCCGATGCTTCACTTCAGGTTTACTGTATCCCTTGGACTTTCTTATTGACGATGAAACACAGAAATTGAATCCGAATTTAATACAAAAGGCACAATGCCGACTTAAGTACAAGCGGACTGACACTCTAACTTTCTATGATTTGAACCTCTCCTGTGAGTCCAGTTTTAGATTCCGATGCATCACTTCATGTTTACTGTATCCTTTGGACCTTCTTATTGATGATGAAACACAGCAATTGCATCCGAATTTAATACAAAAGGCACAATTCTGACTTACGTACAAGTGGACTGACACTCTAACTCTCTATGATTTGAACCTCTCCTGTAAGTCCAGTTTTAGATTCCGATGCTTCGCTTCAGGTTTACTGTATCCCTTGGACCTTCTTATTGACGATGAAACACAGATATTGCATCCGAATTTAATACAAAAGGCACAATGCCGACTTAAGTACAAGCGGACTGACACTCTAACTTTCTACGATTTGAACCTCTCCTGTGAGTCCAGTTTTAGATTCAGATGCTTCACTTCATGTTTACTGTATCCCTTGGACCTTCTAATTGACGATGAAACACAGAAATTGCATCCGAATTTAATACAAAAGGCACAATGCCGACTTAAGTACAAGAGAACTGAAACTGTAACTTTATATGATTTGAACCTCTCCAGTGAGTCCAGTTTTAGATTCCGATGCTTCAGTTCAGGTTTACTGTATCCCTTGGACCTTCTTATTGACGATGAAACACAGAAATTGCATCCGAATTTAATACAAAAGGCACAATGCTGACTTAAGTACAAGAGGACTGTCACTCTAACTTTCTATGATTTGAACCTCTCCTGTCAGTCCAGTTTTAGATTCCGATGCTTCACTTCAGGTTTACTGTATCCCTTGGACCGTCTTATTGACGATGAAACACAGAAATTGCTTCCAAATTCAATACAAAAGGCACAATGCCGACTTAAGTACGAGAGGACTGACACTCTAAATTTCGATTATTTGAACCTCTCCTGTGAGTCCAGTTTCAGATTCCGATGCTTCACTTCAGGTTTACTATATCCCTTGGACCTTCTAATTGACGATGAAACACAGAAATTGCATCCGAATTTATTACAAAAGGCACAATGCCGACTTAAGTACAAGAGGACTGACACTCTAACTTTATAAGATTTGAACCTCCCCTGTGAGTCCAGTTTGAGATTCCGATGCTTCACTTCAGGTTTACCGTATCCCTTGGACCTTCTTATTGACGATGAAACACAGAAATTGCATCCGAATTTAATACAAAAGGCACAATGCCGACTTAAGTACAAGAGGACTCACACTCTAACTTTCTATGATTTGAACCTCTTCTGTGATTCCAGTTTTAGATTCTGAGGCTTCACTTCAGGTTTACTGTATCCCTTGGACCTTCTTATTTACGACGAAACACAGAAATTGCATCCGAATTTAATACGAAAGGCACAATGCCGACTTAAGTATAAGAGAAATGACACTCTAATTTTCTATGATTTGAACCTCTCCTGTGAGACCAGTTTTAGTTTCTGATGCTTCACTTCAGGTTTACTGTAACCCTTGGACCTTCTTATTGACGATGAAACACAGCAATTGCATCCGAATTTAATACAAAAGGCACAATGCCGACTTAAGTACAAGAGGACTAGCACTCTAACTTACGATGATTTGAACTTCTCCTATGAGTCCAGTTTTAGATTCCGATGCTTCACTTCAGGTTCACTGTATCCCTTGGACCTTCTTATTGATGATGAAACACAGCAATTGCATCCGAATTTAATACAAAAGGCACAATGCCGACTTAAGTACAAGAGGACTGACACTCTAACATTCTACGATTTGAACCTCTCCTGTGAGTGCAGTTTTAGATGTCGATGCTTGATTTCAGGTTTACTGTATCCCTTGGACTTTCTTATTGACGATGAGACACAGAAATTGCATCCGAATTTAATACAAAAGGCACAATGCTGACTTAAGTACAAGAGGACTGACACTCTAACTTTATATGATTTGTGCCTCCCCTGTGGGTCCAGTTTTAGATTCCGATGCTTCACTTCAGGTTTACTGTATCCCTTGGACCTTCTTATTGACGATGAAACACAGAAATTGCATCCGAACTTAATACAAAAGGCACAATGCCGACTTAAGTACAAGCGGACTGACACTCTAACTTTCTATGATTTGAACCTCTCCTGTGAGTCCAGTTTTAGATTCCGATGCTTCACTTCATGTTTACTGTATCCCTTGGACCTTCTAATTGACGATGAAACACAGAAATTGCACCCGAATTTAATACAAAAGGCACAATGCTGACTTAAGTACAAGAGGACTGACACTCTAACTTTATATGATTTGAATCTCCCCTGTGAGTCCAGTTTGAGATTCCGATGCTTCACTTCAGGTTTACTGTATCCCTTGGACTTTCTTATTGACGATGAAACACAGAAATTGAATCCGAATTTAATACAAAAGGCACAATGCCAACTTAAGTACAAGCGGACTGACACTCTAACTTTCTATGATTTGAACCTCTCCTGTGAGTCCAGTTTTAGATTCCGATGCATCACTTCATGTTTACTGTATCCCTTGGACCTTCTAATTGCCGATGAAACACAGAAATTGCATCCGAATTTAATACAAAAGGCACAATGCTGACTTAAGTACAAGAGGACTGACACTCTAACTTTATATGATTTGAATCTCCCCTGTGAGTCCATTTTGAGATTCCGATGCTTCACTTCAGGCTTACTGTATCCCTTGGACCTTCTTATTGACGATGAAACACAGAAATTGCATCCGAATTTAATGCAAAAGGCACAATGCCGACTTAAGTACAAGAGGACTGACACTCTAACTTTCTATGATTTGTACCTCTCCTGTGAGTCCAGTTTTAGATTCCGGTGCTTCACTTCATGTTTACAGTATCCCTTGGACCTTCTAATTGACGATGAAACACAGAAATTGCATCCGAATTTAATACAAAAGGCACAATGCCGACTTAAGTACAAAAGAACTGACACTCTAACTTTCTATGATTTGAACCTCTCCAGTGAGTCCAGTTTCAGATTCCGATGCTTCACTTCCGGTTTACTATATCCCTTGGACCTTCTTATTGACGATGAAACACAGAAATTGCATCCGAATGTAATACAACAGGCACAATGCCGACTTAGGTACAAGAGGACTGACACTCTAACTTTCGATGATTTGAACTTCTCCTGTGAGTCCAGTTTTAGATTCCGATGCTTCACTTCAGGTTTACTGTATCCCTTGGACCTACTTATTGATGATGAACCACAGCAATTGCATCCGAATTTAATACAAAAGGCACAATTCTGACTTACGTACAAGTGGACTGACACTCTAACTTTCTATGATTTGAACCTCTCCTGTGAGTCCAGTTTTAGAATCCGATGCTTCGCTTCAGGTTTACTGTATCCCTTGGACCTTCTTATTGACGATGAAACACAGAAATTGCATCCGAATTTAATGCAAAAGGCACAATGCCGACTTAAGTTAAAGAGGACTGACACTCTAACTTTCGATGATTTGAACCTCCCCTGTGAGTCCAGTTTTAGATTCCGATGCTTCACTTCAGGTTTACTGTATCCCTTGGACCTTCTTATTGACGATGAAACACAGGAAATGCATCCGAATTTAATACAAAAGTCACAATGCCGACTTAAGTACAAGAGGACTGACACCGTAAAGTTCGATGTTTTGAACCTCTCCTGTGAGTCCAGTTTCAGATTCCGTTGCTTCACTTCAGGTTTACTGTATCCCTTGGACCTTCTTATTGACGATGAAACACAGAAATTGCATCCAAATTTAATACAAAAGGCACAATGCCCACTTAAGTACAAGTGGACACACACTCTAACTTTCGATGATTTGAACCTCTCCTGTAAGTCCATTTTTAGATTCCGATGCTTCACTTCAGGTTTACTGTATCGCTTGGACCTTCTTATTGACGATGAAACACAGAAATTGCATCCGAATTTATTACAAAAGGCACAATGCCGACTTAAGTACAAGAGGACTGACACTCTAACTTTATATGATTTGTACCTCCCCTGTGAGTCCAGTTTGAGATTCCGATGCTTCACTTCAGGTTTACTGTATCCCTTGGACCTTCTTATTGACGATGAAACACAGAAATTGCATCCGAATTTAATATAAAAGGCACAATGCCGACTTAAGTACAAGAGAACTGACACTCTAACTTTCTATGATTTGAACCTCTCCTGTGAGTCCAGTTTTAGATTCCGATGCTTCACTTCAGGTTTACTGTAACCCTTGGACCTTCTTATTGACGATGAAACACAGAAATTGCATCCGAATTTAATACAAAAGGCACAATGCCGACTTAAGTACAAGAGGACTGACACTCTAACTTTCTATGATTTGAACCTCTCCTGTGAGTCCAGTTTTAGATTTCGATGCTTCACTTCAGGTTTACTGTATCCCTTGGACCTTCTTATTGACGATGAAACACAGAAATTGCATCCAAATTCAATACAAAAGGCACAATGCCGACTTAAGTACGAGAGGACTGACACTCTAAATTTCGATTATTTGAACCTCTCCTGTGAGTCCACTTTTAGATTCCGATGCTTCACTTCAGGCTTACTGTATCCCTTGGACCCTCTTATTGACGATGAAACACAGAAATTGCATCCGAATTGAATACAACAGGCACAATGCCGACTTAAGTACAAGACGACTAGCACTCTAACTTTCGATGATTTGAACTTTTCCTGTGAGTCCAGTTTTAGATTCCGATGCTTCACTTCAGGTTTACTGTATCCCTTGGACATTCTTATTGACGATGAAACACAGAAATAACATCCGAATTTAATACAAAAGGCACAACGCCGACTCTAGTACAAGAAGACTGACACTCTAACTTTCTATGATTTGAACCTCTCCTGTGAGTCCAGTTTTAGATTCCGATGCTTCACTTCAGGTTTACTGTATTCCTTGGACTTTCTTATTGACGATGAAACACAGAAATTGCTTCCAAATTCAATACAAAAGGCACAATGCCGACTTAAGTTCCAGAGGACTGACACTCTAAATTTCGATTATTTGAACCTCTCCTGTGAGTCCAGTTTCAGATTCCGATGCTTCACTTCAGGTTTACTATATACCTTGGTCCTTCTTATTGACGATGAAACACAGAAATTGCATCCGAATTTAATACAACAGGCACAATGCCGACTTAAGTACAAGAGGACTGACACTCTAACTTTCGATGATTTGAACTTCTCCTGTGAGTCCAGTTTTAGATTCCGATGCTTCACTTCAGGTTTACTGTATCCCTTGGACCTACTTATTGATGATGAACCACAGCAATTGCATCCGAATTTAATACAAAAAGCACATTTCTGACTTACGTACAAGTGGACTGACACTCTAACTCTCTATGATTTGAACTTCTCCTGTGAGTCCAGTTTTAGATTCCGATGCTTCGCTTCAGGTTTACTGTATCCCTTGGACCTTCTTATTGACGATGAAACACAGAAATTGCATCCGAATTTAATGCAAAAGGCACAATGCCGACTTAAGAACAAGAGGACTGACACTCTAACTTTCGATGATTTGAACCTCTCCTGTGAGTCCAGTTTTAGATTCCGATGCTTCACTTCAGGTTTACTGTATCCCTTCGACCTTCCTATTGACGATGAAACACAGAAAATGCATCCGAATTTAATTCAAAAGGCACAATGCCGACTTAAGTACAAGAGGTCTGACACCGTAATGTTCGATGATTTGAACCTCTCCTGTGAGTCCAGTTTCAGATTCCGAAGCTTCAATTCAGGTTTACTGTATCCCTTGGACCTTCTTATTGACGATGAAACACAGAAATTGCATCCAAATTTAATACAAAAGGCACAATGCCCACTTAAGTACAAGTGGACTGACACTCTAACTTTCAATGATTTGAACCTCTCCTGTAAGTCCATTTTTAGATTCCGATGCTTCACTTCAGGTTTACTGTATCGCTTGGACCTTCTTATTGACGATGATACACAGAAATTGCATCCGAATTTATTACATAAGGCACAATGCCGTCTTAAGTACAAGAGGACTGACACTCTAACTTTATATGATTTGAACCTCCCCTGTGAGTCCAGTTTGAGATTCCGATGCTTCACTTCAGGTTTACCGTATCCCTTGGACCTTCTTATTGACGATGAAACACAGAAATTGCATCCAAATTCAATACAAAAGGCACAATGCCGACTTAAGTACAAGAGGACCGACACTCTAACTTTCTATGATTTGAACCTCTTCTGTGATTCCAGTTTTAGATTCTGAGGCTTCACTTCAAGTTTACTGTATCCCTTGGACCTTCTTATTGACGATGAAACACAGAAATTACATCCGAATTTAATACGAAAGGCACAATGCCGACTTAAGTACAAGAGGAATGAGACTCTGACTTTCTATGATTTGATCCTCTCCTGTGAGACCAGTTTTAGATTCCGATGCTTCACTTCAGGTTTACTTTAACCCTTGGACCTTCTTATTGACGACGAAACACAGAAATTGCATCCGAATTTAATACAAAAGGCACAATGCCGACTTAAGTACCAGAGGACTGACCCTCTAACTTTCGATGTTTTGAACTTCTCCTGTGAGTCCAGTTTTAGATTCCGATGCTTCACTTCAGGTTTACTGTATCCCTTGGACCTACTTATTGATGATGAACCACAGCAATTGCATCCGAATTTAATACAAAAGGCACTATTCTGACTTACGTACAAGTGGACTGACACTCTAACTCCCTATGATTTGAACCTCTCCTGTGAGTCGAGTTTTAGATTCCGATGCTTCGCTTCAGGTTTACTGTATCCCTTGGACCTTCTTATTGACGATGAAACACAGAAATTGCACCCGAATTTAATGCAAAAGGCACAATGCCGACTTAAATTAAAGAGGACTGACACTCTAACTTTCGATGATTTGAACCTCTCCTGTGAGTACAGTTTTAGATTCCGATGCTTCACTTCAGGTTTACTGTATCCCTTGGACCTTCTTATTGACGATGAAACACAGAAAATGCATCCGAATTTAATACAAAAGGCACAATGCCGACATAAGTACAAGAGGTCTGACACCGTAATGTTCGATGATTTGAACCTCTCCTGTGAGTCCAGTTTCAGATTCCGAAGCTTCACTTCAGGTTTACTGTATCCCTTGGACCTTCTTATTGACGGTGAAACACAGAAATTGCATCCAAATTTAATACAAAAGGCACAATGCCCACTTAAGTACAAGTGGACTGACACTCTAACTTCCAATGATTTGAACCTCTCCTGTAAGTCCATTTTTAGATTCCGATGCTTCACTTCAGGTTTACTGTATCGCTTGGACCTTCTTATTGACGATGAAACACAGAAATTGCATCCGAATTTATTACATAAGGCACAATGCCGACTTAAGTTCAAGAGGACTGACACTCTAACTTTATATGATTTGAACCTCCCCTGTGAGTCCAGTTTGAGATTCCTGTTGTGTCGGTAGCTGGGCCGTCACCGTGAAGTTTAGATGGCTGAAAATGCAAGCTACACTAACGCTGTAGCCGATAGGGCACGCACGGCTAAAGCAGACGGGCGTGAAGTCTGGAACATGAGAACTTATAAATGAATAAGAAGAAAAGTATGTAGATGCTTATTAGTTATCTTTTTATTAGTCCTTGGAATACATCTCTCTTGAATACTCGTAAGCTATAGGCACTGATACAAATGGCGCCTTGCTAGTTCGTAGCCATTAACTTAGCTGATGGCTATTCTGTCTCTCGGCTAATGAGAGAGAAAGGCTTCGTACTTCTGGTCGGTAGCTAGGTTCTCGTACAACTGGGCGGTAGCTAGGTTCTCGTACAACTGGGGCGAGTGCTCTCTCGTATCACGAGACCTGCCTTGGTGGTGGCGCTAGGTCTGGGATCACAGTGGCGACACGCGGGTCCGACATGTACTAAATGAACCGCGGCCGATTTAAGCTACCACCTAGCAAGTGTGGTGTCTGGCGGTGACACCACAATTCCGATGCTTCACTTCAGGTTTACCGTATCCCTTGGACCTTCTTATTGACGATGAAACACAGAAATTTCATCCGAATATAATACAAAAGGCACAATGCCGACTTAAGTACAAGAGGACTGACACTCTAACTTTCTATGATTTGAACCTCTTCTGTGATTCCAGTTTTAGATTCTGAGGCTTCACTTCAGGTTTACTGTATCCCTTGGACCATCTTATTGACGATGAAACACAGAAATTGCATCCGAATTTAATACGAAAGGCACAATGCCGACTTAAGTACAAGAGGAATGAGACTCTGACTTTCTATGATTTGATCCTCTCCTGTGAGACCAGTTTTAGATTCCGATGCTTCACTTCAGGTTTACTGTAACCCTTGGACCTTCTTATTGACGATGAAACACAGAAATTGCATCCGAATTTAATACAAAAGGCACAATGCCGACATAAGTACAATAGGACTGACACTCTAACTTAATATGATTTGTACCTCCCCTGTGAGTCCAGTTTGAGATTCCGATGCTTCACTTCAGGTTTACTGTATCCCTTGGACCTTCTTATTGACGATGAAACACAGAAATTGCATCCGAATTTAATACAAAAGGCACAATGCCGACTTAAGTACAAGAGAACTGACACTCTAACTTTCTATGATTTGAACCTCTCCTGTGAGTCCAGTTTTAGATTCCGATGCTTCACTTCAGGATTAATGTATCCCTTGGACCTTCTTATTGACGATGAAACACAGAAATTGCATCCGAATTTAATACAACAGGCACAATGCCGACATAAGTACAATAGGACTGACACTCTAACTTAATATGATTTGTACCTCCCCTGTGAGTCCAGTTTGAGATTCCGATGCTTCACTTCAGGTTTACTGTATCCCTTGGACCTTCTTATTGACGATGAAACACAGAAATTGCATCCAAATTCAATACAAAAGGCACAATGCCGACTTAAGTACGAGAGGACTGACACTCTAAATTTCGATTATTTGAACGTCTCCTGTGAGTCCAGTTTTAGATTCCGATGCTTCACTTCATTTTTACTGTACCCCTTGGACCTTCTTATTGACGATGAAACACAGAAATTGCATCCGAATTGAATACAACAGGCACAAAGCCGACTTAAGTACAAGAGGACTAGCACTCTAACTTTCGATGATTTGAACTTTTCCTGTGAGTCCAGTTTTAGATTCCGATGCTTCACTTCAGGTTAACTGTATCCCTTGGACCTTCTTATTGACGATGAAGCACAGAAATTGCACCCGAATTTAATGCAAAAGGCACAATGCCGACTTAAGTACAAGAGGACTGACACTCTAACTTTCTATGATTTGAAAATCTCCTGAGAGTCCAGTTTTAGATTCCGATGCTACACTTCAGGTTTACTGTAACCCTTGGACCTTCTTATCGACGGTGAAACACAAAAATTGCATCCGAATTTAATACAAAAGGCACAATGCCGACTTAAGTACAAGAGGACTGACACTCTAAATTTCTACGATTTGAACCTCTCCTGTGAGTGCAGTTTTAGATTTCGATGCTTGACTTCAGGTTTACTGTAACCCTTGGACCTTCTTATTGACGATGAAACACAGAAATTGCATCCGAATTTAAAACAAAAGGCACAATGCTGACTTAAGTACAAGAGGACTGACACTCTAACTTTATATGATTTGAACCTCCCCTGTGAGTCCAGTTTGAGATTCCGATGCTTCACTTCAGGTTTACTGTATCCCTTGGACCTACTTATTGACGATGAAACACAGAAAATGCATCCGAATTTAATACAAAAGGCACAATGCCGACTTAAGTACAAGAGGACTGACACCGTAATGTTCGATGTTTTGAACCTCTCCTGTGAGTCCAGTTTCACATTCCGAAGCTTCACTTCAGGTTTACTGTATCCCTTGGACCTTCTTATTGACGATGAAACACAGAAATTGCATCCAAATTTAATACAGAAGGCACAATGCCCACTTAAGTATAAGTGGACTGACACTCTAACTTTCTATGATTTGAACCTCTCCTGTAAGTCCATTTTTAGATTCCGATGCTTCACTTCAGGTTTACTGTATCGCTTGGACCTTCTTATTGACGATGAAACACAGAAATTGCTTCCGAATTTATTACAAAAGGCACAATGCCGACTTAAGTACAAGAGGACTGACACTCTAACTTTATATGATTTGAACCTCCCCTGTGAGTCCAGTTTGAGATTCCGATGCTTCACTTCAGGTTTACCGTATCCCTTGGACCTTCTTATTGACGATGAAACACAGAAATTGCATCCGAATTTAATACGAAAGGCACAATGCCGACTTAAGTACAAGAGGAATGAGACTCTAACTTTCTATGATTTGATCCTCTCCTGTGAGACCAGTTTTAGATTCCGATGCTTCACTTCAGGTCTACTGTAACCTATGGACCTTCTTATTGACGATGAAACACAGAAATTGCATCCGAATTTAATGCAAAAGGCACAATGCCGACTTAAGTACAAGAGGACTGACACTCTAACTTTCTATGATTTGAAATTCTCCTGAGAGTCCAGTTTTAGATTCCGATGCTACACTTCAGGTTTACTGTAACCCTTGGACCTTCTCATTGACGGTGAAACACAGAAATTGCATCCGATTTTAGTACAAAAGGCACAATGCCGACTTAAGTACAAGAGGACTGACACTCTAACTTTCTACGATTTGAACCTCTCCAGTGAGTGCAGTTTTAGATTTCGATGCTTGACTTCAGGTTTACTGTAACCCTTGGACCTTCTTATTGACGATGAAACACAGAAATTGCATCCGAATTTAAAACAACAGGCACAATGCTGACTTAAGTACAAGAGGACTGACACTCTAACTTTATATGATTTGAACCTCCCCTGTGAGTCCAGTTTGAGATTCCGATGCTTCACTTCAGGTTTACTGTATCCCTTGGACCTTCTTATTGACGAAGAAACACAGAAATTGCATCCGAATATAATACAAAAGGCACAATGCCGACTTAAGTACAAGAGGACTGACACTCCAACTCTCTATGATTTGAACCTCTTCTGTGATTCCAGTTTTAGATTCTGAGGCTTCACTTCAGGTTTACTGTATCCCTTGGACCTTCTTATTTACGATGAAACACAGAAATTGCCTCCGAATTTAATACGAAAGGCACAATGCCGACTTAAGTACAAGAGGAATGAGACTCTAACTTTCTATGATTTGATCCTCTCCTGTGAGACCAGTTTTAGATTCCGATGCTTCACTTCAGGTCTACTGTAACCCATGGACCTTCTTATTGACGATGAAACACAGAAATTGCATCCGAATTTAATACAAAAGGCACAATGCCGACTTAAGTACAAGAGGACTGACACTCTAACTTTCTATGATTTGAACCTCTCCTGTGAGTCCAGTTTTAGATTCCGATGCTTCACTTCAGGTTTACTGTATCCCTTGGACCTTCTTATTGACGATGAAACACAGAAATTGCATCCGAATTTAATTCAAAAGGCACAATGCCGACTTAAGTACAAGAGGACTGACACTCTAACTTTCTATGATTTGAACCTCTCCTGTGAGTCCAGTTTTAGATTCCGATGCTTCACTTCAGGTTTACTGTATCCCTTGGACCATCTTATTGACGATGAAACACAGAAATTGCATCCAAATTCATACAAAAGGCACAATGCCGACTTAAGTACGAGAGGACTGACACACTAAATTTCGATTATTTGAACCTCTCCTGTGAGTCCGGCTTTAGATTCAGATGCTTCACTTCAGGTTTACTGTATCCCTTGGACCTTCTTATTGATGATGAAACACAGCAATTGCATCCGAATTTAATACAAAAGGCACAATTCTGACTTACGTACAAGTGGACTGACACTCTAACTCTCTATGATTTGAACCTCTCCTGTGAGTCCAGTTTCAGATTCCGATGCTTCGCTTCAGGTTTACTGTATCCCTTGGACCTTCTTATTGACGATGAAGCACAGAAATTGCACCCGAATTTAATGCAAAAGGCACAATGCCGACTTAAGTACAAGAGGACTGACACTCTAACTTTCTATGATTTGAAATTCTCCTGTGAGTCCAGTTTTAGATTCCGATGCTTCACTTCAGGTTTACTGTAACCCTTGGACCTTCTTATGGACGGTGAAACACAGATATTGCATCCGAATTTAATACAAAAGTCACAATGCCGACTTAAGTACAAGAGGACTGACACTCTAACTTTCTACGATTTGAACGTCTCCTGTGAGTGCAGTTTTAGATTTCGATGCTTGACTTCAGATTTACTGTAACCCTTGGACCCTCTTATTGACGATGCAACACAGAAATTGCTTCCGAATTTAAAACAAAAGGCACAATGCTGACTTAAGTACAAGAGGACTGACACTCTAACTTTATATGATTTGAACCTCCCCTGTGAGTCCAGTTTGAGATTCCGATGCTTCACTTCAGGTTTACTGTATCCCTGGGACCTTCTTATTGACGATGAAACACAGAAATTGCATCCGAATTTAATACAAAAGGCACAATAACGACTTAAGTACAAGAGGACTGACACTCTAACTCTCTATGATTAGAACCTCTACTGTGAGTCCAGTTTTAGATTCCGATGCTTCACTTCAGGTTTACTGTATCCCTTGGACCTTCTTATTGACGATGAAACACAGAAATTGCATCCGAATTTAATACAAAAGGCACAATGCCGACTTAAGTACAAGCGGACTGACACTCTAACTTTCTGTGATTTGAACCTCTCCTGTGATTCCAGTTTTAGATTCCGATGCTTCACTTCATGTTTACTGTATCCCTTGGACCTTCTAATTGTCGATGAAACACAGAAATTGCATCCGAATTTAATACAAAAGGCACAATGCTGACTAAGTACAAGAGGACTGACACTCTAACTTTCTATGATTTGAACCTCTCCTGTGAGTCCAGTTTTAGATTCAGATGCTTCACTTCAGGTTTACTGTATCCCTTGGACCTTCTTATTGACGATGAAACACAGAAATTGCATCCGAATTTAATACAACAGGCCCAATGCCGACTTAAGTACAAGAGGACTGACACTCTAACTCTCTATGATTTGAACCTCTCCTGTGAGTCCAGTTTTAGATGTCGATGCTTCACTTCAGGTTTACTGTATCCCTTGGACCTTCTTATTGACGATGAAACACAGAAATTGCATCCAAATTCAATACAAAAGGCACAATGCCGACTTAAGTACGAGAGGACTGACACTCTAAATTTCGATTATTTGAATCTCTCCTGTGAGTCCAGTTTTAGATTCCGATGCTTCACTTCAGGTTAATTGTATCCCTTTGACCTTCTTATTGATGTTGAAACACAGCAATTGCATCCGAATTTAATACAAAAGGCACAATTCTGACTTACGTACAAGTGGACTGACACTCTAACTCTCTATGATTTGAACCTCTCTTGTGAGTCCAGTTTTAGATTCCGATGCTTCGCTTCAGGTTTACTGTATCCCTTGGACCTTCTTATTGACGATGAAACACAGAAATTGCATCCGAATTTAATACAAAAGGCACAATGCCCACTTAAGTACAAGTGGACTGACACTCTAACTTTCTATGATTTGAACCTCTCCTGTAAGTCCATTTTTGGATTCTGATGCTTCACTTCAGGTTTACTGTATCGCTTGGACCTTCTTATTGACGATGAAACACAGAAATTGCATCCGAATTTATTACAAAAGGCACAATGCCGACTTAAGTACAAGAAGACTGACACTCTAACTTTATATGATTTGAACCTCCCCTGTGAGTCCAGTTTGAGATTCCGATGCTTCACTTCAGGTTTACCGTATCCCTTGGACGTTCTTATTGACGATGAAACACAGTAATTGCATCCGAATATAATACAAAAGGCACAATGCCGACTTAAGTATAAGAGGACTGACACTCTAACTTTCTATGATTTGAACCTCTTCTGTGATTCCAGTTTTAGACTCTGAGGCTTCACTTCAGGTTTACTGTATCCCTTGGACCTTCTTATTGACGATGAAACACAGAAATAGCATCCGAATTTAATACGAAAGGCACAATGCCGACTTAAGTACAAGAGGAATGAGACTCTAACTTTCTATGATTTGATCCATTCCTGTGAGACCAGTTTTAGATTCCGATGCTTCACTTCAGGTTTACTGTAACCCATGGACCTTCTTATTGACGATGAAACACAGAAATAGCAACCGAATTTAATACAAAAGGCACAATGCCGACTTAAGTACAAGAGGACTGACACTCTAACTTTATATGATTTGTTTCTCCCCTGTGAGTCCAGTTTGAGATTCCGATGCTTCACTTCAGGTTTACTGTATCCCTTGGACCTTCTTATTGACGATGAAACACAGAAATTGCATCCGAATTTAATACAAAAGGCACAATGCCGACTTAAGTACAAGAGAACTGACATTCTAACTTTCTATGATTTGAACCTCTCCTGTGAGTCCAGTTTTAGATTCCGATGCTTCACTTCAGGTTTACTGTATCCCTTTTACCTTCTTATTGACGATGAAACACAGAAATTGCATCCGAATTTAATACAAAAGGCACAATGCCGACTTAAGTACAAGAGGACTGACACTCTAACTTTCTATGATTTGAATCTCTCCTGTGAGTCCAGTTTTAGATTCCGATGCTTCACTTAAGGTTTACTGTATCCCTTGGACCTTCTTATTGACGATGAAACACAGAAATTGCATCCAAATTCAATACAAAAGGCACAATGCCGACTTAAGTACGAGAGGACTGACACTCTAAATTTCGATTATTTGAACCTCTCCTGTGAGTCCAGTTTTAGATTCCGATGCTTCACTTCAGGTTTACTGTACCCCTTGGACCTTCTTATTGACAATGAAACACAGAAATTGCATCCGAATTGAATACAACAGGCACAAAGCCGACTTAAGTACAAGAGGACTAGCACTCTAACTTTCGTTGATTTGAACTTTTCCTGTGAGTCCAGTTTTAGATTCCGATGCTTCACTTCAGGTTAACTGTATCCCTTGGACCTTCTTATTGATGATGAAACACAGCAATTGCATCCGAATTTAATACTAAAAGCACAATTCTGACTTACGTACAAGTGGACTGACACTCTAACTTTATATGATTTGAACCTCCACTGTGAGTCCAGTTTGATATTCCGATGCTTCACTTCAGGTTTACCGTATCCCTTGGACCTTCTTATTGACGATGAAACACAGAAATTGCATCCGAATATAATACAAAAGGCACAATGCCGACTTAAGTACAAGAGGACTGACACTCTAACTTTCTATGATTTGAACCTCTTCTGTGATTCCAGTTTTAGATTCTGAGGCTTCACTTCAGGTTTACTGTATCCCTTGGACCTTCTTATTGACGATGAAACACAGAAATTGCATCCGAATTTAATACGAAAGGCACAATGCCGACTTAAGTACAAGAGGAATGAGACTCTAACTTTCTATGATTTGAATCTCTCCTGTGAGTCCAGTTTTAGATTCCGATGCTTCACTTCAGGTTTACTGTATCCCTTGGACCTTCTTATTGACGATGAAACATAGAAATTGCATCCAAATTCAATACAAAAGGCACAATGCCGACTTAAGTACGAGAGGACTGACACTCTAAATTTCGATTATTTGAACCTCTCCTGTGAGTCCAGTTTTAGATTCCGATGCATCACTTCAGGTTTACTGTAACCCTTGCACCTTCTTATTGACGATGAAACACAGAAATTGCATCCGAATTGAATACAACTGGCACAAAGCCGACTTAAGTACAAGAGGACTAGCACTCTAACTTTCGATGATTTGAACTTTTCCTGTGAGTCCAGTTTTAGATTCCGATGCTTCACTTCAGGTTAACTGTATCCCTTGGACCTTCTTATTGATGATGAAACACAGCAATTGCATCCGAATTTAATACAAAAAGCACAATTCTGACTTACGTACAAGTGGACTGACACTCTAACTCTCTATGATTTGAACCTCTCCTGTGAGTCCAGTTTTAGATTCCGATGCTTCACTTCATGTTTACTGTAACCCTTGGACCTTCTTATTGACGGTGAAACACAGAAATTGCATCCGAATTTAATACAAAAGGCACAATGCCGACTTAAGTACAAGAGTACTGACACTCTAACTTTCTACGATTTGAACCTCTCCTGTGAGTGCAGTTTTAGATTTCGATGCTTGACTTCAGGTTTACTGGATCCCTTGGACCTTCTTATTGACGATGAAACACAGAAATTGCATCCGAATTTAATACAAAAGGCACAATAACGACTTAAGTACAAGAGGACTGACACTCTAACTCTATATGATTAGAACCTCTACTGTGAGTCCAGTTTTGGATTCCGATGCTTCACTTCAGGTTTACTGTATCCCTTGGACCTTCTTATTGACGATGAAACACAGAAATTGCATCCGAATTTAATACAAAAGGCACAATGCCGTCTTAAGTACAAGCGGACTGACACTCTAACTTTCTATGATTTGAACCTCTCCTGTGAGTCCAGTTTTAGATTCCGATGCTTCACTTCATGTTTACTGTATCCCTTGGACCTTCTAATTGTCGACGAAACACAGAAATTGCATCCGAATTTAATACAAAATGCACAATGCTGACTTAAGTACAAGAGGACTGACACTCCAACTTTCTATGATTTAAAACTCTCCTGTGAGTCCAGTTTTAGATTCCGATGCTTCACTTCACGTTTACTGTATCCCTTGCACCTTCTTATTGACGATGAAACAAAGAAATTGCATCCGTATTTAATACAACAGACCCAATGCCGACTTAAGTACAAGAAGACTGACACTCTAACTTTCGATGATTTGAACTTCTCCTGTGAGTCCAGTTTTAGATTCCGATGCATCACTTCAGGTTTATTGTATCTCTTGGACCTACTTATTGATGATGAACCACAGCAATTGCATCCGAATTTAATACAAAAGCACAATTCTGACTTACGTACAAGTGAACTGACACTCTAACTCTCTATGATTTGAACCTCTCCTGTGAGTCCAGTTTTAGATTCTGATGCTTCACTTCAGGTTTACTGTATCGCTTGGACCTTCTTATTGACGATGAAACACAGAAATTGCATCCGAATTTATTACAAAAGGCACAATGCCGACTTAAGTACAAGAAGACTGACACTCTAACTTTATATGATTTGAACCTCCCCTGTGAGTCCAGTTTGAGATTCCGATGCTTCACTTCAGGTTTACCGTATCCCTTGGACGTTCTTATTGACGATGAAACACAGAAGTTGCATCCGAATATAACACAAAAGGCACAATGCCGACTTAAGTACAAGAGGACTGACACTCTAACTTTCTATGATTTGAACCTCTTCTGTGATTCCAGTTTTAGATTCTGAGGCTTCACTTCAGGTTTACTGTATCCCTTGGACCTTCTTATTGACGATGAAACACAGAAATTGCATCCGAATTTAATACGAAAGGCACAATGCCGACTTAAGTACAAGAGGAATGAGACTCTAACTTTCTATGATTTGATCCATTCCTGTGAGACCAGTTTTAGATTCCGATGCTTCACTTCAGGTTTACTGTAACCCATGGACCTTCTTATTGACGATGAAACACAGAAATAGCATCCGAATTTAATACAAAAGGCACAATGCCGACTTAAGTACAAGAGGACTGACACTCTAATTTTATATGATTTGTTTCTCCCCTGTGAGTCCAGTTTGAGATTCCGATGCTTCACTTCAGGTTTACTGTATCCCTTGGACCTTCTTATTGACGATGAAACACAGAAATTGCATCCGAATTTAATACAAAAGGCACAATGCCGACTTAAGTACAAGAGAACTGACACTCTAACTTTCTATGATTTGAACCTCTCCTGTGAGTCCAGTTTTAGATTCCGATGCTTCACTTCAGGTTTACTGTATCCCTTTGACCTTCTTATTGACGATGAAACACAGAAATTGCATCCGAATTTAATACAAAAGGCACAATGCCGACTTAAGTACAAGAGGACTGACACTCTAACTTTCTATGATTTGAATCTCTCCTGTGAGTCCAGTTTTAGATTCCGATGCTTCACTTCAGGTTTACTGTATCCCTTGGACCTTCTTATTGACGATGAAACACAGAAATTGCATCCAAATTCAATACAAAAGGCACAATGCCGACTTAAGTACGAGAGGACTGACACTCTAAATTTCGATTATTTGAACCTCTCCTGTGAGTCAAGTTTTAGATTCTGATGCTTCACTTCAGGTTTACTGTACCCCTTGGACCTTCTTATTGACGATGAAACACAGAAATTGCATCCGAATTGAATACAACAGGCACAAAGCCGACTTAAGTACAAGAGGACTAGCACTCTAACTTTCGTTGATTTGAACTTTTCCTGTGAGTCCAGTTTTAGATTCCGATGCTTCACTTCAGGTTAACTGTATCCCTTGGACCTTCTTATTGATGATGAAACACAGCAATTGCATCCGAATTTAATACTAAAAGCACAATTCTGACTTACGTACAAGTGGACTGACACTCTAACTCTCTATGATTTGAACCTCTCCTGTAAGTCCATTTTTAGATTCCGATGCTTCACTTCAGGTTTACTGTATCGCTTGGACCTTCTTATTGACGATGAAACACAGAAATTGCATCCGAATTTATTACAAAAGGCACAATGCCGACTTAAGTACAAGAGGACTGACACTCTAACTTTCTACGATTTGAACCTCTCCTGTGAGTGCAGTTTTAGATTTCGATGCTTGACTTCAGGTTTACTGGATCCCTTGGACCTTCTTATTGACGATGAAACACAGAAATTGCATCCGAATTTAATACGAAAGGCACAATGCCGACTTAAGTACAAGAGGAATGAGACTCTAACTTTCTATGATTTGATCCTCTCCTGTGAGACCAGTTTTAGATTCCGATGCTTCACTTCAGGTTTACTGTAACCCATGGACCTTCTTATTGACGATGAAACACAGAAATTGCATCCGAATTTAATACAAAAGGCACAATGCCGACTTAAGTACAAGAGGACTGACACTCTAACTTTATATGATTTGTTTCTCCCCTGTGAGTCCAGTTTGAGATTCCGATGCTTCACTTCAGGTTTACTGTATCCCTTGGACCTTCTTATTGACGATGAAACACAGAAATTGCATCCGAATTTAATACAAAAGGCACAATGCCGACTTAAGTACAAGAGAACTGACACTCTAACTTTCTATGATTTGAACCTCTCCTGTGAGTCCAGTTTTAGATTCCGATGCTTCACTTCAGGTTTACTGTATCCCTTTGACCTTCTTATTGACGATGAAACACAGAAATTGCATCCGAATTTAATACAAAAGGCACAATGCCGACTTAAGTACAAGAGGACTGACACTCTAACTTTCTATGATTTGAATCTCTCCTGTGAGTCCAGTTTTAGATTCCGATGCTTCACTTCAGGTTTACTGTATCCCTTGGACCTTCTTATTGACGATGAAACACAGAAATTGCATCCAAATTCAATACAAGAGGCACAATGCCGCTTTAAGTACGAGAGGACTGACACTCTAAATTTCGATTATTTGAACCTCTCCTGTGAGTCCAGTTTTAGATTCCGATGCTTCACTTCAGGTTTACTGTACCCCTTGGACCTTCTTATTGACGATGAAACACAGAAATTGCATCCGAATTGAATACAACAGGCACAAAGCCGACTTAAGTACAAGAGGACTAGCACTCTAACTTTCGATGATTTGAACTTTTCCTGTGAGTCCAGTTTTAGATTCCGATGCTTCACTTCAGGTTAACTGTATCCCTTGGACCTTCTTATTGATGATGAAACACAGAAATTGCATCCGAATTTAATACAAAAGGCACAATAACGACTTAAGTACAAGAGGACTGACACTCTAACTTTCTATGATTTGATATTCTCCTGTGAGTCCAGTTTTAGATTCCGATGCTTCACTTCAGGTTTACTGTAACCCTTGGACCTTCTTATTGACGGTGAAACACAGAAATTGCATCCGAATTTAATACAAAAGGCACAATGCCGACTTAAGTACAAGAGGACTGACACTCTAACTTTCTACGATTTGAACCTCTCCTGTGAGTGCAGTTTTAGATTTCGATGCTTGACTTCAGGTTTACTGGATCCCTTGGACCTTCTTATTGACGATGAAACACAGAAATTGCATCCGAATTTAATACAAAAGGCACAATAACGACTTAAGTACAAGAGGACTGACACTCTAACTCTCTATGATTAGAACCTCTACTGTGAGTCCAGTTTTGGATTCCGATGCTTCACTTCTGGTTTACTGTATCCCTTGGACCTTCTTATTGACGATGAAACACAGAAGTTGCATCCGAATTTAATACAAAAGGCACAATGCCGTCTTAAGTACAAGCGGACTGACACTCTAACTTCCTATGATTTGAACCTCTCCTGTGAGTCCAGTTTTAGATTCCGATGCTTCAATTCATGTTTACTGTATCCCTTGGACCTTCTAATTGTCGACGAAACACAGAAATTGCATCCGAATTTAATACAAAATGCACAATGCTGACTTAAGTACAAGAAGACTGACACTCTAACTTTCGATGATTTGAACTTCTCCTGTGAGTCCAGTTTTAGATTCCGATGCATCACTTCAGGTTTATTGTATCTCTTGGACCTACTTATTGATGATGAACCACAGCAATTGCATCCGAATTTAATACAAAAGCACATTTCTGACTTACGTACAAGTGAACTGACACTCTAACTCTCTATGATTTGAACCTCTCCTGTGAGTCCAGTTTTAGATTCTGATGCTTCGCTTCAGGTTTACTGTATCCCTTGGACCTTCTTATTGACGATGAAACACAGAAATTGCATCCGAATTTAATGCAAAAGGCACAATGCCGACTTAAGTACAGGAGGACTGACACTCTAACTTTCGATGATTTGAACCTCTCCTGTGAGTCCAGTTTTAGATTCCGATGCTTCACTTCAGGTTTACTGTATCTCTTGGACCTTCTTATTGACGATGAAACACAGAAATTGCATCAGAATTTAATACAAAAGGCACAATGCCGACTTAAGTACAAGAGGACTGACACCGTAATGTTCGATGATTTGAACCTCTCCTGTGAGTCCAGTTTTAGATTCCGATGCTTCACTTCAGGTTTACTGTATCCCTTGGACCTTCTTATTGACGATGACACACAGAAATTGCATCCAAATTTAATACAATAGGCACAATGCCCACTTGAGTACAAGTGGACTGACACTCTAACTTTCTATGATTTGAACCTCTCCTGTAAGTCCATTTTTAGATTCCGATGCTTCACTTCAGGTTTACTGAATCGCTTGGACCTTCTTATTGACGATGAAACACAGAAATTGCATCCGAATTTAATACAAAAGGCACAATGCCGACTTAAGTACAAGAGAACTGACACTCTAACTTTCTATGATTTGAACCTCTCCTGTGAGTCCAGTTTTAGATTCCGATGCTTCACTTCAGGTTTACTGTATCCCTTTGACCTTCTTATTGACGACGAAACACAGAAATTGCATCCAAATTCAATACAAAAGGCACAATGCCGACTTAAGTACGAGAGGACTGACACTCTAAATTTCGATTATTTGAACCTCTCCTGTGAGTCCAGTTTTAGATTCCGATGCTTCACTTCAGGTTTACTGTACCCCTTGGACCTTCTTATTGACGATGAAACACAGAAATTGCATCCGAATTGAATACAACAGGCACAAAGCCGACTTAAGTACAAGAGGACTAGCACTCTAACTTTCGATGATTTGAACTTTTCCTGTGAGTCCAGTTTTAGATTCCGATGCTTCACTTCAGGTTAACTGTATCCCTTGGACCTTCTTATTGATGATGAAACACAGCAATTGCATCCGAATTTAATACAAAAAGCACAATTCTGACTTACGTACAAGTGGACTGACACTCTAACTCTCTGTGATTTGAACCTCTCCTGTGAGTCCAGTTTTAGATTCCGATGCTTCGCTGCAGGTTTACTGTATCCCTTGGACCTTCTTATTGACGATGAAGCACAGAAATTGCACCCGAATTTAATGCAAAAGGCACAATGCCGACTTAAGTACAAGAGGACTGACACTCTAACTTTCTATGATTTGATATTCTCCTGTGAGTCCAGTTTTAGATTCCGATGCTTCACTTCAGGTTTACTGTAACCCTTGGACCTTCTTATTGACGGTGAAACAAAGAAATTGCATCCGAATTTAATACAAAAGGCACAATGCCGACTTAAGTACAAGAGGACTGACACTCTAACTTTCTACGGTTTGAACCTCTCCTGTGAGTGCAGTTTTAGATTTCGATGCTTGACTTCAGGTTTACTGTAACCCTTGGACCTTCTTATTGACGATGAAACACATAAATTGCATCCGAATTTAAAACAAAAGGCACAATGCTGACTTAAGTACAAGAGGACTGACACTCTAACTTTATATGATTTGAACCTCCACTGTGAGTCCAGTTTGAGATTCCGATGCTTCACTTCAGGTTTACTGGATCCCTTGGAACTTCTTATTGACGATGAAATACAGAAATTGCATCCGAATTTAATACAAAATGCACAAAAACGACTTAAGTACAAGAGGACTGACACTCTAACTCTCTATGATTAGAACCTCTACTGTGAGTCCAGTTTTGGATTCCGATGCTTCACTTCAGGTTTACTGTATCCCTAGGACCTTCTTATTGACGATGAAACACAGAAATTGCATCCGAATTTAATACAAAAGGCACAATGCCGACTTAAGTACAAGCGGACTGACACTCTAACTTTCTATGATTTGAACCTCTCCTATGAGTCCAGTTTTAGATTCCGATGCTTCACTTCATGTTTACTGTATCCCTTGGACCTTCTAATTGTCGACGAAACACAGAAATTGCATCCGAATTTAATACAAAAGGCACAATGCTGACTTAAGTACAAGAGGACTGACACTCTAACTTTCTATGATTTGAAACTCTCCTGTGAGTCCAGTTTTAGATTCCGATGCTTCACTTCACGTTTACTGTATCCCTTGCACCTTCTTATTGACGATGAAACACAGAAATTGCATCCGAATTTAATACAACAGGCCCAATGCCGACTTAAGTACAAGAAGACTGACACTCTAACTTTCGATGATTTGAACTTCTCCTGTGAGTCCAGTTTTAGATTCCGATGCATCACTTCAGGTTTATTGTATCTCTTGGACCTACTTATTGATGATGAACCACAGCAATTGCATCTGAATTTAATACAAAAGAACAATTCTGACTTACGTACACGTGAACTGACACTCTAACTCTCTATGATTTGAACCTCTCCTGTGAGTCCAGTTTTAGATTCTGATGCTTCGCTTCAGGTTTACTGTATCCCTTGGACCTTCTTATTGACGATGAAACACAGAAATTGCATCCGTATTTAATGCAAAAGGCACAATGCCGACCTAAGTACAGGAGGACTGACACTCTAACTTTCGATGATTTGAACCTCTCCTGTGGATCCAGTTTTAGATTCCGATGCTTCACTTCAGGTTTACTATATCTCTTGGACCTTCTTATTGACGATGAAACACAGAAATTGTATCAGAATTTAATACAAAAGGCACAATGCCGACTTAAGTACAAGAGAACTGACACCGTAATGTTCGATGATTTGAACCTCTCCTGTGAGTCCAGTTTTAGATTCCGATGCTTCACTTCAGGTTTACTGTATCCCTTGGACCTTCTTATTGAGATTAAACACAGAAATTGCATCCAAATTTAATACAAAAGGCACAATGCCCACTTAAGTACAAGTGGACTGACACTCTAACTTTCTATGATTTGAACCTCTCCTGTAAGTCCAGTTTTAGATTCCGATGCTTCACTTCAGGTTTACTGTATCGCTTGGACCTTCTTATTGACGATGAAACACAGAAATTGCATCCGAATTTAATGCAAAAGGCACAATGCCGACTTAAATTAAAGAGGACTGACACTCTAACTTTCGATGATTTGAACTTCTCCTGTGAGTCCAGTTTTAGATTCCGATGCTTCACTTCAAGTTTACTGTATCCCTTGGACCTACTTATTGATGATGAACCACAGCAATTGCATCCGAATATAATACAAAAGGCACAATTCTGACTTACGTACAAGTGGACTGACACTCTAACTCTCTATGATTTGAACCTCTCCTGTGAGTCCAGTTTTAGATTCCGATGCTTCGCTTCAGGTTTACTGTATCCCTTGGACCTTCTTATTGACGATGAAACACAGAAATTGCATCCGAATTTAATGCAAAAGGCACAATGCCGACTTAAATTAAAGAGGACTGACACTCTAACTTTCGATGATTTGAAGCTCTCCTGTGAGTCCAGTTTTAGATTGCGATGCTTCACTTCAGGTTTACTGTATCCCTTGGACCTTCTTATTGACGATGAAACACAGAAAATGCATCCGAATTTAATACAAAAGGCACAATGCCGACTTAAGTACAAGAGGACTGACACCGTAATGTTCGATGATTTGAACCTCTCCTGTGAGTCCAGTTTCAGATTCCGAAGCTTCACTTCAGGTTTACTGTATCCCTTGGACCTTCTTATTGACGATGAAACACAGAAATTGCATCCAAATTTAATACAAAAGGCACAATGCCCACTTAAGTACAAATGGACTGACACTATAACTTTCTATGATTTGAACCTCTCCTGTAAGTCCATTTTTAGATTCCGATGCTTCACTTCAGGTTTACTGTATCGCTTGGACCTTCTTATTGACGATGAAACACAGAAATTGCATCCGAATTTATTACAAAAGGCACAATGCTGACTTAAGTACAAGAAGACTGACACTCTAATTTTATATGATTTGAACCTCCCCTGTGAGTCCAGTTTGAGATTCCGATGCTTCACTTCAGGTTTACCGTATCCCTTGGACCTTCTTATTGACGATGAAACACAGAAATTGCATCCGAATATAATACAAAATGCACAATGCCGACTTAAGTACAAGAGGACTGACACTCTAACTTTCTATGATTTGAACCTCTTCTGTGATTGCAGTTTTAGATTCTGAGGGTTCACTTCAGGTTTACTGTATCCCTTGGACCTTCTTATTGACGATGAAACACAGAAATTGCATCCGAATTTAATACGAAAGGCACAATGCCGACTTAAGTACAAGAGGAATGAGAATCTAACTTTCTATGATTTGATCCTCTCCTGTGAGGCCAGTTTTTGATTCCGATGCTTCACTTCAGGTTTACTGTAACCCATGGACCTTCTTATTGACGGTGAAACACAGAAATTGCATCCGAATTTAATACAAAAGGCACAATGCCGACTTAAGTACAAGAGGACTGACACTCTAACTTTATATGATTTGTTTCTCCCCTGTGAGTCCAGTTTGAGATTCCGATGCTTCACTTCAGGTTTACTGTATCCCTTGGACCTTCTTATTGACGATGAAACACAGAAATTGCATCCGAATTTAATACAAAAGGCAGAATGCCGACTTAAGTACAAGAGAACTGACACTCTAACTTTCTATGATTTGAACCTCTCCTGTGAGTCCAGTTTTAGATTCCGATGCTTCACTTCAGGTTTACTGTATCCCTTTGACCTTCTTATTGACGATGAAACACAGAAATTGCATCCGAATTTAATACAAAAGGCACAATGCCGACTTAAGTACAAGAGGACTGACGCTCTAACTTTCTATGATTTGAACCTTTCCTGTGAGTCCAGTTTTAGATTCCGATGCTTCACTTCAGGTTTACTGTATCCCTTGGACCTTCTTATTGACGATGAAACACAGAAATTGCATCCAAATTCAATAAAAAAGGCACAATGCCGACTTAAGTACGAGAGGACTAACACTCTAAATTTCGATTATTTGAACCTCTCCTGTGAGTCCAGTTTTAGATTCCGATGCTTCACTTCAGGTTTACTGTACCCCTTGGACCTTCTTATTGACGATGAAACACAGAAATTGCATCCGAATTGAATACAACAGGCACAAAGCCGACTTAAGTACAAGAGGACTAGCACTCCAACTTTCGATGATTTGAACTTTTCCTGTGAGTCCAGTTTTAGATTCCGATGCTTCAGGTTAACTGTATCCCTTGGACCTTCTTATTGATGATGAAACACAGCAATTGCATCCGAATTTAATACAAAAAGCACAATTCTGACTTACGTACAAGTGGACTGACACTCTAACTCTCTATGATTTGAACCTCTCCTTTGAGTCCAGTTTTAGATTCCGATGCTTCGCTTCAGGTTTACTGTATCCCTTGGACCTTCTTATAGACGATGAAGCACAGAAATTGCACCCGAATTTAATGCAAAAGGCACAATGCCGACTTAAGTACAAGAGGACTGACACTCTAACTTTCTATGATTTGAAATTCTCCTGTGAGTCCAGTTTTAGATTCCGATGCTTCACTTCAGGTTTACTGTAACCCTTGGACCTTCTTATTGACGGTGAAACACAGAAATTGCATCCGAATTTAATACAAAAGGCACAATGCCGACTTAAGTACAAGAGGACTGACACTCTAACTTTCTACGATTTAAACCCCTCCTGTGAGTGCAGTTTTAGATTTCGATGCTTGACTTCAGGTTTACTGTATCCCTTGGACCTTCTTATTGACGATGAAACACAGAAATTGCATCCGGATTTAATGCAAAAGGCACAATGCCGACTTAAGTACAAGAGGACTGACACTCTAACTTTCGATGATTTGAACCTCCCCTGTGAGTCCGGTTTGAGATTCCGATGCTTCACTTCAGGTTTACTGGATCCCTTGGACATTCTTATTGACGATGAAACACAGAAATTGCATCCGAATTTAATACAAAAGGCACAATAACGACTTAAGTACAAGAGGACTGACACTCTAACTCTCTATGATTGGAACCTCTACTGTGAGTCCAGTTTGAGATTCCGATGCTTCACTTCAGGTTTACTGTATCCCTTGGACCTTCTTATTGACGATGAAACACAGAAATTGCATCCGAATTTAATACAAAAGGCACAATGCCGACTTAAGTACAAGCGGACTGACACTCTAACTTTCGATGATTTGGACTTCTCCTGTGAGTCCAGTTTTAGATTCCGATGCATCACTTCAGGTTTATTGTATCTCTTGGACCTACTTATTGATGATGAACCACAGCAATTGCATCCGAATTTAATACAAAAGCACAATTCTGACTTACGTACAAGTGAACTGACACTCTAACTCTCTATGATTTGAACCTCTCCTGTGAGACCAGTTTTAGATTTTGATGCTTCGCTTCAGGTTTACTGTATCCCTTGGACCTTCTTATTGACGATGAAACACAGAAATTGCATCCGAATTTAATGCAAAAGGCACAATGCCGACTTAAGTACAGGAGGACTGACACTCTAACTTTCGATGATTTGAACCTCTCCTGTGAGTCCAGTTTTAGATTCCGATGCTTCACTTCAGGTTTACTGTATCTCTTGGACCTTCTTATTGACGATGAAACACAGAAATTGCATCAGAATTTAATACAAAAGGCACAATGCCGACTTAAGTACAAGAGGACTGACACCGTAATGTTCGATGATTTGAACCTCTCCTGTGAGTCCAGTTTTAGATTCCGATGCTTCACTTCAGGTTTACTGTATCCCTTGGACCTTCTTATTGACGATGAAACACAGAAATTGCATCCAAATTTAATACAAAAGGCACAATGCCCACTTAAGTACAAGTGGACTGACACTCTAACTTTCTATGATTTGAACCTCTCCTGTAAGTCCATTTTTAGATTCCGATGCTTCACTTCAGGTTTACTGTATCGCTTGGACCTTCTTATTGACGATGAAACACAGAAATTGCATCCGAATTTAATACAAAAGGCACAATGCCGACATAAGTACAAGAGGACTGACACTCTAACTTTATATGATTTGAACCTCCCCTGTGAGTCCAGTTTGAGATTCCGATGCTGCACTTCAGGTTTACTGTATCCCTTGGACCTTCTTATTGACGATGAAACACAGAAATTGCATCCGAATTTAATACAAAAGGCACAATGCCGACTTAAGTACAAGAGGACTGACACTGTAACTTTCTATGATTTGAACCTCTCCTGTGAGTCCAGTTTTACATTCCGATGCTTCACTTCAGGTTTACTGTATCCCTTGGACCTTCTTATTGACGATGAAACACAGAAATTGCATCCAAATTCAATACAAAAGGCACAATGCCGACTTAAGTACGAGAGGACTGACACTCTAAATTTCGATTATTTGAACCTCTCCTGTGAGTCCAGTTTTAGATTCCGATGCTTCACTTCAGGTTTACTGTACCCCTTGGACCTTCTTATTGACGATGAAACACAGAAATTGCATCCGAATTGAATACAACAGGCACAAAGCCGACTTAAGTACAAGAGGACTAGCACTCTAACTTTCGATGATTTGAACTTTTCCTGTGAGTCCAGGTTTAGATTCCGATGCTTCACTTCAGGTTAACTGTATCCCTTGGACCTTCTTATTGATGATGAAACACAGCAATTGCATTCGAATTTAATACAAAAGGCACAATTCTGACTTACGTACAAGTGGACTGACACTCTAACTCTCTATGATTTGAACCTCTCCTGTGAGTCCAGTTTTAGATTCCGATGCTTCGCTTCAGGTTTACTGTATCCCTTGGACCTTCTTATTGACGATGAAGCACAGAAATTGCACCCGAATTTAATGCAAAAGGACAATGCCGACTTAGGTACAAGAGGACTGACACTCCAACTCTCTATGATTAGAACCTCTACTGTGAGTCCAGTTTTGGATTCCGATGCTTCACTTCATGTTTACTGTATCCCTTGGACCTTCTAATTGTCGACGAAACACAGAAATTGCATCCGAATTTAATACAAAAGGCACAATGCTGACTTAAGTACAAGAGGACAGACACTCTAACTTTCTATGATTTGAAACTTTCCTGTGAGTCCAGTTTTAGATTCCGATGCTTCACTTCACGTTTCCTGTATCCCTTGCACCTTCTTACTAACGATGAAACACAGATATTGCATCCGAATTTAATACAACAGGCCCAATGCCGACTTAAGTACAAGAAGACTGACACTCTAACTTTCGATGATTTGAAATTCTCCTGTGAGTCCAGTTTTAGATTCCGATGCTTCACTTCAGGTTTACTGTAACCCTTGGACCTTCTTATTGACGGTGAAACATAGAAATTGCATCCGAATTTAATACAAAAGGCACAATGCCGACTTAAGTACAAGAGGACTGACACTCTAACTTTCTACGATTTGAACCCCTCCTGTGAGTGCAGTTTTAGATTTCGATGCTTGACTTCAGGTTTACTGTATCCCTTGGACCTTCTTATTGACGATGAAACACAGAAATTGCATCCGGATTTAATGCAAAAGGCACAATGCCGACTTAAGTACAAGTGGACTGACACTCTAACTTTCGATGATTTGAACCTCCCCTGTGAGTCCGGTTTGAGATTCCGATGCTTCACTTCAGGTTCACTGGATCCCTTGGACATTCTTATTGACGATGAAACACAGAAATTGCATCCGAATTTAATACAAAAGGCACAATGCCGACTTAAGTACAAGCGGACTGACACTCTAACTTTCGATGATTTGGACTTCTCCTGTGAGTCCAGTTTTAGATTCCGATGCATCACTTCAGGTTTATTGTATCTCTTGGACCTACTTATTGATGATGAACCACAGCAATTGCATCCGAATTTAATACAAAAGCACAATTCTGACTTACGTACAAGTGAACTGACACTCTAACTCTCTATGATTTGAACCTCTCCTGTGAGACCAGTTTTAGATTTTGATGCTTCGCTTCAGGTTTACAGTATCCCTTGGACCTTCTTATTGACGATGAAACACAGAAATTGCATCCGAATTTAATGCAAAAGGCACAATGCCGACTTAAGTACAGGAGGACTGACACTCTAACTTTCGATGATTTGAACCTCTCCTGTGAGTCCAGTTTTAGATTCCGATGCTTCACTTCAGGTTTACTGTATCTCTTGGACCTTCTTATTGACGATGAAACACAGAAATTGCATCAGAATTTAATACAAAAGGCACAATGCCGACTTAAGTACAAGAGGACTGACACCGTAATGTTCGATGATTTGAAGCTCTCCTGTGAGTCCAGTTTTAGATTCCGATGCTTCACTTCAGGTTTACTGTATCCCTTGGACCTTCTTATTGACGATGAAACACAGAAATTGCATCCAAATTTAATACAAAAGGCACAATGCCCACTTAAGTACAAGTGGACTGACACTCTAACTTTCTATGATTTGAACCTCTCCTGTAAGTCCATTTTTAGATTCCGATGCTTCACTTCAGGTTTACTGTATCGCTTGGACCTTCTTATTGACGATGAAACACAGAAATTGCATCCGAATTTAATACAAAAGGCACAATGCCGACATAAGTACAAGAGGACTGACACTCTAACTTTATATGATTTGAACCTCCCCTGTGAGTCCAGTTTGAGATTCCGATGCTGCACTTCAGGTTTACTGTATCCCTTGGACCTTCTTATTGACGATGAAACACAGAAATTGCATCCGAATTTAATACAAAAGGCACAATGCCGACTTAAGTACAAGAGGACTGACACTGTAACTTTCTATGATTTGAACCTCTCCTGTGAGTCCAGTTTTAGATTCCGATGCTTCACTTCACGTTTACTGTATCCCTTGGACCTTCTTTTTGACGATGAAACACAGAAATTGCATCCAAATTCAATACAAAAGGCACAATGCCGACTTAAGTACGAGAGGACTGACACTCTAAATTTCGATTATTTGAACCTCTCCTGTGAGTCCAGTTTTAGATTCCGATGCTTCACTTCAGGTTTACTGTACCCCTTGGACCTTCTTATTGACGATGAAACACAGAAATTGCATCCGAATTGAATACAACAGGCACAAAGCCGACTTAAGTACAAGAGGACTAGCACTCTGACTTTCGATGATTTGAACTTTTCCTGTGAGTCCAGGTTTAGATTCCGATGCTTCACTTCAGGTTAACTGTATCCCTTGGACCTTCTTATTGATGATGAAACACAGCAATTGCATTCGAATTTAATACAAAAGGCACAATTCTGACTTACGTACAAGTGGACTGACACTCTAACTCTCTATGATTTGAACCTCTCCTGTGAGTCCAGTTTTAGATTCCGATGCTTCGCTTCAGGTTTACTGTATCCCATGGACCTTCTTATTGACGATGAAGCACAGAAATTGCACCCGAATTTAATGCAAAAGGACAATGCCGACTTAAGTACAAGAGGACTGACACTCCAACTCTCTATGATTAGAACCTCTACTGTGAGTCCAGTTTTGGATTCCGATGCTTCACTTCATGTTTACTGTATCCCTTGGACCTTCTAATTGTCGACGAAACACAGAAATTGCATCCGAATTTAATACAAAAGGCACAATGCTGACTTAAGTACAAGAGGACAGACACTCTAACTTTCTATGATTTGAAACTTTCCTGTGAGTCCAGTTTTAGATTCCGATGCTTCACTTCACGTTTACTGTATCCCATGCACCTTCTTATTAACGATGAAACACAGATATTGCATCCGAATTTAATACAACAGGCCCAATGCCGACTTAAGTACAAGAAGACTGACACTCTAACTTTCGATGATTTGAACTTCTCCTGTGAGTCCAGTTTTAGATTCCGATGCATCACTTCAGGTTTATTGTATCTCTTGGACCTACTTATTGATGATGATCCACAGCAATTGCATCCGAATTTAATACAAAAGCACAATTCTGACTTACGTACAAGTGAACTGACACTCTAACCCTCTATGATTTGAACCTCTCCTGTGAGTCCAGTTTTAGATTCTGATGCTTCGCTTCAGGTTTACTGTATCCCTTGGACCTTCTTATTGACGATGAAACACAGAAATTGCATCCGAATTTAATACAAGAGGCACAATGCCGACTTAAGTACAAGAGGACTGACACTCTTCCTTTATATGATTTGAACCTCCCCTGTGAGTCCAGTTTGAGATTCCGATGCTTCACTTCAGGTTTACTATATCCCTTGGACCTTCTTATTGACGATGAAACACAGAAATTGCATCCGAATTTAATACAAAAGGCACGATGCCGACTTAAGTACAAGAGGACTGACACTATAACTTTCTATGATTTGAACCTCTCCTGTGAGTCCAGTTTTAGATTCCGATGCTTCACTTCAGGTTTACTGTATCCCTTGGACTTTCTTATTGACGATGAAACACAGAAATTGCATCCGAATTTAATACAACAGGCCCAATGCCGACTTATGTATGAGAGGACTGACACTCTAACTTTCGATGATTTGAACTTGTCCTGTGAGTCCAGTTTTAGATTCCGATGCTTCACTTGAGGTTTACTGTATCATTTGGACCTACTTATTGATGATGAACCACAGCAATTTCACCCGAATTTAATACAAAAGGCACAATTCTGACTTACGTACAAGTGGACTGACACTCTAACGCACTATGATTTGAACCTCCCCTGTGAGTCCAGTTTTAGATTCTGATACTTCGCTTCAGGTTTACTGTAGCCCTTGGACCTTCTTATTGACGATGAAACACAGAAATTGCATCCGAATTTAATGCAAAAGGCACAATGCCGACTTAAGTACAAGAGGACTAGCACTCTAACTTTCGATGATTTGAACTTTTCCTGTGAGTCCAGGTTTAGATTCCGATGCTTCACTTCAGGTTAACTGTATCCCTTGGACCTTCTTATTGATGATGAAACACAGCAATTGCATTCGAATTTAATACAAAAGGCACAATTCTGACTTACGTACAAGTGGACTGACACTCTAACTCTCTATGATTTGAACCTCTCCTGTGAGTCCAGTTTTAGATTCCGATGCTTCGCTTCAGGTTTACTGTATCCCTTGGACCTTCTTATTGACGATGAAGCACAGAAATTGCACCCGAATTTAATGCAAAAGGCACAATGCCGACTTAAGTACAAGAGGACTGACACTCTAACTTTCTATGATTTGAAATTCTCCTGTGAGTCCAGTTTTAGATTCCGATGCTTCACTTCAGGTTTACTGTAACCCTTGGACCTTCTTATTGACGGTGAAACACAGAAATTGCATCCGAATTTAATACAAAATGCACAATGCCGACTTAAGTACAAGAGGACTGACACTCTAACTTTCTACGATTTGAACCTCTCCTGTGAGTGCAGTTTTAGATATCGATGCTTGACTTCAGGTTTACTGTATCCCTTGGACCTTCTTATTGACGATGAAAGACAGAAATTGCATCCGGATTTAATGCAAAAGGCACAATGCCGACTTAAGTACAAGAGGACTGACACTCTAACTTTCGATGATTTGAACCTCCCCTGTGAGTCCGGTTTGAGATTCCGATGCTTCACTTCAGGTTTACTGGATCCCTTGGACATTCTTATTGACGATGAAACACAGAAATTGCATCCGAATTTAATACAAAAGGCACAATAACGACTTAAGTACAAGAGGACTGACACTCTAACTCTCTATGATTGGAACCTCTACTGTGAGTCCAGTTTGAGATTCCGATGCTTCACTTCAGGTTTACTGTATCCCTTGGACCTTCTTATTGACGATGAAACACAGAAATTGCATCCGAATTTAATACAAAAGGCACAATGCCGACTTAAGTACAAGCGGACTGACACTCTAACTTTCGATGATTTGGACTTCTCCTGTGAGTCCAGTTTTAGATTCCGATGCATCACTTCAGGTTTATTGTATCTCTTGGACCTACTTATTGATGATGAACCACAGCAATTGCATCCGAATTTAATACAAAAGCACAATTCAGAGTTACGTACAAGTGAACTGACACTCTAACTCTCTATGATTTGAACCTCTCCTGTGAGACCAGTTTTAGATTTTGATGCTTCGCTTCAGGTTTACTGTATCCCTTGGACCTTCTTATTGACGATGAAACACAGAAATTGCATCCGAATTTAATGCAAAAGGCACAATGCCGACTTAAGTACAGGAGGACTGACACTCTAACTTTCGATGATTTGAACCTCTCCTGTGAGTCCAGTTTTAGATTCCGATGCTTCACTTCAGGTTTACTGTATCTCTTGGACCTTCTTATTGACGATGAAACACAGAAATTGCATCAGAATTTAATACAAAAGGCACAATGCCGACTTAAGTACAAGAGGACTGACACCGTAATGTTCGATGATTTGAACCTCTCCTGTGAGTCCAGTTTTAGATTCCGATGCTTTACTTCAGGTTTACTGTATCCCTTGGACCTTCTTATTGACGATGAAACACAGAAATTGCATCCAAATTTAATACAAAAGGCACAATGCCCACTTAGGTACAAGTGGACTGACACTCTAACTTTCTATGATTTGAACCTCTCCTGTAAGTCCATTTTTAGATTCCGATGCTTCACTTCAGGTTTACTGTATCGCTTGGACCTTCTTATTGACGATGAAACACAGAAATTGCATCCGAATTTAATACAAAAGGCACAATGCCGACATAAGTACAAGAGGACTGACACTCTAACTTTATATGATTTGAACCTCCCCTGTGAGTCCAGTTTGAGATTCCGATGCTGCACTTCAGGTTTACTGTATCCCTTGGACCTTCTTATTGACGATGAAACACAGAAATTGCATCCGAATTTAATACAAAAGGCACAATGCCGACTTAAGTACAAGCGGACTGACACTCTAACTTTCGATGATTTGGACTTCTCCTGTGAGTCCAGTTTTAGATTCCGATGCATCACTTCAGGTTTATTGTATCTCTTGGACCTACTTATTGATGATGAACCACAGCAATTGCATCCGAATTTAATACAAAAGCACAATTCAGAGTTACGTACAAGTGAACTGACACTCTAACTCTCTATGATTTGAACCTCTCCTGTGAGACCAGTTTTAGATTTTGATGCTTCGCTTCAGGTTTACTGTATCCCTTGGACCTTCTTATTGACGATGAAACACAGAAATTGCATCCGAATTTAATGCAAAAGGCACTATGCCGACTTAAGTACAGGAGGACTGACACTCTAACTTTCGATGATTTGAACCTCTCCTGTGAGTCCAGTTTTAGATTCCGATGCTTCACTTCAGGTTTACTGTATCTCTTGGACCTTCTTATTGACGATGAAACACAGAAATTGCATCAGAATTAGATACAAAAGGCCCAATGCCGACTTAAGTACAAGAGGACTGACACCGTAATGTTCGATGATTTGAACCTCTCCTGTGAGTCCAGTTTTAGATTCCGATGCTTCACTTCAGGTTTACTGTATCCCTTGGACCTTCTTATTGACGATGAAACACAGAAATTGCATCCAAATTTAATACAAAAGGCACAATGCCCACTTAAGTACAAGTGGACTGACACTCTAACTTTCTATGATTTGAACCTCTCCTGTAAGTCCATTTTTAGATTCCGATGCTTCACTTCAGGTTTACTGTATCGCTTGGACCTTCTTATTGACGATGAAACACAGAAATTGCATCTGAATTTAATACAAAAGGCACAATGCCGACATAAGTACAAGAGGACTGACACTCTAACTTTATATGATTTGAACCTCCCCTGTGAGTCCAGTTTGAGATTCCGATGCTGCACTTCAGGTTTACTGTATCCCTTGGACCTTCTTATTGACGATGAAACACAGAAATTGCATCCGAATTTAATACAAAAGGCACAATGCCGACCTAAGTACAAGAGGACTGACTCTGTAACTTTCTATGATTTGGACCTCTCCTGTGAGTCCAGTTTTAGATTCCGATGCTTCACTTCAGGTTTACTGTATCCCTTGGACCTTCTTATTGACGATGAAACACAGAAATTGCATCCAAATTCAATACAAAAGGCACAATGCCGACTTAAGTACGAGAGGACTGACACTCTAAATTTCGATTATTTGAACCCCTCCTGTGAGTCCAGTTTTAGATTCCGATGCTTCACTTCAGGTTTACTGTACCCCTTGGACCCTCTTATTGACGATGAAACACAGAAATTGCATCCGAATTGAATACAACAGGCACAAAGCCGACTTAAGTCCAAGAGGACTAGCACTCTAACTTTCGATGATTTGAACTTTTCCTGTGAGTCCAGTTTTAGATTCCGATGCTTCACTTCAGGTTAACTGTATCCCTTGGACCTTCTTATTGATGATGAAACACAGCAATTGCATTCGAATTTAATACAAAAGGCACAATTCTGACTTACGTACAAGTGGACTGACACTCTAACTCTCTATGATTTGAACCTCTCCTGTGAGTCCAGTTTTAGATTCCGATGCTTCGCTTCAGGTTTACTGTATCCCTTGGACCTTCTTATTGACGATGAAGCACAGAAATAGCACCTGAATTTAATGTAAAAGGACAATGCCGACTTAAGTACAAGAGGACTGACACTCCAACTCTCTATGATTAGAACCTCTACTGTGAGTCCAGTTTTGGATTCCGATGCTTCACTTCATGTTTACTGTATCCCTTGGACCTTCTAATTGTCGACGAAACACAGAAATTGCATCCGAATTTAATACAAAAGGCACAATGATGACTTAAGTACAAGAGGACAGACACTCTAACTTTCTATGATTTGAAACTTTCCTGTGAGTCCAGTTTTAGATTCCGATGCTTCACATCACGTTTACTGTATCCCTTGCACCTTCTTATTAACGATGAAACACAGAAATTGCATCCGAATTTAATACAACAGGCCCAATGCCGACTTAAGTACAAGAAGACTGACACTCTAACTTTCGATGATTTGAACTACTCCTGTGAGTCCAGTTTTAGATTCCGATGCATCACTTCAGGTTTATTGTATCTCTTGGACCTACTTATTGATGATGAACCACAGCAATTGCATCCGAATTTAATACAAAAGCACAATTCTGACTTACGTACAAGTGAACTGACACTCTAACCCTCTATGATTTGAACCTCTCCTGTGAGTCCAGTTTTAGATTCTGATGCTTCGCTTCGGGTTTACTGTATCCCTTGGACCTTCTTATTGACGATGAAACACAGAAATTGCATTCGAATTTAATGCAAAAGGCACAATGCCGACTTAAGTACAAGAGGACTGACACTCTAACTTTCGATGATTTGAACCTCTCCTGTGAGTCCAGTTTTAGATTCCGATGCTTCACTTCAGGTTTACTGTATCTCTTGGACCTTCTTATTGACAATAAAACACAGAAATTGCATCAGAACTTAATACAAAAGGCACAATGCCGACTTAAGTACAAGAGGACTGACACCGTAATGTTCGATGATTTGAACCTCTCCTGTGAGTCCAGTTTTAGATTCCGATGCTTCACTTCAGGTTTACTGTATCCCTTGGACCTTCTTATTGACGATGAAACACAGAAATTGCATCCAAATTTAATACAAAAGGCACAATGCCCACTTAAGTACAAGTGGACTGACACTCTAACTTTCTATGATTTGAACCTCTCCTGTAAGTCCATTTTTAGATTCCGATGCTTCAGTTCAGGTTTACTGTATCGCTTGGACCTTTTTATTGACGATGAAACACAGAAATTGCATCCGAATTTAATACAAGAGGCACAATGCCGACTTAAGTACAAGAGGACTGACGCTCTACCTTTATATGATTTGAACCTCCCCTGTGAGTCCAGTTTGAGATTCCGATGCTTCACTTCAGGTTTACTTTATCCCTTGGACCTTCTTATTGACGATAAAACACAGAAATTGCATCCGAATTTAATACAAAAGGCACAATGCCGACTTAAGTACAAGAGGACTGACACTCTAACTTTCTATGATTTGAACCTCTCCTGTGAGTCCAGTTTTAGATTCCGATGCTTCACTTCAGGTTTACTGTATCCCTTGGACCTTCTTATTGACGATGAAACACAGAAATTGCATCCGAATTTAATACAACAGGCCCAATGCCGACTTATGTATAAGAGGACTGACACTCTAACTTTCGATGATTTGAACTTGTCCTGTGAGTCCAGTTTTAGATTCCGATGCTTCACTTGAGGTTTACTGTATCATTTGGACCTACTTATTGATGATGAACCACAGCAATTTCACCCGAATTTAATACAAAAGGCACAATTCTGACTTACGTACAAGTGGACTGACATTCTAACGCACTATGATTTGAACCTCCCCTGTGAGTCCAGTTTTAGATTCTGATGCTTCGCTTCAGGTTTACTGTATCCCTTGGACCTTCTTATTGACGATGAAACACAGAAATTGCATCCGAATTTAATGCAAAAGGCACAATGCCGACTTAAGTACAAGAGGACTGACACTCTAACTTTCGATGATTTGAACCTCTCCTGTGAGTCCAGTTTTAGATTCCGATGCTTCACTTCAGGTTTACTGTATCCCTTGGACCTTCTTATTGACAATGAAACACAGAAATTGCATCAGAATTTAATACAAAAGGCACAATGCCTACTTAAGTACAAGAGGACTGGCACCGTAATGTTCGATGATTTGAACCTCTCCTGTGAGTCCAGTTTTAGATTACGATGCTTCACTTCAGGTTTACTGTATCCCTTGGACCTTCTTATTGACGATGAAAGACAGAAATTGCATCCAAATTTAATACAAAAGGCACAATGCCCACTTAAGTACAAGTGGACTGACACTCTAACTTTCTATGATTTGAACCTCTCCTGTAAGTCCATTTTTAGATTCCGATGCTTCAGTTCAGGTTTACTGTATCGCTTGGACCTTCTTATTGACGATGAAACACAAAAATTGCATCCGAATTTAATACAAAAGGCACAATGCCGACTTAAGTACAAGAGGACTGACACTCTAACTTTATATGATTTGAACCTCCCCTGTGAGTACAGTTTTAGATTCCGATGCTTCACGTCAGGTTTACTGTATCACTTGGACCTTCTTATTGACGATGAAAGACAGAAATTGCATCCGAATTTAATACAAAAGGCACAATGCCGACTTAAGTACAAGAGGACTGACACTCTAACTTTCTATGATTTGAACCTCTTCTGTGATTCCAGTTTTAGATTCCGATGCTACACTTCAGGTTTACTGTATCCCTTGGACCTTCTTATTGACGATGAAACACAGAAATTGCATCCGAATTTAATACGAAAGGCACAATGCCGACTTAAGTACAAGAGAAATGACACTCTAAATTTCGATTATTTGAACCTCTCCTGTGAGTCCACTTTTAGATTCCGATGCTACACTTCAGGTTTACTGTATCCCTTGGACGGTCTTATTGACGATGAAACACAGAAATTGCATCCGAATAAAACACAATAGGCACAATGCCGACTTAAGTACAAGAGGACTGACACTCTAACTTTCTACGATTTGAACCTCTCCTGTGAGTGCAGTTTTAGATTTCGATGCTTGATTTCAGGTTTACTGTAACCCTTGGACCTTCTTATTGACGATGAAACACAGAAATTGCATCCGAATTTAATACAAAAGGCACAATGCTGACTTAAGTACAAGAGGACTGACACTCTAACTTTATATGATTTGAACCTCCCCTGTGAGTCCAGTTTGAGATTCCGATTCTTCACTTCAGGTTTACTGTATCCCTTGGACCTTCTTATTGACGATGAAACACAGAAATTGCATCCGAATTTAATACAAAAGGCACAATGCCGACTTAAGTACAAGAGGACTGACACTCTAACTTTCTATGATTAGAACCTCTTCTGTGAGTCCAGTTTCAGATTCTGATGCTTCACTTCAGGTTTACTGTATCCCTTGGACCTTCTTATTGACGATGAAACACAGAAATTGCATCCGAATTTAATACGAAAGGCACAATGCCTACTTAAGTACATGAGGTATGACACTCTAACTTTCTATGATTTGAACTTCTCCTGTAAGTCCATTTTTAGATTCCGATGCTTCACTTCAGGTTTACTGTATCGCTTGGACCTTCTTATTGACGATGAAACACAGAAATTGCATCCGAATTTAATACAAAAGGCACAATGCCGACTTAAGTACAAGAAGACTGACACTCTAACTTTCTATGATTGAACCTCTCCTGTGAGTCCAGTTTGAGATTCCGATGCTTCACTTCAGGTTTACTTTATTCCTTGGACCTTCTTATTGACGATGAAACACAGAAATTGCTTCCAAATTCAATACAAAAGGCACAATGCCGACTTAAGTACCAGAGGACTGACACTCTAAATTTCGATTATTTGAACCTCTCCTGTGAGTCCAGTTTCAGATTCCGATGTTTCACTTCAGGTTTACTATATCCCTTGGACCTTCGTATTGACGATGAAACACAGAAATTGCATCCGAATTTAATACAACAGGCACAATGCCGACTTAAGTACAAGAGGACTGACACTCTAACTTTCGATGATTTGAACTTCTCCTGTGAGTCCAGTTTTAGATTCCGATGCTTCACTTCAAGTTTACTGTATCCCTTGGACCTACTTATTGATGATGAACCACAGCAATTGCATCCGAATATAATACAAAAGGCACAATTCTGACTTACGTACAAGTGGACTGACACTCTAACTCTCTATGATTTGAACCTCTCCTGTGAGTCCAGTTTTAGATTCCGATGCTTCGCTTCAGGTTTACTGTATCCCTTGGACCTTCTTATTGACGATGAAACACAGAAATTGCATCCGAATTTAATGCAAAAGGCACAATGCCGACTTAAATTAAAGAGGACTGACACTCTAACTTTCGATGATTTGAACCTCTCCTGTGAGTCCAGTTTTAGATTCCGATGCTTCACTTCAGGTTTACTGTATCCCTTGGACCTTCTTATTGACGATTAAACACAGAAAATGTATCCGAATTTAATACAAAAGGCACAATGCCGACTTAAGTACAAGAGGACTGACACCGTAATGTTCGATGATTTGAACCTCTCCTGTGAGTCCAGTTTCAGATTCCGAAGCTTCATTTCAGGTTTACTGTATCCCTTGGACCTTCTTATTGACGATGAAACACAGAAATTGCATCCAAATTTAATACAAAAGGCACAATGCCCACTTAAGTACAAGTGGAGTGACACTCTAACTTTCTATGATTTGAACCTCTCCTGTAAGTCCATTTTTAGATTCCGATGCTTCACTTGAGGTTTACTGTATCCCTTGGACCTTCTTATTGACGATGAAACACAGAAATTGCATCCGAATTTATTACAAAAGGCACAATGCCGACTTAAGGACAAGAAGACTGACACTCTAATTTTATATGATTTGAACCTCCCCTGTGAGTCCAGTTTGAGATTCCGATGCTTCACTTCAGGTTTACCGTATCCCTTGGACCTTCTTATTGACGATGAAACACAGAAATTGCATCCGAAAATAATACAAAAGGCACAATGCCGACTTATGTACAAGAGGACTGACACTCTAACTTTCTATGATTTGAACCTCTTCTGTGATTCCAGTTTTAGATTCTGAGGCTTCACTTCAGGTTTACTGTATCCCTTGGACCTTCTTATTGACGATGAAAGACAGAAATTGCATCCGAATTTAATACGAAAGGCACAATGCCGACTTAAGTACAAGAGGAATGAGACTCTAACTTTCTATGATTTGATCCTCTCCTGTGAGACCAGTTTTAGATTCCGATGCTTCACTTCAGGTTTACTGTAACCCATGGACCTTCTTATTGACGATGAAACACAGAAATTGCATCCGAATTTAATACAAAAGGCACAATGCCGACTTAAGTACTAGAGGACTGACACTCTAACTTTATATGATTTGTTTCTCCCCTGTGAGTCCAGTTTGAGATTCCGATGCTTCACTTCAGGTTTACTGTATCCCTTGGACCTTCTTATTGACGATGAAACACAGAAATTGCATCCGAATTTAATACAAAAGGCACAATGCCGACTTAAGTACAAGAGAACTGACACTCTAACTTTCTATGATTTGAACCTCTCCTGTGAGTCCAGTTTTAGATTCCGATGCTTCACTTCAGGTTTACTGTATCCCTTTGACCTTCTTATTGACGATGAAACAAAGAAATTGCATCCGAATTTAATACAAAAGGCTCAATGATGACTTAAGTACAAGAGGACTGACACTCTAACTTTCTATGATTTGAACCTCTCCTGTGAGTCCAGTTTTAGATTCCGATGCTTCACTTCAGGTTTACTGTATCCCTTGGACCTTCTTATTGACGATGAAACACAGAAATTGCATCCAAATTCAATAAAAAAGGCACAATGCCGACTTAAGTACGAGAGGACTGACACTCTAAATTTCGATTATTTGAACCTCTCCTGTGAGTCCAGTTTTAGATTCCGATGCTTCACTTCAGGTTTACTGTACCCCTTGGACCTTCTTATTGACGATGAAACACAGAAATTGCATCCGAATTGAATACAACAGGCACAAAGCCGACTTAAGTACAAGAGGACTAGCACTCTAACTTTCGATGATTTGAACTTTTCCTGTGAGTCCAGTTTTAGATTCTGATGCTTCACTTCAGGTTAACTGTATCCCTTGGACCTTCTTATTGATGATGAAACACAGCAATTGCATCCGAATTTAATACAAAAAGCACAATTCTGACTTACGTACAAGTGGACTGACACTCTAACTCTCTATGATTTGAACCTCTCCTGTGAGTCCAGTTTTAGATTCCGATGCTTCGCTTCAGGTTTACTGTATCCCTTGGACCTTCTTATTGACGATGAAGCACAGAAATTGCACCCGAATTTAATGCAAAAGGCACAATGCCGACTTAAGTACAAGAGGACTGACACTCTAACTTTCTATGATTTGAAATTCTCCTGTGAGTCCAGTTTTAGATTCCGATGCTTCACTTCAGGTTTACTGTAACCCTTGGACCTTCTTATTGACGGTGAAACACAGAAATTGCATCCGAATTTAATACAAAAGGCACAATGCCGACTTAAGTACAAGAGGACTGACACTCTAACTTTCTACGATTTGAACCTCTCCTGTGAGTGCAGTTTTAGATTTCGATGCTTGACTTCAGGTTTACTGTATCCCTTGGACCTTCTTATTGACGATGAAACACAGAAATTGCATCCGGATTTAATGCAAAAGGCACAATGCCGACTTAAGTACAAGAGGACTGACACTCTAACTTTTGATGATTTGAACCTCCCCAGTGAGTCCAGTTTGAGATTCCGATGCTTCACTTCAGGTTTACTGGATCCCTTGGACCTTCTTATTGACGATGAAACACAGAAATTGCATCCGAATTTAATACAAAAGGCACAATAACGACTTAAGTACAAGAGGACTGACACTCTAACTCTCTATGATTGGAACCTCTACTGTGAGTCCAGTTTGAGATTCCGATTCTTCACTTCAGGTTTACTGTATCCCTTGGACCTTCTTATTGACGATGAAACACAGAAATTGCATCCGAATGTAATACAAAAGGCACAATGCCGACTTAAGTACAAGCGGACTGACACTCTAACTTTCGATGATTTGAACTTCTCCTATGAGTCCAGTTTTAGATTCCGATGCATCACTTCAGGTTTATTGTATCTCTTGGACCTACTTATTGATGATGAACCACAACAATTGCATCCGAATTTAATACAAAAGCACAATTCTGACTTACGTACAAGTGAGCTGACACTCTAACTCTCTATGATTTGAACCTCTCCTGTGAGACCAGTTTTAGATTCTGATGCTTCGCTTCAGGTTTACTGTATCCCTTGGACCTTCTTATTGACGATGAAACACAGAAATTGCATCCGAATTTAATGCAAAAGGCACAATGCCTACTTAAGTACAGGAGGACTGACACTCTAACTTTCGATGATTTGAACCTCTCCTGTGAGTCCATTTGTAGATTCCGATGCTTCACTTCAGGTTTACTGTATCTCTTGGACCTTCTTATTGACGATGAAACACAGAAATTGCATCAGAATTTAATACAAAAGGCACAATGCCGACTTAAGTACAAGAGGACTGACACCGTAATGTTCGATGATTTGAACCTCTCCTGTGAGTCCAGTTTTAGATTCCGATGCTTCACTTCAGGTTTACTGTATCCCTTGGACCTTCTTATTGACGATGAAACACAGAAATTGCATCCAAATTTAATACAAAAGGCACAATGCCCACTTAAGTACAAGTGGACTGACACTCTAACTTTCTATGATTTGAACCTCTCCTGTAAGTCCATTTTTAGATTCCGATGCTTCACTTCAGGTTTACTGTATCGCTTGGACCTTCTTATTGACGATGAAACACAGAAATTGCATCCGAATTTAATACAAAAGGCACAATGCCGACTTAAGTACAAGAGGACTGACACTCTAACTTTATATGATTTGAACCTCCCCTGTGAGTCCAGTTTGAGATTCCGATGCTGCACTTCAGGTTTACTGTATCCCTTGGACCTTCTTATTGACGATGAAACACAGAAATTGCATCCGAATTTAATACAAAAGGCACAATGCCGACTTAAGTACAAGAGGACTGACACTGTAACTTTCTATGATTTGAACCTCTCCTGTGAGTCCAGTTTTAGATTCCGATACTTCACTTCAGGTTTACTGTATCCCTTGGACCTTCTTATTGACGATGAATCACAGAAATTGCATCCAAATTCAATACAAAAGGCACAATGCCGACTTAAGTACGAGAGGACTGACACTCTAAATTTCGATTATTTGAACCTCTCCTGTGAGTCCAGTTTTAGATTCCGATGCTTCACTTCAGATTTACTGTACCCCTTGGACCTTCTTATTGACGATGAAACACAGAAATTGCATCCGAATTGAATACAACAGGCACAAAGCCGACTTAAGTACAAGAGGACTAGCACTCTAACTTTCGATGATTTGAACTTTTCCTGTGAGTCCAGTTTTAGATTACGATGCTTCACTTCAGGTTAACTGTATCCCTTGGACCTTCTTATTGATGATGAAACACAGCAATTGCATTCGAATTTAATACAAAAGGCACAATGCTGACTTAAGTACAAGAGGACAGACACTCTAACTTTCTATGATTTGAAACTTTCCTGTGAGTCCAGTTTTAGATTCCGATGCATCACTTCAGGTTTATTGTATCTCTTGGACCTACTTATTGATGATGAACCACAGCAATTGCATCCGAATTTAATACAAAAGCACAATTCTGACTTACGTACAAGTGAACTGACACTCTAACTCTCTATGATTTGAACCTCTCCTGTGAGTCCAGTTTTAGATTCTGATGCTTCGCTTCAGGTTTACTGTATCCCTTGGACCTTCTTATTGACGATGAAACACAGAAATTGCATCCGAATTTAATGCAAAAGGCACAATGCCGACTTAAGTACAAGAGGACTGACACTCTAACTTTCGATGATTTGAACCTCTCCTGTGAGTCCAGTTTTAGATTCCGATGCTTCACTTCAGGTTTACTGTATCTCTTGGACTTTCTTATTGACGATAAAACACAGAAATTGCATCAGAACTTAATACAAAAGGCACAATGCCGACTTAAGTACAAGAGGACTGACACCGTAATGTTCGATGATTTGAACCTCTCCTGTGAGTCCAGTTTTAGATTCCGATGCTTCACTTCAGGTTTACTGTATCCCTTGGACCTTCTTATTGACGATGAAAGACAGAAATTGCATCCAAATTTAATACAAAAGGCACAATGCCCACTTAAGTACAAGTGGACCGACACTCTAACTTTCTATGATTTGAACCTCTCCTGTAAGTCCATTTTTAGATTCCGATGCTTCAGTTCAGGTTTACTGTATCGCTTGGACCTTCTTATTGACGATGAAACACAGAAATTGCATCCGAATTTAATACAAACGGCACAATGCCGACTTAAGTACAAGAGGACTGACACTCTAACTTTATATGATTTGAACCTCCCCTGTGAGTCCAGTTTTAGATTCCGATGCTTCACTTCAGGTTTACTGTATCACTTGGACCTTCTTATTGACGATGAAAGACAGAAATTGCATCCGAATTTAATACAAAAGGCATAATGCCGACTTAAGTACAAGAGGACTGACACTCTAACTTTCTATGATTTGAACCTCTTCTGTGATTCCAGTTTTAGATTCTGAGGCTTCACTTCAGGTTTACTGTATCCCTTGGACCTTCTTATTGACGATGAAACACAGAAATTGCATCCGAATTTAATACGAAAGGCACAATGCCGACTTAAGTACAAGAGAAATGACACTCTAAATTTCGATTATTTGAACCTCTCCTGTGAGTCCAGTTTTACATTCCGATTCTACACTTCAGGTTTACTGTATCCCTTGGACGGTCTTATTGACGATGAAACACAGAAATTGCATCCGAATAAAACACAATAGGCACAATGCCGACTTAAGTACAAGAGGACTGACACTCTAACTTTCTACAATTTGAACCACTCCTGTGAGTGCAGTTTTAGATTTCGATGCTTGATTTCAGGTTTACTGTAACCCTTGGACCTTCTTATTGACGATGAAACACAGAAATTGCATCCGAATTTAATACAAAAGGCACAATGCCGACTTAAGTACAAGAGGACTGACACTCTAACTTTCTATGATTAGAACCTCTTCTGTGAGTCCAGTTTCAGATTCAGATGCTTCACTTCAGTTTTACTGTATCCCTTGGACCTTCTTATTGACGATGAAACACAGAAATTGCATCCGAATTTAATACGAAAGGCACAATGCCTACTTAAGTACATGAGGAATGACACTCCAACGTTCTATGATTTGAAACTCTCCCGTGAGTCCAGCTTTAGGGTCCGATGCTTCACTTCAGGTTTACTGTATCCCTTGGACGTTCTTATTGACGATGAAAAACAGAAATTGCTTCCGAATAAAATACAAAAGGCACAATGCCGACTTAAGTACAAGAGGAGTGACACTCTAACTCTCTATGATTTGAACCTCTACTGTGAGTCCAGTTTTAGATTCCGATGCTTCACTTCAGATTTACTGTATCCCTTGGACATTCTTGTTGACGATGAAACACAGAAATTGCATCCAAATTCAATACAAAAGGCACAATGCCGACTTAAGTACGAGAGGTCTGACACTCTAAATTTCGATTATTTGAACCTCTCCTGTGAGTCCAGTTTTAGATTCCGATGCTTCACTTCAGGTTTACTGTATCCCTTGGACCTTCTTATTGACGATGAAACACAGAAATTGCATCCAAATTTAATGCAAAAGGCACAATGCCGACTTAAGTACAAGAGGAATGACACTCTAACTTTCGATGATTTGAACTTCTCCTGTGAGTCCAGTTTTAGATTCCAATGCTTCACTTGAGGTTTACTGTATCTCTTGGACTTACTTATTGATGATGAACCACAGCAATTTCATCCGAATTTAATACAAAAGGTACAATTCTGACTTACGTACAAGTGGACTGACACTCTAACTCTCTATGATTTGAACCTCCCCTGTGAGTCCAGTTTTAGATTCTGATGCTTCGCTTCAGGTTTACTGTATCCCTTGGACCTTCTTATTGACGATGAAACACAGAAATTGCATCCGAATTTAATGCTAAAGGCACAATGCCGACTTAAGTACAAGAGGACTGACACTCTAACTTTCGATGATTTGAACCTCTCCTGTGAGTCCAGTTTTAGATTCCGATGCTTCACTTCAGGTTTACTGTATCCCTTGGACCTTCTTATTGACGATGAAACACAGAAATTGCATCCGAATTTAATACAAAAGGCACAATGCCGACTTAAGTACAAGATGACTGATACTCTAACTTTCTATGATTTGAAACACTCCTGTGAGTCCAGTTTTAGATTCCGATGCTTCACTTCAGGTTTACTCTATCCCTTGAACCTTCCTATTGACGATGAAACACAGAAATTGCATCCGAATTTAATACAAAAGCCACAATGCCGACTTAAGTACAAGAGCACTGACACTATAACTTTCTATGATTTGAACCTCTCCTGTGAATCCAGTTTTAGATTCCGATGCATCACTTCAGGTTTACTGTATCCCTTGGACCTTCTTATTGACTATGAAACACAGAAATTGCATCCAAATTTAATACAAAAGGCACAATGCCGACTTAAGTACAAGAGCACTGACACTCTAACTTTCTATGATATGAACCTCTCCTTTGAGTCCAGTTTTAGATTCCGAAGCTTCACTTGAGGTTCACTGTATCCCTTGGAACTTCTTATTGACGATGAAACACAAAAATTGCATCATAATTTAATACAAAAGGCACAATGTCGACTTAAGTACAAGAGCACTGATACTCTAACTTTTTATGATTTGAACCTCTCCTGTGAGTCAAGTTTTAGATTCCGATGCTTCACTTCAGATTTACTGTATCCCTTGGACCTTCTTATTGACGATGAAACACAGAAATTGCATCCAAATTTAATACAAAAGGCACAGTGCCGACTTAAGTACAAGAGCTATAACTTTCTATGATTTGATGCTCTCCTGTGAGACAAGTTTTAGAGTCCGATGCTTGACTTCAGGTTTACTGTATCCCATGGATGGTCTTATTGACGATGAAACACAGAAATTGCATCCAAAATTAATACAAAAGGCACAATGCCGAATTAAGTACAAGATGACTGACACACTAACTTTCTACGATTTGAACCTCGCCTGTGAGTCCAGTTTTAGATTCTGATGCTTCACTTCAGGTTTACTGTATCCCTTGGATCTTTTTATTGACGATGAAACACAGAATTTGCATCCGAATTTAATACAAAAGGCACAATGCGGACTTAGGTACTAGAGCACTGACACTATAACTTTCTATGATTTGAACCTCTCCTGTGAGACGAGTTTTAGATTCCGATGCTTCACTTCAGGTTTACTGTATCCCTTGGACCTTCTCATTGACGATGAAACAAAGAAATTGCATCCGAATTTAATACATAAGGCACAGTGCCGACTTAAGTACAAGAGCTATAACTCTCTATGATTTGAACCTCTCCTGTAAGTCTAGTTTTAGATTCCGATGCTTCACTTCAGGTTTACTGTATGCCTTGAACCGTTTTATCGACGATGAAACACAGAAATTGCATCCGAATTTAATACAAAAGGCACAAGGCCGAATAAGTACAAGATGACTGACACTCTAACTTTCTATGATTTGTACCTCTCCTGTGAGTCCAGTTTTAGATTCCGATGCTTCACTTCAGGTTTACTGTATCCCTTGGGCCTTCTCATTCACGATGATACACAGAAATTGCATCCGAATTTAATACAAAGGGCCAATGCCGACTTAAGTACAAGATGACTGACACTCTAACTTTCTATGATTTGAACCTCTCCTGTGAGTCCAGTTTTAGATTCCGATGCTTCACTTCAGGTTTACTGTATCCCTTGGATCTTCTTATTGAGGATGAAACACAGAAATTGCATCCGAATTTAATATAAAGGCACAATGCCGACATAAGTACCAGGGCACCGACACTATAACTTTTTATGATTTGGACCTCTCCTGTGAGTCAAGTTTTAGATTCCGATGCTTCACTTCAGGTTTACTGTATGCCTTGGACCGTCTTATCGACGATGAAACACAGAAATTGCATGCGAATTTAATACAAAAGGCACAATGCCGACTTAAGTACAAGTGCAGTGACACTATAACTTTCAATGATACGAATTTCTCCTGTGAGTCAGGTTTCAGATTCAGATGCTTCACTTCAGATTTACTGTATCCCTTGGACCTTCATATTGACGATGAAACACAGAAATTGCATCCGATTTTAATACAAAAGGAACAATGCCGACTTAAGTACAAGAGCACTGACACTATAACTTTCTATGATTTGAACCTCTCCTGTGAATCCAGTTTTAGATTCCGATGCTTCACTTCAGGTTTACAGTATCCCTTGGACCTTCTTTTTGATGATGAAACACAGAAATTGCATCCGAATTTAATACAAAAGGCACAGTGTCGACTTAAGTACAAGAGCTATAACTCTCTATGATTTGAACCTCTCCTGTGAGTCCAGTTTTAGATTCCGATGCTTCACTTCAGGTTTACTGTATGCCTTGGACCGTCTTATCGACGATGAAACACAGAAATTGCATCCGAATTTAATACAAAAGGCACAATGCCGAATAAGTACAAGATGACTGACACTCTAACTTTCTATGATATGTACCTCTCCTGTGAGTCCAGTTTTAGATTCCGATGCTTCACTTCAGGTTTACTGTATCCCTTGGGCCTTCTCATTCACAATGATACACAGAAATTGCATCCGAATTTAATACAAAAGGCCAATGCCGACTTAAGTACAAGATGACTGACACTCTAACTTTCTATGATTTGAACCTGTCCTGTGAGTCCAGTTTTAGATTCCGATGCTTCACTTCAGGTTTACTGTATCCCTTGGATCTTCTTATTGGGGACGAAACACAGAAATTGCATCCGAATTTAATATAAAGGCACAAAGCCGACATAAGTACCAGGGCACTGACACTGTAACTTTTTATGATTTGGACCTCTCCTGTGAGTCAAGTTTTAGATTCCGATGCTTCACTTCAGGTTTACTGTATGCCTTGGACCGTCTAATCGACGATGAAACACAGAAATTGCATCCGAATTTAATACAAAAGGCACAATGCCGACTTAAGTACAAGAGCACTGACACTATAACTTTCTATGATTTGAACCTCTCCTGTGAATCCAGTTTTAGATTCCGATGCTTCACTTCAGGTTTACTGTATCCCTCGGACCTTCTTATTGACGATGAAACACAGAAATTGCATCCGAATTTAATACAAAAGGCACAATGCCGACTTCAGTACAAGAGCACTGACACTATAACTTTCTATGATTTGAACCTCTCCTCCGAGTCGAGTTTTAGATTCCGATGCTTCACTTCAGGCTTACTGTATCCCTTGGACCTTCTTATTGACGATGAAACACAGAAATTGCATCCGAATTTAATACAAAGTGCACAATGCCGACTTAAGTACAAGATGACTGATACTCTAACTTTCTATGATTTGAAACTCTCCTGTGAGTCTAGTTTTAGATTCCGATGCTTCACTTCAGGTTTACTCTATCCCTTGAACCTTCCTATTGACGATGAAACACAGAAATTGCATCCGAATTTAATACAAAAGGCACAATGCCTACTTAAGTACAAGAGCACTGACACAATAACTTTCTACGATTTGAACCTCTCCTGTGAGTTCAGTCTTAGATTCCGATGCTTCACTTCAGGTTTACTGTGTCCCTTGGACCATCTTATTGACTATGAAACACAGAAATTGCATCCGAATTTAATACAAAAGGCACAATGCCGACTTAAGTACAAGAGCACTGACACTCTAACTTTCTATGATTTGAACCTCTCCTTTGAGTCCAGTTTTAGATTCCGAAGCTTCACTTTAGGTTCACTGTATCCCTTGGAACTTCTTATTGACGATGAAACACAAAAATTGCATCATAATGTAATACAAAAGGCACAATGCCGACTTAAGTACAAGAGCACTGACACTATAACTTTCTATGATTTGAACCTCTCCTCCGAGTCGAGTTTTAGATTCCGATGCTTCACTTCAGGCTTACTGTATCCCTTGTACCTTCTTATTGACGATGAAACATAGAAATTGCATCTGAATTTAATACAAAAGGCACAATGCCGGCTGAATTACAAGATGACTGACACTCTAACTTTCTATGATTTGATACCCTCCTGTGAGTCCAGTTTTACATTCCGATGCTATACTTCAGGGTTACTGTATCCCTTGGAACTTCTCATTGACGATGGACACAGAAATTGCATCCAAATTTAATACAAAAGGCACAATGCCGTATTAAGTACAAGATGTCTGACACTCTAAGTTTCTACGATTTGAACCTCGCCTGTGAGTCCAGTTTTAGATTCCGATGCTTCACTTCAGGTTTACTGTATCCCTTGGTTCTTCTTATTGACGATGAAACACAGAAATGGCATCCGAATTTAATACAAAAGGCACAATGCCGACTTAAGTACAAGTGCACTGACACTATAACTTTCTATGATACGAATTTCTCCTGTGAGTCAAGTTTCAGATTCCGATGCTTCACTTCAGGTTTTCTGTATCCCTGGGACCGTCATATTGACGATGAAACACAGAAATTGCATCCGAATTTAATACAAAAAGCACAATGCCGACTTAAGTACAAGAGCACTGACACTATAACGTTCTATGATTTGAACCTCTCCTGTGAGTTCAGTCTTAGATTCCGATGCTTCACTTCAGGTTTACTGTATCCCTTGTACCTTCTTATTGACGATGAAACATAGAAATTGCATCTGAATTTAATACAAAAGGCACAATGCCGGCTGAAGTACAAGATGACTGACACTCTAACTTTCTATGATCTGAACCTCTCCTCCGAGTCCAGTTTTAGATTCTGATCCTTCGTGTCAGGCTTACTGTATCCCTTGGACCTTCTTATTGACGATGAAACACAGAAATTGCATCAGAATTGAATACAAGAGGCACAATGCCGACTTAAGTACAAGATGACTGACACTCTAACTTCCTTTGATTTGAACCTCTCCTGTGAGTCCAGTTTTAGATTCCGATGCTTCACTTCAGGTTTACTGTATCCCTTGGACCTTCTTATTGACTATGAAACACAGAAATTGCATCCGAATTGAATACAAAATGCACAAAGCCGACTTAAGTACAAGATGACTGATACTCTAACTTTCTATGATTTGAAACTCTCCTGTGAGTCCAGTTTTAGATTCCGATGCTTCACTTCAGGTTTACTCTATCCCTTGAACCTTGCTATTGTCGATGAAACACAGAAATTGCATCCGAATTTAATACAAAAGGCACAATTCCGACTTAAGTACAAGAGCACTGACACTATAACTTTCTACGATTTGAACCTCTCCTGTGAGCTCAGTCTTAGATTCCGATGCTTCACTTAAGGCTTACTGTGTCCCTTGGACCTTCTTATTGACTATGAAACACAGAAATTGCATCCGAATTTATACAAAAGGCACAATGCCGACTTAAGTACAAGAGCACTGACACTCTAACTTTCTATGATATGAACCTCTCCTGTGAGTCCAGTTTTAGATTCCGAAGCTTCACTTTTGGTTCACTGTATCCCTTGGAACTTCTTATTGACGATGAAACACAAAAATTGCATCAGAATTTAGTACAAAAGGCACAATGCCGACTTAATTACAAGAGCACTGACACTGTAACTTTCTTTGATTTGAACCTCTCCTGTGAGTCCAGCTTTAGATTCCGATGCTTCACTTCAGGTTTACTGTGTCGCTTGGACCTTCTTGTTGACGATGAAGCACAGAAATTGCATCCGAATTTAATACAAGAGGCACAATGCCGACATAAGTACATATGACTGACACTCTAACTTCCTATGATTTGAACCCCTCCTGTGAGTCCAGTTTTAGATTCCGCTGCTTCACTTCAGGTTTACTGTATCCCTTGAACCTTCTTATTGACTATGAAACACAGTAATTCCATGCAAATTTAATACAAAAGGCACAATGCCGACTTAAGTACAAGATGACTGACACTCTAACTTTCTATGATTTGAAACTCTCCTGTGAGTCCAGTTTTAGATTGCGATGCTTCACTTCAGGTTTACTGTATCCGTTGGATCTTCTTATTGACGATGAAACACAGAAATTGCATCCGAATTTAATACAAAAGGCACAATGCTGGCTTAAGTAAAGGAGCACTAACACTATAACTTTCTATGACATGAACCTATCCTGTGAGTCCAGTTTTAGATTCCGATGCTTCACTTCAGGTTTACTTTATCCCTTGGATCTTCCTATTGACGATGAAACACAGAAATTGCATCCGAATTTAATACAAAATTCACAATGCCGACTTAAGTACAAGAGCACTAAAACTTTAACTATCTACGATTTGAACCTCTCCTGTGAGTTCAGTCTTAGATTCCGATGCTTCACTTCAGGTTTACTGTATCCCTTGGACCTTCTCATTGACGATGATACACAGAAATTGCATCCGAATTTAATACAAAAGGCACATTGCCGACTTAAGTACAAGATGACTGACACTCTAACTTTCTATGATTTGAACCTTTCATGTGAGTCCATTTTTAGATTCCGATGCTTCACTTCAGGTTTACTGTAACCTTTGAATCTTCTTATTGACGATGAAACACAGAAATTGCATCCGAATTTAATACAAAAGGCACAATGCCGACATAAGTACAAGGGCACTGACACTTTAACTTTTTATGATATGAACCTCTCCTGTGAGTCAAGTTTTAGATTCCGATGCTTCACTTCAGATTTACTGCATCCCTTGGACCTTCTTATAGACGATGAAACACAGAAATTGCATCCGAATTTAATACAAAAGGCACAGTGCCGACTTAAGTACAAGAGCTATAACTTTCTATGATTTGATGCTCTCCTGTGAGTCAAGTTTTAGATTCCGATGCTTCACTTCAGGTTTACTGTATCCCTTGGATGGTCTTATTGACGATGAAACACAGAAATTGCATCCAAATTTAATACAAAAGGCACTATGCCGAATTAAGTACAAGATTACTGACACTCTAACATTCTACGATTTGAACCTGACCTGTGAGTCCAGTTTTAGATTCTGATGCTTCACTTCAGGTTTACTGTATGCCTTGGATCTTCTTATTGACGATGATACACAGAAATTGCATCCGAATTTAATACAAAAGGCACAATGCCGACTTAAGTACAAGATGACTGACACTCTAACTTTCTATGATTTGAACCTCTCCTGTGAGTCCAGTTTTAGATTCCGATGCTTCACTTCAGGTTTACTGTATCCCTTGGATCTTCTTATTGAGGATGAAACACAGAAATTGCATCCGAATTTAATACAAAGGCACAATGCCGACATAAGTACCAGGGCACTGACACTATAACTTTTTATGATTTGAACCTCTCCTGTGAGTCAAGTTTTAGATTCCGATGCTTCACTTCAGATTTACTGTATCCCTTGGTTCTTCTTATTGACGATGAATCACAGAAATTGCATCCGAATTCAATACAAAAGGCACAATGCCGACTTAGGTACTAGAGCACTGACACTATAACTTTCTATGATTTGTACCTCTCCAGTGAGTCCAGTTTTAGATTCCGATGCTTCACTTCAGGTTTACTGTATCCCTTGGACCTTCTTATTGACGATGAAACAAAGAAATTGCATCCGAATTTAATACAAAAGGCACAGTGCCGACTTAAGTACAAGAGCTATAACTCTCTATGATTTGGACCTCTCCTGTGAGTCAAGTTTTAGATTCCGATGGTTCACTTCAGGTTTACGGTATGCCTTGGACCGTCTTGTCGACGATGAAACACAGAAATTGCATCTGAATTTAATACAAAAGGCACAATGCCGACTTAAGTACAAGTGCACTGACACTATAACATACTATGATACGAATTTCTCCTGTGAGTCAAGTTTCAGATGCCGATGCTTCACTTCAGGTTTACTGAATCCCTTGGATGGTCTTATTGACGATGAAACACAGAAATTGCATCCAAATTTAATACAAAAGGCACAATGCCGAATTAAGTACAAGATTACTGACACTCTAACATTCTAAGATTTGAACCTCACCTGTGAGTCCAGTTTTAGATTCTGATGCTTCACTTCAGGTTTACTGTATCCCTTGGATCTTCTTATTGACGATGATACACAGAAATTGCATCCGAATTTAATACAAAAGGCACAATGCCGACTTAAGTACAAGAGCTATAACTTTCTATGATTTGATGCTCTCCTGTGAGTCAAGTTTTAGATTCCGATGCTTCACTTCAGGTTTACTGTATCCCTTGGATGGTCTTATTGACGATGAAACACAGAAATTGCATCCAAATTTTATACAAAAGGCACAATGCCGAATTAAGTACAAGATTACTGACACTCTAACATTCTACGATTTGAACCTCACCTGTGAGTCCAGTTTTAGATTCTGATGCTTCACTTCAGGTTTACTGTATCCCTTGGATCTTCTCATTGACGATGATACACAGAAATTGCATCCGAATTTAATACAAAAGGCACAATGCCGACTTAAGTACAAGATGACTGACACTCTAACTTTCTATGATTTGAACCTCTCCTGTGAGTCCAGTTTTAGATTCCGATGCTTCACTTCAGGTTTACTGTATCCCTTGGACCTTCTTATTGACGATGAAACACAGAAATTGCATCTGAATTTAATACAAAAGGCACAATGCCGACTTAAGTACAAGAGCACTGACACTATAACTTTCTATGATTTCAACCTCTCCTGTGAGTCCAGTTTTAGATTCCGATGCTTCAACTTCAGGTTTACTCTATCCCTTGGATCTTCTTATTGACGATGAAACACAGAAATTGCATCCGAATTTAATACAAAAGGCACAATGCCGACTTCAGTACAAGAGCACTGACACTATAACTTTCTATGTTTTGAACCTCTCCTCCGAGTCGAGTTTTCGATTCCGATGCTTCACTTCAGGCTTACTGTATCCCTTGGACCTTCTTATTGACGATGAAACACAGAAATTGCATCACAATTGAATACAAGAGGCACAATGCCGACTTAAGTACAAGATGACTGACACTCTAACTTCCTATGATTTGAACCTCTCCTGTGAGTCCAGTTTTAGATTCCGATGCTTCACTTCAGGTTTACTGTATCCTTTGGACCTTCTTATTGACTATGAATCACAGAAATTGCATCCGAATTTAATACAAAAGGCACAATGCCGACCTAAGTACAAGATGACTGATACTCTAACTATCTATGATTTGAAACTCTCTTGTGAGTCCAGTTTTAGATTCCGATGCTTCACTTGAGGTTTAATCTATCCCTTGAACCTTCCTATTGACGATGAAACACAGAAATTGCATCCGAATTTAATACAAAAGGCACAATGCCGACTTAAGTACAAGAGCACTGACACTATTACTTTCTACGATTTAAACCTCTCCTGTGAGTTGAGTCTTAGATTCCGATGCTTCCTTCAGGTTTAACTGTGTCCCTTAGACCTTCTTATTGACTATGAAACACAGAAATTGCATCCGAATTAAATACAAAAGGCACATTGACGACTTAATTAGAAGAGCACTGACACTGTAACTTTCTATGATTAGAACCTCTCCTGTGAGTCCAGCTTTAGATTCCGATGCTTCACTTCAGGTTTACTGCGTCGCTTGGACCTTTTTGTTGACGATGAAGCACAGAAATGGCATCCAAATTTAATACAAAAGGCACAATGCCGACTTAAGTACAAGATGACTGACACTCAAACTTTCTATGATTTGAACCGCTCCTGTGAGTCCACTTTTAGACTCCGATGCTTCACTTCAGTTTCACTGTATCCCTTGGACCTTCTTATTGACGATCAAAAGCAGAAATTGCATCCGAATTTAATACAAAAGGCACAATGCCGACTTAAGTGCAAGATGACTGACACTCTAACTTTCTATGATTTGAAACTCTCCTGTGAGTCCAGTTTTAGATTCCGATGCATCACTTCAGGTTTACTGTATCCGTTGGATCTTCTTATTGACGATGAAACACAGAAATTGCATCCAAATTTAATACAAAAGGCACAATGCCGGCTTAAGTAAAAGAGCACTGACACTATAACTTTCTATGATGTGAACCTATCCTGTGAGTCCAGTTTTAGATTCCGATGCTTCACTTCAGGTTTACTGTATCCCTTGGACATTCTTCTTGACGATCAAACACAGAAACTGCATCCGAATTTAATACAAAAGGCACATTGACGACTTAATTACAAGATGACTGGCTCTCTAATTTTCTGTGATTTGAACGTCTCCTGTGAGTCCAGTTTTAGATTCCGTTGCTTCACTTCAGGTTTACTTTATCCCTTGGATCTTCTTACTGACGATGAAACATAAAAATTGCATCCGAATTTAATACAAAAGGAACAATGCCGACTTAAGTACAAGAGCACTGTCACCATAACTTTCTCTGATATGAATTTCTCGTGAGAGTCAAGTTTTAGACTCCGATGCTTCGCTTCAGGTTTACTGTATCCCTTGGACCTTCCTATTGACGATGTAACACACAAATTGCATCCGAATTTAATACAAAAGGCACAATGGCGACTTAAGTACAAGATGACTGACACTCTAACTTTCTATAATATGATCCTCTCCTGTGAGTCCAGTTTTAGATTCCGATGCTTCACTTCAGGTTTACTGCATCCCTTGGACCTTCCTATTGACGATGTAACACACAAATTGCATCCGAATTTAATACAAAAGGCACAATGGCGACTTAAGTACAAGATGACTGACACTCTAACTTTCTATAATATGATCCTCTCCTGTGAGTCCAGTTTTAGATTCCGATGCTTCACTTCAGGTTTACTGCATCCCTTGGACCTTCTTATTGACGATGAAACACAGAATTTGCATTCCAATTTAATACAAAAGGCACAATGCCAACTTAAGTACAAGAGCACTGACACTGTAACTTTCTATGATTTGAACCTCTCCTGTGAGTCCAGCTTTAGATTCCGATGATTCACTTCAGGTTTACTGTATCGCTTGGATCTTTTTGTTGACGATGAAATACAGAAACTGCATCCGAATTTAGTACAAAAAGCACAATGGCGACTTAAGTATAAGAGCATTGACACTAAAACTCTCTATGATTTGAACCTCTCCTGTGAGTCCAGTTTTAGATTCCGATGCTTCACTTCAGGTTTACTGTATTCCTTGGATCTTCTTATTGACGATGAAACACAGAAATTGCATCCGAATTTAATAAAAAAGGCACAATGCCGACTTAAGTACAAGATGACTGTCACTCTAACTTTCTATGATTAGAACCGCTCCTGTGAGTCCAGTTTTAGACTCCGATGCTTCACTTCAGGTTTACTGTACCACTTGGACCTTTTTATTGACTATGAAACACAGAAATTGCATCCGAATTTAATACAAATGGCACAATGCCAACTTAAGTACAAGGTGACTCACACTCTAACTTCCTATGATTTGAACCTCTCCTGTGAGTCCAGTTTTAGATTCCGATGCTTCACTTCAGGTTTACTGTATCCCATAGACTTTCCTATTGACTATGAAGCACAGTAATTGCATCCGAATTTAATACAAAATGCACAATGCCGACTTAAGTACAAGATGACTGTCACTCTAATTTTCTATAATTTGAAACTCTCCTGTGAGTCCAGTTTTAGATTCTTATGCTTCACTTCAGGATTACTGTATCCCTTGGATCTTCTTATTGACTATGAAACACAGTAATTACATCCAAATGTAATACAAAAGGCACAATGCAGACTTAAGTACAAGATGACTGACACTCTAACTTTCTATGATTTGAAACTCTCCTGTGAGTCCAGTTTTAGATTCCGATGCTTCACTTCAGGTTTACTGTATCCCTTGGACCTTCTCATTGCCAATGATACACAGAAATTGCATCCGAATTTAATACAAAAGGCACAATGCCGACTCAAGTACAAGATGACAGACACTCTAACTTTCTATGATTTGAACCACTCCTGTGAGTCCATTTTTAGATTCCGATGCTTCACTTCAGGTTTACTGTAACCTTTGGATCTTCTTATTGACGATGTAACACAGAAATTGCATCCGAATTTAATACAAAAGGCACAATGCCGACATAAGTACAAGGGCACTGACACTCTAACTTTCTATGATTTGTACCTCTCCTGTGAGTCAAGTTTTAGATTCCGATGCTTCACTTCAGGTTTACTGTATCCCTTGGACCTTCTTATTGACGATGAAACACAGAAATTGCATCCGAATTTAATACAAAAGGCACAAAGCCGACTTAATTACAAGATGACTGACACTCTAACTTTCTATGATATGAACAACTCCTGTGAGTCCAGTTTTATATTCCAATGCTTCACTTCAGTTTTACTGTATCCCTTGGACCTTCTTATTGACGATGAAACGCAGAAATTCCATCCGAATTTAATACAAAAGGCACAATGCCGACTTAAGTACAAGAGCACTGACACTCTAACTTTCTATGATATGAACCTCTCCTCCGAGTCCAGTTTTAGATTCCAATGCTTCACTTCAGGCTTACTGTATCCCTTGGACCTTCTTATTGAGGATGAAACACAGAAATTGCATCCGAAATGAATACAAGAGGCACAATGCCGACTTAGGTACAAGATGACTGACACTCAAACTTCCTATGATTTGAACGTCTCCTGTGAGTCCAGTTTTAGATTCCGATGCTTCACTTCAGGTTTACTGTATCCCTTGGAACTTCTTATTGACTATGAAACACAGAAATTGCATCCGAATTTAATACAAAAGGCGCAATGCCGACTTAAGTACAAGATGACTGATACTCTAACTTTCTATGATTTGAAACTCTCCTGTGAGTCCAGTTTTAGATTCCGATGCTTCACTTCAGGTGTACTGTATCCCTTGGACCTTCTTATTGACGATGAAACACAGAAATTGCATCTGAACTTAATTAAATAAACACAATTCCGGCTGAGGTGGAAGATGACTGACACTCTAACTTTCTATGATTTGAACCTCTCCTGTGAGTCCAGTTTTAAATTCCAATGCTTCACTTCAGGTTTACTGTATCCCTTGGACCTTCTCATTGACGATGATACACAGAAATTGCATCCGAATTTACTACAAAAGGCACAATGCCGACTTAAGTACAAGAGAACTGACACTATACCTTTATATGATATGAACCTCTCCTGTGGGTCCAGTTTTAAATTCCGATGCTACACTTCATGTTTACTGTATCCCTTGGACCGTCTTATTGACGATGAAACACAGAAGTTGCATCCGAATTTAATACAAAAGGCACTGTGCCGACTTAAGTACAAGAGCTATAACTTTCTATGATTTGATGCTCTCCTGTGAGACAAGTTTTAGACTCCGATGCTTGACTTCAGGTTTACTGCATCCCTTGGATGGTCTTATTGACGATGAAACACAGAAATTGCATCCAAATTTAATACAAAAGGCACAATGCCGGATTAAGTACAAGATGACTGACACACTAACTTTCCACAATTTGAACCTCGCCTGCGAGTCCAGTTTTAGATTCTGATGCTTCACTTCAGGTTTACTGTATCCCTTGGATCCTCTTATTGACGATGAAACACAGAATTTGCATCCGAATTTAATACAAAAGTCACAATGCCGACTTAGGTACTAGAGCACTGACACTATAACTTTCTATGATTTGAACCTCTCCTGTGAGACGAGTTTTAGATTCCGATGCTTCACTTCAGGTTTACTGTATCCCTTGGACCTTCTTATTGACGATGAAACAAAGAAATTGCATCCGAATTTAATACATAAGGCACAGTGCCGAATTAAGTACAAGAGCTATAACTCTCTATGATTTGAACCTCTCCTGTGAGTCTAGTTTTAGATTCCGATGCTTCACTTCAGGTTTACTGTATGCCTTGAACCGTCTTATCGACGATGAAACACAGAAATTGCATCCGAATTTAATACAAAAGGCACAAGGCCGAATAAGTACAAGATGACTGACACTCTAACTTTCTATGATTTGTACCTCTCCTGTGAGTCCAGTTTTAGATTCCGATGCTTCACTTCAGGTTTACTGTATCCCTTGGGCCTTCTCATTCTCGATGATACACAGTAATTGCATCCGAATTTAGTACAAAAGGCCAATGCCGACTTAAGTACAAGATGACTGACACTCTAACTTTCTATGATTTGAACTTCTCCTGTGAGTCCAGTTTTAGCTTCCGATGCTTCACTTCAGGTTTACTGTATCCCTTGGATCTTCTTATTCAGGATGAAACACAGAAATTGCATCCGAATTTAATATAAAGGCACAATGCCGACATAAGTACCAGGGCACTGACACTATAACTTCTTATGATTTGGACCTCTCCTGTGAGTCAAGTTTTAGATTCCGATGCTTCACTTTAGGTTTAATGTATGCCTTGGACCGTCTTATCGACGATGAAACACAGAAATTGCATGCGAATTTAATACAAAAGGCACAATGCCGACTTAAGTACAAGTGCACTGACACTATAACTTACAATGATACGAATTTCTCCTGTGAGTCAGGTTTCAGATTCAGATGCTTCACTTCAGGTTTACTGTATCCCTTGGACCTTCATATTGACGATGAAACACAGAAATTGCATCCGATTTTAATACAAAAGGAACAATACCGACTTAAGTACAATAGCACTGACACTATAACTTTCTATGATTTGAACCTCTCCTGTGAATCCAGTTTTAGATTCCGATGCTTCACTTCAGGTTTACAGTATCCCTTGGACCTTCTTATTGACGATGAAACACAAAAATTGCATCCGAATTTAATACAAAAGGCACAATGCCGACTTCAGTACAAGAGCACTGACACTATAACTTTCTATGATTTGAACCTCTCCTCCGAGTCGAGTTTTAGATTCCGATGCTTCACTTCAGGCTTACTGTATCCCATGGACCTTCTTATTGACGATGAAACACAGAAATTGCATCCGAATTTAATACAAAAGGCACAAAGCCGACTTAAGTACAAGATGACTGATACTCTAACTTTCTATGATTTGAAACTCTCCTGTGAGTCCAGTTTTAGATTCCGATGCTTCACTTCAGGTTTACTCTATCCCTTGAACCTTCCTATTGACGATGAAACACAGAAATTGCATCCGAATTTAATACAAAAGGCACAATGCCTACTTAAGTACAAGAGCACTGACACAATAACTTTCTACGATTTGAACCTCTCCTGTGAGTTCAGTCTTAGATTCCGATGCTTCACTTCAGGTTTACTGTGTCCCTTGGACCTTCTTATTGACTATGAAACACAGAAATTGCATCCGAATTTAATACAAAAGGCACAATGCCGACTTAAGTACAAAAGCACTGACACTCTAACTTTCTATGATATGAACCTCTCCTTTGAGTCCAGTTTTAGATTCCGAAGCTTCACTTTAGGTTCACTGTATCCCTTGGAACTTCTTATTGACGATGAAACACAAAAATTGCATCATAATTTAATACAAAAGGCACAATGCCGACTTAAGTACAAGAGCACTGACACTTTAACTTTCTACGATTTGAACCTCTCCTGTGAGTTCAGCCTTAGATTCCGATGCTTCATTTCAGGTTTACTGTAACCCTTGTACCTTCTTATTGACGATGAAACACAGAAATTGCATCTGAATTTAATACAAAAGGCACAATGCCGGCTGAAGAACAAGATGACTGACACTCAAACTTTTTATGATTTGAACCTCTCCTGTGAGTCAAGTTTTAGATTCCGATGCTTCACTTCAGATTTACTGTATCCCATGGACCTTCTTATTGACGATGTAACAAAGAAATTGCATCCGAATTTAATACAAAAGGCACAGTGTCAACTTAAGTACAAGAGCTATAACTCACTATGATTTGAACCTCTCCTGTGAGTCCAGTTTTGGAATCCGATGCTTCACTTCAGGTTTACTGTATGCCTTGGACCGTCTTATCGACGATGAAACACAGAAATTGCATCCGAATTTAATACAAAAGGCACAAGGCCGAATAAGTACAAGATGACTGACACTCTAACTTTCTATGATATGTACCTCTCCTGTGAGTCCAGTTTTAGATTCCGATGCTTCACTTCAGGTTTACTGTATCCCTTGGGCCTTCTCATTCACGATGATACACAGAAATTGCATCCGAATTTAATACAAAAGGCCAATGCCGACTTAAGTACAAGATGACTGACACTCTAACTTTCTATGATTTGAACCTGTCCTGTGAGTCCAGTTTTAGATTCCGATGATTCACTTCAGGTTTACTGTATCCCTTGGATCTTCTTATTGAGGACGAAACACAGAAATTGCATCCGAATTTAAAATAAAGGCACAAAGCCGACATAAGTACCAGGGCACTGACACTGTAACTTTTTATGATTTGGACCTCTCCTGTGAGTCAAGTTTTAGATTCCGATGCTTCACTTCAGGTTTACTGTATCCCTCGGACCTTCTTATTGACGATGAAACACAGAAATTGCATCCGAATTTAATACAAAAGGCACAATGCCGACTTCAGTACAAGAGCACTGACACTATAACTTTCTATGATTTGAACCTCTCCTCCGAGTCGAGTTTTAGATTCCGATGCTTCACTTCAGGCTTACTGTATCCCTTGGTTCTTCTTATTGACGATGAAACACAGAAATTGCATCCGAATTTAATACAAAAGGCACAATGCCGACTTAAGTACAAGATGACTGATACTCTAACTTTCTATGATTTGAAACTCTGCTGTGAGTCTAGTTTTAGATTCCGATGCTTCACTTCAGGTTTACTCTATCCCTTGAACCTTCCTATTTACGATGAAACACAGAATTTGCATCCGAATTTAATACAAAGGGCACAATGCCTACTTAAGTACAAGAGCACTGACACAATAACTTTCTACGATTTGAACCTCTCCTGTGAGTTCAGTCTTAGATTCCGATGCTTCACTTCAGGTTTACTGTGTCCCTTGGACCTTCTTATTGACTATGAAACACAGAAATTGCATCCGAATTTAATACATAAGGCACAGTGCCGAATTAAGTACAAGATGACTGATACTCTAACTTTCTATGATTTGAAACTCTCCTGTGAGTCCAGTTTTAGATTCCGATGCTTCACTTCAGGTTTACTCTATCCCTTGAACCTTCCTATTGACGATGAAACACAGAAATTGCATCCGAATTTAATACAAAAGGCACAATGCCTACTTAAGTACAAGAGCACTGACACAATAACTTTCTACGATTTGAACCTCTCCTGTGAGTTCAGTCTTAGATTCCGATGCTTCACTTCAGGTTTACTGTGTCCCTTGGACCTTCTTATTGACTATGAAACACAGAAATTGCATCCGAATTTAATACAAAAGGCACAATGCCGACTTAAGTACAAAAGCACTGACACTCTAACTTTCTATGATATGAACCTCTCCTTTGAGTCCAGTTTTTGATTCCGAAGCTTCACTTTAGGTTCACTGTATCCCTTGGAACTTCTTATTGACGATGAAACACAAAAATTGCATCATAATTTAATACAAAAGGCACAATGCCGACTTAAGTACAAGAGCACTGACACTTTAACTTTCTACGATTTGAACCTCTCCTGTGAGTTCAGCCTTAGATTCCGATGCTTCATTTCAGGTTTACTGTAACCCTTGTACCTTCTTATTGACGATGAAACACAGAAATTGCATCTGAATTTAATACAAAAGGCACAATGCCGGCTGAAGAACAAGATGACTGACACTCAAACTTTCTACGATTTGAACCTCTCCTGTGAGTTCAGTCTTAGATTCCGATGCTTCACTTCAGATTTACTGTATCCCATGGACCTTCTTATTGACGATGTAACAAAGAAATTGCATCCGAATTTAATACAAAAGGCACAGTGTCAACTTAAGTACAAGAGCTATAACTCACTATGATTTGAACCTCTCCTGTGAGTCCAGTTTTAGAATCCGATGCTTCACTTCAGGTTTACTGTATGCCTTGGACCGTCTTATCGACGATGAAAAACAGAAATTGCATCCGAATTTAATACAAAAGGCACAAGGCCGAATAAGTACAAGATGACTGACACTCTAACTTTCTATGATATGTACCTCTCCTGTGAGTCCAGTTTTAGATTCCGATGCTTCACTTCAGGTTTACTGTATCCCTTGGGCCTTCTCATTCACGATGATACACAGAAATTGCATCCGAATTTAATACAAAAGGCCAATGCCGACTTAAGTACAAGATGACTGACACTCTAACTTTCTATGATTTGAACCTGTCCTGTGAGTCCAGTTTTAGATTCCGATGCTTCACTTCAGGTTTACTGTATCCCTTGGATCCTCTTATTGACGATGAAACACAGAATTTGCATCCGAATTTAATACAAAAGGCACAATGCCGACTTAGGTACTAGAGCACTGACACTATAACTTTCTATGATTTGAACCTCTCCTGTGAGACGAGTTTTAGATTCCGATGCTTCACTTCAGGTTTACTGTATCCCTTGGACCTTCTTATTGACGATGAAACAAAGAAATTGCATCCGAATTTAATACATAAGGCACAGTGCCGAATTAAGTACAAGAGCTATAACTCTCTATGATTTGAACCTCTCCTGTGAGTCTAGTTTTAGATTCCGATGCTTCACTTCAGGTTTACTGTATGCCTTGAACCGTCTTATCGACGATGAAACACAGAAATTGCATCCGAATTTAATACAAAAGGCACAAGGCCGAATAAGTACAAGATGACTGACACTCTAACTTTCTATGATTTGTACCTCTCCTGTGAGTCCAGTTTTAGATTCCGATGCTTCACTTCAGGTTTACTGTATCCCTTGGGCCTTCTCATTCTCGATGATACACAGTAATTGCATCCGAATTTAGTACAAAAGGCCAATGCCGACTTAAGTACAAGATGACTGACACTCTAACTTTCTATGATTTGAACTTCTCCTGTGAGTCCAGTTTTAGCTTCCGATGCTTCACTTCAGGTTTACTGTATCCCTTGGATCTTCTTATTCAGGATGAAACACAGAAATTGCATCCGAATTTAATATAAAGGCACAATGCCGACATAAGTACCAGGGCACTGACACTATAACTTCTTATGATTTGGACCTCTCCTGTGAGTCAAGTTTTAGATTCCGATGCTTCACTTTAGGTTTAATGTATGCCTTGGACCGTCTTATCGACGATGAAACACAGAAATTGCATGCGAATTTAATACAAAAGGCACAATGCCGACTTAAGTACAAGTGCACTGACACTATAACTTACAATGATACGAATTTCTCCTGTGAGTCAGGTTTCAGATTCAGATGCTTCACTTCAGGTTTACTGTATCCCTTGGACCTTCATATTGACGATGAAACACAGAAATTGCATCCGATTTTAATACAAAAGGAACAATACCGACTTAAGTACAATAGCACTGACACTATAACTTTCTATGATTTGAACCTCTCCTGTGAATCCAGTTTTAGATTCCGATGCTTCACTTCAGGTTTACAGTATCCCTTGGACCTTCTTATTGACGATGAAACACAAAAATTGCATCCGAATTTAATACAAAAGGCACAATGCCGACTTCAGTACAAGAGCACTGACACTATAACTTTCTATGATTTGAACCTCTCCTCCGAGTCGAGTTTTAGATTCCGATGCTTCACTTCAGGCTTACTGTATCCCATGGACCTTCTTATTGACGATGAAACACAGAAATTGCATCCGAATTTAATACAAAAGGCACAAAGCCGACTTAAGTACAAGATGACTGATACTCTAACTTTCTATGATTTGAAACTCTCCTGTGAGTCCAGTTTTAGATTCCGATGCTTCACTTCAGGTTTACTCTATCCCTTGAACCTTCCTATTGACGATGAAACACAGAAATTGCATCCGAATTTAATACAAAAGGCACAATGCCTACTTAAGTACAAGAGCACTGACACAATAACTTTCTACGATTTGAACCTCTCCTGTGAGTTCAGTCTTAGATTCCGATGCTTCACTTCAGGTTTACTGTGTCCCTTGGACCTTCTTATTGACTATGAAACACAGAAATTTCATCCGAATTTAATACAAAAGGCACAATGCCGACTTAAGTACAAAAGCACTGACACTCTAACTTTCTATGATATGAACCTCTCCTTTGAGTCCAGTTTTAGATTCCGAAGCTTCACTTTAGGTTCACTGTATCCCTTGGAACTTCTTATTGACGATGAAACACAAAAATTGCATCATAATTTAATACAAAAGGCACAATGCCGACTTAAGTACAAGAGCACTGACACTTTAACTTTCTACGGTTTGAACCTCTCCTGTGAGTTCAGCCTTAGATTCCGATGCTTCATTTCAGGTTTACTGTAACCCTTGTACCTTCTTATTGACGATGAAACACAGAAATTGCATCTGAATTTAATACAAAAGGCACAATGCCGGCTGAAGAACAAGATGACTGACACTCAAACTTTTTATGATTTGAACCTCTCCTGTGAGTCAAGTTTTAGATTCCGATGCTTCACTTCAGATTTACTGTATCCCATGGACCTTCTTATTGACGATGTAACAAAGAAATTGCATCCGAATTTAATACAAAAGGCACAGTGTCAACTTAAGTACAAGAGCTATAACTCACTATGATTTGAACCTCTCCTGTGAGTCCAGTTTTAGAATCCGATGCTTCACTTCAGGTTTACTGTATGCCTTGGACCGTCTTATCGACGATGAAACACAGAAATTGCATCCGAATTTAATACAAAAGGCACAAGGCCGAATAAGTACAAGATGACTGACACTCTAACTTTCTATGATATGTACCTCTCCTGTGAGTCCAGTTTTAGATTCCGATGCTTCACTTCAGGTTTACTGTATCCCTTGGGCCTTCTCATTCACGATGATACACAGAAATTGCATCCGAATTTAATACAAAAGGCCAATGCCGACTTAAGTACAAGATGACTGACACTCTAACTTTCTATGATTTGAACCTGTCCTGTGAGTCCAGTTTTAGATTCCGATGATTCACTTCAGGTTTACTGTATCCCTTGGATCTTCTTATTGAGGACGAAACACAGAAATTGCATCCGAATTTAAAATAAAGGCACAAAGCCGACATAAGTACCAGGGCACTGACACTGTAACTTTTTATGATTTGGACCTCTCCTGTGAGTCAAGTTTTAGATTCCGATGCTTCACTTCAGGTTTACTGTATGCCTTGGACCGTCTAATCGACGATGAAACATAGAAATTGCATCCGAATTTAATACAAAAGGCACAATGCCGACTTAAGTACAAGAGCACTGACACTATAACTTTCTATGATTTGAACCTCTCCTGTGAATCCAGTTTTAGATTCCGATGCTTCACTTCAGGTTTACTGTATCCCTCGGACCTTCTTATTGACGATGAAACACAGAAATTGCATCCGAATTTAATACAAAAGGCACAATGCCGACTTCAGTACAAGAGCACTGACACTATAACTTTCTATGATTTGAACCTCTCCTCCGAGTCGAGTTTTAGATTCCGATGCTTCACTTCAGGCTTACTGTATCCCTTGGTTCTTCTTATTGACGATGAAACACAGAAATTGCATCCGAATTTAATACAAAAGGCACAATGCCGACTTAAGTACAAGATGACTGATACTCTAACTTTCTATGATTTGAAACTCTGCTGTGAGTCTAGTTTTAGATTCCGATGCTTCACTTCAGGTTTACTCTATCCCTTGAACCTTCCTATTTACGATGAAACACAGAAATTGCATCCGAATTTAATACAAAGGGCACAATGCCTACTTAAGTACAAGAGCACTGACACAATAACTTTCTACGATTTGAACCTCTCCTGTGAGTTCAGTCTTAGATTCCGATGCTTCACTTCAGGTTTACTGTGTCCCTTGGACCTTCTTATTGACTATGAAACACAGAAATTGCATCCGAATTTAATACAAAAGGCACAATGCCGACTTAAGTACAAAAGCACTGACACTCTAACTTTCTATGATATGAACCTCTCCTTTGAGTCCAGTTTTAGATTCCGAAGCTTCACTTTAGGTTCACTGTATCCCTTCGAACTTCTTATTGACGATGAAACACAAAAATTGCATCATAATTTAATACAAAAGGCACAATGCCGACTTAAGTACAAGAGCACTGACACTTTAACTTTCTACGGTTTGAACCTCTCCTGTGAGTTCAGTCTTAGATTCCGATGCTTCATTTCAGGTTTACTGTATCCCTTGTACCTTCTTATTGACGATGAAACACAGAAATTGCATCTGAATTTAATACAAAAGGCACAATGCCGGCTGAAGAACAAGATGACTGACACTCAAACTTTTTATGATTTGAACCTGTCCTGTGAGTCAAGCTTTAGATTCCGATGCTTCACTTCAGATTTACTGTATCCCATGGACCTTCTTATTGACGATGAAACAAAGAAATTGCATCCGAATTTAATACAAAAGGCACAGTGTCGACTTAAGTACAAGAGCTATAACTCTCTATGATTTGAACCTCTCCTGTGAGTCCAGTTTTAGAATCCGATGCTTCACTTCAGGTTTACTGTATGCCTTGGACCGTCTTATCGACGATGAAACACAGAAATTGCATCCGAATTTAATACAAAAGGCACAAGGCCGAATAAGTACAAGATGACTGACACTCTAACTTTCTATGATATGTACCTCTCCTGTGAGTCCAGTTTTAGATTCCGATGCTTCACTTCAGGTTTACTGTATCCCTTGGGCCTTCTCATTCACGATGATACACAGAAATTGCATCCGAATTTAATACAAAAGGCCAATGCCGACTTAAGTACAAGATGACTGACACTCTAACTTTCTATGATTTGAACCTGTCCTGTGAGTCCAGTTTTAGATTCCGATGATTCACTTCAGGTTTACTGTATCCCTTGGATCTTCTTATTGAGGACAAAACACAGATATTGCATCCGAATTTAATATAAAGGCACAAAGCCGACATAAGTACCAGGGCACTGACACTGTAACTTTTTATGATTTGGACCTCTCCTGTGAGTCAAGTTTTAGATTCCGATGCTTCACTTCAGGTTTACTGTATGCCTTGGACCGTCTAATCGACGATGAAACACAGAAATTGCATCCGAATTTAATACAAAAGGCACAATGCCGACTTAAGTACAAGAGCACTGACACTATAACTTTCTATGATTTGAACCTCTCCTGTGAATCCAGTTTTAGATTCCGATGCTTCACTTCAGGTTTACTGTATCCCTCGGACCTTCTTATTGACGATGAAACACAGAAATTGCATCCGAATTTAATACAAAAGCACAATGCCGACTTCAGTACAAGAGCACTGACACTATAACTTTCTATGATTTGAACCTCTCCTCCGAGTCGAGTTTTAGATTCCGATGCTTCACTTCAGGCTTGCTGTATCCCTTGGACCTTCTTATTGACGATGAAACACAGAAATTGCATCCGAATTTAATACAAAAGGCACAATGCCTACTTAAGTACAAGAGCACTGACACAAAACTTTCTACGATTTGAACCTCTCCTGTGAGTTCAGTCTTAGATTCCGATGCTTCACTTCAGGTTTACTGTGTCCCTTGGACCTTCTTATTGACTATGAAACACAGAAATTGCATCCGAATTTAATACAAAAGGCACAATGCCGACTTAAGTACAAGAGCACTGACACTCTAACTTTCTATGATATGAACCTCTCCTTTGAGTACAGTTTTAGATTCCGAAGCTTCACTTTAGGTTCACTGTATCCCTTGGAACTTCTTATTGACGATGAAACACAAAAATTGCATCATAATTTAATACAAAAGGCACAATGCCGACTTAAGTAGAAGAGCACTGACACTTTAACTTTCTACGATTTGAACCTCTCCTGTGAGTTCAGTCTTAGATTCCGATGCTTCACTTCAGGTTTACTGTATCCCTTGTACCTTCTTATTGACGATGAAACATAGAAATTGCATCTGAATTTAATACAAAAGGCACAATGCCGGCTGAAGTACAGGATGACTGACACTCTAACTTTCTATGATATGATACCCTCCTGTGAGTCCAGTTTTAAATTCCGATGCTATACTTCAGGGTTACTGTATCCCTTGGAACTTCTCATTGACGATGGACACAGAAATTGCATCCAAATTTAATACAAAAGGCACAATGCCGTATTAAGTACAAGATGTCTGACACTCTAACTTTCTACGATTTGAACCTCGCCTGTGAGTCCAGTTTTAGATTCTGATGCTTCACTTCAGGTTTACTGTATCCCTTGGTTCTTCTTATTGACGATGAAACACAGAAATTGCATCCGAATTTAATACAAAAGGCACAATGCCGACTTAAGTACAAGTGCACTGACACTATAACTTTCTATGATACGAATTTCTTCTGTGAGTCAAGTTTCAGATTCCGATGCTTCACTTCAGGTTTTCTGTATCCCTGGGACCGTCATATTGACGATGAAACACAGAAATTGCATCCGAATTTAATACAAAAAGCACAATGCCGACTTAAGTACAAGAGCACTGACACTATAACTTTCTATGATTTGAACCTCTCCTGTGAGTTCAGTCTTAGATTCCGATGCTTCACTTCAGGTTTACTGTATCCCTTGTACCTTCTTATTGACGATGAAACATAGAAATTGCATCTGAATTTAATACAAAAGGCACAATGCCGGTTGAAGTACAAGATGACTGACACTCTAACTTTCTATGATTTGAACCTCTCCTCCGAGTCCAGTTTTAGAATCCGATGCTTCGTGTCAGGCTTACTGTATCCCTTGGACCTTCTTATTGACGATGAAACACAGAAATTGCATCAGAATTGAATACAAGAGGCACAATGCCGACTTAAGTACAAGATGACTGACACTCTAACTTCCTATTATTTGAACCTCTCCTGTGAGTCCCGTTTTAGATTCCGATGCTTCACTTCAGGTTTACTGTATCCCTTGGACCTTCTTATTGACTATGAAACACAGAAATTGCATCCGAATTGAATACAAAATGCACAAAGCCGACTTAAGTACAAGATGACTGATACTCTAACTTTCTATGATTTGAAACTCTCCTGTGAGTCCAGTTTTAGATTCCGATGCTTCACTTCAGGTTTACTCTATCCCTTGAACCTTGCTATTGTCGATGAAACACAGAAATTGCATCCGAATTTAATACAAAAGGCACAATGCCGACTTAAGTACAAGAGCACTGACACTATAACTTTCTACGATTTGAACCTCTCCTGTGAGCTCAGTCTTAGATTCCGATGCTTCACTTCAGGTTTACTGTGTCACTTGGACCTTCTTATTGACTATGAAACACAGAAATTGCATCCGAATTTATACAAAAGGCACAATGCCGACTTAAGTACAAGAGCACTGACACTCTAACTTTCTATGATATGAACCTCTCCTGTGAGTCCAGTTTTAGAATCCGAAGCTTCACTTTTGGTTCACTGTATCCCTTGGAACTTCTTATTGACGATGAAACACGAAAATTGCATCAGAATTTAGTACAAAAGGCACAATGCCGACCTAATTACAAGAGCACTGACACTGTAACTTTCTTTGATTTGAACCTCTCCTGTGAGTCCAGCTTTAGATTCCGATGCTTCACTTCAGGTTTACTGTGTCGCTTGGACCTTCTTGTTGACGATGAAGCACAGAAATTGCATCCGAATTTAATACAAGAGGCACAATGCCGACATAAGTACATATGACTGACACTCTAACTTCCTATGTTTTGAACCTCTCCTGTGAGTCCAGTTTTAGATTCCGCTGCTTCACTTCAGGTTTACTGTATCCCTTGGACCTTCTTATTGACTATGAAACACAGTAATTCCATGCAAATTTAATACAAAAGGCACAATGCCGACTTAAGTACAAGATGACTGACACTCTAACTTTCTATGATTTGAAACTCTCCGGTGAGTCCAGTTTTAGATTGCGATGCTTCACTTCAGGTTTACTGTATCCGTTGGATCTTCTTATTAACGATGAAACACAGAAATTGCATCCGAATTTAATACAAAAGGCACAATGCTGGCTTAAGTAAAGGAGCACTAACACTATAACTAATTTGACATGAACCTATCCTGTGAGTCCAGTTTTAGATTCCGATGCTTCACTTCAGGTTTACTTTATCCCTTGGACCTTCCTATTGACGATGAAACACAGAAATTGAATCCGAATTTAATACAAAATTCACAATGCCGACTTAAGTACAAGAGCACTGTTACATTAACTATCTACGATTTGAACCTCTCCTGTGAGTTCAGTCTTAGATTCCGATGCTTCACTTCAGGTCTACTGTATCCCTTGGACCTTCTTATTGACGATGAAACACAGAAATTGCAACCGAATTTAATACAAAAGGCACAATGCCGACTTAAGTACAAGAGCACTGACACTATAACTTTCTATGATTTGAACCTCTCCTGTGAGTCCAGTTTTAGATTCCGATGCTTCAACTTCAGGTTTACTCTATCCCTTGGATCTTCTTATTGACGATGAAACACAGAAATTGCATCCGAATTTAATACAAAAGGCACAATGCCGACTTCAGTACAAGAGCACTGACACTATAACTTTCTATGATTTGAACCTCTCCTCCGAGTCGAGTTTTCGATTCCGATGCTTCACTTCAGGCTTACTGTATCCCTTGGACCTTCTTATTGACGATGAAACACAGAAATTGCATCACAATTGAATACAAGAGGCACAATGCCGACTTAAGTACAAGATGACTGACACTCTAACTTCCTATGATTTGAACCTCTCCTGTGAGTCCAGTTTTAGATTCCGATGCTTCACTTCAGGTTTACTGTATCCTTTGGACCTTCTTATTGACTATGAAACACAGAAATTGCATCCGAATTTAATACAAAAGGCACAATGCCGACCTAAGTACAAGATGACTGATACTCTAACTTTCTATGATTTGAAACTCTCTAATGAGTCCAGTTTTAGATTCCGATGCTTCACTTCAGGTTTAATCTATCCCTTGAATCTTCCTATTGACGATGAAACACAGAAATTGCATCCGAATTTAATACAAAAGGCACAATGCCGACTTAAGTACAAGAGCACTGACACTATTACTTTCTACGATTTAAACCTCTCCTGTGAGTTCAGTCTTAGATTCCGATGCTTCCTTCAGGTGTAACTGTGTCCCTTGGACCTTCTTATTGACTATGAAACACAGAAATTGCAATCGAATTAAATACAAAAGGCTCAATGCCGACTTAAGTACAAGAGCGCTGACACTCTAACTTTCTATGATATGAACCTCTCCTGTGAGTCCAGTTTTAGATTCCGAAGCTTCACTTTAGGTTCACTGTATCCCTTGGAACTTCTTATTGACGATGAAACACAAAAACTGCATCAGAATTTAGTACAAAAGGCACATTGACGACTTAATTACAAGAGCACTGACACTGTAAATTTCTATGATTTGAACCTCTCCTGTGAGTCCAGCTTTAGATTCCGATGCTTCACTTCAGGTTTACTGCGTCGCTTGGACCTTTTTGTTGACGATGAAACACAGAAATTGCATCCGAATTTAATATAAAATGGCACAACGCCGACTAAAGTACAAGGTGTTTGACACTCTAACTTTCTATGATTTGAACCTGTCCTGTGAGACCAGTTTTAGATTCCGATGCTTCACTTCAGGTTCACTGTAACCCTTTGACCTTCTTATTGACGTTGAAACACAGTAATTGCATCCGAATTCAATACAAAAGGCACAATGCCGACTTAAGTACAAGAGCACTGACACTCTAACTTTCTATGATATGAACCTCTCCTGTGAGTCCAGTTTTAGATTCCGAAGCTTCACTTTAGGTTTACTGTATCCCTTGGAACTTCTTATTGACAATGAAACACAAAAATTGCATCAGAATTTAGTACCAAAGGCACAATGCCGACTTAAGTACAAGAGCACTGTCACCATAACTTTCTCTGATATGAATTTCTCGTGAGAGTCAAGTTTTAGACTCCGATGCTTCGCTTCAGGTTTACTGTATCCCTTGGACCTTCGTATTGACGATGTGACACACAAATTGCATCCGAATTTAATACAAAAGGCACAATGGCGACTTAAGTACAAGATGACTGACACTCTAACTTTCTATAATATGATCCTCTCCTGTGAGTCCAGTTTTAGATTCCGATGCTTCACTTCAGGTTTACTGCATCCCTTGGATCTTTTTGTTGACGATGAAATTCAGAAACTGCATCCGAATTTAGTACAAAAAGCACAATGGCGACTTAAGTATAAGAGCATTGACACTAAAACTCTCTATGATTTGAACCTCTCCTGTGAGTCCAGTTTTAGATTCCGATGCTTCACTTCAGGTTTACTGTATTCCTTGGATCTTCTTATTGACGATGAAACACAGAAATTGCATCCGAATTTAATAAAACAGGCACAATGCCGACTTAAGTACAAGATGACTGACACTCTAACTTTCTATGATTAGAACCGCTCCTGTGAGTCCAGTTTTAGACTCCGATGCTTCACTTCAGGTTTACTGTACCACTTGGACCTTTTTATTGACTATGAAACACAGAAATTGCATCCGAATTTAATACAAAAGGCACAATGCCGACTTAAGTACAAGATGACTCACACTCTAACTTCCTATGATTTGAACCTCTCCTGTGAGTCCAGTTTTAGATTCCGATGCTTCACTTCAGGTTTACTGTATCCCTTAGACTTTCCTATTGACTACGAAGCACAGTAATTGCATCCGAATTTAATACAAAATGGACAATGCCGACTTAAGTACAAGATGACTGTCACTCTAATTTTCTATGATTTGAAACTCTCCTGTGAGTCCAGTTTTAGATTCTTATGCTTCACTTCAGGATTACTGTATCCCTTGGATCTTCTTATTGACTATGAAACACAGTAATTACATCCAAATTTAATACAAAAAGCACAATGCCGACTTAAGTACAAGATGACTGACACTCTAACTTTCTATGATTTGAAACTCTCCTGTGAGTCCAGTTTTAGATTCCGATGCTTCACTTCAGGTTTACTGTATCCGTTGGATCCTCTTATTGTCGATGAAACACAGAAATTGCATCCGAATTTAAAACAAAAGGCACAATGCCGGCTTAAGTAAAAGAGCACTGACACTATAACTTTCTATGATATGAACCTATCCTGTGAGTCCAGTTTTAGGTTTTGATGCTTCACTTCAGGTTTACATTATCCCTTGGACCTTCCTATTGACGATGAAACACAGAAATTGCATCCGAATTTAATACAAAAGGCACAATGCCGACTTAAGTACAAGAGCACTGACTCTATAACTTTCTACGATTTGAACCTCTCCTGTGAGTTCAGTCTTAGATTCCGATGCTTCACTTCAGGTTAACTGTATCCCTTGGACCTTCTTATTGACGATGAAACACAGAAATTGCATCTGAATTTAATACAAAAGGCACAATGCCGGCTGAAGTACAAGATGACAGACACTCTAACTTTCTATGATTTGAACCTCTCCTGTGAGTCCAGTTTTAAATTCCGATGCTTCACTTCAGGTTTACTGTATCCCTTGGACCTTCTCATTGCCAATGATACACAGAAATTGCATCCGAATTTAATACAAAAGGCACAATGCCGACTCAAGTACAAGATGACTGACACTCTAACTTTCTATGATTTGAACCACTCCTGTGAGTCCATTTGTAGATTCCGATGCTCCACTTCAGGTTTACTGTAAACTTTGGATCTTCTTATTGACGATGTAACACAGAAATTGCATCCGAATTTAATACAAAAGGCACAATGCCGACATAAGTACAAGGGCACTGACACTTTAACTTTTTATGATTGGAACCTCTCCTGTGAGTCAAGTTTTATATTCCGATGCTTCACTTCAGATTTACTGTATCCCTTGGACCTTCTCATTGACGATGAAACACAGAAATTGCATCCGAATTTAATACAAAAGGCAGAGTGCCGACATAAGTACAAGAGCTATACTTTCTATGATTTGATGCTCTCCTGTGAGTCAAGTTTTAGATTCCGATGCTTCACTTCAGGTTTACTGTATCCCTTGGACCTTTTTATTGACGATGAAACAAAGAAATTGCATCCGAATTTAATACAAAAGGCACAGTGCCGACTTAAGTACAAGAGCTATAACTCTCTATGATTTGAACCTCTCCTGTGAGTCTAGATTTAGATTCCGATGCTTCACTTCAGGTTTACTGTATGCCTTGGACCGTCTTATCGACGATGAACACAGAAATTGCATCCGAATTTAATACAAAAGGCACAAGGCCGACTTAAGTACAAGATGACTGACACTTTAACTTTCCATGATTTGAACAACTCCTGTGTGTCCAGTTTTAGATTCCAATGCTTCACTTCAGTTTTACTGTATCCCTTGGACCTTCTTATTGACGATGAAACTCAGAAATTGCATCCGAATTTAATACAAAAGGCACAAGGCCGAATTAAGTACAAGATGACTGACACTCTAACTTTCTACGATTTGCACCTCGCCTGTGAGTCCAGTTTTAGATTCTGATGCTTCACTTCAGGTTTACTGTTTCCCTTGGATCTTCTTATTGACGATGAAACACAGAAATTGCATCCGAATTTAATACAATGGGCACAATGCCGACTTAGGTACTAGAACACTGACACTATAAACTTCTATGATTTGAACCTCTCCTGTGAGTCCAGTTTTCGATTCCGATGCTTCAATTCAGGTTTACTGTATCCCTTGAACCTTTTTATTGACGAAGAAACAAAGAACTTGCATCCGAATTTAATACAAAAGGCACAGTGCCGACTTAAGTACAAGACCTATAACTCTCTATGATTTGAACCTCTCCTGTGAGTCTAGTTTTAGATTCCGATGCTTCACTTCAGGTTTACTGTATGCCTTGGACCGTCTTATCGACGATGAAACACAGAAATTGCATCCGAATTTAATACGAAAGGCACAAGGATGAATTAAGTACAAGATGACTGACACTCTAACTTTCTATGATTTGTACCTCTCCTGTGAGTCGAGTTTTAGATTCCGATGCTTCACTTCAGGTTTACTGTATCCCTTGGACCTTCTTATTGACGATGAAACACAGAAATTGCATCCGAATTTAATACAAGAGGCACAAAGCCGACTTAAGTACAAGATGGCTGACACTCTAACTTTCTATGATATGAACAACTCCTGTGAGTCCAGTTTTATATTCCAATGCTTCACTTCAGTTTTACTGTATCCCTTGGACCTTCTTATTGACGATGAAACGCAGAAATTCCATCCGAATTTAATACAAAAGGCACAATGCCGACTTAAGTACAAGAGCACTGACACTCTAACTTTCTATGATATGAACCTCTCCTCCGAGTCCAGTTTTAGATTGCAATGCTTCACTTCAGGCTTACTGTATCCCTTGGACCTTCTTATTGACGATGAAACACAGAAATTGCATCCGAATTGAATACAAGAGGCACAATGCCGACTTAGGTACAAGATGACTGACACTCTAACTTCCTATGATTTGAACCTCTTCTGTGAGTCCAGTTTCAGATTCAGATGCTTCACTTCAGGTTAACTGTATCCCTTGGACCTTCTTATTGACTATGAAACACAGAAATTGCATCCGAATTTAATACAAAAGGCGCAATGCCGACTTAAGTACAAGATGACTGATACTCTAACTTTCTATGATTTGAAACTCTCCTGTGTGTCCAGTTTTAGATTCCGATGCTTCACTTCAGGTGTACTGTATCCCTTGGACCTTCTTATTGACGATGAAACACAGAAATTGCATCTGAACTTAATAAAATAAACACAATTCCGGCTGAAGTGGAAGATGACTGACACTCTAACTTTCTATGATTTGAACCTCTCCTGTGAGTCCAGTTTTAAATTCCAATGCTTCACTTCAGGTTTACTGTATCCCTTGGACCTTATCATTGACGATGATACACAGAAATTGCATCCAAATTTATTACAAAAGGCACAATGCCGACTTAAGTACAAGAGAACTGACACTATACCTTTATATGATATGAACCTCTCCTGTGGGTCCAGTTTTAAATTCCGATGCTACACTTCATGTTTACTGTATCCCTTGGACCGTCTTATTGACGATGAAACACAGAAGTTGCATCCGAATTTAATACAAAAGGCACAATGCCGACCAAAGTACAAGAGCACTGTCACCATAACTTTCTAAGATATGAATTTCTCCTGTGAGTCAAGATTTAGACTCCGATGCTTCACTTCAGGTTTACTGTATCCCTTGGACCTTCTTATTGACGATGAAACACACAAATTGCATCCGAATTTAATACAAAACGCACAATGGCGACTTAATTACAAGATGACTGACACACTAACTTTCTATGATTTGAACCTCTCCTGTGAGTCCAGTTTTAGATTCCGATGCTTCACTTCAGGTTTACTCTATCCCTTGGACCTTCTTATTGACGATGGAACACAGAAATTGCATCCGATTTGAATGCAAAAGGCACAATGCCGACTTAAGTACAAGAGCACTCACACTGTAACTTTCTATGATTTGATCCTCTCCTGTGGGTCCAGCTTTAGATTCCGATGCTTCACTTCAGGTTTACTGTATCGCTTGGACCTTCTTATTGACGATGAAACACAGAAATTGCATCCGAATTTAATACAAAAGGCACAATGCCGACTTAAGTACAAGAGCACTGGAACTATAATTTTCTATGATTTGAACCTCTCCTGTGAGTCTAGATTTAGATTCCGATGCTTCACTTCAGGTTTACTGTATCCATTGGACCTTCTTGTTGACGATGAAACACAGAAATTGCATCTGAATTTAATACAAAAGGCACAATGCCGGTTGAAGTACAAGATGACTGACACATTAACTGTCTATGATTTGAACCTCTCCTGTTAGTCCAGTTTTAAATTCCGATGCTTTACTTCAGGTTTACTGTATCCCTTGGACCTTCTCATTGACGATGATACACAGAAATTGCATCCGAATTTTATACAAAAGGCACAATGCCGACATAAGTACAAGGGCACTGCCACTATAACTTTTTATGATTTGAACCTCTCCTGTGAGTCAAGTTTTAGATTCCGATGCTTCACTTCAGATTTACTGTATCCCTTGGACCTTCTTATTGACGATGAAACACAGAAATTGCATCCGAATTTAATACAAAAGGCACAGTGCCGACTTAAGTACAAGAGCCTTAACTTTCTATGATTTGATGCTCTCCTGTGAGTCAAGTTTTAGATACCGATGCTTCACTTCAGGTTTACTGTATCCCTTGGATGGTCTTATTGACGATGAAACACAGAAATTGCATCCGAATGTAATACAAAAGGCACAATGCCGAATTAAGTACAAGATGACTGACGCTCTAAATTTCTATGATTTGAACCACTCCTGTGAGTCAAGTTTTAGATTCCGATGCTTGACTTCAGGTTTACTGTATCACTTGGACCTTCTTATTGACGATGAAACACAGAAATTGCATCCGAATTTAATACAAAAGGCACAGTGCCCACTTAAGTACAAGAGCTTTAACTTTCTATGATTTGATGCTCTCCTGTGAGTCAAGTTTTAGATACCGATGCTCACTTCAGGTTTACTGTATCCCTTGGATGGTCTTACTGACGATGAAACACAGAAATTGCATCTGAATGTAATACAAAAGGCACAATGCCGAATTAAGTACAAGAGCACTGACACACTAACTTTCTATGATATGAACCTCTCCTGTGAGTCCAGTTTTTGATTCCGATGCTTCACTTCAGGTTTACTGTATCCCTTGGACCTTCTTATTGACGATGAAACACAGAAATTGCATCCGAATTTAATACAAAAGGCACAATGCCGACTTAAGTACAAGATGACTGACACTCTAACTTTCTATGATTCGAACCTCTCCTGTGAGTCCAGTTTTAGATTCCGATGCTTCACTTCAGGTTTACTGTATCCCTTGGATCTTCTATAAAATAAATAAAATAAATCAAATAAAAATATATTGTTATTTTAAATATGTTAATAATTCTATCTGTATGATGGTGATTGTGATTGCAATTGGATTTGCTTATCTGGAACGTGGACGTTTAATTATTCAGTATCAGACGCTTGACAATGGCTTTTTCGTAAAGGCAATGTTACTCGTAGTTGACCGTGAAATAAAACTGAATAATCGGACTTCGTAATTAAATCGTTTCCTAAGACTGCTGCGATAGGTGCGGACTCGTAATCTAAATCTCACTATTACTATAATTTGCCAGCCATGCCAATACGTCGTACAGAGGTGATTGTCTACTAAACATAAAAAAGTTACACAGTTAGTTAAATCAGATATATTCAATGAATAAGCCTACAGTTCATAATCATACTTACTTTTATAAATATAAATTCTTTACAGAATCGAGTGCCTAGTGTGGTTGCAACTCGCAGTATTCTTCTATAACATGAAATATGGCGGTGTGCCAGACAATAAAATAAAATACGTGCTTCTCGCACCACTTCAACCAGAGCTCTCCCTTTCTTAATCAAACATAAGAGTAACGTAATTGTGCTTTTGTTTTATCAGCGACACAGCGCTGCAGTTGTGTGCCATAGGCTTTATTTATTTGTCACTGATTATGTATTTAATTAATATTTCGCGTTTCCGAGGAAACTCACGCTCGGCATGCAAATGTGCCTTTATATTGCCCCCTGAATTGCGAGGCGAAAGGACACACCTGCAGGCGAGCAATTCACCTAAAGGCACAACAAAATCTAAGTTATCTACAACTATTTACATGACTTACATTACACATTTTACACATTATATACAAAATTTGAATGACGCGGGTGCGCGGTAAAAGTTCTAATGTTGGCAGATAGAGTGCGCGCATGCGCAGAAGTTTGTGTGTAACTGCGGCACTGCCGTTATATCGTACAGTTCGATTCATGCGGCACAGTATTGCAGATCATATTGTTCGTGTGCGCGCGTTTTTCAGTCGTTGCACAAAGAAAATATTCAACCAAGATTACATATGAAGACTACATTCTATGACAGGTAACTTAGTTTGAAATTTACAATATTTGTTATAACACAATACAACTTAGATTGTTGAATGTTCTTAATTACATAGTATTGTTTTGAAATACTTCAAAGAAAAATGTCCGTATTTTTCAGGTGCGTTGACCTATACACATCGTGTCGTAATTACAGTTCATAGTCATCCGCTGCACAAAAATTTTTTACAGGTTAGTATCGTCGTGGTAAAGTTTTTTGATCACAGTAACATCGTTGTATAACAACGTGATTAATACATAAGCGTGTCCATTTCTCATTTCCATTATAGTCGTAGTGATGCAGTTCGTTGTGACTAAAAGCATTGCTTATTACAGATCAGACGTGACCTGTCGAGTAATTGGACCACGTGCAGTTCGTTTTTTACATTCCGTGGAAGCTTGGTTGTACAACCTCGGACGGCACATAGCTGGCGTCGATCCTTGGACAGTCCAGGTAAGAGTGTCCGTCACATTTCGAGAACATTTCATTCCCTGAAGTTCCAACCAAAATTCTTCCACCCGTCGTGTTGTTTTCTGGACAGGCACTTTGTGTCCATTTAATCCAGTTAACATCTTGAAGTTGGGTACTGTAGTAATGTCACTAGACGATGCACGAAGTATGCACTTCACATTTTCAGTTTGTTTTTTTTTGAATATAGCTCACCTAAATGTTCGTAGTTATTAATCAAGGAAATCGTTCATCGCGTTTACATTGATATGCTGCATAATGAATGGCATAAACAGTTTCTTTCACATAGGTTTCCGCGTAGTTGCAGAGTTATTAATGTTCGTTAATGTCCGTGAACAGTGGTTCACTATGCAATGTCTTTTTGGCACTCGTTTTGTTCAAATTTTTACATAGTAACAGTTGTACTATACATCAGTTAAAAAAAAAGTAATTATACATACACACGTCACATATTTTCTTAGCATAAACATAATATAGTTGCACATAAACATGTTTACATCATCATTACATCGCTATAGGTTATTACATTGTGTCACATTTGATTACATGAATTGCAGATATTTACATCCTCTTTAGTGGTTTTGCTGGGATATTATCGATGTTTCTTGTGATGTCATCTGAAATTAAGATAGGTTAGACACAACATTCATTACATCAGTAGGCAAGACCAGGCGTTTTCACTACACAATCAATATTCAAAATAGTAAGAGAGAGAAAATGTTCGATTCCTCGCGTTTTGTGCGTGTGTGTAGAGTGTCTGTGTGGCCTTGACTACTGATAGATGCTTTTCGTGTTGAGAGATGTGCGTCTAATCTATTTCTCAAAGTAAAAGATCGCTTCACAGATGACGTCTGTCAGTTCGTCAGGTGTCACACCAAGTCAGTGGTACCTTCAGTAACAAATGTTCCGTGAAAAATTAATATGTCATCCACTGCTACGTAATCATAAATTTTACTTTAATATTCCGTCTTTCAGGTGAAGGCGCGCGCTGAAAGAAGAGTTCTTCTGTCTTCAACTGCGTCACTGGAACCGCTGAAATGAAAATTTCTATACTACTTATTATCTGTGTTGTAACAACAGAGTTTTTCGAGTTGCTTAGCAATATTTTGATGGGTATGACTTTCACATTATTCAGCATGAAATGCTCTAAGATCTCGGTGTGCGTATAGCCCAATAATTTTGTTAGTTCTAGGATGTTGTAACAGATACGCACCAGGATGGGGTATGTTAACAATTATATACGGTCCTTCATATAGCAGGCGCCACTTAGCGTTGCGTCGTTTGAGTGCTACAGATTTATGATGAGTACGAAGTAGTACAAGCATTCCTACCTCGAATTTTTGTTTTCTTTTTATTATGTGTCTGTGATGTTTGTTTCGTATTTGTGCGTGATGTGTCAATGTAGTCAATACTTCTTTTATTTTCTGTTCAGGTGTGATTTCCTTGTCTGACAACTTAGGTAATGGTTCTATCCACTGATCGTTCTGTTTGCAATTGAACATGATCTCGTTAGGTGTGTAATTCGTATCGTAAATATTTAAGTTATTGTGTACGTCTTCGAAAAGACTTAGGTAGGACACCCAATTAGTATGTTTTGATGAAATATAGGTCCTCATGAATCGATTTAATTCTCAGAAAAGTCTCTCAGTCGCGTTACATTGTGGACTAAACCTCGAAATAAATATACTTTTAATGTTATTGTCCTTCAAGAAATTTCTCCATTTGTACCCAGAGTAGTATGCTGCATTATCTTGCTTTTGGTTTTCCCACGTGCGTCAGGTAATCACTTGAGAATCTTCGTATTATAGCATTTGCAGTGGCGGATTTTAAAGCATAAAGTTTTACATGTTTAGAAAATATATCGTAAAAAGCTAAGATATATTTGACGCCTCCAGAGCTTGCTGGATGCGGTCCACTGATGTCAGTACACAGAATTTCCAGGGATTTACTAGGTAAAATAGAATGTAAATCTGTTTTTGTGGATAAATTCTGAGGTTTTGATTTTTGACATATGACACATGTTTTTTAGTTCCCTGTAAATTTTTCTTCTCATATTGCTAAAATAACAGTATGTACTGAGCTTTGCCAAACACTTTTTCGTCCCATAATGAACCCAAACTAAGTGTGTGAGCCAAATTAGATTACGTTCAGACTCTTTGGGAATGCATACACACCAGTTAGTAGCATTTGGATGTCGGCGGTAAAATAGCACATCATTGTGTAACTTGTAATACTTAGTCAAAGGATGATTGTGTTTTTCTACCAGTAATGTTATTATCTTATACCAGTGAGGATCAGATTTTTGTAATTCAGCCATGTTTCTGCACATATCAATATAATATTGGTGATACTGCTTGTCTTGCATTAAGAGAATCCTGTAGTCATTTATATTTCCTAAGTCACTCTTGGTATCATTCATACCTTGTGGAAGTCTAGACAAAGTGTCTGCAATGGTGATGTCCTTACCTCTTATGTACTTAATTTCAAAAGAGTAGTTCTGAAGTGTAACTGCCCATCGTGATAGTCTAGGATGTACAAGTTTACAAATTAACAAAAATGTCAGGGCCTGGTGATCAGTGTAAATTACTGTATGTTTTCCAAATAAATAATAATTGAATTTCTTGAATGCCCATACTATGGAAAGTGTTTCTAACTCAGTAGTGGAGTATGTACGCTCACATTCAGTTAGTGTGCCACTCGCAAACCCAATAATTCTTATCTGTTCCTCCTCTTTATTCTTTACAACTTGAAATAAGCAACAGCCCAAGCCAGTACGTGAAGCGTCACAAGAAAAATCTAAATTGAAATCTGGATGGCTCAATATGTTAGCATTCACTAAAGCATGTTTAATTGTATTAAAGTCATTCTGGCACTGTTCCGACCAGATCCAAACTTGATTCTTTCCGAGTAGATTTAGCATATGTTTACTGTTCAAAAGTGGTTGTGGCAAAAAACGTCTGAAAAATGAACATAGCCCAAGGAATGATTTTAACTGCTTTTTAGTTCGAGGGCTAGGAAAGTTTCTGATAGCATCTAATTTACTGGGATCCGGACGTATGCCCTGTGAATTAATGAGATGTCCTAAATATTTTGTCTCACTGCAACCAAATTTTGATTTTCTTAGGTTGGCTGTGACTCCAGCTTGTGCAAATTTTTCTAAAATTCTTTGGAGTGTGTCAACGTGTTCCTTCCAAGACTGTGTAGCTATCAGTATATCATCTACATAGTGTGTGACTGACTCAACTAAATCGTCGCCAAGCATGGTATCCAGGGCTGTAATGAATACTCCAGAGCTGACATTCAGTCCGAAGGGTAGAACACAAAACTGATAGGTTCGCCCCCGAACATAAATGCAGTATATTTCCGAGAATCAGGAGTGATACCCACCTGCCAAAACGAATTAGCGAGATCTATTGTGGAAAAATGTTTTGCATCTAGAAATTTCTGTAATTGCTCTTCTAAATTTTCAGGTTTTGTGTGAACCGGTAAAATTATTTCATTAGTAGCTCGTGCGTCTAACACTAACCTAATGCTTCCTTTTGATTTTTTGACAACAAGTAGAGGACTACAATAAGGTGAGGTGGATGGTTCAATGACCTTCCAGTCTAACATTTGTTTTAATTCTTGCCACACAGCAGGTCGTTGAGATAACGGTACGTTATATGTCTTATGGTAGAAGATCTTGTGAGGCTTAACTTCAATCTTGTACACATATGTGTTGATAACACCTAATCGTTTGGTAAAAACTTGTAATTATTTGGATAACACTTCCTGTAGTTTTATACGTTCATGTACACTGAGAGCTGTAGCTTCACTTATCTTATGATCAAGCAATGTTTTCAAGTCCATTAGCTCTGTGTCAGATGAGTGTGTTTGCATGTCTTGATTGTCATCGTCAAGTACTAACTGAACCTTGTACCCTGTACAGTGTTTGTCATGCTTTAGAGTTCTCCTGTCCAAATCAATAATAATTACACTGCCTTTATCATTTAAAATACATTTACCTTTGGAGAAGTCTATCATGCAATCCTTCTCGCTCATAATATCTATTCCTAATATGCAATTTGTCACAAGGTTTTGTACAACCAGGAATGACCATTGTACGGTGCCATTACCTATTTTAACGTTTACAAAAACTTGCTTCGTAAACCTACATGACTTATTACCTAGTGCAGTAGTTATTTTACAGTTTTGGGCAGGAAACTCAGGCACAGGTTCCAATTCACACATCTTTTTATAGAAATTAAAAGACAAAACGCTCACAGCTGCACCTGTATCTAGGATAATAGTAGTTGGAATCCCACCTACTACACCAGTAGTAGATGCTAAAACAATTTCATTTGTGTTTAAACGACATTGTGTACTGTCTTGTAAAAGTTCATCTGATATATTGTTATTGTGATTGTATCTTATAAATAAAACAGGTAGTTTTTGTTTAGAACTACTCGGCATATCATTATTCTGTTGTTCAAGTGTGGTGTCAAATAACTGATTAACATTGAAGTCGCCCCCCAAGAATTCTTCAGCCACGACCTGGGGCAAAGTAGTGACTGTTTCTAGTTTGTTGGATTAGCATTTGTACTAGGTACTGACACAGATTGAGGTTGTGCATCAGGTGTCATTTCTATTATATTCACATTCGGATATTGCCTATTATGATCTCCAAACTTTTGCGGTTGTTGTTGCTGTTGCGCATTATTACTTACCTGTCGGTCGTAAGGTATGCTCCAATTTTGTTCTGGTGGCTGCTGTGGTAAAGCAGAGTTTGAATGAAAGTACTGATCGTTACGAGTCCAACCTTGATGCTGTCTTGGCTCGTAGTTATTATTATTTCTATTTCTGTTTGTGTTTTTGTTATTACCTTTGTATCCGTTGTTACCGTTGTAGTTATTACCGCGGTGCCTTTTGTATGGATTGCCGCATGAAATGTTATTACTGTTGTAACTATTATTTGTATTGGAATACGCGTGTTGATTTCGATTTCCGTACTGAGACGGCATGTGAGTTGGCTGTTTTTGTTGTACCGCGTATCCAACTGTGGGCGTGCCAGAATTGAGTTGGCAAGCCTGCATGTTTTGCATACCACTAGTGTAAACATTGTGGCTGCTGTTTTGCCGCGCGAAGCGCTGATTTTCAAGTAACATGTCAACCGAATCTAAAGCTGTTAAAAAATAATCTGAATCGTCATTCGGGATATGTAGAAGTTTTTCCTTAATGTTGAAAGGCAATTTGGCCTTCAACGCTCGGAGTATATCACGCGTTGCGACTGGTTCGTCTAAAAAATGTCCCATGTTCAAGTATTTTTCAAAATATCTGCGTAAGTTACCATTTTTACTGTTAAAAGTTTCAGGTTCTAAAATTTGTCTTCTGAGTCGCTCCTGTACGGATTGCGACCAGAATTTGTTCAGAAAAGTACGCTCAAACTCACTGTACGTGGTACATACGTCAGCTTGACTGTATGCCCAGACAGCTTCATCGCCTTGGATGTAACCGACAATATATGAAATCTTTTTCCGGTCACTCCAAGTGCGTGGAAATGCGTTACTAAAAGACTTAAGAAAAATCACCGGATGAATGGTTCGTTTTTCTGGGATAAAAATCTGAAATTGCTTGTGTTTCATTAAGCTTTCATCTTCCTTCGCATTGTGATATGGATTTATTCCACTGTAATTACTGGTATGTTCACCTGGCGAGTAATTACGATAATGTTGCTGTGGTTTACCATGATAATAGCTTGTGTTTGTGTTTCCACATCGTGGTATGTGTTGTAGTCGTGGTGTGTTTTGTTCTTGTGTATTTGTCGTGTGCGGAACGTGTGTATCATACTCGAATGTATATTGGTTTCTGAACTGTACATTTTGACTGATATTTTCGTTACATTCAGACTGTCGTTGATCGGTGAATTGTCTCATGGGTGCAGTGACGGATTGTACTGCGTCACTGATTAGCTGTTTGTTATTAGTAATGTATTGCGCTACGGAGTCGTGCACAATTGTTGGTAAATTTTCACGTAAGCATCTATCAAAATGTTTGTCTTTGTTCTCAACCCAATCATGAAATTCTTTATTAATATTTTGAAAATGAGCTGTGGCATCTGATTGTAAGATGTCAGTCAGGTGTTGTTCAACGTTGTCAAATTTATTCTGTACGTCAGTAATTCGTTTTTCAAGATTGTCATGTACTGAAGGATATGTTTGAATTTGTTCAGTAAGAACTTCACACGTGACATTAAGGTTTTTTACTTGTGTCTGTAAAAGTGCTACGTCAGTTGTAGTCTTTTCTTGTCTCGTATTGAGTTGGGAAAATTTAGTACTGAGTTCGGTCATCTGTTTGGTCAGTGTGGCGTCTATAAGTTCCACACGCTTACATAAATTGTCATTACCTATCTTGATTGCTATGAGATCAGATTTGATTTCGTCATTTTGTGTTTTTAATTGTGCCTTTAAGGTTGCCATGTTTTCGGCGTTTTGTTTCATTAGCATTTGTAACATGTCGGCAATGTTTACCGTTTGCAAGGTCTCTGCCCCTGCCGCGTCATTAGACGTGACGTCATGCATTAACATGGGCTCCGATTGAGATTTTGAAATTTTGGTAGTGGACGGCCTATCGTCAAAATTTTCGTCAACACGTGCGTCAATGTTTGATGAATCGTCACTACCGGTTGCTGTCGTAAAGTCATTTTCTAACACTTGTCTCACGTCCGAGTCGGATTGCGTCTAAATAGTACGTCCTTGCTGTTCCATTTTTGCGTATTGTTTTCTAGTTATTACCATGCCACACGTGATATATGTTTCGAGAAAATTTTTGACACTGATTTTAAAATAAAATGTAGTTGAGCATGAATCGCTCGTAGCAACAATGACTGTCTGTTAATTTAAAAATATAAACTGAATTTGAGATTATTGGTAATGGCTGCTGGCCATGTTACATGATATCGTACAGAAGTCGGCCATATTGTACACTCGTGTATTGGTATTGTTGCATACGTTATTGTTTAGGGAAAAGTACTGAGAATGAAATTTATCACTGAAACTGTTATGCAGAAAAGAAACACTACAGAATTTACTGAAAAGCTAATACACTGAATTATACGTCTGGTCAAGCCTACCAATGCAAAGATGCTGCGTCTTACCTTATTTTGCTGGAAGTTTCATTGCGTCTTCCCGCAAAATTTCAGAATTGGAAAATATCTTCAGATTTTGTTATCTCTCATACATTGACGTCCAGGTCCAGAAAGTTGATTTTTTACATGAAACAAAGAGAACAATTTAACAAATGACAAAATAACAAGTCCGACACGCAGTCGCCAATATAAAATAAATAAAATAAATAAAATAAAAATATATTGTTATTTTAAATATGTTAATTATTCTATTTGTATGATGGTGATTGTGATTGCAAATGGATTTGCTTATCTGGAACGTGGACGTTTAATTATTCAGTATCAGACGCTTGACAATGGCTTTTTCGTAAAGGCAATGTTACTCGTAGTTGACCATGAAATAAAACTGAATAATCGGACTTCGTAATTAAATAGTTTCCAAAGACTGCTGCGGTAGGTGCGGACTCACAATCTAAATCTCAATATTACAATAATTTGCCAGCCATGCCAATACGTCGTATAGAGGTGATTGTCTACTAAACATAAAAAAGTTACACAGTTAGTTAAATCAGATATATTCAATGAATAAGCCTACAGTACATAATCCTACTTACTTTTATAAATATAAATTCTTTACAGAATCGAGTGCCTAGTGTGGTTGCAACTCGCAGTATTCTTCTATAACATGAAATATGGCGGTGTGCCAGACAATAAAATAAAATACGTGCTTCTCGCACCACTTCAACCAGAGCTCTCCCTTTCTTAATCAAACATAAGAGTAACGTAATTGTGCTTTTGTTTTATCAGCGACACAGCGCTGCAGTTGTGTGCCATAGGCTTTATTTATTTGTCACTGATTATTTATTTAATTAATATTTCGCGTTTCCGAGGAAACTCACACTTGGCATGCAAATGTGCCTTTATACTTCTTATTGACGATGAAACACAGAAATTACATCCGAATTTAATACTAAAGGAACAATGCCGACTTAAGTACAAGATGACTGACACTATAACTTTCTATGATTTGAACCTCTCTGTGAGTCAAGTTTTAGATACCGATGCTTCACATCAGGTTTACTGTATCCCTTGGTCCTTCTTATTGACGATGAAACACAGAAATTGCATCCGAATTTAATACAAAAGGCACAATGGCGACTTAAGTACAAGATGACTGACACTCTAACTTTCTATGATTTGAACCTCTCCTGTGAGTCCAGTTTTAGATTCCGATACTTCACTTCAGGTTTACTGTATTCCTTGGACCTTGTTATTGACGATGAAACACAGATATTGCATCCGAATTTAATACAAAAGGCACAATGCCGACTTAAGTACAACATGACTGACACTCTAACTTTCTATGATTTGAACCTCTCCTGTGAGTCCAGTTTTAGAATCCGACGCCTCACTTCAGGTTTACTGTATCCTTTGGACCTTCTTATTGACGATGAAACACAGATATTGCATCCGAATTTAGTACAAGAAGCACAATGGCGCCTTAAGTACAAGAGCATTGACACTATAACTTTCTATGATTTGAACCCGTCCTGTGAGTCCAGTTTTAGATTCCGATGCTTCACTTCAGGTTTACTGTATCCCTTGAACCTTCTTATTGACAATGAAACACAGAAATTGCATCCGAATTTAGTACAAGAAGCACAATGGCGCCTTAAGTACAAGAGCATTGACACTATAACTTTCTATGATTTGAACCCGTCCTGTGAGTCCAGTTTTAGATTCCGATGCTTCACTTCAGGTTTACTGTATCCCTTGAACCTTCTTATTGACAATGAAACACAGAAATTGCATCCGAATTTAATACAAAAGGCACAATGCCCACTTAAGTACAATATGACTGACACTCTAACTTTCTATGATTTGAACCGCTCCTGTGAGTCCAGGTTTAGATTCCCGTGCTTCACTTCAGGTTTACTGTACCCCTTGGACCTTTGTATTGACTATGAAACACAGAAATGGCATCCGAATTTAATACAAAAGGCACAATGCCGTCTTAAGTACAAGTTGACTGACACTCTAACTTTCTATGATTTGAACCATTGTTGTGAGTCCAGTTTTAGATTCCGATGCTTCCCTACAGGTTTACTGTATCCCTTGGACCTTCTTATTGACGATGAAACACAGAAATTGCATCCGAATTTAATACAAAAGGCACAATGCCGACTTAAGTACAAGAGCACTGACTCTATAACTTTCTATGATTTGAACCTCTCCTGTGAGTCCAGTGTTAGATTCCAATGCTTCACTTCAGTTTTACTGTATCCCTTGGACCTTCTTATTGACGATGAATCGCAGAAATTACATCCGAATTTAATACAAAAGGCACAATGCCGACTTAAGTACAAGTGCACTGACACTCTAACTTTCTACGATATGAACCTCTTCTCTGAGTCCAATTTTAGATTCCGATGCTTCACTTCAGGCTTACTGTATCCCTTGGACCTTCTTATTGACGATGAAACACAGAAATTGCATCCGAATTGAATACAAGAGGCACAATGCCGATTTAAGTACTAGATGACTGACACTCTAACTTCCTATGATTTGAACCTCTCCTGTGAGTCCAGTTTTATATTCCGATGCTTCACTTCAGGGTTACTGTATCCCTTGGACCCTCTTATTGACTATGAAACACAGAAATTGCATCCGAATTTAATACAAAAAGCACAATGCCGACTTAAGTACAAAGGCACATTTGCATGCCGAGCTTGAGTTTCCTCGGAACGCGAAATATTAATTAAATAAATAATCAGTGACAAATAAATAAAGCCTATGGCACACAACTGCAGCGCTGTGTCGCTGATAAAACAAAAGCACAATTACGTTACTCTTATGTTTGATTAAAAAGGGAGAGCTCTGGTTGAAGTGGTGCGAGAAGGACGTATTTTATTTTATTGTCTGGCACACCGCCATATTTCATGTTATAGAAGAATACTGCGAATTGCAACCACACTAGGCACTCGATTCTGTAAAGAATTTATATTTATAAAAGTAAGTAGGATTATGAACTGTAGGCTTATTCATTGAATATATCTGATTTAACTAACTGTGTAACTTTTTATGTTTAGTAGACAATCACCTCTGTACGACGTATTGGCATGGCTGGCAATTTATTGCAATATTGAGATTTAGATTATGAGTCCGCACCTACCGCAGCAGTCTTTGAAACGATTTATTACGAAGTCCGATTATTCAGTTTTATTTCACGGTCAACTACGAGTAACATTGACCTTACGAAAAAGCCATTGTTAAGCATCTGATACCGAATAATTAAACGTCCACGATCCAGATAAGCAAATACAATTGCAATCACAATCACCATCATACAGATAGAATAATCAACATATTTAAAATAACAATATTTTTTTTTTATTTATTTTATATTGGCGACTGCGTGTCGGACTTGTTATTTTGTCATTTGTTACATTGTTCTCTTTGTTTCATGTTAAAAATCAACTTTCTGGACCTGGATGTCAATGTATGAGAGATAAAAAAATCTGAAGATATTTTCCAATTCTGAAAATTTGCGGTAAGACGCAATGAAACTTCCAGCAAAATAAGGTAAGACGCAGCATCTTTGCAATGGTAGGCTTGACCAGACGTCAACTTCAGTGTCTTAGCTATTCAGTAAATTCTGTAGTGTTTCTTATCTGCATAACAGTTTCAGTGACAAATTTCATTCTCAGTACTTTTCCCTAAACAATAACGTATGCAACAATACCAATACACGAGTGTACAATATGGCCGACTTCTGTACGATATCATGTAACATGGCCAGCAGCCATTACCAATAATCTCAAAATCAGTTTATATATTTTTAAATTAACAGACAGCCATTGTTGCTACGAGCGATTCATGCTCAACTACATTTTATTTTAAAATCAGTGTCAAAAATTTTCATGAAACATATATCACGTGTGGCATGGTAATAACTAGAAAACAATACGCAAAAATGGAACAGCCAGGACGTACTATTCAGATGCAATCCGACTCGGACGTGAGACAAGTGTTAGAAAATGACTTTACGACAGCAACCGGTAGTGACGATTCATCAAATATTGACGCAAGGGTTGACGAAAATTTTGACGATAGGCCGTCCACTACAAAAATTTCAAAATCTCAATCAGAGCCCATGTTAATGCATGACGTCACGTCTAATGACGCGGCGGGGGCAGAGACCTTGCAAACGGTAAACATTGCCGACATGTTATAAAATAAATAAAAAAAAATGTTGTTATTTTAAACATGTTAATTATTCTATCTGTATGATGGTGATTGTGATTGCAATTGTATTTGCTTATCTGGAATGTGGACGTTTGATTATTCGTTATCAGACGCTTGACAATGGCTTTTTCGTAAAGGCAATGTTACTCATAGTTGACCGTAAAATAAAACTGAATAATCGGACTTCGTAATTAAATTGTTTCCAAAGACTGCTGCGGAAGGTGCGGACTCATAATCTAAATCTCAATATTACAATAATTTGCCAGCCATGCCAATACGTCGTACAGAGGTGATTGTCTACTAAACATAAAAAAGTTACACAGTTAGTTAAATCAGATATATTCAATGAATAAGCCTACAGTTCATAATCCTACTTACTTTTATAAATATAAATTCTTTACAGAATCGAGTGCCTAGTGTGGTTGCAACTCGCAGTATTCTTCTATAACATGAAATATGGTGGTGTGCCAGACAATAAAATAAAATACGTGCTTCTCGCACCACTTCAACCAGAGCTCTCTCTTTCTTAATCAAACATAAGAGTAACGTAATTGTGCTTTTGTTTTATCAGCGACACAGCGCTGCAGTTGTGTGCCATAGTCTTAATTTATTTGTCACTGATTATTTATTTAATTAATATTTCGCGTTTCCGAGGAAAATCACGCTCGGCATGCAAATGTGACTTTATATTGCCCCCTGAATTGCGAGGCGAAAGGACACACCTGCAGGCGAGCAATTCACCTAAAGGCACAAGAAAATCTAAGTTATCTTCAACTATTTACATGATTTACATTACACATTATATACAAAATTTGAATGATGCGGGTGCGCCGTAAAAGTTCTTATGTTGGCAGATAGAGTGCGCGCATGCGCAGAAGCGTCTGTGTAACTGCGGCACTGCCGTTATATCGTACAGTTAGATCACGCGGCACAGTATTGCAGATCATATTGTTCGTGTGCGCGCGTTTTTCAGTCGTTGCGCAAAGAAAATATTCAACCAGTATTACATATGAAGACTACATTCTATGACAGGTAACTTAGTTTTAAATTTACAATATTTGTTATAACACAATACAACTTAGATTGTTGAATGTTCTTAGTTACATTGTATTGTTTTGAAATACTTCAAAGAAAAATGTCCGTATATTTCAGGTGCGTTGACCTATACACATCGTGTCGTTATTACAGTTCATATTCATCCGCTGCACAATAATTTTTTACAGGTTAGTATCGTCGTGGTAAAGTTTTTTGATCACAGTAACATCGTTGTATAACAACGTGATTAATACATAAGCGTGTCCATTTCTCATTTCCATTATAGTCGTAGTGATGCGTTTCGTTGTGACTAAAAGCTTTGCTTATTACATATCAGACGTGACCCGTCGAGTAATTGGTCCACGTGCAGTTCGTTTTTTTTACATTCCGTGGAAGCTTGGTTGCAGAACTTCGGACGGTACATAGCTGGCGTCGATCCTTGGACAGTCCAGGTAAGAGTGTCCGTCACATTTCGAGAACATTTCATTCCCTGAAGTTCCAACCAAAATTCTTCCACCCATCGTGTTGTTTTCTGGACAGGCACTTTGTGTTCATTTAATCCAGTTAACATCTTGAAGTTGGGTACTGTAGTAATATCACGAATTATGCACTTCAACCAGAATTATGCACGAATTATGCACTTCACATTTTCAGGTTTTTGCTGAATATAGCTCACCTAAGTGTTCGTAGTTATTAATGAAGGAAATCGTTCATCGCGTTTACATAGATACGCTGCATAATGAATGGCATTAACAGTTTCTTTCACATAGGTTTCCGAGTAGTTGCAGAGTTAGTAATGTTCATTAATGCCCGTGAACAGTGGTTCACTATGCAATGTCTTTTTGGCACTCGTTTTGTTCAAATTTTTACATAGTAACAGTTGCACTATACATCAGTTAAAAAAAAAAGTAATTATACATACACACGTCACATATTTTCTTAGCATAAACATAATATAGTTGCACATAAACATGTTTACATCATCATTACATCGCTATAGGTTATTACATTGTGTCACATATGATTTCATGAATTGCAGATATTTACATCCTCTTTAGCGGTTTTGCTGGGATATTATCGATGTTTTTTGTGATGTCATCTGAAATTAAGATAGGTTAGACACAACATTCATTACATCAGTAGGCAAGACCAGGCGTTTTCACTACTCAATAAATATTCAAAATAGTAAGAAAGAGAAAATGTTCGATTCCTGGCGTTTTGTCCGTGTGTGTAGAGTGTCTGTGTGGCCTTGACTACTGATAGATGCTTTTCGTGTTGAGAGATGTGTGTCTAATCTATTTCTCAAAGTAAAAGATCGCTTCACAGATGACGTCTGTCAGTTCGTCAGGTGTCACACCAAGTCAGTGGTACCTTCAGTAACAAATGTTCCGTGAAAAATAAATATGTCATCCACTGCTACGTAATCATAAATTTTACTCTAATATTCCGTCTTTTAGGTGGAGGCGCGCGCTGAAAGAAGAGTTCTTCTGTCTTCAACTGCGTCACTGGAACCGCTGAAATGAAAATTTCTATACTACTTATTATCTGTGTTGTAACAACAGAGTTTTTCGAGTTGCTTAGCAATATTTTGATGGGTATGACTTTGACATTATTCAGCATGAAATGCTCTAAGATCTCGGTGTGCGTATAGCCCAATAATTTGGTTAGTTCTAGGATGTTGTAACAGATACGCACCAGGATGCGGTATGTTAACAATAATATAAGGTCCTTCATATAGCAGACGCCACTTAGCGTTGCGTCGTTTGAGTGCTACAGATTTATGATGAGTACGAAGTAGTACAAGCATTCCTACCTCGAATTTTTGTTTTCTTTTTATTATGTTTCTGTGATGTTTGTTTCGTATTTGTGCGTGATGTGTCAATGTAGTCAATACTTCTTTTATTTTCTGTTCAGGTGTGATTTCCTTGTCTGACAACTTAGGTAATGGTTCTATCCACTGATCGTTCTGTTTGCAATTGAACATGATCTCGTTAGGAGTGTAATTCGTATCGTAAATATTTAAGTTATTGTGTACGTCTTCGAAAAGACTTAGGTAGGACACCCAATTAGTATGTTTTGATGAAATATAGGTCCTCATGAATCGGTTTAGTTCTCGGAAAAGTCTCTCAGTCGTGTTACATTGTGGACTAAACTTTGAAATAAATATACTTTTAATGTTATTGTCCTTCAAGAAATTTCTCCATTTGTACCCAGAGTAGTATGCTGCATTATCTTGCTTTAGGTTTTCCCACGTGCGTCAGGTAATCACTTGAGAATCTTCGTATTATAGCATTTGCAGTGGCGGATTTTAAAGCATAAAGTTTTACATGTTTAGAAAATATATCGTAAAAAGCTATGATATATTTGACGCCTCCAGAGCTTGCTGGATGCGGTCCACTGATGTCAGTACACAGAATTTCCAAGGGTTTACTAGGTAAAATAGAATGTAAATCTGTTTTTGTGGATAAATTCTGAGGGTTTTGATTTTTGACATATGACACATGTTTTTTAGTTGCCTGTAAATTTTTCTTCTCATATTGCTAAAATGACACTATGTACTGAGCTTTGCCAAACACTTTTTCGTCCCATAATGACCCCAAACTAAGTGTGTGTGCCAAATTAGATTACGTTCAGACTCTTTGGGAATGCATACACACCAGTTAGTAGCATTTGGATGTCGGCGGTAAAATAGCACATCATTGTGTAACTTGTAATACTTAGTCAAAGGATGATTGTGTTTTTCTACCAGTAATGTTATTATCTTATACCAGTGAGGATCAGATTTTTGTAATTCAGCCATGTTTCTGCACATATCAATATAATATTGGTGATACTGCTTGTCTTGCATTAAGAGAATCCTGTAGTCATTTATATTTTCTAAGTCACTGTTGGTATCATTCATACCTTGTGGAAGTCTAGACAAAGTGTCTGCAATGGTGTTGTCCTTACCTCTTATGTACTTAATTTCAAATGAGTAGTTCTGAAGTGTAACTGCCCATCGTGATAGTCTCGGATGTACAAGTTTACAAGTTAACAAAAATGTCAGGGCCTGGTGATCGGTGTAAATTACCGTATGTTTTCCAAATAAATAATTATTGAATTTCTTGAATGCCCATACTATGGAAAGTGTTTCTAACTCAGTAGTGGAGTATGTACGCTCACATTCAGTTAGAGTGCGACTCGCAAACCCAATAATTCTTATCTGTTCCTCCTCTTTATTCTTTACAACTTGAAATAAGCAACAGCCCAAGCCAGTACCTGAAGCGTCACAAGTCATAGAAAAATCTAAATTGAAATCTGGATGGCTCAATATGTTAGCATTCACTAAAGCATGTTTAATTGTATTAAAGTCATTCTGGCACTGTTCCGACCAGATCCAAACTTGAGATTTAGCAGATGTTTACTGTTCAAAAGTGGTTGTGGCAAAAAACATCTGAAAAATGAACATAGCCCAAGGAATGATTTTAACTGCTTTTTAGTTCGGGGGCTAGGAAAGTTTCTGATAGCATCTAATTTACTGGGATGCGGACGTATGCCCTGTGAATTAATGATATGTCCTAAATACTTTATCTCACTGCAACCAAATTTTGATTTTCTGAGGTTGGCTGTGACTCCAGCTTGTGCAAACTTTTCTAAAATTCTTTGAAGTGTGTCAACGTGTTCCTTCCAAGATTGTGTAGCTATCAGTATATCATCTACATAGTGTGTGACTGTCTCAACTAAATCGTCGCCAAGCATGGTATCCAGGGCTGTAATCAATACCCCAGAGCTGACATTCAGTCCGAAGGGTAGAACACAAAACTGATAGGTTCGCCCCCCGAACATAAATGCAGTATATATCCGAGAATCAGGAGTGATACCCACCTGCCAAAACCAATTAGCGAGATCTATTGTGGAAAAATATTTTGCATCTAGAAATTTCTGTAATTGCTCTTCTAAATTTTCAGGTTTTGTGTGAACCGGTTAAATTATTTCATTAATAGCTCGTGCGTCTAACACTAACCTAATGCTTCCATTTGATTTTTTGACAACAAGTAGAGGACTGCAATAAGGTGAGGTGGATGGTTCAATGACCTTCCAGTCTAACATTTGTTTTAATTCATGCCACACAGCAGGTCGTTGAGATAACGGTACGTTATATGTCTTATGGTAGAAGATCTTGTGAGGCTTAACTTCAATCTTGTACACATATGTGTTGATAACACCTAATCGTTTGGTAAAAACTTGTAAATATTTGGATAACACTTCCTGTAGTTTTATACGTTCATGTACACTGAGAGCTGTAGCTTCACTTATCTTATGATCAAGCAATGTTTTCAAGTCCATTAGCTCTGTGTCAGATGAGTGTGTTTGCAAGTCTTGAATGTCATTGTCAAGTACTAACTGAACCTTGTACCCTGTACAGTGTTTGTCATGCTTTAGAGTTCTCCTGTCCAAATCAATAATAATTACACTGCCTTTATCATTTAAAATACATTTACCTTTGGAGAAGTCTATCATGCAATCCTTCTCGCTCATAATATCTATTCCTAATATGCAATTTGTCACAAGGTTTTGTACAACCAGGAATGGCCATTGTACGGTTCCATTACCTATTTTAACGTTTACAAAAACTTGCTTCGTAACCCTACATGACTTATTACCTAATGCAGTAGTTATTTTACAGTTTTGGGCAGGAAACTCAGACACAGGTTCCAATTCACTCATCTTTTTATAGAAATTAAAAGACAAAACGCTCACAGCTGCACCTGTATCTAGGATAATAGTAGTTGGAATCCCACCTACTACACCAGTAGTAGATGCTAAAACAATTTCATTTGTGTTTAAACGACACTGTGTACTGTCTTGTAAAAGTTCATCTGATATATTGTTATTGTGATTGTATCTTATAAATAAAACAGGTAGTTTTTGTTTAGAACTACTCGGCATATCATTATTCTGTTGTTCAAGTGTGGTGTCAAATAACTGATTAACATTGAAGTCGCCCCCCAAGAATTCTTCAGCCACGACCTGGGGCAAAGTAGTGACTGTTTCTAGTTTGTTAGATTAGCATTTGTACTAGGTACTGACACAGATTGAGGTTGTGCATCAGGTGTCATTTCTATTATATTCACATTCTGATATTGCCTATTATGATCTCCAAACTTTTGCGGTTGTTGTTGCTGTTGCGCATTATAACTTACCTGTCGGTCGTAAGGTATGCTCCAATTTTGACCTGGTGGCTGCTGTGGTAAAGCAGAGTTTGAATGAAAGTACTGATCGTTACGAGTCCAACCTTGATGCTGTCTTGGCTCGTAGTTATTATTATTTCTATTTCTGTTTGTGTTTTTGTTATCACCTTTGTATCCGTTGTTACTGTTGTAGTTATTACCGCGGTGCCTTTTGTATGGATTGCCGCATGAAATGTTATTACTGTTGTAACTATTGTTTGCATTGGAATACGCGTGTTGATTTTGATTTCCGTACTGAGACGGCATGTGAGTTGGCTGTTTTTGTTGTACCGCGTATCCAACTGTGGGTGTGCCTGAATTGTGTTGGCAAGCCTGCATGTTTTGCATACCACTAGTGTAAACATTGTGGCTGCTGTTTTGCCGTGTGAAGCGCTGATCTTCAAGTAACATGTCAAACGAATCTAAAGCTGTTAAAAAATAATCTGAATCGTCATCCGGGATATGTAGAAGTTTTTCCTTAAAGTTGAAAGGCAATTTGGCCTTCAACGCTCGGAGTATATCACGCGTTGCGACTGGTTCGTCTAAAAAATGTCCCATGTTCAAGTATTTTTCAAAATATCTGCGTAAGTTACCATTTTTACTGTTAAAAGTTTCAGGTTCTAAAATTTGTCTTCTGAGTCGCTCCTGGACGGATTGCGACCAGAATTTGTTCAGAAAAGCACGCTCAAACTCACTGTACTTGGTACATACGTCAGTTTGACTGTATGCCCAGACAGCTGCATCGCCTTGGATGTAACCAACAATATATGAAATCTTTTTCCGGTCACTCCAAGTGCGTGGAAATGCGTTACTAAAAGATTTAAGAAAAATCACCGGATGAATGGTTCGTTTTTCTGGGATAAAAATCTGAAATTGCCTGTGTTTCATTAAGCTTTCATCTTCCTTCGCATTGTGATATGGATTTATTCCACTGTAATTACTGGTATGTTCAGCTGGCGAGTAATTACGATAATGTTGCTGTGGTTTACCATGATAATAGCTTGTGTTTGTGTTTCCACATCGTGGTATGTGTTGTAGTCGTGGTGTGTTTTGTTCTTGTGTATTTGTCGTGTGCGGAATGTGTGTATCATACTCGAATGTATATTGGTTTCAGAACTGTACATTTTGACTGATATTTTCGTTACATTCAGACTGTAGTTGATCGGTGAATTGTCTCATGGGTGCAGTGACGGATTGTACTGCATCACTGATCAGCTGTTTGTTATTAGTAATGTATTGCGCTACGGAGTCGTGCACAATTGTTGGTAAATTTTCACGTAAGCATCTATCAAAATGTTTGTCTTTGTTCTCAACCCAATCATGAAATTCTTTATTAATATTTTGAAAATGAGCTGTGGCATCTGATTGTAAGATGTCAGTCAGGTGTTGTTCAACGTTGTCAAATTTATTCTGTACGTCAGTAATTCGTTTTTCAAGATTGTCATGTACTGAAGGATATGTTTGAATTTGTTCAGTAAGAACTTCTCACGTGACATTAAGGTTTTTTACTTGTGTCTGTAAAAGTGCTACGTCAGTTGTAGTCTTTTCTTGTCTCGTATTGAGCTGGGAAAATTTAGTACTGAGTTCGGTCATCTGTTTGGTCAGTGTGGCGTCTATAAGTTCCACACGTTTACACAAAGTGTCTTTACCTATCTTGATTGCTATGAGATCAGATTTGATTTCGTCATTTTGTGTTTTTAATTGTGCCTTTAAGGTTGCCATGTTTTCGGCGTTTTGTTTCATTAGCATTTGTAACATGTCGGCAATGTTTACCGTTTGCAAGGTCTCTGCCCCCGCCGCGTCATTAGACGGGACGTCATGCATTAACATGGGCTCTGATTGAGATTTTGAAATTTTTGTAGTGGACGGCCTATCGTCAAAATTTTCGTCAACACTTGCGTCAATATTTGATGAATCGTCACTACCGGTTGCTGTCGTAAAGTCATTTTTTAACACTTGTCTCACGTCCGAGTCGGATTGCGTCTGAATAGTACGTCCTTGCTGTTCCATTTTTGCGTATTGTTCTCTAGTTATTACCATGCCACACGTGATATATGTTTCATGAAAATTTTTGACACTGATTTTAAAATAAAATGTAGTTGAGCATGAATCGCTCGTAGCAACAATGGCTGTCTGTTAATTTAAAAATATATAAACTGAATTTGAGATTATTGGTAATGGCTGCTGGCCATGTTACATGATATCGTACAGAAGTCGGCCATATTGTACACTCGTGTATTGGTATTGTTGCATACGTTATTGTTTAGGGAAAAGTACTGAGAATGAAATTTGTCACTGAAACTGTTATGCAGAAAAGAAACACTACAGAATTTACTGAAAAGCTAATACACTGAATTATACGTCTGGTGAAGCCTACCAATGCAAAGATGCTGCGTCTTACCTTATATTGCTGGAAGTTTCATTGCGTCTTCCCGCAAAATTTCAGAATTGGAAAATATCTTCAGATTTTGTTATCTCTCATACATTGACGTCCAGGTCCAGAAAATTTATTTTTTACATGAAACAAAGAGAACAGTGTAACAAATGACCAAATAACAAGTCCGACACGCAGTCGCCAATATAAAATAAATAAAATAAAAATATATTGTTATTTTAAATATGTTAATTATTCTATCTGTATGATGGTGATTGTGATTGCAATTGTATTTGCTTATCTGGAATGTGGACGTTTGATTATTCGTTATCAGACGCTTGACAATGGCTTTTTCGTAAAGGCAATGTTACTAGTAGTTGACCGTGAAATAAAACTGAATAATCGGACTTCGTAATTAAATCGTTTCCAAAGACTGCTGCGGTAGGTGCGGACTCATAATCTAAATCTCAATATTACAATAATTTGCCAGCCATGCCAATACGTCGTACAGAGGTGATTGTCTACTAAACATAAAAAAGTTACACAGTTAGTTAAATCAGATATATTCAATGAATAAGCCTACAGTTCATAATCCTACTTACTTTTATAAATATAAATTCTTTACAGAATCGAGTGCCTAGTGTGGTTGCAAATCGCAGTATTCTTCTATAACATGAAATATGGCGGTGTGCCAGACAATAAAATAAAATACGTGTTTCTCGCACCACTTCAACCAGAGCTCTCTCTTTCTTAATCAAACATAAGAGTAACATAATTGTGCTTTTGTTTTATCAGCGACACAGCGCTGCAGTTGTGTGCCATCGGCTTTATTTATTTGTCACTGATTATTTATTTAATTAATATTTCGCGTTTCCGAGGAAACTCACGCTCGGCATGCAAATGTGCCTTTATAATGTTACAAATGCTAATGAAACAAAACGCCGAAAACATGGCAACCTTAAAGGCACAATTAAAAACACAAAATGACGAAATCAAATCTGATCTCATCAATCAAGATAGGTAATGACACTTTGTGTAAACGTGTGGAACTTATAGACGCCACACTGACCAAACAGATGACCGAACTCAGTACTAAATTTTCCCAGCTCAATACGAGACAAGAAAAGACTACAACTGACCTAGCACTTTTACAGACACAAGTAAAAAACCTTAATGTCACGTGTGAAGTTCTTACTGAACAAATTCAAACATATCCTTCAGTACATGACAATCTTGAAAAACGAATTACTGACGTACAGAATAAATTTGACAACGTTGAACAACACCTGATTGACATCTTACAATCAGATGCCACAGCTCATTTTCAAAATATTAATAAAGAATTTCATGATTGGGTTGAGAACAAAGACAAACATTTTGATAGATGCTTACGTGAAAATTTACCAACAATTGTGCACGACTCCGTAGCGCAATACATTACTAATAACAAACAGCTGATCAGTGACGCAGTACAATCCGTCACTGCACCCATGAGACAATTCACCGATCAACTACAGTCTGAATGTAACGAAAATATCAGTCAAAATGTACAGTTCTGAAACCAATATACATTCGAGTATGATACACACATTCCGCACACGACAAATACACAAGAACAAAACACACCACGACTACAACACATACCACGATGTGGAAACACAAACACAAGCTATTATCATGGTAAACCACAGCAACATTATCGTAATTACTCGCCAGCTGAACATACCAGTAATTAATGTGGAATAAATCCATATCACAATGCGAAGGAAGATGAAAGCTTAATGAAACACAGGCAATTTCAGATTTTTATCCCAGAAAAACGAACCATTCATCCGGTGATTTTTCTTAAATCTTTTAGTAACGGATTTTCCACGCACTTGGTGTGACCGGAAGAAGATTTCATATATTGTCGGTTACATCCAAGGCGATGCAGCTGTCTGGGCATACAGTCAAGCTGACGTATGTACCACGTACAGTGAGTTTGAGCGTGCTTTTCTGAACAAATTCTGGTCGCAATCCGTCCAGGAGCGACTCAGAAGACAAATTTTAGAACCTGAAACTTTTAACAGTAAAAATGGTAACTTACGCAGATATTTTGAAAAATACTTGAACATGGGACATTTTTTAGAAGAACCAGTCGCAACGCGTGATATACTCCGAGCGTTGAAGGCCAAATTGCCTTTCAACATTAAGGAAAAACTTCTACATATCCCGGATGACGATTCAGATTATTTTTTAACAGCTTTAGATTCGGTTGACATGTTACTTGAAGATCAGCGCTTCGCGCGGCAAAACAGCAGCCACAATGTTTACACTAGTGGTATGCAAAACATGCAGGCTTGCCAACACAATTCTGGCGCGGCCACAGTTGGATACGCGGTACAACAAAAACAGCAAACTCACATGCCGTCTCAGTACGGAAATCAAAATCAACACGCGTATTCCAATGCAAACAATAGTTACAACAGTAATAACATTTCATGCGGCAATCCATACAAAAGGCACCGCGGTAATAACTACAACGGTAACAACGGATACAAAGGTAATAACAAAAACACAAACAGAAATAGAAATAATAATAACTACGAGCCAAGACAGCATCAAGGTTGGACTCGTAACGATCAGTACTTTCATTCAAACTCTGCTTTACCACAGCAGCCACCAGGTCAAAATTGGAGCATACCTTACGACCGACAGGTAAGTTATAATGCGCAACAGCAACAACAACCGCAAAAGTTTGGAGATCATAATAGGCAATATCCGAATGTTAATATAATAGAAATGACACCTGATCCACAACCTCAATCTGTGTCAGTACCTAGTACAAATGCTAATCCAACAAACTAGAAACAGTCACTACTTTGCCCCAGGTCGTGGCTGAAGAATTCTTGGGGGGCGACTTCAATGTTAATCAGTTATTTGACACCACACTTGAACAACAGAATAATGATATGCCGAGTAATTCTAAACAAAAACTACCTGTTTTATTTATAAGATACAACCACAATAACAATATATCAGATGAACTTTTACAAGACAGTACACAATGTCGTTTAAACACAAATGAAATTGTTTTAGCATCTACTACTGGTGTAGTAGGTGGGATTCCAACTACTATTATCCCAGATACAGGTGCAGCTGTGAGCGTTTTGTCTTTTAATTTCTATAAAAAGATGAGTGAATGGGAACCTGTGTCTGAGTTTCCTGCCCAAAACTGTAAAATAACTACAGCACTAGGTAATAAGTCACGTAGGGTTATGAAGCAAGTTTTTGGAAACGTTAAAATAGGTAATGGAACCGTACAATGGCCATTCCTGGTTGTACAAAACCTTGTGACAAATTGCATATTAGGAATAGATATTATGAGCGAGAAGGACTGCATGATAGACTTCTCCAAAGGTAAATGTATTTTAAATGATAAAGTCAGAGTAATTATTATTGATTTGGACAGGAGAACTCTAAAGCATGACAAACACTGTACAGGGTACAAGGTTCAGTTAGTACTTGACGATGACATTCAAGACATGCAAACACACTCATCTGACACAGAGCTAATGGACTTGAAAACATTACTTGATCATAAGATAAGTGGAGCTACAGCTCTCAGTGTACATGAACGTATAAAACTACAGGAAGTGTTATCCAAATATTTACAAGTTTTTACCAAACGATTAGGTGTTATCAACACGTATGTGTACAAGATTGAAGTCAAGCCTCACAAGATCTTCTACCATAAGACATATAACGTACCATTATCTCAGCGACCTGCTGTGTGGCAAGAATATAAAACAAATGTTAGACTGGAAGGTCATTGAACCATCCACCTCACCTTATTGTAGTCCCCTACTTGTTGTCAAAAAATCAAATGGAAGCATTAGGTTAGTGTTAGACGCACGAGCTATTAATGAAATAATTTTACCGGTTCACACAAAACCTGAAAATTTAGAAGAGCAATTACAGAAATTTCTAGATGCAAAATATTTTTCCACAATAGATCTCGCTAATTCGTTTTGGCAGGTGGGTATCACTCCTGATTCTCGCAAATATCCTGCATTTATGTTTGGGGGGCGATCCTATCAGTTTTGTGTTCTACCCTTCGGACTGAATGTCAGCTCTGGGGTATTCATTACAGCCCTGGATACCGTGCTTGGCGACGATTTAGTTGAGACAGTCACACACTATGTAGATGATATACTGATAGCTACACAGTCTTGGAAGGAACACGTTGACACACTTCAAAGAATTTTAGAAAAATTTGCACAAGCTGGAGTCACAGGCAACCTAAGAAAATCAAAATTTGGTTGCAGTGAGATAAAATATTTAGGACATATCATTAATTCACAGGGCATACGTCCGGATCCCAGTAAATTAGATGCTATCAGAAACTTTCCTAGCCCTCGAACTAAAAAGCAGTTAAAATCATTCCTTGGGCTACGTTCATTTATCAGACGTTTTTTGCCACAACCACTTTTGAACAGTAAACATCTGCTAAATCTACTCAAAAAGAATCAAGTTTGGATCTGGTCGGAACAGTGCCAGAATGACTTTAATACAATTAAACATGCTTTAGTGAATGCTAACATATTGAGCCATCCTGATTTCAATTTAGATTTTTGTATGACTTGTGACGCTTCACGTACTGGCTTGGGCTGTTGCTTATTTCAAGTTGTAAAGAATAAAGAGGAGGAACAGATAAGAATTATTGGGTTTGCGAGTCGCACTCTAACTGAATGTGAGCGTACATACTCCACTACTGAGTTAGAAACACTTTCCATAGTATGGGCATTCAAGAAATTCAATTATTATTTATTTGGAAAACATACGGTAATTTACACCGATCACCAGGCCCTGACATTTTTGTTAACTTGTAAACTTGTACATCCTGGACTATCACGATGGGCAGTTACACTTCAGAACTACTCTTTTGAAATTAAGTACATAAGAGGTAAGGACAACACCATTGCAGACACTTTGTCTAGACTTCCACAAGGTATGAATGATACCAACAGTGACTTAGAAAATATAAATGACTACAGGATTCTCTTAATGCAAGACAAGCAGTATCACCAATATTATATTGATATGTGCAGAAACATGGCTGAATTACAAAAATCTGATCCTCACAGGTATAAGATAATAACATTACTGGTAGAAAAACACAATCATCCTTTGACTAAGTATTACAAGTTACACAATGATGTGTTATTTTACCGCCGACATCCAAATGCTACTAACTGGTGTGTATGCATTCCCAAAGAGTCTGAACGTAATCTAATTTGGCACACACACTTAGTTTGGGGTCATTATGGGACGAAAAAGTGTTTGGCAAAGCTCAGTACATACTGTTATTTTAGCAATATGAGAAGAAAAATTTACAGGCAACTAAAAACATGTGTCATATGTCAAAAATCAAAACCCTCAGAATTTATCCACAAAAACAGATTTACATTCTATTTTACCTAGTAAACCCTTGGAAATTCTGTGTACTGACATCAGTGGACCGCATCCAGCAAGCTCTGGAGGCGTCAAATATATCTTAGCTTTTTACGTTATATTTTCTAAACATGTAAAACTTTATGCTTTAAAATCCGCCACTGCAAATGCTATAATACGAAGATTCTCGAGTGATTACCTGACGCATGTGGGAAAACCTAAAGCAATTCGGTCAGATAATGCAGCATACTACTCTGGGTACAAATGGAGAAATTTCTTGAAGGACAATAACATTAAAAGTATATTTATTTCAAAGTTTAGTCCACAATGTAACGCGACTGAGAGACTTTTCCGAGAACTAAACCGATTCATGAGGACCTATATTTCATCAAAACATACTAATTGGGTGTCCTACCTAAGTCTTTTCGAAGACGTACACAATAACTTAAATATTTACTATACGAATTACACACCTAACGAGATCATGTTCAATTGCAAACAGAACGATCAGTGGATAGAACCATTACCTAAGTTGTCAGACAAGGAAATCACACCTGAACAGAAAATAAAAGAAGTATTGACTACATTGACACATCACGCACAAATACGAAACAATCATCACAGAAACATAATAAAAAGAAAACAAAAATTCGAGGTAGGAATGCTTGTACTACTTCGTACTCATCATAAATCTGTAGCACTCAAACGACGCAACGCTAAGTGGCGTCTGCTATATGAAGGACCTTATATAATTGTTAACATGCCGCATCCTGGTGCGTATCTGTTACAACATCCTAGAACTAACAAAATTATTGGGCTATACGCACACCGAGATCTTAGAGCATTTCATGCTGAATAATGTCAAGGTCATACCCATCAAAATATTGCTAAGCAACTCGAAAAACTCTGTTGTTACAACACAGATAATAAGTAGTATAGAAATTTTCATTTCAGCGGTTCCAGTGACGCAGTTGAAGACAGAAGAACTCTTCTTTCAGCGCGCGCCTCCACCTGAAAGACGGAATATTAAAGTAAAATTTATGATTACGTAGCAGTGGATGACATATTAATTTTTCACGGAACATTTGTTACTGAAGGTACCACTGACTTGGTGTGACACCTGACGAACTGACAGACGTCATCTGTGAAGCGATCTTTTACTTTGAGAAATAGATTAGACGCACATCTCTCAACACGAAAAGCATCTATCAGTAGTCAAGGCCACACAGACACTCTACACACACGCACAAAACGCGAGGAATCGAACATTTTCTCTCTCTTACTATTTTGAATATTGATTGTGTAGTGAAAACGCCTGGTCTTGCCTACTGATGTAATGAATGTTGTGTCTAACCTATCTTAATTTCAGATGACATCACAAAAAACATCGATAATATCCCAGCAAAACCGTTAAAGGGGATGTAAATATCTGCAATTAATGAAATCATATGTGACACAATGTAATAACCTATAGCGATGTAATGATGATGTAAACATGTTTATGTGCAACTATATTATGTTTATGCTAAGAAAATATGTGACGTGTGTATGTATAATTACTTATTTTTTAACTGATGTATAGTGCAACTGTTACTATGTAAAAATTTGAAGAAAACGAGTGCCAAAAAGACATTGCATAGTGAACCACTGTTCACGGACATTAACGAACATTACTAACTCTGCAACTACGCGGAAACCTATGTGAAAGAAACTGTTAATGCCATTCATTATGCAGCGTATCAATGTAAACGCGATGAACGATTTCCTTCATTAATAACTACGAACATTTAGGTGAGCTATATTCAGCAAAAAACTGAAAATGTGAAGTGCATAATTCCTGCATCGTCTAGTGATATTACTACAGTACCCAACTTCAAGATGTTAACTAGATGAAATGGACACAAAGTGCCTGTCCAGAAAACAACACGACGGGTGGAAGAATTTTGGTTGGAACTTCAGGGAATGAAATGTTCTCGAAATATGACGGACACTCTTACCTGGACTGTCCAAGGATCGACGCCAGCTATGTACCGTCCGAGGTTCTGCAACCAAGCTTCCACGGAATGTAAAAAACGAACTGCACGTGGACCAATTACTCGACGGGTCACGTCTGATCTGTAATAAGCAATGCTTTTAGTCACAACGAACTGCATCACTACGACTATAATGAAAATGAGAAATGGACACGCTTATGTATTAATCACGTTGTTATACAACGATGTTACTGTGATCAAAAAAAAACTTTACCACGACGATACTAACCTGTAAAAAATTATTGTGCAGCGGATGAATATGAACTGTAATAACGACACGATGTGTATAGGTCCACGCACCTGAAAAATACGGACATTTTTCTTTGAAGTATTTCAAAACAATACTATGTAACTAAGAACATTCAACAATCTAAGTTGTATTGTGTTATAACATATATTCTAAATTTAAAACTAAGTTACCTGTCATAGAATGTTGTCTTCATATGTAATCTTGGTTGAATATTTTCTTTGTGCAACGACTGAAAAACGCGCGCACACGAACAATATGATCTGCAATACTGTGCCGCGTGAATCTAACTGTACGATATAACGGCAATGCCGCAGACGCTTCTGCGCATGCGCGCACACTATCTGCCAACATTAGAACTTTTACTGCGCACCTGCGTCATTCAAATTTTGTATATAATGTGTATAATGTGTAATGTAAGTCTTGTAAATAGTTGTAGATAACTTAATTTTTCTTGTGCCTTTAGGTGAATTGCTCGCCTGCAGGTGTGTCCTTTCGCCTCGCAATTCAGGGGCAATATAACGGCACATTTGCATGCCGAGCGTGAGTTTCCTCGGAAACGCGAAATATTAATTAAATAAATAATCAGTGACAAATAAATAAAGCCTATGGCACACAACTGCAGCGCTGTGTCGCTGATAAAACAAAAGCACAATTACGTTACTCTTATGTTTGATTAAGAAAGAGAGAGCTCTGGTTGAAGTGGTGCGAGAAGCACGTATTTTATTTTATTGTCTGGCACACCGCCATATTTCATGTTATAGAAGAATACTGCGAGTTGCAACCACACTAGGCACTCGATTCTGTAAAGAATTTATATTTATAAAAGTAAGTAGGATTATGAACTGTAGGCTTATTCATTGAATATATCTGATTTAACTAACTGTGTAACTTTTTTATGTTTAGTAGACAATCACCTCTGTACGACGTATTGGCATGGCTGGCAAATTATTGTAATATTGAGATTTAGATTATGAGTCCGCACCTACCGCAGCAGTCTTTGGAAACGATTTAATTACGAAGTCCGATTATTCAGTTTTATTTCATGGTCAACAACGAGTAACATTGCCTTTACGAAAAAGCCATTGTCAAGCGTCTGATAACGAATAATTAAACGTCCACGATCCAGATAAGCAAATACAATTGCAATCACAATCACCATCATACAGATAGAATAATCAACATATTTAAAATAACAATATTTTTTTTATTTATTTTATTTATTTTATAGCCTCTCCTCTGTGTCCAATTTTAGATTCCAATGCTTCACTTCAGGCTTACTGTCTCCCTTGGACCTTCTTATTGACGATGAAACACAGAAATTGCATCCGAATTGAACACAAGAGGCACAATGCCGATGTAAGTACTAGATGACTGACACTCTAACTTCCTATGATTTGAACCTCTCCTGTGAGTCCAGTTTTATAATCCGATGCTTCACTACAGGGTTACTGTATCCCTTGGACCCTCTTATTGACTATGAAACACAGGGATTGCATCCGAATTTAATACAAAAAGCACAATGCCGACTTAAATACAAGTTGACTGACACTGTAACTTTCTATGATTTGAAACTCTCCTGTGAGTCCAGTTTTAGATTCCGATGCTTCACTTCAGGTTTACTGTATCCCTTGGATCTTCTTATTGACGATGAAACACAGAAATTGCATCCGAATTTAATACAAAAGGCACAATGACGGCTTAAGTAAAAGAGTACTGACACTATAATTTTCTATGATTTGAACCTATCCAGTGAGTCCAGTTTTAGATTCCGATGCTTCACTTCAGGTTTACTGTATCCCTTGGACCTTCCTATTGACGATGAAACACAGAAATTGCATGCGATTTTAATACAAAAGGCACAATGCCGACTTAAGTACAAGGGCACTGACACTATAACTTTCTACAATTTGAACCTCTCCTGTGAGTTCAGTCTTAGATTCCGATGCTTCACTTCAGGTTTACTGTATCCCATGGACCATCTTATTGACGATGAAACACAAAAATTGCATCCGAATTTAATACAAAAGGCACAATGCCGACTTAAGTACAAGAGCACTGACACTATAACTTTCTACGATTTGAACCTCTCCTGTGAGTCCAGTTTTAGATTCTGATGCTTCACTTCAGGTTTACTGTATCCCTTGGACCTTCTTACTGCCGATGAAACACTGAAATTGCATCCGAATTTAATACAAAAGGCACAATGCCGACTAAAGAACAAAAGCACGGACACTGTAACTTTCTATGATTTGAACCTCTCCTGTGAGTGCAGTTTTAGTTTCCGTTGCTTCACTTCAGGATTACTGTATCCCTTGGACCTTCTTATTGACGATGAAACACAGAAATTGCATCCGAATTTAATACAAATGGCACAATGCCGACTTAAGTGCAAGATGACTGACACTTTAACTTTCTATGATTTGAACCTCTCCTGTGAGTCCAGTTTTAGATTCCGATGCTTCACTTCACGTTTACTGTATCCCTTGGACCGGCTTATTGACGATGAAACACAGAAATGGCATCCCAATTTAATACAAAAGGCCCAATGCCGACTAAAGTACAAGTTGACTGACACTCTAACTTTCTATGATTCGAACCGCTCCTGTGAGTCCAGTTTTAGGTTCCGATGCTTCACTTCAGGATTACTGTATCCCTTGGACCTTCTTATTGACGATGAAACACAGAAATTACATTTGAATTTAATACAAAAGGCACAATGCGGACTTAAGTACAAGATGACTGACACTATAACTTTCTATGATTTGAACCTCTCCTGTGAGTCAAGTCTTAGATTCCGATGCTTCACATCAGGTTTACTGTATCTCTTGGACCTTCTTATTGACGATGAAACACAGAAATTGCATCCGAATTTAATACACAAGGCACAATGCCGACTTAAGTACAAGATCACTGACACTCTAACTTCCTATGATTTGAACCTCTCCTGTGAGTCCAGTTTTAGTTTCCGATGCATCACTTCAGGTTTACTGTATCCCTTGGATCTTCTTATTGACGATGAAACACAGAAATTGCATCCGAATTTAATACAAAAGGCACACGGCCAATTTAAGTACAAGAGCACTGACACTATAATTTTCTTTGATTTGAACCTCTCCTGTGAGTCCGGTTTTAGATTCCGATGCTTCACTTCAGGTTTACTGTATCCCTTGGACCTTCTTATTGACGATGAAACACAGAAATTGCATCCGAATTTAATACAAAAGGCACAATCCCGACTTAAGTACAAGAGCACTGACACTATAACCTTCTATGATTTGAACCTCTCCTGTGAGTCCAGTTTTAGGTTCCAATGCTTCACTTCAGTTTTACTGTATCCCTTGGACCTTCTTATTGACGATGAATCGCAGAAATTGCATCCGAATTTAATACAAAAGGCACAATACCGACTTAAGTACAAGAGCACTGACACTCTAACTTTCTATGATATGAACCTCTCCTCTGAGTCCAATTTTAGATTCCGATGCTTCACTTCAGGATTACTGTATCCCTTGGACCTTCTTATTGACGATGAAACACAGAAATAGCATCCGAATTTAATACAAAAGGCACAATGCCGACTTAAGTACAACATGAATGACACTCTAACTTTCTATGATTTGAACCTCTCCTGTGAGTCCAGTTTTAGAATCCGATGCTTCACTTCAGGTTTACTGTATCCTTTGGACCGTCTTATTGACTATGAAACACAGAAATTGCATCCGAATTTAATACAAAAGGCACACGGCCGACTTAAGTACAAGAGCACTGACACTATAACTTTCTTTGATTTGAACCTCTCCTGTGAGTCCAGTTTTAGATTCCGATGCTTCACTTCAGGTTTACTGTATCCCTTGGACCTTCTTATTGACGATGAAACACAGAAATTGCATCCGAATTTAATACAAAAGGCACAATGCCGACTTAAGTACAAGATGACTGACACTATAACTTTCTATGATTTGAACCTCTCCTGTGAGTCAAGTTTTAGATTCCGATGCTTCACATCAGGTTTACTGTATCCCTTGGTCCTTCTTATTGACGATGAAACACAGAAATTGCATCCGAATTTAATACAAAAGCCACATTGCCGACTTAAGTACAAGATGACTGACACTCTAACTTTCTATGATTTGAACGTCTCCTGTGAGTGCAGTTTTAGATTCCGATGCTTCACTACAGGATTACTGTATCTCTTGGACCTTCTTATTGACGATGAAACACAGAAATTGCATCCGAATTTAATACAAAAAGTACAATGACGACTTAGGTACAAGTTGACTGACACTCTAACTTTCTATGATTTGAACCTCCCCTGTGAGTCCAGTTTTAGTTCCCGATGCTTCACTTCAGGTTTACTGTATCCCTTGGATCTTCTTATTGACGATGAAACACAGAAATTACATTCGAATTTAATACAAAAGGCACAATGCCGACGTAAGTACAAGAGCACTGACACTCTAAATTTCTATGATATGAACCTCTCCTGTGAGTCCAGTTTTAGAATCCGATGCTTTACTTCAGGTTTACAGTATCCTTTGGACCTTCTTATTGACTATGAAACACAGAAGTTGCATCCGAAATTAATACAAAAGGCACAATGCCGACTTAAGTACAAGATGACTGACACTTTAACTTTCTCTGATTTGAACCTCTCCTGTGAGACAAGTTTTAGATTCCGATGCTTCACATCAGGTTTATTGTATCCCTTGGTCCTTCTTATTGACGATGAAACACAGAAATTGCATCCGAATTTAATACAAAAGGCACAATGCCGACTTAAGTACAAGATGACTGACTCTCTAACTTTCTATGATTTGAACCTGTCCTGTGAGCCCAGTTTTAGATTCCGATGATTCACTTCAGGTTTACTGTATCCCTTGGACCTTCTTATTGACGATGAAACACAGAAATAGCATCCGAATTTAATACAAAAGGCACAATGCCGACTTAAGTACAACATGAATGACACTCTAACTTTCTATGATTTGAACCTCTCCTGTGAGTCCAGTTTTAGAATCCGATGCTTCACTTCAGGTTTACTGTATCCTTTGGACCTTCTTATTGATTATGAAACACAGAAATTGCATCCGAATTTAATACAAAAGGCACACGGCCGACTTAAGTACAAGAGCACTGACACTATAACTTTCTTTGATTTGAACCTCTCCTGTGAGTCCAGTTTTAGATTCCGATGCTTCACTTCAGGTTTACTGTATCCCTTGGACCTTCTTATTGACGATGAAACACAGAAATTGCATCCGAATTTAATACAAAAGGCACAATGCCGACTTAAGTACAAGATGACTGACACTCTAACTTTCTATGATTTGAACCTGTCCTGTGAGTCCAGTTTTAGTTTCCGATGCTTCACATCAGGTTAACTGTATCCCTTGGATCTTCTTATTGACGATGAAACACAGAAATTACATTCGAATTTAATACAAAAGGCACAATGCCGACGTAAGTACAAGAGCACTGACACTCTAAATTTCTATGATATGAACCTCTCCTGTTAGTCCAGTTTTAGAATCCGATGCTTCACTTCAGGTTTACTGTATCCTTTTGACCTTCTTATTGACTATGAAACACAGAAGTTGCATCCGAAATTAATACAAAAGGCACAATGCCGACTTAAGTACAAGATGACTGACACTTTAACTTTCTCTGATTTGAACCTCTCCTGTGAGCCAAGTTTTAGATTCCGATGCTTCACATCAGGTTTACTGTATCCCTTGGTCCTTCTTATTGACGATGAAACACAGAAATTGCATCCGAATTTAATACAAAAGGCACAATGCCGACTTAAGTACAAGATGACTGACACTCTAACTTTCTATGATTAGAACCTCTCCTGTGGGTGCAGTTTTAGTTTCCGATGCTTCACTTCAGGTTTACTGTATCCCTTGGATCTTCTTATTGACGATGAAACACAGAAATTGCATCCGAATTTAATACAAAAGGCACATTGCCGACGTAAATACAATAGCACTGACACTCTAACTTTCAATGATATGCACCTCTCCTGTGAGTCCAGTTTTAGATTCCGATGCTTCACTTCAGGTTTACTGTATCCTTTGGACCTTCTTATTGACTATGAAACACAGAAATTGCATCCGAATTTAATACAAAAGGCACAATGCCGACTTAAGTACAAGATAACTGGCACTCTAACTTTCTATGATTTGAACCAGTCCTGTGAGCCCAGTTTTAGATTCCGATGCTTCACTTCAGGTTTACTGTATCCCTTGGACCTTCTTCTTGACGATGAAACACAGAAATAGCATCCGAATTTAATACAAAATGCACAATGCCGAGATAGGAACAAGATGACTGAAACTCTAACTTTCTATGATTTGAACCTCTCCTGTGAGTCCAGTTTTAGATTCCGATACTTCACTTCAGGTTTATTGTGTTCCTTGGACCTTCTTATTGACGATGAAACACAGAAATTGCATCCGAATTTAATACAAAAGGCACACGGCCGACTTAAGTACAGGAGCACTGACACTATTACTTTCTTTGATTTGAACCTCTCCTGTGAGTCCAGTTTTAGATTCCGATGCTTCACTTCAGGTTTACTGTATCCCTTGGACCTTCTTATTGACGATGAAACACAGAAATTGCATCCGAATTTAGTACAAAAATCATAATGGCGCCTTAAGTACAAGAGCATTGACACTATAACTTTCTATGATTTGAACCTGTCCTGTGAGTCCAGTTTGAGATTCCGATGCTTCACTTCAGGTTTACTGTATCCCTTGGACCTTCTTATTGACGATGAAACACAGAAATTGTATACGAATTTAATACATAAGGCACAATGCCCACTTAAGTACTGGATGACTGACACTCTAACTTTCTATGATTTGAACCTCTCCTGTGAGTCCAGTTTTAGATTCCGATGCTTCATTACAGGTTTACTGTATCCTTTGGACCATCTTATTGACTATGAAACACAGAAATTGCATCCGAATTTAATACAAAAGGCACAATGCCGACTTAAGTACAAGATGACTGACACCCTAACTTTCTATGATTGGAACCTCTCCTGTGAGTGCAGTTTTAGTTTCCGTTGCTTCACTTCAGGATTACTGTATCCCTTGGACCTTCTTATTGACGATGAAACACAGAAATTGCATCCGAATTTAATACAAATGGCACAATGCCGACTTAAGTGCAAGATGACTGACACTTTAACTTTCTATGATTTGAACCTCTCCTGTGAGTCCAGTTTTAGATTCCGATGCTTCACTTCACGTTTACTGTATTCCTTGGACCGGCTTAATGACGATGAAACACAGAAATGGTATCCCAATTTAATACAAAAGGCCCAATGCCGACTAAAGTACAAGATGACTGACACTCTAACTTTCTATGATTCGAACCGCTCCTGTGAGTCCAGTTTTAGATTCCGATGCTTAACTTCAGGATTACTGTATCCCTTGGACCTTCTTATTGACGATGAAACACAGAAATTGCATTTGAATTTAATACAAAAGGCAGAATGCCGACTTAAGTACAAGATGACTGACACTATAACTTTCTATGATTTGAACCTCTCCTGTGAGTCAAGTCTTAGAATCCGATGCTTCACATCAGTTTACTGTATCTCTTGGACCTTCTTATTGACGATGAAACACAGAAATTGCATCCGAATTTAATACAAAAGGCACAATGCCGACTTAAGTACAAGATGACTGACACTCTAACTTTCTATGATTTGAACCTCTCCTGTGAGTCCAGTTCTACATTCCGATGCTTCACTTCAGGTTAACTGTATCCCTTGGACCTTCTTATTGACGATGAAACTCAGAAATTGCATCCGAATTTAGTACAAAAAGCACAATGGCGACTTAAGTACAAGAGCATTGGCACTATAACTTTCTATGATTTGTACCTGTCCTTTGAGTCAAGTTTTAGATTCCGATGCTTCACTTCAGGTTTACTGTATCCCTTGGACCTTCTTATTGACGATGAAACACAGAAATTGCATCCGAATTTAATACAAAAGGCATAATGCCCACTTAAGTACAAGATGACTGACACTCTAACATTCTCTGATTTGAACCGCTCCTGTGAGTCCAGTTTTAGATTCCGATGCTTCACTTCAGGTTTACTGTATCCCTTGGAACTTTATATTGACTATGAAACACAGAAATTGCATCCGAATTTAATACAAAAGGCACAATGCCGTCTTAAGTAAAAGATGACTGACACTCTACCTTTCTATGATTTGAACCTTTGTTGTGAGTCCAGTTTTAGATTCCGATGCTTCACTTCAGGTTTACTGTATCCCTTGGACCTTCTTATTGACGATGAATCGCAGAAATTGCATCCGAATTTAATACAAAAGGCACAATACCGACTTAAGTACAAGAGCGCTGACACTCTAACTTTCTATGATATGAACCTCTCCTCTGAGTCCAATTTTAGATTCCGATGCTTCACTTCAGGCTTACTGTATCCCTTGGACCTTCTTATTGACGATGAAACGGAGAAATTGCATTCGAATTGAATACAAGAGGCACAATGCCGACTTAAGTACAAGATGACTGACACTCTAACTTCCTATGATTTGGACCTCTCCTGTGAGTCCAGTTTTAGATTCCGATGCTTCACTTCAGTGTTACTGTATCCCTTGGACCCTCTCATTGACTATGAAACACAGAATGTGCATCCGAATTTAATACAAAAGGCACAATGCCGACTTAAGTACAAGATGACTGACACTCTAACTTTCTATGATTTGAAACTCTCCTGTGAGGCCAGTTTTAGATTCCAATGCTTCACTTCAGGTTTACTGTATCCCTGGGATCTTCTTATTGACGATGAAACACAGAAATTGCATCCGAATTTAATACAAAAGGCACATTGCCGGCTTAAGTAAAAGAGTACTGACACTATAACATTCTATGATTTGAACCTATCCTGTGAGTCCAGTTTTAGATTTCGATGCTTCACTTCAGGTTTACTGTATCCCTTGGATCTTCCTATTGACGATGAAATACAGAAATTGCATCCGAATTTAATACAAAAGGCACATTGCCGACTTAAGTACAAGGGCACTGACACTATAACTTTCTACGATTTAAACCTCTCCTGTGAGTTCAGTCTTAGATTCCGATGCTTCACTTCAGGTTTACTGTATCCCTTGGACTTCCTTATTGACGACGAAACACAGAAATTGCCTCCGAATTTAATACAAAACGCACAATGCCGACTTAAGTACAAGAGCACTGACACTATAACTTTCTACGATTTGAACCTCTCCTGAGAGTCCAGCTTTAGATTCCGATGCTTCACTTCACGTTTACTGTATCCCTTGGACCGGCTTATTGACGATGATACACAGAAATTGCATCCCAATTTAATACAAAACGCACAATGCCGACTAAAGTACAAGATGACTGACACTCAATTTTTCTATGATTCGAACCTCTCCTGTGAGTCCAGTATTAGATTCCGATGCTTCACTTCAGGCTTACTGTATCCCTGGGACCTTCTTATTGACTATGAAACACAGAAATTGCATCCGAATTTAATACAAAAGGCACACGGCCGACTTAAGTACAAGGGCACTGACACTATAACTTTCTTTGATTTGAACCTCTCCTGTGAGTCCAGTTTTAGATTCCGATGCTTCACTTCAGGTTTACTGTATCCCTTGGACCTTCTTATTGATGATGAAACACAGAAATTGCATCCGAATTTAATACAAAAGCCACAATGCCGACTTAAGTACAAGATGACTGACACTCTAGCTTTCTATGATTTGAACCTCTCCTGCGAGTCCAGTTCTACATTCCGATGCTTCACTTCAGGTTTACTGTATCCCTTGGACCTTCTTATTGACGATGAAACACAGAAATTGCATCCGAATTTAGTACAAAAAGCATAATGGCGCCTTAAGTACAAGAGCATTGACACTATAACTTTCTATGATTTGAACCTGTCCTGTGAGTCCAGTTTTAGATTCCGATGCTTCACTTCAGGTTTACTGTATCCCTTGGACCTTCTTATTGACGATGAAACACAGAAATTGTATCCGAATTTAATACAAAAGGCACAATGCCCACTTAAGTACAAGATGACTGACACTCTAACTTTCTATGATTTGAACCTCTCCTGTGAGTCCAGTTTTAGATTCCGATGCTTCACTACAGGTTTACTGTATCCTTTGGACCATCTTATTGACTATGAAACACAGAAATTGCATCCGAATTTAATACAAAAGGCACAATGCCGACTTAAGTACAAGATGACTGACACCCTAACTTTCTATGATTGGAACCTCTTCTGTGAGTCCAGTTTTAGATTCCGATGCTTCACTTCAGGTTTACTGTATCCCATGGACCTTCTTATTGCCTATGAAACTCACAAATTGCATCCGAATTTAATACAAAAGGCACAATGCCGTCTTAAGTACAAGATGACTGACACTCTAACTTTCTATTATTTGAACCTTTGTTGTGAGTCCAGTTTTAGATTCCGATGTTTCACTACAGGTTTACTGTATCCCTTGGACTTTCATATTGACGATGAAACACAGAAATTGCATCCGAATTTAATACAAAAAGCACAATGCCGAATTAAGTACCAGAGCACTGACACTATAACTTTCTATGATTTGAACCTCTCCTGTGAGTCCAGTTTTAGATTCCAATGCTTCACTTCAGTTTTACTGTATCCCTTGGACCCTCTTATTGACGATGAATTGCAGAAATTCCATCCGAATTTAATACAAAAGGCACAATGCCGACTTAAGTACAAGAGCACTGACACTCTAACTTTCTATGATATGAACCTCTCCTATGAGACCAATTTTAGATTCCGATGCTTCACTTCAGGCTTACTGTAACCCTTGGACCTTCTTATTGACGATGAAACACAGAAATTGCATCGGAATTGAATACAAGAGGCACAATGCCGATTTAAGTACTTGATGACTGACACTCTAACTTCCTATGATTTGAACCTCTCCTGTGAGACCATTTTTATATTCCGATGCTTCACTTCAGGGTTACTGTATCCCTTGGACCCTCTTATTGACTATGAAACACAGAAATTGCATCCGAATTTAATACAAAAATCACAATGCCGACTTAAGTACAAGATGACTGACACTCTAACTTTCAATGATTTGAAACTCTCCTGTGAGTCCAGTTTTAGATTCCGATGCTTCACTTCAGGTTTACTGTATCCCTTGGATCTTCTTATTGACGATGAAACACAGAAATTGCATCCGAATTTAATACAAAAGGCACAATGCCGGCTTAAGTAAAATAGCACTGACACTATAACTTTCTATGATTTGAACCTATCCTGTGAGTCCAGTTTTTGATTCCGATGCTTCACTTCAGGTTTACTGTATCCCTTGGACCTTCCTATTGACGATGAAACACAGAAATTGCATCCAAATTTAATACAAAAGGCACATTGCCGACTTAAGTACAACGGCACTGACACTATAACTTTCTACGATTTGAACCTCTCCTGTGAGTTCAGTCTTAGATTCCGATGCTTCACTTCAGGATTACTGTTTCCCATGGACCTTCTTATTGACGATAAAACACAGAAATTGCATCCGAATTTAATACAAAAGGCACAATGCCGACTTAAGTACAAGAGCACTGACACTATAACTTTCTACGATTTGAACCTCTCCTGTGAGTCCAGTTTTAGATTCCGATGCTTCACAATAGGTTTACTGTATCCCTTGGACCTTCTTATTGATGATGAAACACAGAAATTGCATCCGAATTTAATACAAAAGCCACAATGCCGACTTAAGTACAAGAGCACGGACAGTCTAACTTTCTATGATTTGAACCTCTCCCGTGAGTCCAGTTTTTGATTCTGATGCTTCACTTTAGGTTTACTGTATCCCTTGGACCTCCTTATTGACGATGAAACACAGAAATTGCATCCGAATTTAATACAAAAGGAACAATGCCGACTTTAGTACAAGATGACTGACACTCTAACTTTCTATGATTTGAAACTCTCCTGTGAGTCCAGTTTTAGATTCCGATGCTTCACTTCAGGTTTACTGTATCCCTTGGATCTTCTTATTGACGAAGAAACACAGAAATTGCATCCGAATTTAATACAAAAGGCACAATGCCGGGTTAAGTAAAAGAGCACTGACACTATAACTTTCTATGATTTGAACCTATCCTGTGATTCCACTTTTAGATTCCGATGCTTCACTTCAGGTTTACTGAATCCCCTGGACCTTCCTATTGACGATGAAACACAGAAATTGCATCCGAATTTAATACAAAAGGCACATTGCCGACTTAAGTACAACGGCACTGACACTATAACTTTCTACGATTTGAACCTCTCCTGTGAGTTCAGTCTTAGATTCCGATGCTTCACTTCAGGATTACTGTTTCCCATGGACCTTCTTATTGACGATAAAACACAGAAATTGCATCCGAATTTAATACAAAAGGCACAATGCCGACTTAAGTACAAGAGCACTGACACTATAACTTTCAACGACTTGAACCTCTCCTGTGAGTCCGGTTTTAGATTCCGATGCTTCACTATAGGTTTACTGTATCCCTTGGACCTTCTTATTGATGATGAAACACAGAAATTGCATCCGAATTTAATACAAAAGCCACAATGCCGACTTAAGTACAAGAGCACGGACAGTCTAACTTTCTATGATTTGAACCTCTCCTGTGAGTCCAGTTTTTAATTCCGATGCTTCACTTTAGGTTTACTGTATCCCTTGGACCTCCTTATTGACGATGAAACACAGAGATTGCATCCGAATTTAATACAAAAGGAACAATGCCGACTTAAGTACAACATGACTGACACTCTAATTTTCTATGATTTGAACCTCTCCTGTGAGTCCAGTTTTAGAATCCGATGCTTCACTTCAGGTTTACTGTATCCTTTGGACCTTCTTATTGACTATGAAACACAGAAACTGCATCCGAATTTAATACAAAAGGCACACGGCCGACTTAAGTACAAGAGCACTGACACTATAACTTTCTTTGATTTGAACCTCTCCTGTGAGTCCAGTTTTAGATTCCGATGCTTCACTTCCGGTTTACTGTATCCCTTGGACCTTCTTATTGACGATGAAACACAGAAATTGCATCCGAATTTAATACAAAAGGCACAATGCCCACTTAAGTACAAGATGACTGACACTCTAATTTTCTGTGATTTGAACCTCTCCTGTGAGTCCAGTTTTAGATTCCGATGATTCACTACAGGTTTACTCTATCCTTTGGACCTTCTTATTGACTATGAAACACAGATATTGCATCCGAATTTAATACAAAAGGCACAATGCCGACTTAAGTACAAGAGCACGGACACTCTAACTTTCTATGATTTGAACCTCTCCTGTGAGTCCAGTTTTTGATTCCGATGCTTCACTTCAGGTTTACTGTATCCCTTGGACCTTCTTATTGACGATGAAACGCAGAAATTGCATCTGAATTTAATACAAAAGGAACAATGCCGACTTAAGTACAAGATGACTGACACTCTAACTGTCTATGATTTGAACCTCTCCTGTGAGTCCAGATTTAGATTCCGATACTTCACTTCAGGTTTACTGTATCCCTTGGATCTTCTTATTGACGATGAAACACCGAAATTGCATCCATAATTAATACAAAAGGCACAATGCCGATTTAAGTACAAAAGTACTGACACTATAACTTTCTATGATTTGAACCACTCCTGTGAGTGCAGTTTTAGTTTCCGATGCTTCACTTCAGGATTACTGTATCCCTTGGACCTTCTTATTGACGATGAAACACAGAAATTGCATCCGAATTTAATACAAATGGCACAATGCCGACGTAAGTACAAGATGACTGACACTTTAACTTTCTATGATTTGAACCTCTCCTGTGAGTCCAGTTTTAGATTCCGATGCTTCACTTCACGTTTACTGTATCCCTTGGACCGGCTTATTGACGATGAAACACAGAAATTGCATCCCAATTTAATACAAAAGCCACAATGCCGACTAAAGTACAAGATGACTGACACACTAACTTTCTATGATTCGAACCTCTCCTGTGAGTCCAGTTTTAGATTCCGAAGCTTCACTTCAGGTTTACTGTATCCCTTGGAACTTCTTATTGACGATGAAACACAGAAATTGCATCCGAATTTAATACAAAAGGCACAATGCCGACTTAAGTACAAGATGACTGACACTCTAACTTTCTATGATTTGAACCTCTCCTGTGAGTCCAGTTTTAGATTCCGATGCTTCACTTCAGGTTTACTGTATCCCTTGGATCTTCTTATTGACGATGAAACACAGAAATTGCATCCGAATTTAATACAAAAGGCACAATGCCGACTTATGTACAAGATGACTTACACTCTAACTTTCTATGATTTGAACCTCTCCTGTGAGTCCAGTTCTACATTCCGATGCTTCACTTCAGGTTTACTGTATCCCTTGGACCTTCTTATTGACGATGAAACTCAGAAATTGCATCCGAATTTAGTACAAAAAGCACAATGGCGACTTAAGTACAAGAGCATTGACACTATAAATTTCTATGATTTGAACCTGTCCTGTGAGTCCAGTTTTAGATTCCGATGCTTCACTTCAGGTTTACTGTATGCCTTGGACCTTCTTATTGACGATGAAACACAGAAATTGCATCCGAATTGAATACAAGAGGCACAATGCCGATTTAAGTACTTGATGACTGACACTCTAACTTCCTATGATTTGAACCTCTCCTGTGAGACTATTTTTATATTCCGATGCTTCACTTCAGGGTTACTGTATCCCTTGGACCCTCTTATTGACTATGAAACACAGAAATTGCATCCGAATTTAATACAAAAATCACAATGCCGACTTAAGTACAAGATGACTGACACTCTAACTTTCTATGATTTGAAACTCTCCTGTGAGTCCGGTTTTAGATTCCGATGCTTCACTATAGGTTTACTGTATCCCTTGGACCTTCTTATTGATGATGAAACACAGAAATTGCATCCGAATTTAATACAAAAGCCACAATGCCGACTTAAGTACAAGAGCACGGACAGTTTAACTTTCTATGATTTGAACCTCTCCCGTGAGTCCAGTTTTTGATTCCGATGCTTCACTTTAGGTTTACTGTATCCCTTGGACCTCCTTATTGACGATGAAACACAGAAATTGCATCCGAATTTAATACAAAAGGAACAATGCCGACTTTAGTACAAGATGACTGACACTCTAACTTTCTATGATTTGAAACTCTCCTGTGAGTCCAGTTTTAGATTCCAATGCTCCACTTCAGGTTTACTGTATCCCTTGGATCTTCTTATTGACGATGAAACACAGAAATTGCATCCGAATTTAATACAAAAGGCACAATGCCGGCTTAAGTAAAAGAGCACTGACACTATAACTTTCTATGATTTGAACCTATCCTGTGAGTCCAGTTTTAGATTCCGATGCTTCACTTCAGGTTTACTGTATCCCTTGGATCTTCTTATTGACGATGAAACACAGAAATTGCATCCGAATTGAATACAAGAGGCACAATGCCGATTTAAGTACTTGATGACTGACCCTCTAACTTCCTATGATTTGAACCTCTCCTGTGAGACCATATTTATATTCCGATGCTTCACTTCAGGGTTACTGTATCCCTTGGACCCTCTTATTGACTATGAAACACAGAAATTGCATCCGAATTTAATACAAAAATCACAATGCCGACTTAAGTACAAGATGACTGACACTCTAACTTTCCATGATTTGAAACTCTCCTGTGAGTCCAGTTTTGGATTCCGATGCTTCACTTCAGGTTTACTGTATCCCTTGGATATTCTTATTGACGATGAAACACAGAAATAGCATCCGAATTTAATACAAAAGGCACAATGCCGGCTTAAGTAAAAGAGCACTGACACTATAACTTTCTATGATTTGAACCTATCCTGTGAGTCCAGTTTTAGATTCCGATGCTTCACTTCAGGTTTACTGTATCCCTTGGACCTTCCTATTGACGATGAAACACAGAAATTGCATCCGAATTTAATAAAAAAGGCACAATGCCGAATTAAGTACAACCGCACTGACACTATAACTTTCTACGATTTGAACCTCTCCTGTGAGTTCAGTCTTAGATTCCGATGCTTCACTTCAGGATTACTGTATCCTTGGACCTTCTTATTGACGATAAAACACAGAAATTGCATCCGAATTTAATACAAAAGGCACAATGCCGACTTAAGTACAAGAGCACTGACACTATAACTTTCAACGACTTGAACCTCTCCTGTGAGTCCGGTTTTAGATTCCGATGCTTCACTATAGGTTTACTGTTTCCCTTGGACCTTCTTATTGATGATGAAACACAGAAATTGCATCCGAATTTAATACAAAAGCCACAATGCCGACTTAAGTACAAGAGCATGGACAGTCTAACTTTCTATGATTTGAACCTCTCCTGTGAGTCCAGTTTTTGATTCCGATGCTTCACTTTAGGTTTACTGTATCCCTTGGACCTCCTTATTGACGATGAAACACAGAGATTGCATCCGAATTTAATACAAAAGGAACAATGCCGACTTAAGTACAAGATGACTGACCCTCTAACTTTCTATGATTTGAACCTCTCCTGTGAGTCTAGTTTTAGATTCCGATACTTCACTTCAGGTTTACTGTATTCCTGGGACCTTTATATTGACGATGAAACACAGAAATTGCATCCGAATTTAATACAGAAGGCACAATGCCGACTTAAGTACAACATGACTGACACTCTAACTTTCTATGATTTGAACCTCTCCTGTGAGTCCAGTTTTAGAATCCGATGCTTCACTTCAGGTTTACTGTATCCTTTGGACCTTCTTATTGACTATGAAACACAGAAACTGCATCCGAATTTAATACAAAAGGCACACGGCCGACTTAAGTACAAGAGCACTGACACTATAACTTTCTTTGATTTGAACCTCTCCTGTGAGTCCAGTTTTTGATTCCGATGCTTCACTTTAGGTTTACTGTATCCCTTGGACCTTCTTATTGACGATGAAACACAGAAATTGCATCCGAATTTAATACAAAAGGCACAATGCCCACTTAAGTACAAGATGACTGACACTCTAACTTTCTGTGATTTGAACCTCTCCTGTGAGTCCAGTTTTAGATTCCGATGATTCACTACAGGTTTACTCTATCCTTTGGACCTTCTTATTGACTATGAAACACAGAAATTGCATCCGAATTTAATACAAAAGGCACAATGCCGACTTAAGTACAAGAGCACGGACACTCTTACTTTCTATGATTTGAACCTCTCCTGTGAGTCCAGTTTTTGATTCCGATGCTTCACTTCAGGTTTACTGGATCCCTTGGACCTTCTTATTGACGATGAAACACAGAAATTGCATCCGAATTTAATACAAAAGGAACAATGCCGACTTAAGTACAAGATGACTGACACTCTAACTGTCTATGATTTGAACCTCTCCTGTGAGTCCAGATTTAGATTCCGATACTTCACTTCAGGTTTACTGTATCCCTTGGATCTTCTTATTGACGATGAAACACAGAAATTGCATCCGTATTTAATACAAAAGGCACAATGCCGATTTAAGTACAAAAGTACTGACACTATAACTTTCTATGATTTGAACCACTCCTGTGAGTGCAGTTTTAGTTTCCGATGCTTCACTTCAGGATTACTGTATCCCTTGGACCTTCTTATTGACGATGAAACACAGAAATTGCTTCCGAATTTAATACAAATGGCACAATGCCGACTTAAGTACAAGATGACTGACACTTTAACTTTCTATGATTTGAACCTCTCCTGTGAGTCCAGTTTTAGATTCCGAAGCTTCACTTCTGGTTTACTGTATCCCTTGGAACTTCTTATTGACGATGAAACACAGAAATTGCATCCGAATTTAATACAAAAGGCACAATGCCGACTTAAGTACAAGATGACTGACACTCTAACTTTCTATGATTTGAACCTCTCCTGTGAGTCCAGTTTAAGTTTCCGATGCTTCACTTCAGGTTTACTGTATCCCTTGGATCTTCTTATTGACGATGAAACACAGAAATTGCATCCGAATTTAATACAAAAGGCACAATGCCGACTTATGTACAAGATGACTTACACTATAACTTTCTATGATTTGAACCTCTCCTGTGAGTCCAGTTCTACATTCCGATGCTTCACTTCAGGTTTACTGTATCCCTTGGACCTTCTTATTGACGATGAAACTCAGAAATTGCATCCGAATTTAGTACAAAAAGCACAATGGCGACTTAAGTACAAGACCATTGACACTATAAATTTCTATGATTTGAACCTGTCCTGTGAGTCCAGTTTTAGATTCCGATGCTTCACTTCAGGTTTCCTGTATGCCTTGGACCTTCTTATTGACGATGAAACACAGAAATTGCATCCGAATTTAATACAAAAGGCACAATGCCGACTTAAGTACAAGAGCACGGACACTCTTACTTTCTATGATTTGAACCTCTCCTGTGAGTCCAGTTTTTGATTCCGATGCTTCACTTCAGGTTTACTGGATCCCTTGGACCTTCTTATTGACGATGAAACACAGAAATTGCATCCGAATTTAATACAAAAGGAACAATGCCGACTTAAGTACAAGATGACTGACACTCTAACTGTCTATGATTTGAACCTCTCCTGTGAGTCCAGATTTAGATTCCGATACTTCACTTCAGGTTTACTGTATCCCTTGGATCTTCTTATTGACGATGAAACACAGAAATTGCATCCGTATTTAATACAAAAGGCACAATGCCGATTTAAGTACAAAAGTACTGACACTATAACTTTCTATGATTTGAACCACTCCTGTGAGTGCAGTTTTAGTTTCCGATGCTTCACTTCAGGATTACTGTATCCCTTGGACCTTCTTATTGACGATGAAACACAGAAATTGCTTCCGAATTTAATACAAATGGCACAATGCCGACTTAAGTACAAGATGACTGACACTTTAACTTTCTATGATTTGAACCTCTCCTGTGAGTCCAGTTTTAGATTCCGAAGCTTCACTTCTGGTTTACTGTATCCCTTGGAACTTCTTATTGACGATGAAACACAGAAATTGCATCCGAATTTAATACAAAAGGCACAATGCCGACTTAAGTACAAGATGACTGACACTCTAACTTTCTATGATTTGAACCTCTCCTGTGAGTCCAGTTTAAGTTTCCGATGCTTCACTTCAGGTTTACTGTATCCCTTGGATCTTCTTATTGACGATGAAACACAGAAATTGCATCCGAATTTAATACAAAAGGCACAATGCCGACTTATGTACAAGATGACTTACACTATAACTTTCTATGATTTGAACCTCTCCTGTGAGTCCAGTTCTACATTCCGATGCTTCACTTCAGGTTTACTGTATCCCTTGGACCTTCTTATTGACGATGAAACTCAGAAATTGCATCCGAATTTAGTACAAAAAGCACAATGGCGACTTAAGTACAAGACCATTGACACTATAAATTTCTATGATTTGAACCTGTCCTGTGAGTCCAGTTTTAGATTCCGATGCTTCACTTCAGGTTTCCTGTATGCCTTGGACCTTCTTATTGACGATGAAACACAGAAATTGCATCCGAATTTAATACAAAAGGCACAATGCCGACTTAAGTACAAGAGCACTGACACTATAACTTTCAACGACTTGAACCTCTCCTGTGAGTCCGGTTTTAGATTCCGATGCTTCACTTCAGGATTACTGTATCCTTGGACCTTCTTATTGACGATAAAACACAGAAATTGCATCCGAATTTAATACAAAAGGCACAATGCCGACTTAAGTACAAGAGCACTGACACTATAACTTTCAACGACTTGAACCTCTCCTGTGAGTCCGGTTTTAGATTCCGATGCTTCACTTCCGGTTTACTGTATCCCTTGGACCTTCTTATTGACGATGAAACACAGAAATTGCATCCGAATTTAATACAAAAGGCACAATGCCGACTTAAGTACAAGAGCACGGACAGTCTAACTTTCTATGATTTGAACCTCTCCTGTGAGTCCAGTTTTTGATTCCGATGCTTCACTTTAGGTTTACTGTATCCCTTGGACCTCCTTATTGACGATGAAACACAGAGATTGCATCCGAATTTAATACAAAAGGAACAATGCCGACTTAAGTACAAGATGACTGACCCTCTAACTTTCTATGATTTGAACCTCTCCTGTGAGTCTAGTTTTAGATTCCGATACTTCACTTCAGGTTTACTGTATTCCTGGGACCTTTATATTGACGATGAAACACAGAAATTGCATCCGAATTTAATACAGAAGGCACAATGCCGACTTAAGTACAACATGACTGACACTCTAGCTTTCTATGATTTGAACCTCTCCTGTGAGTCCAGTTTTAGAATCCGATGTTTCACTTCAGGTTTACTGTATCCTTTGGACCTTCTTATTGACTATGAAACACAGAAACTGCATCCGAATTTAATACAAAAGGCACACGGCCGACTTAAGTACAAGAGCACTGACACTATAACTTTCTTTGATTTGAACCTCTCCTGTGAGTCCAGTTTTAGATTCCGATGCTTCACTTCCGGTTTACTGTATCCCTTGGACCTTCTTATTGACGATGAAACACAGAAATTGCATCCGAATTTAATACAAAAGGCACAATGCCGACTTAAGTACAAGATGACCGACACTCTAACTTTCTATGATTTTAACCTCTCCTGTGAGTCCAGTTTAAGTTTCCGATGCTTCACTTCAGGTTTACTGTATCCCTTGGATCTTCTTATTGACGATGAAACACAGAAATTGCATCCGAATTTAATACAAAAGGCACAATGCCGACTTATGTACAAGATGACTTACACTCTAACTTTCTATGATTTGAACCTCTCCTGTGAGTCCAGTTCTACATTCCGATGCTTCACTTCAGGTTTACTGTATCCCTTGGACCTTCTTATTGACGATGAAACTCAGAAATTGCATCCGAATTTAGTACAAAAAGCACAATGGCGACTTAAGTACAAGACCATTGACACTATAAATTTCTATGATTTGAACCTGTCCTGTGAGTCCAGTTTTAGATTCCGATGCTTCACTTTAGGTTTACTGTATGCCTTGGACCTTCTTATTGACGATGAAACACAGAAATTGCATCCGAATTGAATACAAGAGACACAATGCCGATTTAAGTACTTGATGACTGACACTCTAACTTCCTATGATTTGAACCTCTCCTGTGAGACTATTTTTATATTCCGATGCTTTACTTCAGGGTTACTGTATCCCTTGGACCCTCTTATTGACTATGAAACACAGAAATTGCATCCGAATTTAATACAAAAATCACAATGCCGACTTAAGTACAAGATGACTGACACTCTAAATTTCTATGATTTGTAACTCTCCTGTGAGTCCAGTTTTAGATTCCGATGCTTCACTTCAGGTTTACTGTATCCCTTGGATCTTCTTATTGACGATGAAACACAGAAATTGCATCCGAATTTAATACAAAAGGCACAATGCCAGCTTAAATAAAAGAGCACTGACACTATAACTTTCTATGATTTGAACCTATCCTGTGAGTCCAGTTTTAGATTCCGATGCTTCACTTCAGGTTTACTGTATCCCTTGAACCTTCCTATTGACGATGAAACACAGAAATTGCATCCGAATTTAATACAAAAGGCACAATGCCGACTTAAGTACAACCGCACTGACACTATAACTTTCTACGATTTGAACCTCTCCTGTGAGTTCAGTCTTAGATTCCGATGCTTCACTTCAGGATTACTGTATCCTTGGACCTTCTTATTGACGATAAAACACAGAAATAGCATCCGAATTTAATACAAAAGGCACAATGCCGACTTAACTACAAGAGCACTGACACTATAACTTTCAACGATTTGAACCTCTCCTGTGAGTCCGGTTTTAGATTCCGATGCTTCACTATAGGTTTACTGTATCCCTTGGACCTTCTTATTGATGATGAAACACAGAAATTGCATCCGAATTTAATACAAAAGCCACAATGCCGACTTAAGTACAAGAGCACGGACAGTCTAACTTTCTATGATTTGAACCTCTCCTGTGAGTCCAGTTTTTGATTCCGATGCTTCACTTTAGGTTTACTGTATCCCTTGTACCTCCCTATTGACGATGAAACACAGAGATTGCATCCGAATTTAATACAAATGGAACAATGCCGACTTAAGTACAAGATGACTGACACTCTAACTTTCTATGATTTGAACCTCTCCTGTGAGTCTAGTTTTAGATTCCGATACTTCACTTCAGGTTTACTGTATTCCTGGGACCTTTATATTGACGATGAAACACAGAAATTGCATCCGAATATAATACAGAAGGCACAATGCCGACTTAAGTACAACATGACTGACACTCTAACTTTCTATGATTTGAACCTCTCCTGTGAGTCCAGTTTTAGAATCCGATGCTTCACTTCAGGTTTACTGTATCCTTTGGACCTTCTTATTGACTATGAAACTCAGAAACTGCATCCGAATTTAATACAAAAGGCACACGGCCGACTTAAGTACAAGAGCACTGACACTATAACTTTCTTTGATTTGAACCTCTCCTGTGAGTCCAGTTTTAGATTCCGATGCTTCACTTCCGGTTTACTGTATCCCTTGGACCTTCTTATTGACGATGAAACACAGAAATTGCATCCGAATTTAATACAAAAGGCACAATGCCCACTTAAGTACAAGATGACTGACACTCTAACTTTCTGTGATTTGAACCTCTCCTGTGAGTCCAGTTTTAGATTCCGATGATTCACTACAGGTTTACTGTATCCTTTGGACCTTCTTATTGACTATGAAACACAGAAATTGCATCCGAATGTAATACAAAAGGCACAATGCCGACTTAAGTACAAGATGACTGACACTCTAACTGTCTTTGATTTGAACCTCTCCTGTGAGTCCAGATTTAGATTCCGATACTTCACTTCAGGTTTACTGTATCCCTTGGATCTTCTTATTGACGATTAAACACAGAAATTGCATCCGTATTTAATACAAAAGGCACAATGCCGATTTAAGTACAAAAGCACTGACACTATAACTTTCTATGATTTGAACCACTCCTGTGAGTGCAGTTTTAGTTTCCGATGCTTCACTTCAGGATAACTGTATCCCATGGACCTTCTTATTGACGATGAAACACAGAAATTGCATCCGAATTTAATACAAATGGCACAATGCCGACTTAAGTACAAGATGACTGACACTTTAACTTTCTATGATTTGAACCTCTCCTGTGAGTCCAGTTTTAGATTCCGATGCTTCACTTCACGTTTACTGTATCCCTTGGACCGGCTTATTGACGATGAAACACAGAAATTGCATCCCAATTTAATACAAAAGGCACAATGCCGACTAAAGTACAAGATGACTGACACTCTAACTTTCTATGATTCGAACCTCTCCTGTGAGTCCAGTTTTAGATTCCGAAGCTTCACTTCAGGTTTACTGTATCCCTTGGAACTTCTTATTGACGATGAAACACAGAAATTGCATCCGCATTTAATACAAAAGGCACAATGCCGACTTAAGTACAAGATGACTGACACTCTAACTTTCTATGATTTGAACCTCTCCTGTGAGTCCAGTTTTAGTTTCTGATGCTTCACTTCAGGTTTACTGTATCCCTTGGATCTTCTTATTGACGATGAAACACAGAAATTGCATCCGAATTTAATACAAAAGCCACAATGCCGACTTATGTACAAGATGACTTACACTCTAACTTTCTATGATTTGAACCTCTCCTGTGAGTCCAGTTCTACATTCCGATGCTTCACTTCAGGTTTACTGTATCCCTTGGACCTTCTTATTGACGATGAAACTCAGAAATTGCATCCGAATTTAGTACAAAAAGCACAATGGCGACTTAAGTACATGAGCATTGACACTATAACTTTCTATGATTTGAACCTGTCCTGTGAGTCCAGTTTTAGATTCCGGTGCTTCACTTCAGGTTTACTGTATCCCTTGGACCTTGTTATTGACGATGAAACACAGAAATTGCATCCGAATTTAATACAAAAGGCATAATGCCCACTTAAGTACAAGATGACTGACAATCTAACTTTCTATGATTTGAACCGCTCCTGTGAGTCCAGTTTTAGATTCAATTGCTTCACTTCAGGTTTACCGTATCACTTGGACCTTTATATTGACTATGAAACACAGAAATTGCATCCGAATTTAATACAAAAGGCACAATGCCGTCTTAAGTACAAGATGACTGACACTCTAACGATCTATGATTTGAACCTTTGTTGTGAGTCCAGTTTTAGATTCCGATGCTTCACTACAGGTTTACTGTATCCTTTGGACTTTCTTATTGACGATGAAACACAGAAATTGCATCCGAATTTAATACAAAAAGCACAATGCCGACTTAAGTACAAGAGCACTGACACTATAACTTTCTATGATTTGAACCTCTCCTGTGAGTCCAGTTTAAGATTCCAATGCTTCACTTCAGTTTTACTGAATCCCTTGGACCTTCTTATTGACGATGAATCACAGAAATTGCATCCGAATTTAATACAAAAGGCACAATGCTGACTTATATACAAGAGCACTGACACTCTAACTTTCTATGATATGAACCTCTCCTCTGAATCCAATTTTAGATTCCGATGCTTCACTTCAGGCTTACTGTATCCCTTGGACCTTCTTATTGACGATGAAACACAGAAATAGCATCCGAATATAATACAAGAGGCACAATGCCGACTTAAGTACAAGATGACTGACACTCTAACTTCCTATGATTTGGACCTCTGCTTTGAGTCCAGTTTTAGATTCCGAAGCTTCACTTCAGGGTTACTGTACCCCTTGGATCTTCTTATTGACGATGAAACACAGAAATTGCATCCGAATTTAATACAAAAGGCACAATGCCGACTTAAGTACAAGAGCACTGACACTATAACTTTCTACGATTTGAACCTCTCCTGTGAGTCCAGTTTTAGATTCCGATGCTTCACTATAGGTTTACTGTATCCCTTGGACCTTCTTATTGATGATGAAACACAGAAATTGCATCCGAATTTAATACAAAAGCCACAATGCCGACTTAAGTAAAAGAGCACGGACAGTCTAACTTTCTATGATTTGAACCTCTCCTGTGAGTCCAGTTTTTGATTCCGATGCTTCACTTTAGGTTTACTGTATCCCTTGGACCTCCTTATTGACGATGAAACACAGAAATTGCATCCGAATTTAATACAAAAGGCACAATGCCAGCTTAAATAAAAGAGCACTGACACTATAACTTTCTATGATTTGAACCTATCCTGTGAGTCCAGTTTTAGATTCCGATGCTTCACTTCAGGTTTACTGTATCCCTTGAACCTTCCTATTGACGATGAAACACAGAAATTGCATCCGAATTTAATACAAAAGGCACAATGCCGACTTAAGTACAACCGCACTGACACTATAACTTTCTACGATTTGAACCTCTCCTGTGAGTTCAGTCTTAGATTCCGATGCTTCACTTCAGGATTACTGTATCCTTGGACCTTCTTATTGACGATAAAACACAGAAATAGCATCCGAATTTAATACAAAAGGCACAATGCCGACTTAACTACAAGAGCACTGACACTATAACTTTCAACGATTTGAACCTCTCCTGTGAGTCCGGTTTTAGATTCCGATGCTTCACTATAGGTTTACTGTATCCCTTGGACCTTCTTATTGATGATGAAACACAGAAATTGCATCCGAATTTAATACAAAAGCCACAATGCCGACTTAAGTACAAGAGCACGGACAGTCTAACTTTCTATGATTTGAACCTCTCCTGTGAGTCCAGTTTTTGATTCCGATGCTTCACTTTAGGTTTACTGTATCCCTTGGACCTCCTTATTGACGATGAAACACAGAAATAGCATCCGAATTTAATACAAAAGGCACAATGCCAGCTTAAATAAAAGAGCACTGACACTATAACTTTCTATGATTTGAACCTATCCTGTGAGTCCAGTTTTAGATTCCGATGCTTCACTTCAGGTTTACTGTATCCCTTGAACCTTCCTATTGACGATGAAACACAGAAATTGCATCCGAATTTAATACAAAAGCCACAATGCCGACTTAAGTAAAAGAGCACGGACAGTCTAACTTTCTATGATTTGAACCTCTCCTGTGAGTCCAGTTTTTGATTCCGATGCTTCACTTTCGGTTTACTGTATCCCTTGGACCTCCTTATTGACGATGAAACACAGAAATAGCATCCGAATTTAATACAAAAGGCACAATGCCAGCTTAAATAAAAGAGCACTGACACTATAACTTTCTATGATTTGAACCTATCCTGTGAGTCCAGTTTTAGATTCCGATGCTTCACTTCAGGTTTACTGTATCCCTTGAACCTTCCTATTGACGATGAAACACAGAAATTGCATCCGAATTTAATACAAAAGGCACAATGCCGACTTAAGTACAACCGCACTGACACTATAACTTTCTACGATTTGAACCTCTCCTGTGAGTTCAGTCTTAGATTCCGATGCTTCACTTCAGGATTACTGTATCCTTGGACCTTCTTATTGACGATAAAACACAGAAATAGCATCCGAATTTAATACAAAAGGCACAATGCCGACTTAACTACAAGAGCACTGACACTATAACTTTCAACGATTTGAACCTCTCCTGTGAGTCCGGTTTTAGATTCCGATGCTTCACTATAGGTTTACTGTATCCCTTGGACCTTCTTATTGATGATGAAACACAGAAATTGCATCCGAATTTAATACAAAAGCCACAATGCCGACTTAAGTACAAGAGCACGGACAGTCTAACTTTCTATGATTTGAACCTCTCCTGTGAGTCCAGTTTTTGATTCCGATGCTTCACTTTAGGTTTACTGTATCCCTTGTACCTCCCTATTGACGATGAAACACAGAGATTGCATCCGAATTTAATACAAATGGAACAATGCCGACTTAAGTACAAGATGACTGACACTCTAACTTTCTATGATTTGAACCTCTCCTGTGAGTCTAGTTTTAGATTCCGATACTTCACTTCAGGTTTACTGTATTCCTGGGACCTTTATATTGACGATGAAACACAGAAATTGCATCCGAATATAATACAGAAGGCACAATGCCGACTTAAGTACAACATGACTGACACTCTAACTTTCTATGATTTGAACCTCTCCTGTGAGTCCAGTTTTAGAATCCGATGCTTCACTTCAGGTTTACTGTATCCTTTGGACCTTCTTATTGACTATGAAACTCAGAAACTGCATCCGAATTTAATACAAAAGGCACACGGCCGACTTAAGTACAAGAGCACTGACACTATAACTTTCTTTGATTTGAACCTCTCCTGTGAGTCCAGTTTTAGATTCCGATGCTTCACTTCCGGTTTACTGTATCCCTTGGACCTTCTTATTGACGATGAAACACAGAAATTGCATCCGAATTTAATACAAAAGGCACAATGCCCACTTAAGTACAAGATGACTGACACTCTAACTTTCTGTGATTTGAACCTCTCCTGTGAGTCCAGTTTTAGATTCCGATGATTCACTACAGGTTTACTGTATCCTTTGGACCTTCTTATTGACTATGAAACACAGAAATTGCATCCGAATGTAATACAAAAGGCACAATGCCGACTTAAGTACAAGATGACTGACACTCTAACTCTCTTTGATTTGAACCTCTCCTGTGAGTCCAGATTTAGATTCCGATACTTCACTTCAGGTTTACTGTATCCCTTGGATCTTCTTGTTGACGATTAAACACAGAAATTGCATCCGTATTTAATACAAAAGGCACAATGCCGATTTAAGTACAAAAGCACTGACACTATAACTTTCTATGATTTGAACCACTCCTGTGAGTGCAGTTTTAGTTTCCGATGCTTCACTTCAGGATAACTGTATCCCATGGACCTTCTTATTGACGATGAAACACAGAAATTGCATCCGAATTTAATACAAATGGCACAATGCCGACTTAAGTACAAGATGACTGACACTTTAACTTTCTATGATTTGAACCTCTCCTGTGAGTCCAGTTTTAGATTCCGATGCTTCACTTCACGTTTACTGTATCCCTTGGACCGGCTTATTGACGATGAAACACAGAAATTGCATCCCAATTTAATACAAAAGGCACAATGCCGACTAAAGTACAAGATGACTGACACTCTAACTTTCTATGATTCGAACCTCTCCTGTGAGTCCAGTTTTAGATTCCGAAGCTTCACTTCAGGTTTACTGTATCCCTTGGAACTTCTTATTGACGATGAAACACAGAAATTGCATCCGAATTTAATACAAAAGGCACAATGCCGACTTAAGTACAAGATGACTGACACTCTAACTTTCTATGATTTGAACCTCTCCTGTGATTCCAGTTTTAGTTTCTGATGCTTCACTTCAGGTTTACTGTATCCCTTGGATCTTCTTATTGACGATGAAACACAGAAATTGCATCCGAATTTAATACAAAAGCCACAATGCCGACTTATGTACAAGATGACTTACACTCTAACTTTCTATGATTTGAACCTCTCCTGTGAGTCCAGTTCTACATTCCGATGCTTCACTTCAGGTTTACTGTATCCCTTGGACCTTCTTATTGACGATGAAACTCAGAAATTGCATCCGAATTTAGTACAAAAAGCACAATGGCGACTTAAGTACATGAGCATTGACACTATAACTTTCTATGATTTGAACCTGTCCTGTGAGTCCAGTTTTAGATTCCGGTGCTTCACTTCAGGTTTACTGTATCCCTTGGACCTTGTTATTGACGATGAAACACAGAAATTGCATCCGAATTTAATACAAAAGGCATAATGCCCACTTAAGTACAAGATGACTGACAATCTAACTTTCTATGATTTGAACCGCTCCTGTGAGTCCAGTTTTAGATTCAATTGCTTCACTTCAGGTTTACCGTATCACTTGGACCTTTATATTGACTATGAAACACAGAAATTGCATCCGAATTTAATACAAAAGGCACAATGCTGACTTATATACAAGAGCACTGACACTCTAACTTTCTATGATATGAACCTCTCCTCTGAATCCAATTTTAGATTCCGATGCTTCACTTCAGGCTTACTGTATCCCTTGGACCTTCTTATTGACGATGAAACACAGAAATAGCATCCGAATATAATACAAGAGGCACAATGCCGACTTAAGTACAAGATGACTGACACTCTAACTTCCTATGATTTGGACCTCTGCTTTGAGTCCAGTTTTAGATTCCGAAGCTTCACTTCAGGGTTACTGTACCCCTTGGATCTTCTTATTGACGATGAAACACAGAAATTGCATCCGAATTTAATACAAAAGGCACAATGCCGACTTAAGTACAAGAGCCCTGACACTATAACTTTCTACGATTTGAACCTCTCCTGTGAGTCCAGTTTTAGATTCCGATGCTTCACTATAGGTTTACTGTATCCCTTGGACCTTCTTATTGATGATGAAACACAGAAATTGCATCCGAATTTAATACAAAAGCCACAATGCCGACTTAAGTAAAAGAGCACGGACAGTCTAACTTTCTATGATTTGAACCTCTCCTGTGAGTCCAGTTTTTGATTCCGATGCTTCACTTTAGGTTTACTGTATCCCTTGGACCTCCTTATTGACGATGAAACACAGAAATTGCATCCGAATTTAATACAAACGGAACAATGCCGACTTAAGTACAAGATGACTGACACTCTAACTTTCTATGATTTGAACCTGTCCTGTGAGTCTAGTTTTAGTTTCCGATACTTCACTTCAGGTTTACTGTATTCCTGGGACCTTTATATTGACGATGAAACACAGAAATTGCATCCGAATTTAATACAGAAGGCACAATGCCGACTTAAGTACAACATGACTGCAACTCTAACTTTCTATGATTTGAACCTCTCCTGTGAGTCCAGTTTTAGAATCCGATGCTTCACTTCAGGTTTACTGTATCCTTTGGACCTTCTTATTGACTATGAAACACAGAAACTGCATCCGAATTTAATACAAAAGGCACACGGCCGACTTAAGTACAAGAGCACTGACACCATAACTTTCTTTGATTTGAACCTCTCCTGTGAGTCGAGTTTTAGATTCCGATGCTTCACTTCCGGTTTACTGTATCCCTTGGACCTTCTTATTGACGATGTAACACAGAAATTGCATCCGAATTTAATACAAAAGGCACAATGCCCACTTAAGTACAAGATGACTGACACTATAACTTTCAACGATTTGAACCTCTCCTGTGAGTCCGGTTTTAGATTCCGATGCTTCACTTCAGGTTTACTGTATCCCTTGGATCTTCTTATTGACGATGAAACACAGAAATAGCATCCGAATTTAATACAAAAGGCACAATGCCGGCTTAAGTAAAAGAGCACTGACACTATAACTTTCTATGATTTGAACCTATCCTGGGAGTCCAGTTTTAGATTCCGATGCTTCACTTCAGGTTTACTGTATCCCTTGGACCTTCTTATTGACGATGAAACACAGAAATTGCATCCGAATTTAATACAAAAGGCACAATGCCCACTTAAGTACAAGATGACTGACACTCTAACTTTCTGTGATTTGAACCTCTCCTGTGAGTCCAGTTTTAGATTCCGATGATTCACTACAGGTTTACTGTATCCTGTGGACCTTCTAATTGATTATGAAACACAGAAATTGCATCCGAATTTAATACAAAAGGCACAATGCCGACTTAAGTACAAGAGCACGGACACTCTAACTTTCAATGATTTGAACCTCTCCTGTGAGTCCAGTTTTTGATTCCGATGCTTCACTTCAGGTTTACTGTATCCGTTGGACCTTCTTATTGACGATGAAACACAGAAATTGCATCCGAATTTAATACAAAAGGAACAATGCCGACTTAAGTACAAGATGACTGACACTCTAACTGTCTATGATTTGAACCTCTCCTGTGAGTCCAGATTAAGATTCCGATACTTCACTTCAGGTTTACTGTATCCCTTGGATCTTCTTATTGACGATGAAACACAGAAATTGCATCCGTATTTAATACAAAAGGCACAATGCCGATTTAAGTACAAAAGCACTGACACTATAATTTTCTATGATTTGAACCACTCCTGTGAGTGCAGTTTTAGTTTCCGATGCTTCACTTCAGGATTACTGTATCCCTTGGACCTTCTTATTGACGATGAAACACAGAAATTGCATCCGAATTTAATACAAATGGCACAATGCCGACTTAAGTACAAGATGACTGACACTTTAACTTTCTATGATTTGAACCTCTCCTGTGAGTCCAGTTTTAGATTCCGATGCTTCACTTCACGTTTACTGTATCCCTTGGACCGGCTTATTGACGGTGAAACACAGAAATTGCATCCCAATTTAATACAAAAGGCACAATGCCGACTAAAGTACAAGATGACTGACACTCTAACTTTCTATGATTCGAACCTCTCCTGTGAGTCCAGTTTTAGATTCCGAAGCTTCACTTCAGGTTTACTGTATCCCTTGGAACTTCTTATTGACGATGAAACACAGATATTGCGTCCGAATTTAATACAAAAGGCACAATGCCGACTTAAGTACAAGATGACTGACACTATAACTTTCTATGATTTGAACCACTCCTGTGAGTCATGTTTTAGATTCCGATGCTTCACATCAGGTTTACTGTATCTCTTGGACCTTCTTATTGACGATGAAACACAGAAATTGCATCCGAATTTAATACAAAAGGCACAATGCCGACTTAAGTACAAGATGACTGACACTCTAACATTCTATGATTTGAACCTCTCCTGTGAGTCCAGTTTTAGTTTCCGATGCTTCACTTCAGGTTTACTGTATCCCTTGGATCTTCTTATTGACGATGAAACACAGAAATTGCATCCGAATTTAATACAAAAGGCACAATGCCGACTTATGTACAAGATGACTTACACTCTAACTTTCTATGATTTGAACCTCTCCTGTGAGTCCAGTTCTACATTCCGATGCTTCACTTCAGGTTTACTGTATCCCTTGGACACTCTTATTGACGATGAAACTCAGAAATTGCATCCGAATTTAGTACAAAAAGCACAATGGCGACTTAAGTACAAGAGCATTGACACTATAACTTTCTATGATTTGAACCTGTCCTGTGAGTCCAGTTTTAGATTCCGATGCTTCACTTCAGGTTTACTGTATCCCTTGGACCTTGTTATTGACGATAAAACACAGAAATTGTATCCGAATTTAATACAAAAGGCATAATGCCCACTTAAGTACAACATGACTGACACTCTAACTTTCTATGATTTGAACCGCTCCTGTGAGTCCAGTTTTAGATTCCGATGCTTCACTTCAGGTTTACCGTATCCCTTGGACCTTTATATTGACTATGAAACACAGAAATTGCATCCGAATTTAATACAAAAGGCACAATGCCGTCTTAAGTACAAGATGACTGACACTCTAACGTTCTATGATTTGAACCTTTGTTGTGAGTCCAGTTTTAGATTCCGATGCTTCACTACAGGTTTACTGTATCCCTTGGACCTTCTTATTGACGATGAAACACAGAAATTGCATCCGAATTTAATACAAAAAGCACAATGCCGACTTAAGTACAAGAGCACTGATACTATAACTTTCTATGATTTGAACCTCTCCTGTGAGTCCAGTTTAAGATTCCAAAGCTTCACTTCAGTTTTACTGAATCCCTCGGACCTTCTTATTGACGATGAATCACAGAAATTGCATCCGAATTCAATACAAAAGGCACAATGCCGACTTATGTACAAGAGCACTGACACTCTAACTTTCTATGATATGAACCTCTCCTCTGAGTCCAATTTTAGATTCCGATGCTTCACTTCAGGCTTACTGTATCCCTTGGACCTTCTTATTGACGATGAAACACAGAAATAGCATCCGAATTGAATACAAGAGGCACAATGCCGACTTAAGTACAAGATGACTGACACTCTAACTTCCTATGATTTGGACCTCTGCTGTGAGGCCAGTTTTAGATTCCGATGCTTCACTTCAGGGTTACTGTATCCCTTGGATCTTCTTATTGACGATGAAACACAGAAATTGCATCCGAATTTAATACAAAAGGCACAATGCCGACTTAAGTACAAGAGCACTGACACTATAACTTTCTACGATTTGAACCTCTCCTGTGAGTCCAGTTTTAGATTCCGATGCTTCACTATAGGTTTACTGTATCCCTTGGACCTTCTTATTGATGATGAAACACAGAAATTGCATCCGAATTTAATACAAAAGCCACAATGCCGACTTAAGTACAAGAGCACCGACAGTCTAACTATCTATGATTTGAACCTCTCCTGTGAGTCCAGTTTTAGATTCCGATGCTTCACTTCAGGTTTACTGTACCCCTTGGATGTTCTTATTGACGATGAAACAAAGAAATAGCATCCGAATTTAATACAAAAGGCACAATGCCGGCTTAAGTAAAAGAGCACTGACACTATAACTTTCTAGGATTTGAACCTATCCTGTGAGTCCAGTTTTAGATTCCGATGCTTCGCTTCAGGTTTACTGTATCCCTTGGACCTTCTTATTGACGATGAAACACAGAAATTGCATCCGAATTTAATACAAAAGGCACAATGCCGACTTAAGTACAACGGCACTGACACTATAACTTTCTACGATTTGAACCTCTCCTGTGAGTTCAGTCTTAGATTCCGATGCTTCACTTCAGGATTACTGTATCCCTTGGACCTTCTTATTGACGATAAAACACAGAAATTGCATCCGAATTTAATACAAAAGGCACAATGCCGACTTAAGTACAAGAGCACTGACACTATAACTTTCAACGATTTGAACCTCTCCTGTGAGTCCGGTTTTAGATTCCGATGCTTCACTTCAGGTTTACTGTATCCCTTGGATCTTCTTATTGACGATGAAACACAGAGATTGCATCCGAATTTAATACAAAAGGAACAATGCCGACTTAAGTACAAGATGACTGACACTCTAACTTTCTATGATTTGAACCTCTCCTGTGAGTCTAGTTTTAGATTCCGATACTTCACTTCAGGTTTACTGTATTCCTGGGACCTTTATATTGACGATGAAACACAGAAATTGCATCCGAATTTAATACAAAAGGCACAATGCCCACTTAAGTACAAGATGACTGACACTATAACTTTCAACGATTTGAACCTCTCCTGTGAGTCCGGTTTTAGATTCCGATGCTTCACTTCAGGTTTACTGTATCCCTTGGATCTTCTTATTGACGATGAAACACAGATATAGCATCCGAATTTAATACAAAAGGCACAATGCCGGCTTAAGTAAAAGAGCACTGACACTATAACTTTCTATGATTTGAACCTATCCTGTGAGTCCAGTTATATTTTCCGATGGTTCACTTCGGCTTTACTGTATACCTCGGACCTTCCTATTGACGATGAAACACAGAAATTGCATCCGAATTTAATACCAAAGGCACACGGCCGACTTAAGTACAAGAGCACTGACACTATAATTTTATTTGATTTGAACCTCTCCTGTGAGTCCAGTTTTAGATTCCGATGCTTCACTTCCGGTTTACTGTATGCCTTGGACATTCTTATTGACGATGAAACACAGAAATTGCATCCGAATTTAATACAAAAGGCACAATGCCCACTTAAGTACAAGATGACTGACACTCTAACTTTCTGTGATTTGAACCTTTGTTGTGAGTCCAGTTTTAGATTCCGATGATTCACTACAGGTTTACTGTATCCTGTGGACCTTCTTATTGATTATGAAACACAGAAATTGCATCCGAATTTAATACAAAAGGCACAATGCCGACTTAAGTACAAGAGCACGGACACTCTAACTTTCTATGATTTGAACCTCTCCTGTGAGTCCAGTTTTTGATTCCGATGCTTCACTTCAGGTTTACTGTATCCCTTGGACCTTCTTATTGACGATGAAACACAGAAATTGCATCCGAATTTAATACAAAAGGAACAATGCCGACTTAAGTACAAGATGACTGACACTCTAACTGTCTATGATTTGAACCTCTCCTGTGAGTCCAGATTTAGATTCCGATACTTCACTTCAGGTTTACTGTATCCCTTGGATCTTCTTATTGACGATGAAACACAGAAATTGCATCCGTATTTAATACAAAAGGCACAATGCCGATTTAAGTACAAAAGCACTGACAATATAACTTTCTATGATTTGAACCACTCCTGTGAGTGCAGTTTTAGTTTCCGATGCTTCACTTCAGGATTACTGTATCCCTTGGACCTTCTTATTGACGATGAAACACAGAAATTGCATCCGAATTTAATACAAATGGCACAATGCCGACTTAAGTACAAAATGACTGACACTTTAACTTTCTATGATTTGAACCTCTCCTGTGAGTCCAGTTTTGGATTCCGATGCTTCACTTCACGTTTACTGTATCCCTTGGACCGGCTTATTGACGGTGAAACACAGAAATTGCATCCCAATTTAATACAAAAGGCACAATGCCGACTAAAGTACAAGATGACTGACACTCTAACTTTCTATGATTCGAACCTCTCCTGTGAGTCCAGATTTAGATTCCGAAGCTTCACTTCAGGTTTACTGTATCCCTTGGAACTTCTTATTGACGATGGAACACAGAAATTGCATCCGAATTTAATACAAAAGGCACAATGTCGACTTAAGTACAAGATGACTGACACTATAACTTTCTATGATTTGAACCACTCCTGTGAGTCAAGTTTTAGATTCCGATGCTTCACATCAGGTTTACTGTATCTCTTGGACCTTCTTATTGACGATGTAACACAGAAATTGCATCCGAATTTAATACAAAAGGCACAATGCCCACTTAAGTACAAGATGACTGACACTATAACTTTCAACGATTTGTACCTCTCCTGTGAGTCCGGTTTTAGATTCCGATGCTTCACTTCAGGTTTACTGTATCCCTTGGATCTTCTTATTGACGATGAAACACAGAAATAGCATCCGAATTTAATACAAAAGGCACAATGCCGGCTTAAGTAAAAGAGCACTGACACTATAATTTTCTATGATTTGAACCTATCCTGGGAGTCCAGTTTTAGATTCCGATGCTTCACTTCAGGTTTACTGTATCCCTTGGACCTTCTTATTGACGATGAAACACAGAAATTGCATCCGAATTTAATACAAAAGGCACAATGCCCACTTAAGTACAAGATGACTGACACTCTAACTTTCTGTGATTTGAACCTCTCCTGTGAGTCCAGTTTTAGATTCCGATGATTCACTACAGGTTTACTGTATCCTGTGGACCTTCTAATTGATTATGAAACACAGAAATTGCATCCGAATTTAATACAAAAGGCACAATGCCGACTTAAGTACAAGAGCACGGACACTCTAACTTTCAATGATTTGAACCTCTCCTGTGAGTCCAGTTTTTGATTCCGATGCTTCACTTCAGGTTTACTGTATCCGTTGGACCTTCTTATTGACGATGAAACACAGAAATTGCATCCGAATTTAATACAAAAGGAACAATGCCGACTTAAGTACAAGATGACTGACACTCTAACTGTCTATGATTTGAACCTCTCCTGTGAGTCCAGATTAAGATTCCGATACTTCACTTCAGGTTTACTGTATCCCTTGGATCTTCTTATTGACGATGAAACACAGAAATTGCATCCGTATTTAATACAAAAGGCACAATGCCGATTTAAGTACAAAAGCACTGACACTATAATTTTCTATGATTTGAACCACTCCTGTGAGTGCAGTTTTAGTTTCCGATGCTTCACTTCAGGATTACTGTATCCCTTGGACCTTCTTATTGACGATGAAACACAGAAATTGCATCCGAATTTAATACAAATGGCGCAATGCCGACTTAAGTACAAGATGACTGACACTTTAACTTTCTATGATTTGAACCTCTCCTGTGAGTCCAGTTTTAGATTCCGATGCTTCACTTCACGTTTACTGTATCCCTTGGACCGGCTTATTGACGGTGAAACACAGAAATTGCATCCCAATTTAATACAAAAGGCACAATGCCGACTAAAGTACAAGATGACTGACACTCTAACTTTCTATGATTCGAACCTCTCCTGTGAGTCCAGTTTTAGATTCCGAAGCTTCACTTCAGGTTTACTGTATCCCTTGGAACTTCTTATTGACGATGAAACACAGATATTGCGTCCGAATTTAATACAAAAGGCACAATGCCGACTTAAGTACAAGATGACTGACACTATAACTTTCTATGATTTGAACCACTCCTGTGAGTCATGTTTTAGATTCCGATGCTTCACATCAGGTTTACTGTATCTCTTGGACCTTCTTATTGACGATGAAACACAGAAATTGCATCCGAATTTAATACAAAAGGCACAATGCCGACTTAAGTACAAGATGACTGACACTCTAACATTCTATGATTTGAACCTCTCCTGTGAGTCCAGTTTTAGTTTCCGATGCTTCACTTCAGGTTTACTGTATCCCTTGGATCTTCTTATTGACGATGAAACACAGAAATTGCATCCGAATTTAATACAAAAGGCACAATGCCGACTTATGTACAAGATGACTTACACTCTAACTTTCTATGATTTGAACCTCTCCTGTGAGTCCAGTTCTACATTCCGATGCTTCACTTCAGGTTTACTGTATCCCTTGGACACTCTTATTGACGATGAAACTCAGAAATTGCATCCGAATTTAGTACAAAAAGCACAATGGCGACTTAAGTACAAGAGCATTGACACTATAACTTTCTATGATTTGAACCTGTCCTGTGAGTCCAGTTTTAGATTCCGATGCTTCACTTCAGGTTTACTGTATCCCTTGGACCTTGTTATTGACGATAAAACACAGAAATTGTATCCGAATTTAATACAAAAGGCATAATGCCCACTTAAGTACAACATGACTGACACTCTAACTTTCTATGATTTGAACCGCTCCTGTGAGTCCAGTTTTAGATTCCGATGCTTCACTTCAGGTTTACCGTATCCCTTGGACCTTTATATTGACTATGAAACACAGAAATTGCATCCGAATTTAATACAAAAGGCACAATGCCGTCTTAAGTACAAGATGACTGACACTCTAACGTTCTATGATTTGAACCTTTGTTGTGAGTCCAGTTTTAGATTCCGATGCTTCACTACAGGTTTACTGTATCCCTTGGACCTTCTTATTGACGATGAAACACAGAAATTGCTTCCGAATTTAATACAAAAAGCACAATGCCGACTTAAGTACAAGAGCACTGATACTATAACTTTCTATGATTTGAACCTCTCCTGTGAGTCCAGTTTAAGATTCCAAAGCTTCACTTCAGTTTTACTGAATCCCTCGGACCTTCTTATTGACGATGAATCACAGAAATTGCATCCGAATTTAATACAAAAGGCACAATGCCGACTTATGTACAAGAGCACTGACACTCTAACTTTCTATGATATGAACCTCTCCTCTGAGTCCAATTTTAGATTCCGATGCTTCACTTCAGGCTTACTGTATCCCTTGGACCTTCTTATTGACGATGAAACACAGAAATAGCATCCGAATTGAATACAAGAGGCACAATGCCGTCTTAAGTACAAGATGACTGACACTCTAACTTCCTATGATTTGGACCTCTGCTGTGAGGCCAGTTTTAGATTCCGATGCTTCACTTCAGGGTTACTGTATCCCTTGGATCTTCTTATTGACGATGAAACACAGAAATTGCATCCGAATTTAATACAAAAGGCACAATGCCGACTTAAGTACAAGAGCACTGACACTATAACTTTCTACGATTTGAACCTCTCCTGTGAGTCCAGTTTTAGATTCCGATGCTTCACTATAGGTTTACTGTATCCCTTGGACCTTCTTATTGATGATGAAACACAGAAATTGCATCCGAATTTAATACAAAAGCCACAATGCCGACTTAAGTACAAGAGCACCGACAGTCTAACTATCTATGATTTGAACCTCTCCTGTGAGTCCAGTTTTAGATTCCGATGCTTCACTTCAGGTTTACTGTACCCCTTGGATGTTCTTATTGACGATGAAACAAAGAAATAGCATCCGAATTTAATACAAAAGGCACAATGCCGGCTTAAGTAAAAGAGCACTGACACTATAACTTTCTAGGATTTGAACCTATCCTGTGAGTCCAGTTTTAGATTCCGATGCTTCGCTTCAGGTTTACTGTATCCCTTGGACCTTCTTATTGACGATGAAACACAGAAATTGCATCCGAATTTAATACAAAAGGCACAATGCGGACTTAAGTACAACGGCACTGACACTATAACTTTCTACGATTTGAACCTCTCCTGTGAGTTCAGTCTTAGATTCCGATGCTTCACTTCAGGATTACTGTATCCCTTGGACCTTCTTATTGACGATAAAACACAGAAATTGCATCCGAATTTAATACAAAAGGCACAATGCCGACTTAAGTACAAGAGCACTAACACTATAACTTTCAACGATTTGAACCTCTCCTGTGAGTCCGGTTTTAGATTCCGATGCTTCACTTCAGGTTTACTGTATCCCTTGGATCTTCTTATTGACGATGAAACACAGAGATTGCATCCGAATTTAATACAAAAGGAACAATGCCGACTTAAGTACAAGATGACTGACACTCTAACTTTCTATGATTTGAACCTCTCCTGTGAGTCTAGTTTTAGATTCCGATACTTCACTTCAGGTTTACTGTATTCCTGGGACCTTTATATTGACGATGAAACACAGAAATTGCATCCGAATTTAATACAAAAGGCACAATGCCCACTTAAGTACAAGATGACTGACACTATAACTTTCAACGATTTGAACCTCTCCTGTGAGTCCGGTTTTAGATTCCGATGCTTCACTTCAGGTTTACTGTATCCCTTGGATCTTCTTATTGACGATGAAACACAGATATAGCATCCGAATTTAATACAAAAGGCACAATGCCGGCTTAAGTAAAAGAGCACTGACACTATAACTTTCTATGATTTGAACCTATCCTGTGAGTCCAGTTATAGTTTCCGATGGTTCACTTCGGGTTTACTGTATACCTCGGACCTTCCTATTGACGATGAAACACAGAAATTGCATCCGAATTTAATACCAAAGGCACACGGCCGACTTAAGTACAAGAGCACTGACACTATAATTTTATTTGATTTGAACCTCTCCTGTGAGTCCAGTTTTAGATTCCGATGCTTCACTTCCGGTTTACTGTATGCCTTGGACATTCTTATTGACGATGAAACACAGAAATTGCATCCGAATTTAATACAAAAGGCACAATGCCCACTTAAGTACAAGATGACTGACACTCTAACTTTCTGTGATTTGAACCTTTGTTGTGAGTCCAGTTTTAGATTCCGATGATTCACTACAGGTTTACTGTATCCCTTGGACCTTCTTATTGATTATGAAACACAGAAATTGCATCCGAATTTAATACAAAAGGCACAATGCCGACTTAAGTACAAGAGCACGGACACTCTAACTTTCTATGATTTGAACCTCTCCTGTGAGTCCAGTTTTTGATTCCGATGCTTCACTTCAGGTTTACTGTATCCCTTGGACCTTCTTATTGACGATGAAACACAGAAATTGCATCCGAATTTAATACAAAAGGAACAATGCCGACTTAAGTACAAGATGACTGACACTCTAACTGTCTATGATTTGAACCTCTCCTGTGAGTCCAGATTTAGATTCCGATACTTCACTTCAGGTTTACTGTATCCCTTGGATCTTCTTATTGACGATGAAACACAGAAATTGCATCCGTATTTAATACAAAAGGCACAATGCCGATTTAAGTACAAAAGCACTGACAATATAACTTTCTATGATTTGAACCACTCCTGTGAGTGCAGTTTTAGTTTCCGATGCTTCACTTCAGGATTACTGTATCCCTTGGATCTTCTTATTGACGATGAAACACAGAAATTGCATCCGAATTTAATACAAATGGCACAATGCCGACTTAAGTACAAAATGACTGACACTTTAACTTTCTATGATTTGAACCTCTCCTGTGAGTCCAGTTTTGGATTCCGATGCTTCACTTCACGTTTACTGTATCCCTTGGACCGGCTTATTGACGGTGAAACACAGAAATTGCATCCCAATTTAATACAAAAGGCACAATGCCGACTAAAGTACAAGATGACTGACACTCTAACTTTCTATGATTCGAACCTCTCCTGTGAGTCCAGATTTAGATTCCGAAGCTTCACTTCAGGTTTACTGTATCCCTTGGAACTTCTTATTGACGATGGAACACAGAAATTGCATCCGAATTTAATACAAAAGGCACAATGTCGACTTAAGTACAAGATGACTGACACTATAACTTTCTATGATTTGAACCACTCCTGTGAGTCAAGTTTTAGATTCCGATGCTTCACATCAGGTTTACTGTATCTCTTGGACCTTCTTATTGACGATGAAACACAGAAATTGCATCCGAATTTAATACAAAAGGCACAATGCCGACTTAAGTATAAGATGACTGACACTCTAACTTTCTATGATTTGAACCTCTCCTGTGAGTCCAGTTTTAGTTTCCGATGCTTCACTTCAGGTTTACTGTATCCCTTGGATCTTCTTATTGACGATGAAACACAGAAATTGCATCCGAATTTAATACAAAAGGCACAATGCCGACTTATGTACAAGATGACTTACACTCTAACTTTCTATGATTTGAACCTCTCCTGTGAGTCCAGTTCTACATTCCGATGCTTCACTTCAGGTTTACTGTATCCCTTGGACACTCTTATTGACGATGAAACTCAGAAATTGCATCCGAATTTAGTACAAAAAGCACAATGGCGACTTAAGTACAAGAGCATTGACACTATAACTTTCTATGATTTGAACCTGTCCTGTGAGTCCAGTTTTAGATTCCGATGCTTCACTTCAGGTTTACTGTATCCCTTGGACCTTGTTATTGACGATGAAACACAGAAATTGCATCCAAATTTAATACAAAAGGCATAATGCCCACTTAAGTACAACATGACTGACACTCTAACTTTCTATGATTTGAACCGCTCCTGTGAGTCCAGTTTTAGATTCCGATGCTTCACTTCAGGTTTACCGTATCCCTTGGACCTTTATATTGACTATGAAACACAGAAATTGCATCCGAATTTAATACAAAAGGCACAATGCCGTCTTAAGTACAAGATGACTGACACTCTAACGTTCTATGATTTGAACCTTTGTTGTGAGTCCAGTTTTAGATTCCGATGCTTCACTAGAGGTTTACTGTATCCCTTGGACCTTCTTATTGACGATGAAACACAGAAATTGCATCCGAATTTAATACAAAAAGCACAATGCCGACTTAAGTACAAGAGCACTGACACTATTACTTTCTATGATTTGAACCTCTCCTGTGAGTCCAGTTTAAGATTCCAAAGCTTCACTTCAGTTTTACTGAATCCTTTGGACCTTCTTATTGACGATGAATCACAGAAATTGCATCCGAATTTAATACAAAAGGCACAATGCCGACTTATGTACAAGAGCACTGACACTCTAACTTTCTATGATATGAACCTCTCCTCTGAGTCCAATTTTAGATTCCGATGCTTCACTTCAGGCTTACTGTATCCCTTGGACCTTCTTATTGACGATGAAACACAGAAATAGCATCCGAATTGAATACAAGAGGCACAATGCCGACTTAAGTACAAGATGACAGACACTCTAACTTCCTATGATTTGGACCTCTGCTGTGAGTCCAGTTTTAGATTCCGATGCTTCACTTCAGGGTTACTGTATCCCTTGGATCTTCTTATTGACGATGAAACACAGAAATTGCATCCGAATTTAATACAAAAGGCACAATGCCGACTTAAGCACAAGAGCACTGACACTATAACTTTCTATGATTTGAACCTCTCCTGTGAGTCCAGTTTTAGATTCCGATGCTTCACTATAGGTTTACTGTATCCCTTGGACCTTCTTATTGATGATGAAACACAGAAATTGCATCCGAATTTAATACAAAAGCCACAATGCCGACTTAAGTACAAGAGCACGGACAGTCTAAATTTCTATGATTTGAACCTCTCCTGTGAGTCCAGTTTTTGATTCCGATGCTTCACTTTAGGTTTACTGTATCCCTTTGACCTCCTTATTGACGATGAAACACAGAAATTGCATCCGAATTTAATACAAAAGGAACAATGCCGACTTAAGTACAAGATGACTGACACTCTAACTTTCTATGATTTGAACCTCTCCTGTGAGTCTAGTTTTAGATTCCGATACTTCACTTCAGGTTTACTGTATTCCTGGGACCTTTATATTGACGATGAAACACAGAAATTGCATCCGAATTTAATACAGAAGGCACAATGCCGACTTAAGTACAACATGACTGACACTCTAACTTTCTATGTTTTGAACCTCTCCTGTGGGTCCAGTTTTAGAATCCGATGCTTCACTTCAGGTTTACTGTATCCTTTGGACCTTCTTATTGACTATGAAACACAGAAACTGCATCCGAATTTAATACAAAAGGCACACGGCCGACTTAAGTACAAGAGCACTGACACTATAACTTTCTTTGATTTGAACCTCTCCTGTGAGTCCAGTTTTACATTCCGATGCTTCACTTCCGGTTTACTGTATCCCTTGGACCTTCTTATTGACGATGAAACACAGAAATTGCATCCGAATTTAATACAAAAGGCACAATGCCCACTTAAGTACATGATGACTGACACTCTAACTTTCTATGATTTGAACCTCTCCTGTGAGTCTAGTTTTAGATTCCGAACTTCACTTCAGGTTTACTGTATTCCTGGGACCTTTATATTGACGATGAAACACAGAAATTGCATCCGAATTTAATACAGAAGGCACAATGCCGACTTAAGTACAACATGACTGACACTCTAACTTTCTATGTTTTGAACCTCTCCTGTGGGTCCAGTTTTAGAATCCGATGCTTCACTTCAGGTTTACTGTATCCTTTGGACCTTCTTATTGACTATGAAACACAGAAACTGCATCCGAATTTAATACAAAATGCACACGGCCGACTTAAGTACAAGAGCACTGACACTATAACTTTCTTTGATTTGAACCTCTACTGTGAGTCCAGTTTTAGATTCCGATGCTTCACTTCCGGTTTACTGTATCCCTTGGACCTTCTTATTGACGATGAAACACAGAAATTGCATCCGAATTTAATACAAAAGGCACAATGCCCACTTAAGTACATGATGACTGACACTCTAACTTTCTATGATTTGAACCTCTCCTGTGAGTCCAGTTTTAGTTTCCGATGCTTCACTTCAGGTTTACTGTATCCCTTGGATCTTCTTATTGACGATGAAACACAGAAATTGCATCCGAATTTAATACAAAAGGCACAATGCCGACTTATGTACAAGATGACTTACACTCTAACTTTCTATGATTTGAACCTCTCCTGTGAGTCCAGTTCTACATTCCGATGCTTCACTTCAGGTTTACTGTATCCCTTGGACACTCTTATTGACGATGAAACTCAGAAATTGCATCCGAATTTAGTACAAAAAGCACAATGGCGACTTAAGTACAAGAGCATTGACACTATAACTTTCTATGATTTGAACCTGTCCTGTGAGTCCAGTTTTAGATTCCGATGCTTCACTTCAGGTTTACTGTATCCCTTGGACCTTGTTATTGACGATGAAACACAGAAATTGCATCCAAATTTAATACAAAAGGCATAATGCCCACTTAAGTACAAGATGACTGACACTCTAACTTTCTATGATTTCAACCGCTCCTGTGAGTCCAGTTTTAGATTCCGATGCTTCACTTCAGGTTTACCGTATCCCTTGGACCTTTATATTGACTATGAAACACAGAAATTGCATCCGAATTTAATACAAAAGGCACAATGCCGTCTTAAGTACAAGATGACTGACACTCTAACGTTCTATGATTTGAACCTTTGTTGTGAGTCCAGTTTTAGATTCCGATGCTTCACTACAGGTTTACTGTATCCCTTGGACCTTCTTATTGACGATGAAACACAGAAATTGCATCCGAATTTAATACAAAAAGCACAATGCCGACTTAAGTACAAGAGCACTGACACTATTACTTTCTATGATTTGAACCTCTCCTGTGAGTCCAGTTTAAGATTCCAAAGCTTCACTTCAGTTTTACTGAATCCTTTGGACCTTCTTATTGACGATGAATCACAGAAATTGCATCCGAATTTAATACAAAAGGCACAATGCCGACTTATGTACAAGAGCATTGACACTCTAACTTTCTATGATATGAACCTCTCCTCTGAGTCCAATTTTAGATTCCGATGCTTCACTTCAGGCTTACTGTATACCTTGGACCTTCTTATTGACGATGAAACACAGAAATAGCATCCGAATTGAATACAAGAGGCACAATGCCGACTTAAGTACAAGATGACAGACACTCTAACTTCCTATGATTTGGACCTCTGCTGTGAGTCCAGTTTTAGATTCCGATGCTTCACTTCAGGGTTACTGTATCCCTTGGATCTTCTTATTGACGATGAAACACAGAAATTGCATCCGAATTTAATACAAAAGGCACAATGCCGACTTAAGCACAAGAGCACTGACACTATAACTTTCTATGATTTGAACCTCTCCTGTGAGTCCAGTTTTAGATTCCGATGCTTCACTATAGGTTTACTGTATCCCTTGGACCTTCTTATTGATGATGAAACACAGAAATTGCATCCGAATTTAATACAAAAGCCACAATGCCGACTTAAGTACAAGAGCACGGACAGTCTAAATTTCTATGATTTGAACCTCTCCTGTGAGTCCAGTTTTTGATTCCGATGCTTCACTTTAGGTTTACTGTATCCCTGGGACCTCCTTATTGACGATGAAACACAGAAATTGCATCCGAATTTAATACAATAGGAACAATGCCGACTTAAGTACAAGATGACTGACACTCTAACTTTCTATGATTTGAACCTCTCCTGTGAGTCTAGTTTTAGATTCCGATACTTCACTTCAGGTTTACTGTATTCCTGGGACCTTTATATTGACGATGAAACACAGAAATTGCATCCGAATTTAATACAGAAGGCACAATGCCGACTTAAGTACAACATGACTGACACTCTAACTTTCTATGTTTTGAACCTCTCCTGTGGGTCCAGTTTTAGAATCCGATGCTTCACTTCAGGTTTACTGTATCCTTTGGACCTTCTTATTGACTATGAAACACAGAAACTGCATCCGAATTTAATACAAAAGGCACACGGCCGACTTAAGTACAAGAGCACTGACACTATAACTTTCTTTGATTTGAACCTCTCCTGTGAGTCCTGTTTTAGATTCCGATGCTTCACTTCCGGTTTACTGTATCCCTTGGACCTTCTTATTGACGATGAAACACAGAAATTGCATCCGAATTTAATACAAAAGGCACAATGCCCACTTAAGTACATGATGACTGACACTCTAACTTTCTGTGATTTGAACCTCTCCTGTGAGTCCAGTTTTAGATTCCGATGCTTCACTACAGGTTTACTGTATCCTTTGGACCTTCTTAGCGACTATGAAACACAGAAATTGCATCCGAATTTAATACAAAAGGCACAATGCCGACTTATGTACAAGATGACTTACACTCTAACTTTCTATGATTTGAACCTCTCCTGTGAATCCAGTGCTACATTCCGATGCTTCACTTCAGGTTTTCTGTATCCCTTGGACCTTCTTATTGACGATGAAACACAGAAATTGCATCCGAATTTAATACAAAAGGCACAATGCCGACTTAAGTACAAGAGCACTGACACTATAACTTTCTACGATTTGAACCTCTCCTGTGAGTCCAGTTTTAGATTCCGATGCTTCACTATAGGTTTACTGTATCCCTTGGACCTTCTAATTGATGATGAAACACAGAAATTGCATCCGTATTTAATACAAAAGCCACAATGCCGACTTAAGTACAAGAGCACGGACACTCTAACTTTCTATGATTTGAACCTCTCCTGTGAGTCCAGTTTTAGAATCCGATGCTTCACTTCAGGTTTACTGTATCCTTTGGACCTTCTTATTGACTATGAAACACAGAAACTGCATCCGAATTTAATACAAAAGGCACACGGCCGACTTAAGTACAAGAGTACTGACAGTATAACTTTCTTTGATTTGAACCTCTCCTGTGAGTCCAGTTTTAGATTCCGATGCTTCACTTCCGGTTTATTGTATCCCTTGGACCTTCTTATTGACGATGAAACACAGAAATTGCATCCGAATTTAATACAAAAGGCACAATGCCCACTTAAGTACAAGATGACTGACACTCTAACTTTCTGTGATTTGAACCTCTCCTGTGAGTCCAGTTTTAGATTCCGATGCTTCACTACAGGTTTACTGTATCCTTTGGACCTTCTTATTGACTATGAAACACAGAAATTGCATCCGAATTTAATACAAAAGGCACAATGCCGACTTATGTACAAGATGACTTACACTCTAACTTTCTATGATTTGAACCTCTCCTGTGAATCCAGTTCTACTTTCCGATGCTTCACTTCAGGTTTTCTGTATCCCTTGGACCTTCTTATTGACGATGAAACTCAGAAATTGCATCCGAATTTAATACAAAAGGCACAATGCCGATTTAAGTACAAAAGCACTGACACTATAACTTTCTATGATTTGAACCACTCCTGTGAGTGCAGTTTTAGTTTCCGATGCTTCACTTCAGGATTACTGTATCCCTTGGACCTTCTTATTGACGATGAAACACAGAAATTGCTTCCGAATTTAAAACAAATGGCACAATGCCGACTTAAGTACAAGATGACTGACACTTTAACTTTCTATGATTTGAACCTCTCCTGTGAGTCCAGTTTTAGATTCCGATGGTTCACTTCACGTTTACTGTATCCCTTGGACCGGCTTATTGACGATGAAACACAGAAATTGCATCCCAATTTAATACAAAAGGCACAATGCCGACTAAAGTACAAGATGACTGACACTCTAACCTTCTATGATTCGAACCTCTCCTGTAGGTCCAGTTTCAGATTCCGAAGCTTCACTTCAGGTTTACTGTATCCCTTGGACCTTCTTATTGACGATGAAACACAGAAATTGCATCCGAATTTAATACAAAAGGCACAATGGCGACTTAAGTACAAGATGACTGACACTATAACTTTCTATGATTTGAACCACTCCTGTGAGTCAAGTTTTACATTCCGATGCTTCACATCAGGTTTACTGTATCTCTTGGACCTTCATATTGACGATGAAACACAGAAATTGCATCCGAATTTAATACAAAAGGCACAATGCCGACTTAAGTACAAGATGACTGACACTCTAACTTTCTATGATTTGAACCTCTCCTGTGAGTCCAGTTTTAGTTTCCGATGCTTCACTTCAGGTTTACTGTATCCCTTGGATCTTCTTATTAACGATGAAACACAGAAATTGCATCCGAATTTAATACAAAAGGCACAATGCCGACTTATGTACAAGATGACTTATACTCTAACTTTCTATGATTTGAACCTCTCCTGTGAGTCCAGTTCTACATTCCGATGCTTCACTTCAGGTTTACTGTATCCCTTGGACCTTCTTATTGACGATGAAACTCAGAAATTGCATCCGAATTTAGTTCAAAAAGCACAATGGCGACTTAAGTACAAGAGCATTGACACTATAACTTTCTATGATTTGAACCTGTCCTGTGAGTCCAGTTTTAGATTCCGATGCTTCACTTCAGGTTTACTGTATCCCTTGGACCTTGTTATTGACGATGAAACACAGAAAATGCATCTGAATCTAATACAAAAGGCATAATGCCAACTTAAGGACAAGACGACTGACACTCTAACTTTCTATGATTTGAACCGCTCCTGTGAGTCCAGTTTTAGATTCCGATGCTTCACTTCAGGTTTACCGTATCCCTTGGACCTTTATATTGACTATGAAACACAGAAAAGGCATCCGAATTTAATACAAAAGGCACAATGCCGTCTTAAGTACAAGATGACTGACACTCTAACGTTCTATGATTTGAACCTTTGTTGTGAGTCCAGTTTTAGATTCCGATGCTTCACTACAGGTTTACTGTATCCCTTGGACCTTCTTATTGACGATGAAACACAGAAATTGCATTCGAATTTAATACAAAAAGCACAATGCCGACTTAAGTACAAGAGCACTGACACTATAACTTTCTATGATTTGAACCTCTCCTGTGAGTCCAGTTTAAGATTCCAATGCTTCACTTCAGTTTTACTGAATCCCTTGGACCTTCTTATTGACGATGAATCACAGAAATTGCATCCGAATTTAATACAAAAGGCACAATGCCGACTTATGTACAAGAGCACTGACACTCTAACTATCTATGATATGAACCTCTCCTCTGAGTCCACTTTTAGATTCCGATTCTTCACTTCAGGCTTACTGTATCCCTTGGACCTTCTTATTGACGATGAAACACAGAAATAGCATCCGAATTGAATACAAGAGGCACAATGCCGACTTAAGTACAAGATGACTGACACTCTAACTTCCTATGATTTGGACCTCTCCTGTGAGTCCAGTTTTAGCTTCCGATGCTTCACTTCAGGTTTTCTGTTTCCCTTGGATCCTCTTATTGACGATGAAGCACAGAAATTGCATCCGAATTTAATACAAAAGCACAATGCCGGCTTAAGTAAAAGAGCACTGACACTATAACTTTCTATGATTTGAACCTATCCTGTGAGTCCAGTTTTAGATTCCGATGCTTCACTTCAGGTTTACTGTATCCCTTGGACCTTCCTACTGACGATGAAACACAGAAATTGCATCCGAATTTAATACAAAAGACACATTGCCGACTTAAGTACAAGGGCACTGACACTATAATTTTCTACGATTTAAACCTCTCCTGTGAGTTCAGTCTTAGATTCCGATGCTTCACTTCAGGTTGACTGTATCCCTTGGACCTTCTTATTGACGATGAAACACAGAAATTGCATCCGAATTTAATACAAAAGGCACAATGCAAACTTAAGTACAAGAGCACTGACACTATAACTTTCTACGATTTGAACCTCTCCTGTGAGTCCAGTTTTAGATTCCGATGCTTCACTTCAGGTTTACTGTATCCCTAGGACCTTCTTATTGACGATGAAACACAGAAATTGCATCCGAATTTAATACAAAAGCCACAATGCCGACTTAAGTACAAGAGCACGGACACTCTAACTTTCTATGATTTGAACCTCTCCTGTGAGTTCAGTTTTGATTCCGATGCTTCACTTCAGGTTTACTGTATCCCTTGGACCTTCTTATTGACGATGAAACACAGAAATTGCATCCGAATCTAACTCAAAAGAAGCAATGCCGACTTAAGTACAAGATGACTGACGCTCTAGCTGTCTATGATTTGAACCTATCCTGAGAGACCAGTTTTAGATTCCGATGCTTCCCTTCAGGTTTACTGTATCCCTTGGATCTTCTTATTGACGATGAAAAACAGAAATTGCATCCGAATTTAATACAAAAGGCACAGTGCCGACTTAATTACAAGAGCACTGACACTGTAACTTTCTATGATTTGAACCTCTCCTGTGAGTGCAGTTTTAGTTTCCGATGCTTCTCTTCAGGATTACTGTATCCCTTGGACCTTCTTAAAGACGATGAAACACATAAATTGCATCCGAATTTAATACAAATGGCACAATGCCGACTTAAGTACAAGATGACTGACACTTTAACTTTCTATGATTTGAACCTCTCTAGTGAGTCCAGTTTTAGATTCCGATGCTTCACTTCACGTTTACTGTATCCCTTGGACCGGCTTATTGACGATGAAATACAGAAATTGCATCCCAATTTAATACAAAAGGCACAATGCCGACTAAAGTACAAGATGACTGACACTCTATTTTTCTATGATTCGAACCTCTCCTGTGAGTCCAGTTTTAGATTCCGATGCTTCACTTCAGGTTTACTGTATCCCTTGGACCCTCTTAATGACGATGGAACAAAGAAATTGCATCCGAATTTAATACAAAAGGCACAATGCCGACTTAAGTACAAGACGACTGACACTCTAACTGTCTATGCTTTGAACCTCTCCTGTGAGTCCAGTTTTAGATTCCGATGCTTCCCTTCAGGTTTACTGTATCCCTTGGACCTTCTTATTGACGATGAAACACAGAAATTGCATCCGAATTTAATACAAAAAGCACAATGCCGACTTAAGTACAAGAGCACTGACACTATAACTTTCTATGATTTGAACCTCTCCTGTGAGTCCAGTTTAAGATTCCAATGCTTCACTTCAGTTTTACTGAATCCCTTGGACCTTCTTATTGACGATGAATCACAGAAATTGCATCCGAATTTAATACAAAAGGCACAATGCCGGCTTAAGTAAAAGAGCACTGACACTATAACTTTCTATGATTTGAACCTATCCTGTGAGTCCAGTTTTACATTCCGATGCTTCACTTCAGGTTTACTGTATCCCTTGGACCTTCCTACTGACGATGAAACACAGAAATTGCATCCGAATTTAATACAAAAGACACATTGCTGACTTAAGTACAAGGGCACTGACACTATAACTTTCTACGATTTAAACCTCTCCTGTGAGTTCAGTCTTAGATTCCGATGCTTCACTTCAGGTTGACTGTATCCCTTGGACCTTCTTATTGACGATGAAACACAGAAATTGCATCCGAATTTAATACAAAAGGCACAATGCCAACTTAAGTACAAGAGCACTGACACTATAACTTTCTACGATTTGAACCTCTCCTGTGAGTCCAGTTTTAGATTCCGATGCTTCACTTCAGGTTTACTGTATCCCTTGGACCTTCTTATTGACGATGAAACACAGAAATTGCATCCGAATTTAATACAAAAGCCACAATGCCGACTTAAGTACAAGAGCACGGACACTCTAACTTTCTATGATTTGAACCTCTCCTGTGAGTCCAGATTTGATTCCGATGCTTCACTTCAGGTTTACTGTATCCCTTGGACCTTCTTATTGACGATGAAACACAGAAATTGCATCCGAATCTAACTCAAAAGAAACAATGCCGACTTAAGTACAAGATGACTGACGCTCTAACTGTCTATGGTTTGAACCTCTCCTGTGAGATCAGTTTTAGATTCCGATGCTTCCCTTCAGGTTTACTGTATCCCTTGGATCTTCTTATTGACGATGAAACACAGAAATTGCATCCGAATTTAATACAAAAGGCACAATGCCGACTTAATTACAAGAGCACTGACACTGTAACTTTCTATGATTTGAACCTCTCCTGTGAGTGCAGTTTTAGTTTCCGATGCTTCACTTCAGGATTACTGTATCCCTTGGACCTTCTTAAAGACGATGAAACACATAAATTGTATCCGAATTTAAAAAAATGGCACAATGCCGACTTAAGTACAAGATGACTGACACTTTAACTTTCTATGATTTGAACCTCTCTAGTGAGTCCAGTTTTAGATTCCGATGCTTCACTTCACGTTTACTGTCTCCCTTGGACCGGCTTAATGACGGTAAAACACAGAAATTGAATCCCAATTTAATACAAAAGGCACAATGCTGACTAAAGTACAAGATGACTGACACTATAACTTTCTATGATTTGAACCTCTCCTGTGAGTCAAGTTTTAGATTCCGATGCTTCACATCAGGTTTACTGTATGTCTTGGACCTTCTTATTGACGATGAAACACAGAAATTGCATCCGAATTTAATACAAAAAGCACAAAGCCGACTTAAGTACAAGAGCACTGACACTATAACTTTCTATGATTTGAACCTCTCCTGTGAGTCCATTTTTAGATTCCGATGCTTCACTTCAGGTTTTCTGTTTCCCTTGGATCCTCTTATTGACGATGAAACACAGAAATTGCATCCGAATTTAATACAAAAGGCACAATGCCGGCTTAAGTAAAAGAGCACTGACACTCTATTTTTCTATGATTCGAACCTATCCTGTGAGTCCAGTTTTACATTCCGATGCTTCACTTCAGGTTTACTGTATCCCTTGGACCTTCCTACTGACGATGAAACACAGAAATTGCATCCGAATTTAAGACAAAAGACACATTGCCGACTTAAGTACAAGGGCACTGACACTATAACTTTCTACGATTTAAACCTCTCCTGTGAGTTCAGTCTTAGATTCCGATGCTTCACTTCAGGTTGACTGTATCCCTTGGACCTTCTTATTGACGATGAAACACAGAAATTGCACCCGAATTTAATACAAAAGGCACAATGCCAACTTAAGTACAAGAGCACTGACACTATAACTTTCTACGATTTGAACCTCTCCTGTGAGTCCAGTTTTAGATTCCGATGCTTCACTTCAGATTTACTGTATCCCTTGGACCTTCTTATTGACGATGAAACACAGAAATTGCATCCGAATTTAATACAAAAGCCACAATGCCGACTTAAGTACAAGAGCACGGACACTCTAACTTTCTATGATTTGAACCTCTCCTGTGAGTGCAGTTTTGGTTTCCGATGCTTCACTTCAGGATTACTGTATCCCTTGGACCTTCTTAAAGACGATGAAACACATAAATTGCATCCGAATTTAATACAAATGGCACAATGCCGACTTAAGTACAAGATGACTGACACTTTAACTTTCTATGATTTGAACCTCTCTAGTGAGTCCAGTTTTAGTTTCCGATGCTTCACTTCAGGTTTACTGTATCCCTTGGACCCTCTTATTGACGATGGAACAAAGAAATTGCATCCGAATTTAATACAAAAGGCACAATGCCGACTTAAGTACAAGACGACTGACACTCTAACTGTCTATGTTTTGAACCTCTCCTGTGAGTCCAGTTTTAGATTCCGATGCTTCCCTTCACGTTTACTGTATCCCTTGGATCTTCTTATTGACAATGAAACACAGAAATTGCATCCGAATTTAATACAAAAGGCACAATGCCGACTTAATTACAAGAGCACTGGCACTGTAACTTTCTATGTTTTGAACCTCTCCTGTGAGTCCAGTTTTAGATTCCGATGCTTCCCTTCAGGTTTACTGTATCCCTTGGATCTTCTTATTGACGATGAAACACAGAAATTGCATACGAATTTAATACGAAAGGCACAATGCTGACTTAAGTACAAGAGCACTGACACTATAACTTTCTATGATTAGAACCTCTCCTGTGAGTCCAGTTTTAGTTTCCGATGCTTCACTTCAGGTTTACTGTATCCCTTGGACCTTCTTATTGACGATGAAACACAGAAATTGCATCCGAATATAATACAAAAGGCACAATGCCGGCTTAAGTACAAGAGCACTGACACTAACTTTCTATGATATGAACCTCTCCTGTGAGTCCAGTCTTAGATTCTGATGCTTCACTTCAGGTTTACTGTATCCCTTGGACCCTCTTATTGACGATGGAACAAAGAAATTGCTTCCGAATTTAATACAAAAGGCACAATGCCGACTTAAGTACAAGACGACTGTCACTCTAACTGTCTATGTTTGGAACCTCTCCTGTGAGTCCAGTTTTAGATTCCGATGCTTCCCTTCAGGTTTACTGTATCCCTTGGATCTTCTTATTGACGATGATACACAGAAATTGCATCCGAATTTAATACAAAAGGCACAATGGCGACTTAAGTACAAGATGACTGACACTATAACTTTCTATGATTTGAACCTTTCCTGTGAGTCAAGTTTTAGATTCCGATGCTTCACATCAGGTTTACTGTATGACTTGGACCTTCTTATTGACGATGAAACACAGAAATTGCATCCGAATTTAATACAAAAGGCACAATGCCGACTTAAGTACAAGATGACTGACACTCTAACTTTCTATGATTTGAACCTCTCCTGTGTGTCCAGTTTTAGTTTCCGATGCTTCACTTCAGGTTTACTGTATCCCTTGGATCTTCTTATTGACGATGAAACACAGAAATTGCATTCGAATTTAATACAAAAGGCACAATGCCGACGTAAGTACAAGATGACTGACACACCAACTTTCTATGATTTGAACCTCTCATGTGAGTACAGTTTTAGATTCCGATGCTTCACTTCAGGTTTACTGTATCCCTTGGACCTTCTTATTGACGATGAAACACAGAAATTGCATCACAATTTAATACAAAAGGCACAATGCCGAGTTAAGTACAAGAGCACTGACACTATAACTTTCTATGAATTGAACCTCTCCTGTGAGTCCAGTTTTAGATTCCGATGCTTCACTTCAGATTTACTGTATCCCTTGGATCTTCTTATTGACGATGAAACACAAAAATTGCATCCGAATTTCATACAAAAGGCACAATGCCGACTTAAGTACAAGAGGACTGACACTCTAACTTTCTATGATTTGAACCTCTCCTGTGAGTCCAGTTTTAGATTCCGATACTTCACTTCAGTTTTACTGTATCCCTCCGACCATCTTATTGACGATGAATCACAGATATTGCATCCGAATTTAATACAAAATGCACAATGCAGACTTAAGTACAGGATGACTGACACTCTAACTTTCTATGATTTGAACCTCTCCTGTGAGTCCAGTTTTAGATTCCGATGCTTCACTTCAGGTGTACTGTATCCCTTGGATCTTCTTATTGACGATGAAACACAGAAATTGCATACGAATTTAATACGAAAGGCACAATGCCGACTTAAGTACAAGAGCACTGACACTATATCTTTCTATGATTTGAACCTCTCCTGTGAGTCCAGTTTTAGTTCCCGATGCTTCACTTCAGGTTTACTGTATCCCTTGGACCTTCTTATTGACGATGAAACACAGAAATTGCATCCGAATTTAATACAAAAGGCACAATGTCGGCTTAAGTACAAGGGCATTGACACTAACTTTCTATGATATGAACCTCTCCTGTGAGTCCAGTCTTAGATTTCGATGCTTCACTTCTGGTTTACTGTATCCCATGGACCCTCTTATTGACGATGGAACAAAGAAATTGCATCCGAATTTAATACAAAAGGCACAATGCCGACTTAAGTACAAGACGACTGACACTCTAACTGTCTATGTTTTGAACCTCTCCTGTGAGTCCAGTTTTAGATTCCGATGCTACCCTTCAGGTTTACTGTATCCCTTGGATCTTCTTATTGACGATGAAACACAGAAATTGCATCAGAATTTAATACAAAAGGCATAATGCCGACTTATTCACAAGAGCACTGACACTGTAACTTTCTATGATTTGAACCTCTCATGTGAGTGCAGTTTTAGCTTTCAATGCTTCACTTCAGGATTACTGTATCCCTTGGACCTTCTTATTGACGATGAAACACAGAAATTGCATCCGAATTTAATACAAAAGGCACAATGCCGACTTAAGTACAAGATGACTGACACTTTAACTTTCTATGATTTGAACCTCTCCTGTGAGTCCGGTTTTAGATTCTGATGCTTCACTTCACGTTTACTGTATCCCTTGCACCGGCTTATTGACGATAAAACACAGAAATTGAATCCCAATTTAATACAAAAGGCACAATGCCGACTAAAGTACAAGATGACTGACACTCTATTTTTCTATGATTCGAACCTTTCCTGTGAGTCCAGTTTTAGATTCCGATGCTTCACTTCAGGTTTACTGTATCCCTTGGACCTTCTTTTTGACGATGAAACACAGAAATTGCATCCGAATCTCTTACAAAAGGCACAATGGCGACTTAAGTACAAGATGACTGACACTATAACTTTCTATGATTTGAACCTCTCCTGTGAGTCAAGTTTTAGATTCCGATGCTTCACATCAGGTTTACTGTATGTCTTGGACCTTCTTATTGACGATGACACACAGAAATTGCATCCGAATTTAATACAAAAGGCACAATGCCGACTTAAGTACAAGATGACTGACACTTTAACTTTCTATGATTTGAACCTCTCCTGTGAGGCGAGTTTTAGATTCCGATGCTTCACTTCACGTTTACTGTCTCCCTTGGACCGGCTTAATGACGGTAAAACACAGAAATTGAATCCCAATTTAATACAAAAGGCACAATGCTGACTAAAGTACAAGATGACTGACACTCTATTTTTCTATGATTCCAACCTCTCCTGTGAGTCCAGTTTTAGATTCCGATGCTTCACTTCAGGTTTACTGTATCCCTTGGACCTTCTTATTGACGATGAAATAAAGAAATTGCATCCGAATTTAATACAAAAGGCACAATGGCGACTTAAGTACAAGATGACTGACACTATAACTTTCTATGATTTGAACCTCTCCTGTGAGTCAAGTTTTAGATTCTGATGCTTCACATCAGGTTTACTGTATGTCTTGGACCTTCTTATTGACGATGAAACACAGAAATTGCATCCGAATTTAATACAAAAAGCACAATGCCGACTTAAGTACAAGAGCACTGACACTATAACTTTCTATGATTTGAACCTCTCCTGTGAGTCCAGTTTTAGATTCCGATGCTTCACTTCAGGTTTTCTGTTTCCCTTGGATCCTCTTATTGACGATGAAACACAGAAATTGCATCCGAATTTAATACAAAAGGCACAATGCCGGCTTAAGTAAAAGAGCACTGACACTATAACTTTCTATGATTTGAACCTATCCTGTGAGTCCAGTTTTACATTCCGATGCTTCACTTCAGGTTTACTGTATCCCTTGGACCTTCCTACTGACGATGAAACACAGAAATTGCATCCGAATTTACGACAAAAGACACATTGCCGACTTAAGTACAAGGGCACTGACACTATAACTTTCTACGATTTAAACCTCTCCTGTGAGTTCAGTCTTAGATTCCGATGCTTCACTTCAGGTTGACTGTATCCCTTGGACCTTCTTATTGACGATGAAACACAGAAATTGCACCCGAATTTAATACAAAAGGCACAATATCAACTTAAGTACAAGAGCACTGACACTATAACTTTCTACGATTTGAACCTCTCCTGTGAGTCCAGTTTTAGATTCCGATGCTTCACTTCAGGTTTACTGTATCCCTTATACCTTCTTATTGACGATGAAACACAGAAATTGCATCCGAATTTAATACAAAAGCCACAATGCCGACTTAAGTACAAGAGCACGGACACTCTAACTTTCTATGATTTGAACCTCTCCTGTGAGTGCAGTTTTAGTTTCCGATGCTTCACTTCAGGATTACTGTATCCCTTGGATCTTCTTAAAGACGATGAAACACATAAATTGCATCCGAATTTAATACAAATTGCACAATGCCGACTTAAGTACAAGATGACTGACACTTTAACTTTCTATGATTTGAACCTCACTAGTGCGTCCAGTTTTAGTTTCCGATGCTTCACTTCAGGTTTACTGTATCCCTTGGACCCTCTTATTGACGATGGAACAAAGAAATTGCATCCGAATTTAATACAAAAGGCACAATGACGACTTAAGTACAAGACGACTGACACTCTAACTGTCTATGTTTTGAACCTCTCCTGTGAGTCCAGTTTTAGATTCCGATGCTTCCCTTCAGGTTTACTGTATCCCTTGGATCTTCTTATTGACGATGAAACACAGAAATTGCATCCGAATTTAATACAAAAGGCACAATGCCGACTTAATTACAAGAGCACTGGCACTGTAACTTTCTATGTTTTGAACCTCTCCTGTGAGTCCAGTTTTAGATTCCGATGCTTCCCTTCAGGTTTAATGTATCCCTTGGATCTTGTTATTGACGATGAAACACAGAAATTGCATACGAATTTAATACGAAAGGCACAATGCTGACTTAAGTACAAGAGCACTGACACTATAACTTTCTATGATTAGAACCTCTCCTGTGAGTCCAGTTTTAGTTTCCGATGCTTCACTTCAGGTTTACTGTATCCCTTGGACCTTCTTATTGACGATGAAACACAGAAATTGCATCCGAATATAATACAAAAGGCACAATGCCGGCTTAAGTACAAGAGCACTGACACTATAACTTTCTATGAATTGAACCTCTCCTGTGAGTCCAGTTTTAGATTCCGATGCTTCACTTCAGATTTACTGTATCCCTTGGATCTTCTTATTGACGATGAAACACAAAAATTGCATCCGAATTTCATACAAAAGGCACAATGCCGACTTAAGTACAAGAGGACTGACACTCTAACTTTCTATGATTTGAACCTCTCCTGTGAGTCCAGTTTTAGATTCCGATACTTCACATCAGTTTTACTGTATCCCTTCGACCATCTTATTGACGATGAATCACAGATATTGCATCCGAATTTAATACAAAATGCACAATGCAGACTTAAGTACAGGATGACTGACACTCTAACTTTCTATGATTTGAACCTCTCCTGTGAGTACAGTTTTAGATTCCGATGCTTCACTTCAGGTTTACTGTATCCCTTGGACCTTCTTATTGACGATGAAACACAGAAATTGCATCAGAATTTAATACAAAAGGCACAATGCCGAGTTAAGTACAAGAGCACTGACACTATAACTTTCTATGAATTCAACCTCTCCTGTGAGTCCAGTTTTAGATTCCGATGCTTCACTTCAGATTTACTGTATCCCTTGGATCTTCTTATTGACGATGAAACACAAAAATTGCATCCGAATTTAATACAAAAGGCACAATGCCGACTTAAGTACAAGATGACTGACACTCTAACTTTCTATGATTTGAACCTCTCCTTTGTGTCCAGTTTTAGTTTCCGATGCTTCACTTCAGGTTTACTGTATCCCTTGGATCTTCTTATTGACGATGAAACACAGAAATTGCATTCGAATTTAATACAAAAGGCACAATGCCGACGTAAGTACAAGATGACTGACACTCTAACTTTCTATGATTTGAACCTCTCCTTTGTGTCCAGTTTTAGATTCCGATGCTTCACTTCAGGTTTTCTGTTTCCCTTGGATCCTCTTATTGACGATGAAACACAGAAATTGCATCCGAATTTAATACAAAAGGCACAATGCCGGCTTAAGTAAAAGAGCACTGACACTATAACTTTCTATGATTTGAACCTATCCTGTGAGTCCAGTTTTACATTCCGATGCTTCACTTCAGGTTTACTGTATCCCTTGGACCTTCCTACTGACGATGAAACACAGAAATTGCATCCGAATTTACGACAAAAGACACATTGCCGACTTAAGTACAAGGGCACTGACACTATAACTTTCTACGATTTAAACCTCTCCTGTGAGTTCAGTCTTAGATTCCGATGCTTCACTTCAGGTTGACTGTATCCCTTGGACCTTCTTATTGACGATGAAACACAGAAATTGCACCCGAATTTAATACAAAAGGCACAATATCAACTTAAGTACAAGAGCACTGACACTATAACTTTCTACGATTTGAACCTCTCCTGTGAGTCCAGTTTTAGATTCCGATGCTTCACTTCAGGTTTACTGTATCCCTTATACCTTCTTATTGACGATGAAACACAGAAATTGCATCCGAATTTAATACAAAAGCCACAATGCCGACTTAAGTACAAGAGCACGGACACTCTAACTTTCTATGATTTGAACCTCTCCTGTGAGTGCAGTTTTAGTTTCCGATGCTTCACTTCAGGATTACTGTATCCCTTGGATCTTCTTAAAGACGATGAAACACATAAATTGCATCCGAATTTAATACAAATTGCACAATGCCGACTTAAGTACAAGATGACTGACACTTTAACTTTCTATGATTTGAACCTCACTAGTGCGTCCAGTTTTAGTTTCCGATGCTTCACTTCAGGTTTACTGTATCCCTTGGACCCTCTTATTGACGATGGAACAAAGAAATTGCATCCGAATTTAATACAAAAGGCACAATGACGACTTAAGTACAAGACGACTGACACTCTAACTGTCTATGTTTTGAACCTCTCCTGTGAGTCCAGTTTTAGATTCCGATGCTTCCCTTCAGGTTTACTGTATCCCTTGGATCTTCTTATTGACGATGAAACACAGAAATTGCATCCGAATTTAATACAAAAGGCACAATGCCGACTTAATTACAAGAGCACTGGCACTGTAACTTTCTATGTTTTGAACCTCTCCTGTGAGTCCAGTTTTAGATTCCGATGCTTCCCTTCAGGTTTAATGTATCCCTTGGATCTTGTTATTGACGATGAAACACAGAAATTGCATACGAATTTAATACGAAAGGCACAATGCTGACTTAAGTACAAGAGCACTGACACTATAACTTTCTATGATTAGAACCTCTCCTGTGAGTCCAGTTTTAGTTTCCGATGCTTCACTTCAGGTTTACTGTATCCCTTGGACCTTCTTATTGACGATGAAACACAGAAATTGCATCCGAATATAATACAAAAGGCACAATGCCGGCTTAAGTACAAGAGCACTGACACTATAACTTTCTATGAATTGAACCTCTCCTGTGAGTCCAGTTTTAGATTCCGATGCTTCACTTCAGATTTACTGTATCCCTTGGATCTTCTTATTGACGATGAAACACAAAAATTGCATCCGAATTTCATACAAAAGGCACAATGCCGACTTAAGTACAAGAGGACTGACACTCTAACTTTCTATGATTTGAACCTCTCCTGTGAGTCCAGTTTTAGATTCCGATACTTCACATCAGTTTTACTGTATCCCTTCGACCATCTTATTGACGATGAATCACAGATATTGCATCCGAATTTAATACAAAATGCACAATGCAGACTTAAGTACAGGATGACTGACACTCTAACTTTCTATGATTTGAACCTCTCCTGTGAGTACAGTTTTAGATTCCGATGCTTCACTTCAGGTTTACTGTATCCCTTGGACCTTCTTATTGACGATGAAACACAGAAATTGCATCAGAATTTAATACAAAAGGCACAATGCCGAGTTAAGTACAAGAGCACTGACACTATAACTTTCTATGAATTCAACCTCTCCTGTGAGTCCAGTTTTAGATTCCGATGCTTCACTTCAGATTTACTGTATCCCTTGGATCTTCTTATTGACGATGAAACACAAAAATTGCATCCGAATTTAATACAAAAGGCACAATGCCGACTTAAGTACAAGATGACTGACACTCTAACTTTCTATGATTTGAACCTCTCCTTTGTGTCCAGTTTTAGTTTCCGATGCTTCACTTCAGGTTTACTGTATCCCTTGGATCTTCTTATTGACGATGAAACACAGAAATTGCATTCGAATTTAATACAAAAGGCACAATGCCGACGTAAGTACAAGATGACTGACACACCAACTTTCTATGATTTGAACCTCTCATGTGAGTACAGTTTTAGATTCCGATGCTTCACTTCAGGTTTACTGTATCCCTTGGACCTTCTTATTGACGATGAAACACAGAAATTGCATCAGAATTTAATACAAAAGGCACAATGCCGAGTTAAGTACAAGAGCACTGACACTATAACTTTCTATGAATTGAACCTCTCCTGTGAGTCCAGTTTTAGATTCCGATGCTTCACTTCAGATTTACTGTATCCCTTGGATCTTCTTATTGACGATGAAACACAAAAATTGCATCCGAATTTCATACAAAAGGCACAATGCCGACTTAAGTACAAGAGGACTGACACTCTAACTTTCTATGATTTGAACCTCTCCTGTGAGTCCAGTTTTAGATTCCGATACTTCACATCAGTTTTACTGTATCCCTTCGACCATCTTATTGACGATGAATCACAGATATTGCATCCGAATTTAATACAAAATGCACAATGCAGACTTAAGTACAGGATGACTGACACTCTAACTTTCTATGATTTGAACCTCTCCTGCGAGTCCAGTTTTAGATTCCGATGCTTCACTTCAGGTGTACTGTATCCCTTGGATCTTCTTATTGACGATGAAACACAGAAATTGCATACGAATTTAATACGAAAGGCACAATGCCGACTTAAGTACAAGAGCACTGACACTATAACTTTCTATGATTTGAACCTCTCCTGTGAGTCCAGTTTTAGTTCCCGATGCTTCACTTCAGGTTTACTGTATCCCTTGGACCTTCTTATTGACGATGAAACACAGAAATTGCATCCGAATTTAATACAAAAGGCACAATGTCGGCTTAAGTACAAGGGCATTGACACTAACTTTCTATGATATGAACCTCTCCTGTGAGTCCAGTCTTAGATTTCGATGCTTCACTTCAGGTTTACTGTACCCCATGGACCCTCTTATTGACGATGGAACAAAGAAATTGCATCCGAATTTAATACAAAAGGCACAATGCCGACTTAAGTACAAGACGACTGACACTCTAACTGTCTATGTTTTGAACCTCTCCTGTGAGTCCAGTTTTAGATTCCGATGCTACCCTTCAGGTTTACTGTATCCCTTGGATCTTCTTATTGACGATGAAACACAGAAATTGCATCAGAATTTAATACAAAAGGCACAATGCCGACTTATTCACAAGAGCACTGACACTGTAACTTTCTATGATTTGAACCTCTCATGTGAGTGCAGTTTTAGCTTCCAATGCTTCACTTCAGGATTACTGTATCCCTTGGACCTTCTTATTGACGATGAAACACAGAAATTGCATCCGAATTTAATACAAAAGGCACAATGCCGACTTAAGTACAAGATGACTGACACTTTAACTTTCTATGATTTGAACCTCTCCTGTGAGTCCAGTTTTAGATTCTGATGCTTCACTTCACGTTTACTGTATCCCTTGCACCCTCTTATTGACGATAAAACACAGAAATTGAATCCCAATTTAATACAAAAGGCACAATGCCGACTAAAGTACAAGATGACTGACACTCTATTTTTCTATGATTCGAACCTTTCCTGTGAGTCCAGTTTTAGATTCCGATGCTTCACTTCAGATTTACTGTATCCCTTGGACCTTCTTATTGACGATGAAACACAGAAATTGCATCCGAATCTCTTACAAAAGGCACAATGGCGACTTAAGTACAAGATGACTGACACTATAACTTGCTATGATTTGAACCTCTCCTGTGAGTCAAGTTTTAGATTCCGATGCTTCACATCAGGTTTACTGTATGTCTTGGACCTTCTTATTGACGATGAAACACAGAAATTGCATCCGAATTTAATACAAAAGGCACAATGCCGACTTAAGTACAAGATGACTGACACTTTAACTTTCTATGATTTGAACCTCTCCTGTGAGGCGAGTTTTAGATTCCGATGCTTCACTTCACGTTTACTGTCTCCCTTGGACCGGCTTAATGACGGTAAAACACAGAAATTGAATCCCAATTTAATACAAAAGGCACAATGCTGACTAAAGTACAAGATGACTGACACTCTATTTTTCTATGATTCCAACCTCACCTGTGAGTCCAGTTTTAGATTCCGATGCTTCACTTCAGGTTTACTGTATCCCTTGGACCTTCTTATTGACGATGAAATAAAGAAATTGCATCCGAATTTAATACAAAAGGCACAATGGCGACTTAAGTACAAGATGACTGACACTATAACTTTCTATGATTTGAACCTCTCCTGTGAGTCAAGTTTTAGATTCCGATGCTTCACATCAGGTTTACTGTATGTCTTGGACCTTCTTATTGACGATGAAACACAGAAATTGCATCCGAATTTAATACAAAAAGCACAATGCCGACTTAAGTACAAGAGCACTGACACTATAACTTTCTATGATTTGAACCTCTCCTGTGAGTCCAGTTTTAGATTCCGATGCTTCACTTCAGGTTTTCTGTTTCCCTTGGATCCTCTTATTGACGATGAAACACAGAAATTGCATCCGAATTTAATACAAAAGGCACAATGCCGGCTTAAGTAAAAGAGCACTGACACTATAACTTTCTATGATTTGAACCTATCCTGTGAGTCCAGTTTTACATTCCGATGCTTCACTTCAGGTTTACTGTATCCCTTGGACCTTCCTACTGACGATGAAACACAGAAATTGCATCCGAATTTAAGACAAAAGACACATTGCCGACTTAAGTACAAGGGCACTGACACTATAACTTTCTACGATTTAAACCTCTCCTGTGAGTTCAGTCTTAGATTCCGATGCTTCACTTCAGGTTGACTGTATCACTTGGACCTTCTTATTGACGATGAAACACAGAAATTGCACCCGAATTTAATACAAAAGGCACAATATCAACTTAAGTACAAGAGCACTGACACTATAACTTTCTACGATTTGAACCTCTCCTGTGAGTCCAGTTTTAGATTCCGATGCTTCACTTCAGGTTTACTGTATCCCTTGGACCTTCTTATTGACGATGAAACACAGAAATTGCATCCGAATTTAATACAAAAGCCACAATGCCGACTTAAGTACAAGAGCACGGACACTCTAACTTTCTATGATTTGAACCTCTCCTGTGAGTGCTGTTTTAGTTTCCGATGCTTCACTTCAGGATTACTGTATCCCTTGGATCTTCTTAAAGACGATGAAACACATAAATTGCATCCGAATTTAATACAAATTGCACAATGCCGACTTAAGTACAAGATGACTGACACTTTAACTTTCTATGATTTGAACCTCTCTAGTGAGTCCAGTTTTAGTTTCCGATGCTTCACTTCAGGTTTACTGTATCCCTTGGACCCTCTTATTGACGATGGAACAAAGAAATTGCATCCGAATTTAATACAAAAGGCACAATGCCGACTTAAGTACAAGACGACTGACACTCTAACTGTCTATGTTTTGAACCTCTCCTGTGAGTCCAGTTTTAGATTCCGATGCTTCCCTTCAGGTTTACTGTATCCCTTGGATCTTCTTATTGACGATGAAACACAGAAATTGCATCCGAATTTAATACAAAAGGCACAATGCCGACTTAATTACAAGAGCACTGGCACTGTAACTTTCTATGTTTTGAACCTCTCCTGTGAGTCCAGTTTTAGATTCCGATGCTTCCCTTCAGGTTTACTGTATCCCTTGGATCTTCTTATTGACGATGAAACACAGAAATTGCATCCGAATTTAATACAAATGGCACAATGCCGACTTAAGTACAAGATGACTGACACTTTAACTTTCTATGATTTGAACCTCTCCTGTGAGTCCAGTTTTAGATTCCGATGCTTCACTTCACGTTTACTGTATCCCTTTGACCGGCTTATTGTTGATAAAACACAGAAATTGAATCCCAATTTAATACAAAAGGCACAATGCTGACTAAAGTACAAGATGACTGACACTCTATTTTTCTATGATTCGAACCTCTCCTGTGAGTCCAGTTTTAGATTCCGATGCTTCACTTCAGGTTTACTGTATCCCTTGGACCTTCTTATTGACGATGAAATACAGAAATTGCATCTGAATTTAATACAAAAGGCACAATGGCGACTTAAGTACAAGATGACTGACACTATAACTTTCTATGATTTGAACCTCTCCTGTGAGTCCAGTTTTAGATTCCGATGCTTCACTTCAGGTTTACTGTATCCCTTGGATCTTGTTATTGACGATGAAACACAGAAATTGCATACGAATTTAATACGAAAGGCACAAAGCTGACTTAAGTACAAGAGCACTGACACTATAACTTTCTATGCTTAGAACCTCTCCTGTGAGTCCAGTTTTAGTTTCCGATGCTTCACTTCAGGTTTACTGTATCCCTTGGACCTTCTTATTGACGATGAAACACAGAAATTGCATCCGAATATAATACAAAAGGCACAATGCCGGCTTAAGTACAAGAGCACTGACACTAACTTTCTATGATATGAACCTCTCCTGTGAGTCCAGTCTTAGATTCTGATGCTTCACTTCAGGTTTACTGTATCCCTTGGACCCTCTTATTGACGATGGAACAAAGAAATTGCTTCCGAATTTAATACAAAAGGCACAATGCCGACTTAAGTACAAGACGACTGTCACTCTAACTGTCTATGTTTGGAACCTCTCCTGTGAGTCCAGTTTTAGATTCCGATGCTTCCCTTCAGGTTTACTGTATCCCTTGGATCTTCTTATTGACGATGAAACACAGAAATTGCATCCGAATTTAATACAAAAGGCACAATGCCGACTTAATTACAATAGCACAGACACTTTAACTTTCTATGATTTGAACCCCTCCTGTGAGTCCAGTTTTAGATTCCGATGCTTCACTTCACGTTTACTGTATCCCTTGGACCGGCTTATTGACGATAAAACACAGAAATTGAATCCCAATTTAATACAAAAGGCACAATGCCGACTAAAGTACAAGATGACTGACACTCTATTTTTCTATGATTCGAACCTCTCCTGTGAGTCCAGTTTTAGATTCCGATGCTTCACTTCAGGTTTACTGTATCCCTTGGACCTTCTTATTGACGATGAAACACAGAAATTGCATCCGAATTTAGTACAAAAGGCACAATGGCGACTTAAGTACAAGATGACTGACACTATAACTTTCTATGATTTGAACCTCTCCTATGAGTCAAGTTTTAGATTCCGATGCTTCACATCAGGTTTACTGTATGACTTGGACCTTCTTATTGACGATGAAACACAGAAATTGCATCCGAATTTAATACAAAAGGCACAATGCCGACTTAAGTACAAGATGACTGACACTCTAACTTTCTATGATTTGAACCTCTCCTGTGTGTCCAGTTTTAGTTTCCGATGCTTCACTTCAGGTTTACTGTATCCCTTGGATCTTCTTATTGACGATGAAACACAGAAATTGCATTCGAATTTAATACAAAAGGCACAATGCCGACGTAAGTACAAGAGCACTGACACTCTAACTTTCTATGATATGAAGCTCTCCTGTGAGTCCAGTTTTAGAATCCGATGCTTCACTTCAGGTTTACTGTATCGTTTGGACATTCTTATTGACTATGAAACACAGAAATTGCATCCAAATTTAATACAAAAGGCACAAGGCCGACTTAAGTACAAGAGCACTGACACTATAACTTTCTTTGATTTGAACTTCTCCTGTGAGTCCAGTTTTAGATTCCGATGCTTCACTTCAGGTTTACTGTATCCCTTGGACCTTCTTATTGACGATGAAACACAGAAATTGCATCCGAATTTAATACAAAAGGCACAATGCCGACTTAAGTACAAGATGACTGACTCTATAACTTTCTATGATTTGAACCTCTCTTGTGAGTCCATTTTTAGATTGCGATGTTTCACTTCAGGTTTACTGTATCCCTTGGACCTTCATATTGACAATGAAACACAGTAATTGCATCCTTATTTAATACAAAAGGCACAATGCCGACGTAAGTACAAGAGCACTGACACTATAACTTTTAATGATATGAATTTCTCCTGTGAGTCAAGTTTTAGATTCCGATGCTTCACTTCAGGTTTACTGTATCCCTTCGACCTTTTTATTGACGATGAATCACAGATATTGCATCCGAATTTCATACAAAAGGCACAATGCCGACTTAAGTACAAGATGACTGACACTCTAACTTTCTATGATTTTAACCTGTCCTGTGAGTCCAGTTTTAGATTCCGATTCTTCACTTCAGGTTTACTGTATCCCTTGGATCATCTTATTGACGATGGAACACTGAAATTGCATACGAATTTAATACGAAACGCACAATGCCGACTTAAGTACAAGAGCACTGACCCTATGACATTCTATGATTTGAACCTCTCCTGTGAGTCCAGTTTTAGTTTCCGACGCTTCACTTCAGGTTTACTGTATCCCTTGGACCTTCTTGTTGACGATGGAACACAGAAATTGCATCCGAATTTAATACAAAAGGCACAATGCCGACTTAAGTACGAGACGACTGACACTCTAACTTTCTATGATTTGAACCTCTCCTGTGAGTCCAGTTTTAGATTCCGATGCTTCACTTCAGGATTACTGTATCCCTTGGACCTTCTTATTGACTATGAAACACAGAAATTGCATTCGAATTTAATACAAAAGGCACAATTCCTGGTTAAGTACAAGAGCACTGACACTATAACTTTCTATGATTTGAACCTCTCCTGTGAGTCCAGTTTTAGATTCCGATGCTTCACTTCCGGTTTACTGTCTCCCTTGGACCATCTTATTGACGATGAAACACAGAAATTGCAACCGAATTTAATACAAAATGCACTATGCCGACTTAAGTACAAGAGGACTGACACTCTAACTTTCTATGATTTGAACCTCTCCTGTGAGTCCAGTTTTAGATTCCGATACTTTACTTCAGGTTTACTGTATCCCTTGGACCTTCTTATTGACGATGAAACATAGAAATTGCATTCGAATTTAATACAAAAGGCACAATGCCGACTTAAGTACAAGATGACTGACACACCAACTTTCTATGATTTGAACCTCTCATGTCAGTCCAGTTTTTGATTCCGATGTTCACTTCAGGTTTACTGTATCCCTTGGACCTTCTTATTGACGATGAAACACAGAAATTGCATCCGAAATTAATACAAAAGGCACAATGCCGACTTAAGTACAAGAGCACTGACACTATAACTTTCTATGAATTGAACCACCCCTGTGAGACCAGTTTTAGATTCCGATGCTTCACTTCAGATTTACTGTATCCCTTGGATCTTCTTATTGACGATGAAACACAGAAATTGCATCCGAATTTCATACAAAAGGCACAATGCCGACCTAAGTACAAGAGGACTGACACTTTAACTTTCTATGATTTGAACCTCTTCTGTGAGTCCAGTTTTAGATTCCGATGCTTCACTTCAGGTTTACTGTATCCCTTGGACCTTCTTATTGACGATGAAACACAGATATTGCATCCGAATTTAATACAAAAGGCACAATGCCGACGTAAGTACAAGAGCACTAACACTCTAACTTTCTATGATTTGAACCTCTCCTCGGAGTCCAGTTTTAGATTCCGATGCTTCACTTCAGGTTTACTGTATATCTCGGATCTTCTTATTGACAATGAAACACAGAAATTGCATAGGAATTTAATACGAAAGGCACAATGCGGACTTAAGTACAAGAGCACTGACACTTTAACTTTCTATGATTTGGACCTCTCCTGTGAGTCCAGTTTTAGTTTCCGATGCTTCACTTCAGGTTTACTGTATCCCTTGGACCTTCCTATTGACGATGAAACACAGAAATTGCATTCGAATTTAATACAAAAGGCACAATGCAGGCTTAAGTACAAGAGCACTGACACTAACATTCTATGATATGAACCTCTCCTGTGAGTCCACTCTTAGATTCCGATGCTTCACTTCAGGTTTACTGTATCCCTTGGACCCTCTTATTGACGTTGAAACAATGAAATTGCATCCGAATTTAATACAAAAGGCACAATGCCGACTTAAGTACAAGACGACTGACACTCTAACTTTCTATGATTTGAACCTCTCCTGTGAGTAAAGTTTTAGATTCCGATACTTCACTTCAGGTTTACTGTATCCCTTGGACCTTCTTATTGACGATGAAACATAGAAATTGCATTCGAATTTAATACAAAAGGCACAATGCCGACTTAAGTACAAGATGACTGACACTCCAACCTTCTATGATTTGAACCTCTCCTGTGAGTCCAGTTTTAGATTCCGATGCTTCACTTCAGGTTTACTGTATCCCTTGGACCTTCTTATTGACGATGAAACACAGAAATTGCATCCGAATTTAATACAAAAGCCACAATGCCGACTTAAGTACAAGAGCACGGACACTCGAACTTTCAATGATTTGAACCTCTCCTGTGAGTCCAGTTTTTGATTCCGATGCTTCACTTCAGGTTTACTGTATCCCTTGGACCTTCTTATTGACGATGAAACACAGAAATTGCATCCGAATTTAATTCAAAAGGAACAATGCCAACTTAAGTACAAGATGACTGACACTCTAACTGTCTATGATTTGAACCTCTCCTGTGAGTCCAGTTTTAGATGCCGATACTTCACATCAGGTTTACTGTATGTCTTGGATCTTCTTATTGACGATGAAACACAGAAATTGCATCCGAATTTAATACAAAAGGCACAATGCCGACTTAAGTACAAGATGACTGACACTCTAACTTTCTATGATTTGAACCTCTCCTGTGAGTCCAGTTTTAGTTTCCGATACTTCACTTCAGGTTTAGTGTATTCCTTGGATCTTCTTATTGACGATGAAACACAGAAATTGCATTCGAATTTAATACAAAAGGCACAATGCCGACGTAAGTACAAGAGCACTGACACTCGAACTATCTATGATATGAACCTCTAATGTGAGTCCAGTTTTAGAATCCGATGCTTCACTTCAGGTTTACTGTATCCTTTGGACCTTCTTATTGACTATGAAACACAGAAATTGCATCCGAATTTAATACAAAAGGCACAAGGCCGACTTAAGTACAAGAGCACTGACACTATAACTTTCTTTGATTTGAACCTCTCCTGTGAGTCCAGTTTTAGATTCCGATGCTTCACTTCAGGTTTACTGTATCCCTTGGACCTTCTTATTGACGATGAAACACAGAAATTGCATCCAAATGTAATACAAAAGGCACAATGCCGACTCAAGTACAAGACGACTGACTCTATAACTTTCTATGATTTGAATCTCTCTTGTGAGTCCATTTTTAGATTCTGATGTTTCACTTCAGGTTTACTGTATCCCTCGGACCTTCTTATTGACAATGAAACACAGTAATTGCATCCGAATTTAATACAAAAGGTACAATGCCGACTTAAGTACAAGAGCACTGACACTATAACTTTCTATGATATGAATTTCTCCTGTGAGTCAAGTTTTAGTTTCCGATGCTTCACTTCAGGTTTACTGTATCCCTTCGACCTTTTTATTGACGATGAATCACAGATATTGCATCCGAATTTAATACAAAAGGCACAATGCCGACTTAAGTACAAGATGACTGACACTCTAACTTTCTATGATTTTAACCTCTCCTGTGAGTCGAGTTTTAGATTCCGATGCTTCACTTCAGGTTTACTGTATACCTTGGATCTTCTTATTGACGATGAAACACAGAAATTGCATATGAATTTAATACGGAAGGCACAATGCCGACTTAAGTACAAGAGCACTGACACTATAACTTTCTATGATTTGAACCTCTCCTGTGAGTCCAGTTTTAGTTTCCGATCCTTCACTTCAGGTTTACTGTATCCCTTGGACCTTCTTATTGACGATGAAATACAGAAATTGCATCAGAATTTAATACAAAAGGCACAATGCCGGCTAAAGTACAAGAGCACTGACACTAACTTTCTATGATAAGAACCTCTCCTGTGAGTCCAGTCTTAGTTTCCGATGCTTCACTTCAGGTTTACTGTATCCCTTGGACCCTTTTATTGACGATGGAACACAGAAATTGCATCCGAATTTAATACAAAAGGCACAAGGCCGACTTAAGTACAAGAGCACTGACACGATAACTTTCTTTGATTTGAACCTCTCCTGTGAGTCCAGTTTTAGATTCCGATGCTTCACTTCAGGTTTACTGTATCCCTTGGACCATCTTATTGACGATGAAACACAGAAATTGCATCCGAAATTAATACAAAAGGCACAATGCCGACTTAAGTACAAGAGCACTGACACTATAACTTTCTATGATTTGAACCTCTCCAGTGAGTCCAGTATTAGTTTCCGATGCTTCACTTCAGGTTTACTGTATCCCTTGGACCTTCTTATTGACGATGAAACATAGAAATTGCATTCGAATTTAATACAAAAGGCACAATGCCGACTTAAGTACAAGATGACTGACACTCCAACCTTCTATGATGTGAACCTCTCCTGTGAGTCCAGTTTTAGATTCCGATGCTTCACTTCAGGTTTACTGTATCCCTTGGACCTTCTTATTGACGATGAAACACAGAAATTGCATCCGAATTTAATACAAAAGGCACAATGCCGGCTTAAGTACAAGAGCACTGACACTAACTTTCTATGATATGAACCTCTCCTGTGAGTCCAGTCTTAGATTTCGATGCTTCACTTCAGGTTTACTGTATCCCATGGACCCTCTTATTGACGATGGAACAAAGAAATTGCATCCGAATTTAATACAAAAGGCACAATGCCGACTTAAGTACAAGACGACTGACACTCTAACTGTCTATGTTTTGAACCTCTCCTGTGAGTCCAGTTTTAGATTCCGATGCTACCCTTCAGGTTTACTGTATCCCTTGGATCTTCTTATTGACGATGAAACACAGAAATTGCATCAGAATTTAATACAAAAGGCACAATGCCGACTTATTTACAAGAGCACTGACACTATAACTTTCTATGATTTGAACCTCTCATGTGAGTGCAGTTTTAGCTTCCGATGCTTCACTTCAGGATTACTGTATCACTTGGACCTTCTTATTGACGATGAAACACAGAAATTGCATCCGAATTTAATACAAAAGGCACAATGCCGACTTAAGTACAAGATGACTGACACTTTAACTTTCTATGATTTGAACCTCTCCTGTGAGTCCAGTTTTAGATTCTGATGCTTCACTTCACGTTTACTGTATCCCTTGGACCGGCTTATTGACGATAAAACACAGAAATTGAATCCCAATTTAATACAAAAGGCACAATGCCGACTAAAGTACAAGATGACTGACACTCTATTTTTCTATGATTCGAACCTTTCCTGTGAGTCCAGTTTTAGATTCCGATGCTTCACTTCAGGTTTACTGTATCCCTTGGACCTTCTTATTGACGATGTAACACAGAAATTGCATCCGAATTTAATACAAAAGGCACAATGGCGACTTAAGTACAAGATGACTGACACTATAACTTTCTATGATTTGAACCTCTCCTGTGAGTCAAGTTTTAGATTCCGATGCTTCACATCAGGTTTACTGTATGTCTTGGACCTTCTTATTGACGATGAAACACAGAAATTGCATCCGAATTTAATACAAAAGGAACAATGCCGACTTAAGTACAAGATGACTGACACTCTAACTTTCTATGATTTGAACGTCTCCTGTGAGTCCAGTTTTAGTTTCCGATGCTTCACTTCAGGTTTACTCTATCCCTTGGATCTTCGTATTGACGATGAAACACAGAAATTGCATTCGAATTTAATACAAAAGGCACAATGCCGACTTAAGTACGAGACGACTGACACTCTAACTTTCTATGATTTGAACCTCTCCTGTGAGTCCAGTTTTAGATTCCGATGCTTCACTTCAGGATTACTGTATCCCTTGGACCTTCTTGTTGACGATGGAACACAGAAATTGCATCCGAATTTAATACAAAAGGCACAATGCCGACTTAAGTACGAGACGACTGACACTCTAACTTTCTATGATTTGAACCTCTCCTGTGAGTCCAGTTTTAGATTCCGATGCTTCACTTCAGAATTACTGTATCCCTTGGACCTTCTTATTGACGATGAAACACAGAAATTGCATCCGAATTTAATACAAAAGGCACAATGCCGACTTAAGTACAAGATGACTGACTCTATAACTTTCTTTGATTTGAACCTCTCTTTTGAGTCCATTTTTAGATTCCGATGTTTCACTTCAGGTTTACTGTATCCCTTGGACCTTCTTATTGACAATGAAACACAGTAATTGCATCCTAATTTAATACAAAAGGCACAATGCCGACGTAAGTACAAGAGCACTGACACTATAAATTTTAATGATATGAATTTCTCCTGTGAGTCAAGTTTTAGATTCCGATGCTTAACTTCAGGTTTACTGTATCCCTTCGACCTTTTTATTGACGATGAATCACAGATATTGCATCCGATTTTAATACAAAAGGCACAATGCCGACTTAAGTACAAGACGACTGACACTCTAACTTTCTATGATTTTAACCTCTCCTGTGAGTCCAGTTTTAGATTCCGATGCTTCACTTCAGGTTTACTGTATCCCTTGGATCTTCTTAATGACGATGGAACACTGAAATTGCATACGAATTTAATACGAAAGGCACAATGCCGACTTAAGTACAAGAGCACTGACCCTATGACATTCTATGATTTGAACCTCTCCTGTGAGTCCAGTTTTAGTTTCCGATGCTTCACTTCAGGTTTACTGTATCCCTTGGACCTTCTTGTTGACGATGGAACACAGAAATTGCATCCGAATTTAATACAAAAGGCACAATGCCGACTTAAGTACGAGACGACTGACACTCTAACATTCTATGATTTGAACCTCTCCTGTGAGTCCAGTTTTAGCTTCCGATGCTTCACTACAGGATTACTGTATCCCTTGGACCTTCTTATTGACTATGAAACACAGAAATTGCATTCGAATTTAATACAAAAGGCTCAATTCCTGGTTAAGTACAAGAGCACTGACACTATAACTTTCTATGATTTGAACCTCTCCTGTGAGTCCAGTTTTAGATTCCGATGCTTCACTTCCGGTTTACTGTATCCCTTGGACCATCTTATTGACGATGAAACACAGAAATTGCAACCGAATTTAATACAAAATGCACTATGCCGACTTAAGTACAAGAGGACTGACACTCTAACTTTCTATGATTTGAACCTCTCCTGTGAGTCCAGTTTTAGATTCCGATACTTTACTTCAGGTTTACTGTATCCCTTGGACCTTCTTATTGACGATGGAACATAGAAATTGCATTCGAATTTAATACAAAAGACACAATGCCGACTTAAGTACAAGATGACTGACACACCAACTTTCTATGATTTGAACCTCTCATGTGAGTCCAGTTTTAGATTCCGATGCTTCACTTCAGGTTTACTGTATCCCTTGGACCTTCTTATTGACGATGAAACACAGAAATTGCATCCGAAATTAATACAAAAGGCACAATGCCGACTTAAGTACAAGAGCACTGACACTATAGCTTTCTATGAATTGAACCTCCCCTGTGAGTCCAGTTTTAGATTCCGATGCTTCACTTCAGATTTACTGTATCCCTTGGATCTTCTTATTGACGATGAAACACAGAAATTGTATCCGAATTTCATACAAAAGGCACAATGCCGACCTAAGTACAAGAGGACTGACTCTCTAACTTTCTATGATTTGAACCTCTTCTGTGAGTCCAGTTTTAGATTCCGATGCTTCACTTCAGGTTTCTGTATCCCTTGGACCTTCTTATTGACGAAGAAACACAGATTTTGCATCCGAATTTAATACAAAAGGCACAATGCCGACGTAAGTACAAGAGCACTAACACTCTAACTTTCTATGATTTGAACCTCTCAAGTGAGTCCAGTTTTAGATTCCGATGCTTCACTTCAGGTTTACTGTATATCTCGGATCTTCTTATTGACAATGAAACACAGAAATTGCATAGGAATTTAATACAAAAAGGCACAATGCGGACTTAAGTACAAGAGCACTGACACTATAACTTTCTATGATTTGAACCTCTCCTGTGAGTCCAGTTTTAGTTTCCGATGCTTCACTTCAGGTTTACTGTATCCCTTGGACCTTCTTATTGACGATGAAACACAGAAATTGCATCCGAATTTAATACAAAAGGCACAATGCAGGCTTAAGTACAAGAGCACTGACACTAACTTTCTATGATATGAACCTCTCCTGTTAGTCCAGTCTTAGATTCCGATGCTTCACTTCAGGTTTACTGTATCCCTTGGACCCTCTTATTGACGAAGAAACAATGAAATTGCATCCGAATTTAATACAAAAGGCACAATGCCGACTTAAGTACAAGACGACTGACACTCTAACTTTCTATGATTTGAACCTCTCCTGTGAGTAAAGTTTTAGATTCCGATACTTCACTTCAGGTTTACTGTATCCCTTGGACCTTCTTATTGACGAAGAAACATAGAAATTGCATTCGAATTTAATACAAAAGGCACAATGCCGACATAAGTACAAGATGACTGACACTCCAACCTTCTATGATTTGAACCTCTCCTGTGAGTCCAGTTTTAGATTCCGATGCTTCACTTCAGGTTTACTGTATCCCTTGGACCTTCTTATTGACGATGAAACACAGAAATTGCATCCGAATTTAATACAAAAGCCACAATGCCGACTTAAGTACAAGAGCACGGACACTCTAACTTTCAATGATTTGAACCTCTCCTGTGAGTCCAGTTTTTGATTCCGATGCTTCACGTCAGGTTTACTGTATCCCTTGGACCTTCTTATTGACGATGAAACACAGAAATTGCATCCGAATTTAATTCAAAAGGAACTATGCCAACTTAAGTACAAGATGACTGACACTCTAACTGTCTATGATTTGAACCTCTCCTGTGAGTCCAGTTTTAGATGCCGATACTTCACATCAGGTTTACTGTATGTCTTGGACCTTCTTATTGACGATGAAACACAGAAATTGCATCCGAATTTAATACAAAAGGCACAATGCCGACTTAAGTACAAGATGACTGACACTCTAACTTTCTATGATTTGAACCTCTCCTGTGAGTCCAGTTTTAGTTTCCGATGCTTCACTTCAGGTTTACTGTATTCCTTGGATCTTCTTATTGACGATGAAACACAGAAATTACATTCGAATTTAATACAAAAGGCACAATGCCGACGTAAGTACAAGAGCACTGACACTCGAACTACCTATGATATGAACCTCTAATGTGAGTCCAGTTTTAGAATCCGATGCTTCACTTCAGGTTTACTGTATCCTTTAGACCTTCTTATTGACTATGAAACACAGAAATTGCATCCAAATTTAATACAAAAGGCACAATGCCGGCTTAAGTACAAGAGCACTGACACTAACTTTCTATGATATGAACCTCTCCTGTGAGTCCAGTCTTAGTTTCCGATGCTTCACTTCAGGTTTACTGTATCCCTTGGACCCTCTTATTGACGATGGAACATAGAAATTGCATCCGAATTTAATACAAAAGGCACAAGGCCGACTTAAGTACAAGAGCACTGACACTATAACTTTCTTTGATTTGAACCTCTCCTGTGAGTCCAGTTTTAGATTCCGATGCTTCACTTCAGGTTTACTGTATCCCTTGGACTATCTTATTGACGATGAAACACAGAAATTGCATCCGAATTTAATACAAAAGGCACAAGGCCGACTTAAGTACAAGAGCACTGACACTATAACTTTCTTTGATTTGAACCTCTCCTGTGAGTCCAGTTTTAGATTCCGATGCTTCACTTCAGGTTTACTGTATCCCTTGGACCTTCTTATTGACGATGAAACACAGAAATTGCATCCAAATTTAATACAAAAGGCACAATGCCGACTTAAGTACAATATGACTGACTCTATAACTTTCTATGATTTGAACCTCTCTTGTGAGTCCATTTTTAGATTCCGATGTTTCACTTCAGGTTTACTGTATCCCTTGGACCTTCTTATTGACAATGAAACACAGTAATTGCATCCGAATTTAATACAAAAGGTACAATGCCGACTTAAGTACACGAGCACTGACACTATAACTTTCTATGATATGAATTTCTCCTGTGAGTCAAGTTTTAGATTCCTAAGCTTCACTTCAGGTTTACTGTATCCCTTCGACCCTTTTATTGACGATGAATCACACTTATTGCATCCGAATTGAATACAAAAGGCACAATGCCGACTTAAGTACAAGATGACTGACACTCTAACTTTCTATGATTTTAACCTCTCCTGTGAGTCCAGTTTTAGTTTCCGATGCTTCACTTCAGGTTTACTGTATCCCTTGGATCTTCTTATTGACGATGAAACACAGAAATTGCATACGAATTTAATACGAAAGGCACAATGCCGACTTAAGTACAAGAGCACTGACTCTATAAATTTCTATGATTTGAACCTCTCCTGTGAGTCCAGTCTTAGATTCCGATGCTTCACTTCAGATTTACTGTATCCCTTGGACCCTCTTATTGACGATGGAACACAGAAATTGCATCCGAATTTAATACAAAAGGAACACCGCCGACTTAAGTACAAGACGACTGACACTCTAACTTTCTATGATTTGAACCTCTCCTGTGAGTCCAGTTTTTGATTCCGATGCTTCACTTCAGGTTTACTGTATCCCTGGGACCTTCTTATTGACGATGAAACACAGATATTGCATCCGAATTTAATTCAAGAGGAACAATGCCAACTTAAGTACAAGATGACTGACACTCTAACTGTCAATGATTTGAACCTCTCCTGTGAGTCCAGTTTTAGATGCCGATACTTCACATCAGGTTTACTGTATGTCTTGGACCTTCTTATTGACGATGAAACACAGAAATTGCATCCGAATTTAATACAAAAGGCACAATGCCGACTTAAGTACAAGATGACTGACACTCTAACTTTCTATGATTTGAACCTCTCCTGTGAGTCCAGTTTTAGTTTCCGATACTTCACTTCAGGTTTACTGTATTCCTTGGATCTTCTTATTGACGATGAAACACATAAATTGCATTCGAATTTAATACAAAAGGCACAATGCCGACGTAAGTACAAGAGCACTGACACTCGAACTACCTATGATATGAACCTCTAATGTGAGTCCAGTTTTAGAATCCGATGCTTCACTTCAGGTTTACTGTATCCTTTGGACCTTCTTATTGACTATGAAACACAGAAATTGCATCCGAATTTAATACAAAAGGCACAAGGCCGACCTAAGTACAAGAGCACTGACACTATAACTTTCTTTGATTTGAACCTCTCCTGTGAGTCCAGTTTTAGATTCCGATGCTTCACTTCAGGTTTACTGTATCCCTTGGACCTTCTTATTGACGATGAAACACAGAAATTGCATCCAAATTTAATACAAAAGGCACAATGCCGACTTAAGTACAAGACGACTGACTCTATAACTTTCTATGATTTGAATCTCTCTTGTGAGTCCATTTTTAGATTCCGATGTTTCACTTCAGGTTTACTGTATCCCTTCGACCTTTTTATTGACGATGAATCACAGATATTGCATCCGAATTTAATACAAAAGGCACAATGCCGACTTAAGTACAAGATGACTGACACTCTAACTTTCTATGATTTTAACCTCTCCTGTGAGTCCAGTTTTAGATTCCGATGCTTCACTTCAGGTTTACTGTATCCCTAGGATCTTCTTATTGACGATGAAACACAGAAATTGCAAATGAATTTAATACGAAAGGCACAATGCCGACTTAAGTACAAGAGCACTGACACTATAACTTTCTATGATTTGAACCTCTCCTGTGAGTCCAGTTTTAGTTTCCGATCCTTCACTTCAGGTTTACTGTATCCCTTGGACCTTCTTATTGACGATGAAATACAGAAATTGCATCAGAATTTAATACAAAAGGCACAATGCCGGCTTAAGTACAAGAGCACTGACACTAACTTTCTATGATAAGAACCTCTCCTGTGAGTCCAGTCTTAGTTTCCGATGCTTCACTTCAGGTTTACTGTATCTCTTGGACCCTCTTATTGACGATGGAACACAGAAATTGCATCCGAATTTAATACAAAAGGCACAAGGCCGACTTAAGTACAAGAGCACTGACACTATAACTTTCTTTGATTTGAACCTCTCCTGTGAGTCCAGTTTTAGATTCCGATGCTTCACTTTAGGATTACTGTATCCCTTGGACCTTCTTATTGACTATGAAACACAGAAATTGCATTCGAATTTAATACAAAAGGAACAATTCCTGCTTAAGTACAAGAGCACTGACACTATAACTTTCTATGATTTGAACCTCTCCTGTGAGTCCAGTTTTAGATTCCGATGCTTCACTTCAGGTTTACTGTATCCCTTGGACTATCTTATTGACGATGAAACACAGAAATTGCATCCGAATTTAATACAAAAGGCACAAGGCCGACCTAAGTACAAGAGCACTGACACTATAACTTTCTTTGATTTGAACCTCTCCTGTGAATCCAGTTTTAGATTCCGATGCTTCACTTCAGGTTTACTGTATCCCTTGGACCTTCTTATTGACGATGAAACACAGAAATTGCATCCAAATTTAATAGAAAAGGCACAATGCCGACTTAAGTACAATATGACTGACTCTCTAACTTTCTATGATTTGAACCTCTCTTGTGAGTCCATTTTTAGATTCCGATGTTTCACTTCAGGTTTACTGTATCCCTTGGACCTTCTTATTGACAATGAAACACAGTAATTGCATCCGAATTTAATACAAAAGGTACAATGCCGACTTAAGTACAAGAGCACTGACACTATAACTTTCTATGATATGAATTTCTCCTGTGAGTCAAGGTTTAGATTCCTAAGCTTCACTTCAGGTTTACTGTATTCCTTCGACCTTTTTATTGACGATGAATCACACATATTGCATCCGAATTGAATACAAAAGGCACAATGCCGACTTAAGTACAAGATAACTGACACTCTAACTTTCTATGATTTTAACATCTCCTGTGAGTCCAGTTTTAGATACCGATGCTTCACTTCAGGTTTACTGTATCCCTTGGATCTTCTTATTGACGATGAAACACAGAAATTGCATACGAATTTAATACGAAAGGCACAATGCCGACTTAAGTACAAGAGCACTGACACTATAAATTTCTATGATTTGAACCTCTCCTGTGAGTCCAGTCTTAGATTCCGATGCTTCACTTCAGGTTTACTGTATCCCTTGGACCCTCTTATTGACGATGGAACACAGAAATTGCATCTGAATTTAATACAAAAGGAACAACGCCGACTTAAGTACAAGACGACTGACACTCTAACTTTCTATGATTTGAACCTCTCCTGTGAGTCCAGTTTTTGATTCCGATGCTTCACTTCAGGTATACTGTATCCCTTGGACCTTCTTATTGACGATGAAACACAGATATTGCATCCGAATTTAATTCAAAAGGAACAATGCCAACTTAAGTACAAGATGACTGACACTCTAACTGTCTATGATTTGAACCTCTCCTGTGAGTCCAGTTTTAGATGCCGATACTTCACATCAGGTTTACTGTATGTCTTGGACCTTCTTATTGACGATGAAACACAGAAATTGCATCCGAATTTAATACAAAAGGCACAATGCCGACTTAAGTACAAGATGACTGACACTCTAACTTTCTATGATTTGAACCTCTCCTGTGAGTCCAGTTTTAGTTTCCGATGCTTCACTTCAGGTTTACTGTATTCCTTGGATCTTCTTATTGACGATGAAACACTGAAATTGCATTCGAATTTAATACAAAAGGCACAATGCCGACGTAAGTACAAGAGCACTGACACTCGAACTATCTATGATATGAACCTCTAATGTGAGTTAAGTTTTAGAATCCGATGCTTCACTTCAGGTTTACTGTATTCTTTGGACCTTCTTATTGACTATGAAACACAGAAATTGCATCCGAATTTAATACAAAAGGCACAAGGCCGACTTAAGTACAAGAGCACTGACACTATAACTTTCTTTGATTTGAACCTCTCCTGTGAGTCCAGTTTTAGATTCCGATGCTTCACTTCAGGTTTACTGTATCCCTTGGACCTTCTTATTGTCGATGAAACACAGAAATTGCATCCAAATTTAATACAAAAGGCACAATGCCGACTTAAGTGCAAGACCACTGACTCTATAACTTTCTATGATTTGAATCTCTCTTGTGAGTCCATTTTTAGATTCCGATGTTTCACTTCAGGTTTACTGTATCCCTTGGACCTTCTTATTGACAATGAAACACAGTAATTGCATCCGAATTTAATACAAAAGGTACAATGCCGACTTAAGTACAAGAGCACTGACACTATAACTTTCTATGATATGAATTTCTCCTGTGAGTCAAGTTTTAGATTCCGATGCTTCACTTCCGGTTTACTGTATCCCTTCGACCTTTTTATTGACGATGAATCACAGATATTGCATCCGAATTTAATACAAAAGGCAGAATGCCGACATAAGTACAAGATGACTGACACTCTACCTTTCTATGATTTTAACCTCTCCTGTGACTCCAGTTTTAGATTCCGATGCTTCACTTCAGGTTTACTGTATCCCTTGGATCTTCTTACTGACGATGAAACACAGAAATTGCATACGAATTTAATACGAAAGGCACAATGCCGATTTAAGTACAAGAGCACTGACACTATAACTTACTATGATTTGAACCTCTCCTGTGAGTCCAGTTTTAGTTTCCGATCCTTCACTTCAGGTTTACTTTATCCCTTGGACCTTCTTATTGACGATGAAACACAGAAATTGCATCAGAATTTAATACAAAAGGCACAATGCCGGCTTAAGTACAAGAGCACTGACACTAACTTTCTATGATAAGAACCTCTCCTGCGAGTCCAGTCTTAGTTTCCGATGCTTCACTTCAGGTTTACTGTATCCCTTGGACCCTCTTATTGACGATGGAACACAGTAATTGCATCCGAATTTAATACAAAAGGCACAAGGCCGACTTAAGTACATGAGCACTGACACTATAACTTTCTTTGATTTGAACCTCTCCTGTGAGTCCAGTTTTAGATTCCGATGCTTCACTTCAGGATTACTGTATCCCTTGGACCTTCTTATTGACTATGAAACACAGAAATTGCATTCGAATTTAATACAAAAGGAACAATTCCTGCTTAAGTACAAGAGCACTGACACTATAACTTTCTATGATTTGAACCTCTCCTGTGAGTCCAGTTTTAGATTCCGATGCTTCACTTCAGGTTTACTGTATCCCTTGGACTATCTTATTGACGATGAAACACAGAAATTGCATCCGAATTTAATACAAAAGGCACAAGGCCGACTTAAGTACAAGAGCACTGACACTATAACTTTCTTTGATTTGAACCTCTCCTGTGACTCCAGTTTTAGATTCCGATGCTTCACTTCAGGTTTACTGTATCCCTTGGACCTTCTTATTGACGATGAAACACAGAAATTGCATCCAAATTTAATACAAAAGGCACAATGCCGACTTAAGTACTATATGACTGACTCTATAACTTTCTATGATTTGAACCTCTCTTGTGAGTCCATTTTTAGATTCCGATGTTTCACTTCAGGTTTACTGTATCCCTTGGACCTTCTTATTGACAATGAAACACAGTAATTGCATCCGAATTTAATACAAAAGGTACAATGCCGACTTAAGTACAAGAGCACTGACACTATAACTTTCTATGATATGAATTTCTCCTGTGAGTCAAGTTTTAGATTCCGATGCTTCACTTCAGGTTTACTGTATCCCTTCGACCTTTTTATTGACGATGAATCACACATATTGCATCCGAATTGAATACAAAAGGCACAATGCCGACTTAAGTACAAGATGACTGACACTCTAACTTTCTATGATTTTAACCTCTCCTGTGAGTCCAGTTTTAGATTCCGATGCTTCACTTCAGGTTTACTGTATCCCTTGGATCTTCTTATTGACGATGAAACACAGAAATTGCATACGAATTTAATACGAAAGGCACAATGCCGACTTAAGTACAAGAGCACTGACACTATAAATTTCTATGATTTGAACCTCTCCTGTGAGTCCAGTCTTAGATTCCGATGCTTCACTTCAGGTTTACTGTATCCCTTGGACCCTCTTATTGACGATGGAACACAGAAATTGCATCCGAATTTAATACAAAAGGAACAACGCCGACTTAAGTACAAGACGACTGACACTCTAACTTTCTATGATTTGAACCTCTCCTGTGAGTCCAGTTTTTGATTCCGATGCTTCACTTCAGGTATACTGTATCCCTTGGACCTTCTTATTGACGATGAAACACAGATATTGCATCCGAATTTAATTCAAAAGGAACAATGCCAACTTAAGTACAAGATGACGGACACTCTAACTGTCTATGATTTGAACCTCTCCTGTGAGTCCAGTTTTAGATGCCGATACTTCACATCAGGTTTACTGTATGTCTTGGACCTTCTTATTGACGATGAAACACAGAAATTGCATCCGAATTTAAAACAAAAGGCACAATGCCGACTTAAGTACAAGATGACTGACACTCTAACTTTCTATGATTTGAACCTCTCCAGTGAGTCCAGTTTTAGTTTCCGATGCTTCACTTCAGGCTTACTGTATCCCTTGGACCTTCTTATTGACGATGAAACATAGAAATTGCATTCGAATTTAATACAAAAGGCACAATGCCGACTTAAGTACAAGATGACTGACACTCCAACTTTCTATGATTTGAACCTCTCCTGTGAGTCCAGATTTAGATTCCGATGCTTCACTTCAGGTTTACTGTATCCCTTGGACCTTCTTATTGACGATGAAACAGAAATTGCATCCGAATTTAATACAAAAAGCACAATGCCGACTTAAGTACAAGAGCACTGACACTATAACTTTCTATGAATTGAACCTCTCCTGTGAGTCCAGTTTTAAATTCCGATGCTTCACTTCAGATTTACTGTATCCCTTGGATCTTCTTATTGACGATGAAACACAGAAATTGCATCCGAATTTCATACAAAAGGCACAATGCCGACTTAAGTACAAGAGGACTGACACTCTAACTTTCTATGATTTGAACCTCTCCTGTGAGTCCAGTTTTAGATTCCGATGCTTCACTTCAGGTTTACTGTATCCCTTGGACCTTCTTATTGACGTTGAAACACAGATATTGCATCCGAATTTAATACAAAATGCACAATGCTGACTTAAGTACAAGATGACTGACACTCTAACTTTCTATGATTTTAACCTCTCCTGTGAGGCCAGGTTTGGATTCCGATGCTTCACTTCAGTTTTACTGTATCCCTTGGATCTTCTTATTGACGATGAAACACAGAAATTGCATCCGAATTTAATACAAAAGGCACAATGGCAACGTAAGTACAAGAGCACTGACACTATAACTTTCTAAGATTTGAACTTCTCCTGTGAGTCCAGTTTTAGGTTCCGATGCTTCACTTCTGGTTTACTGTATCCCTTGGACCTTCTTGTTGACGATGAAACACAGAAATTGCATCCGAATTTAATACAAAAGGCACAATGCCGGCTTAAGTACCAGAGCACTGACACTCTAACTATCTATGATATGAACCTCTCCTGTGAGTTCAGTCTTAGATTCCGATGCTTCACTTCAGGTTTACTGTATCCCTTGGACCCTCTTAGTGACGATGAACCACACTAATTGCATCCGAATTTAATACAAAAGGCACAATGCCGGCTTAAGTACAAGACGACTGACACTCTAACTTTCTACGATTTGAACCTCTCCTGTGATTCCAGTTTTAGATTCCGATGCTTCACTTCAGGTTTACTGTATCCCTAGGACCTTCTTATTGACGATGAAACATAGAAATTGCATTCGAATTTAATACAAAAGGCACAATGCCGACTTAAGTATAAGATGACTGACACACCAACTTTCTATGATTTGAACCTCTCATGTGAGTCCAGTTTTAGATTCCGATGCTTCACTTCAGGTTCACTGTATCCCTTGGACCTTCTTATTGACAATGAAACACAGTAATTGCATCCGAATTTAATACAAAAGGTACAATGCCGACTTAAGTACAAGAACACTGACACTATAACTTTCTATGATATGAATTTCTCCTGTGAGTCAAGTTTTAGATTCCGATGCTGCACTTCAGGTTTACTGTATACCTTGGACCTTCTTATTGACGATGAAACACAGATATTGCATCCGAATTTAATACAAAAGGCACAATGCCGACGTAAGTACAAGAGCACTGACACTCGTACTATCTATGATATGAACCTCTCCTGTGAGTCAAGTTTTAGATTCCGATGCTTCACTTCAGGTTTACTGTATCCCTTCGACCTATTTATTGACGATGAATCACAGATATTGCATCCGAATTTAATACAAAAGGCACAATGCCGACTTAAGTACAAGATGACTGACACTCTAACTTTCTATGATTTTAATTTCTCCTGTGAGTCCAGTTTTAGATTCCGATGCTTCACTTCAGGTTTACTGCATCCCTGGGATCTTCTTATCGACGATGAAACACAGAAATTGCATACGAATTTAATACGAAAGGCACAATGCCGACTTAAGGACAAGAGCACTGACACTATAACTTTCTATGATTTGAACCTCTCCTGTGAGTCCAGTTTTAGTTTCCGATCCTTCACTTCAGGTTTACTGTATCCCTTGGACCTTCATATTGACGATGAAACACAGAAATTGCATCAGAATTTAATACAAAAGGCACAATGCCGGCTTAAGTACAAGAGCACTGACACTAACTTTCTATGATAAGAACCTCTCCTGTGAGTCCAGTCTTAGATTCCGATGCTTCACTTCAGGTTTACTGTATCCCTTGGACCCTCTTATTGACGATGGAACACAGAAATTGCATCCGAATTTAATACAAAAGGCGCAACGCCGACTTAAGTACAAGACGACTGACACTCTAACTTCCTATGATTTCAGCCTCTCCTGTGAGTCCAGTTTTAGATTCCGATGCTTCACTTCAGGATTACTGTATCCCTTGGACCTTCTTATTGACTATGAAACACAGAAATTGCATTCGAATTTAATACAAAAGGCACAATTCCTGCTTAAGTAGAAGAGCACTGACACTATAACTTTCTATGATTTGAACCTCTCCTGTGAGTCCAGTTCTAGATTCCGATGCTTCACTTCAGGTTTACTGTATCCCTTGGACTATATTATTGACGATGAAACACAGAAATTGCAACCGAATTTAATACAAAATGCACTATGCCGACTGAAGTACAAGAGGACTGACACTCTAACTTTCTATGATTTGAACCTCTCCTGTGAGTCCAGTTTTAGATTCCGATACTTCACTTCAGGTTTACTGTATCCCTTGGACCTTCTTATTGACGATGAAACATAGAAATTGCATTCGAATTTAATACAAAAGGCACAATGCCGACTTAAGTACAAGATGACTGACACTCCAACTTTCTATGATTTGAACCTCTCCTGTGAGTCCAGTTTTAGATTCCGATGCTTCACTTCAGGTTTACAGTATCCCTTGGACCTTCTTATTGACGATGAAACACAGAAATTGCATCCGAATTTAATACAAAAGGCACAATGCCGACTTAAGTACAAGAGCACTGACACTATAACTTTCTATGAATGAACCTCTCCTGTGAGTCCAGTTTTAGATTCCGATGCTTCACTTCAGATTTACTGTATCCCTTGGATCTTCTTATTGACGATGAAACACAGAAATTGCATCCGAATTTTATACAAAAGGCACAATGCCGACTTAAGTACAAGAGGACTGACACTCTAACTTTCTATGATTTGAACCACTCCTGTGAGTCCAGTTTTAGATTCCGATGCTTCACTTCAGGTTTACTGTATCCCTTGGACCTTCTTATTGACGATGAAACACAGATATTGCATCCTAATTTAATACAAAAGGCACAATGCCGACTTAAGTACAAGATGACTGACACTCTAACTATCTATGATTTTAACCTCTCCTGTGAGGCCAGGTTTGGATTCCGATGCTTCACTTCAGGTTTACTGTATCCCTTGGAACTTCTTATTGACGATGAAACACAGAAATTGCATCCGAATTTAATACAAAAGGCACAATGCCGACGTAAGTACAAGAGCACTGACACTATAACTTTCTAAGATTTGAACCTCTCCTGTGAGTCCAGTTTTAGTTTCCGATGCTTCACTACAGGTTTACTGTATCCCTTGGACCTTCTTATTGACGATGAAACACAGAAATTGCATCCGAATTTAATACAAAAGGCACAATGCCGGCATAAGTACAAGAGCACTGACACTCTAACTATCTATGATATGAACGTCTCCTGTGAGTTCAGTCTTAGATTCTGATGATTCACTTCAGGTTTACTGTATCCCTTGGACCCTCTTAGTGACGATGAACCACACTAATTGCATCCGAATTTAATACAAAAGGCACAATGCCGACTTAAGTACAAGACGACTGACACTCTAACTTTCTATGATTTGAACCTCTCCTGTGAGTCCAGTTTTAGATTCCGATGCTTCACTTCAGGTTAACTGTATCCTTTGGACCTACTTATTGACTATGAAACACAGAAATTGCATTCGAATTTAATACAAAAGGCACAATGCCTACTTAAGTACAAGAGCACTAACACTATAACTTTTATGATTTGAACCTCTCCTGTGATTCCAGTTTTAGATTCCGATGCTTCACTTCAGGTTTACTGTATCACTTGGACCTTCTTATTGACGATGAAACACTGAAATTGCATCCGAATTTAATACAAAATGCACTATGCCGACTGAAGTACAAGAGCACTGACACTCTAACTTCCTATGATTTGAACCTCTCCTGTGAGTCCAGTTTTAGATTCCGATACTTCACTTCAGGTTTAATGTATCCCTTGGACCTTCTTATTGACGATGAAACATAGAAATTGCATTCGAATTTAATACAAAGGGCACAATGTCGACGTAAGTACAAGAGCACTGACACTATAACTTTCTAAGATTTGAACCTCTCCTGTGAGTCCAGTTTTAGTTTCCGATGCTTCACTTCAGGTTTTCTGTATCCCTTGGACCTTCTTATTGACGATGAAACACAGAAATTGCATCCGAATTTAATACAAAAGGCACAATGCCGGCTTAAGTACAAGAGCACTGACACTCTGACTATCTATGATATGAACCTCTCCTGTGAGTTCAGTCTTAGATTCCGATGCTTCACTTCAGGTTTACTGTATCCCTTGGACACTCTTAGTGGCGATGAACCACACTAATTGCATCCGAATTTAATACAAAAGGCACAATGCCGACTTAAGTACAAGACGACTGACACTCTAACTTTCTATGATTTGAACCTCTCCTGTGAGTCCAGTTTTAGGTTCCGATGCTTCACTTCAGGTTTACTGTATCCCTTGGACCTACTTATTGACTATGAAACACAGAAAATGCATTCGAATTTAATACAAAGGGCACAATGCCTACTTAAGTTCAAGAGCACTAACACTATAACTTTCTATGATTTGAACCTCTCCTGTGATTCCAGTTTTAGATTCCGATGCTTCACTTCAGGTTTACTGTATCACTTGGACCTTCTTATTGACGATGAAACACTGAAATTGCATCCGAATTTAATACAATAGGCACAATGCCGACTTAAGTACTAGATGACTGACACTCCCACATTGTATGATTTGAACCTGTCCTGTGAGTCCAGTTTTAGATTCCGATGCTTCACTTCAGGTTTACTGTATCCCTTGGACCTTCTTATTGACGATGAAACACAGAAATTGCATCCGAATTTAATACAAAAGGCACAATGCCGACTTAAGTACAAGAGCACTGACACTATAACATTCTTTGTTTTGAACCTCTCCTGTGAGTCCAATTTTTAGATTCCGATGCTTCACTTCAGGTTTATAGTATCCCCTGGACCTACTTATTGACTATGAAACACAGATATTGCATTCGAATTTAATACAAAGGGAACAATGCCTACTTAAGTTCAAGAGCACTAACACTATAACTTTCTATGATTTGAACCTCTCCTGTGATTCCAGTTTTAGATTCCGATGCTTCACTTCAGGTTTACTGTATCCCTTGGACCTTCTTATTGACGATGAAACACAAAAATTGCATCCGAATTTAATACAAAAGGCACAATGCCGTCTTAAGTACAAGATGTCTGACACTCTAGCTTTCTATGATTTGAACCTCTCTTGTGTGTCCAGTTTTAGATTCCGATGCTTCACTTCAGGTTTACTGTATCCCTTGGACCTTCTTATTGACGATGAAACACAGAAATTGCATCCGAATTTAATACAAAAGGCACAATGCCGACTTAAGTACAAGACGACTGACACTCTAACATTCTATGATTTGAACCTCTCCTGTGAGTCCAGTTTTAGATTCCTTTGCTTCACTTCAGGTTTACTGTATCCCTTGGATCTTCTTATTGACGATGAAACACAGAAATTGCATCCGAATTTAATACAAAACGCACAATGCCGACTTAAGTACAAGAGCACTGACACTATAACTTTCTATGATATGAATTTCTCCAGTGGGTCAAGTTTTAGATTCCGATGCTTCACTTCAGGATTACTGTATCCCTTGGAACTTCTCATTGAAAATGAAACACAGAAATTGTATCCGAATTTAATACAAAAGGCACAATGCCGGCTTAAGTACAAGAGCACTGACACTAACTTTCTATGATAAGAACCTCTCCTGTGAGTCCAGTCTTAGATTCCGATGCTTCACTTCAGGTTTACTGTATCCCTTGGACCCTCTTATTGACGATGGAACACAGAAATTGCATCCGAATTTAATACAAAAGGCGCAACGCCGACTTAAGTACAAGACGACTGACACTCTAACTTCCTATGATTTCAACCTCTCCAGTGAGTCCAGTTTTAGATTCCGATGCTTCACTTCAGGATTACTGTATCCCTTGGACCTTCTTATTGACTATGAAACACAGAAATTGCATTCGAATTTAATACAAAAGGCACAATTCCTGCTTAAGTAGAAGAGCACTGACACTATAACTTTCTATGATTTGAACCTCTCCTGTGAGTCCAGATCTAGATTCCGATGCTTCACTTCAGGTTTACTGTATCCCTTCGACTATCTTATTGACGATGAAACACAGAAATTGCAACCGAATTTAATACAAAATGCACTATGCCGACTGAAGTACAAGAGGACTGACACTCTAACTTTCTATGATTTGAACCTCTCCTGTGAGTCCAGTTTTAGATTCCGATACTTCACTTCAGGTTTACTGCATCCCTTGGACCTTCTTATTGACGATGAAACATAGAAATTGCATTCGAATTTAATACAAAAGGCACAATGCCGACTTAAGTACAAGATGACTGACACTCCAACTTTCTATGATTTGAACCTCTCCTGTGAGTCCAGTTTTAGATTCCGATGCTTCACTTCAGGTTTACAGTATCCCTTGGACCTTCTTATTGACGATGAAACACAGAAATTGCATCCGAATTTAATACAAAAGGCACAATGCCGACTTAAGTACAAGAGCACTGACACTATAACTTTCTATGAATTGAACCTCTCCTGTGAGTCCAGTTTTAGATTCCGATGCTTCACTTCAGATTTACTGTATCCCTTGGATCTTCTTATTGACGATGAAACACAGAAATTGCATCCGAATTTTATACAAAAGGCACAATGCCGACTTAAGTACAAGAGGACTGACACTCTAACTTTCTATGATTTGAACCACTCCTGTGAGTCCAGTTTTAGATTCCGATGCTTCACTTCAGGTTTACTGTATCCCTTGGACCTTCTTATTGACGATGAAACACAGATATTGCATCCTAATTTAATACAAAAGGCACAATGCCGACTTAAGTACAAGATGACTGACACTCTAACTATCTATGATTTTAACCTCTCCTGTGAGGCCAGGTTTGGATTCCGATGCTTCACTTCAGGTTTACTGTATCCCTTGGAACTTCTTATTGACGATGAAACACAGAAATTGCATCCGAATTTAATACAAAAGGCACAATGCCGACGTAAGTACAAGAGCACTGACACTATAACTTTCTAAGATTTGAACCTCTCCTGTGAGTCCAGTTTTAGTTTCCGATGCTTCACTACAGGTTTACTGTATCCCTTGGACCTTCTTATTGACGATGAAACACAGAAATTGCATCCGAATTTAATACAAAAGGCACAATGCCGGCATAAGTACAAGAGCACTGACACTCTAACTATCTATGATATGAACGTCTCCTGTGAGTTCAGTCTTAGATTCTGATGCTTCACTTCAGGTTTACTGTATCCCTTGGACCCTCTTAGTGACGATGAACCACACTAATTGCATCCGAATTTAATACAAAAGGCACAATGCCGACTTAAGTACAAGACGACTGACACTCTAACTTTCTATGATTTGAACCTCTCCTGTGAGTCCAGTTTTAGATTCCGATGCTTCACTTCAGGTTAACTGTATCCTTTGGACCTACTTATTGACTATGAAACACAGAAATTGCATTCGAATTTAATACAAAAGGCACAATGCCTACTTAAGTACAAGAGCACTAACACTATAACTTTTATGATTTGAACCTCTCCTGTGATTCCAGTTTTAGATTCCGATGCTTCACTTCAGGTTTACTGTATCACTTGGACCTTCTTATTGACGATGAAACACTGAAATTGCATCCGAATTTAATACAAAATGCACTATGCCGACTGAAGTACAAGAGCACTGACACTCTAACTTCCTATGAATTGAACCTCTCCTGTGAGTCCAGTTTTAGATTCCGATACTTCACTTCAGGTTTAATGTATCCCTTGGACCTTCTTATTGACGATGAAACTTAGAAATTGCATTCGAATTTAATACAAAAGGCACAATGCCGACGTAAGTACAAGAGCACTGACACTATAACTTTCTAAGATTTGAACCTCTCCTGTGAGTCCAGTTTTAGTTTCCGATGCTTCACTTCAGGTTTTCTGTATCCCTTGGACCTTCTTATTGACGATGAAACACAGAAATTGCATCCGAATTTAATACAAAAGGCACAATGCCGGCTTAAGTACAAGAGCACTGACACTCTGACTATCTATGATATGAACCTCTCCTGTGAGTTCAGTCTTAGATTCCGATGCTTCACTTCAGGTTTACTGTATCCCTTGGACCCTCTTAGTGGCGATGAACCACACTAATTGCATCCGAATTTAATACAAAAGGCACAATGCCGACTTAAGTACAAGACGACTGACACTCTAACTTTCTAAGATTTGAATCTCTCCTGTGAGTCCAGTTTTAGGTTCCGATGCTTCACTTCAGGTTTACTCTATCCCTTGGACCTACTTATTGACTATGAAACACAGAAATTGCATTCGAATTTAATACAAAGGGCACAAGGCCTACTTAAGTTCAAGAGCACTAACACTATAACTTTCTATGATTTGAACCTCTCCTGTGATTCCAGTTTTAGATTCCGATGCTTCACTTCAGGTTTACTGTATCACTTGGACCTTCTTATTGACGATGAAACACTGAAATTGCATCCGAATTTAATACAATAGGCACAATGCCGACTTAAGTACAAGATGACTGACACTCCCACATTCTATGATTTGAACCTGTCCTGTGAGTCCAGTTTTAGATTCCGATGCTTCACTTCAGGTTTACTGTATCCCTTGGACCTTCTTATTGACGATGAAACACAGAAATTGCATCCGAATTTAATACAAAAGGCACAATGCCGACTTAAGTACAAGAGCACTGACACTATAACATTCTTTGTTTTGAACCTCTCCTGTGAGTCCAATTTTTAGATTCCGATGCTTCACTTCAGGTTTATTGTATCCCCTGGACCTACTTATTGACTATGAAACACAGATATTGCATTCGAATTTAATACAAAGGGAACAATGCCTACTTAAGTTCAAGAGCACTAACACTATAACTTTCTATGATTTGAACCTCTCCTGTGATTCCAGTTTTAGATTCCGATGCTTCACTTCAGGTTTACTGTATCCCTTGGACCTTCTTATTGACGATGAAACACAAAAATTGCATCCGAATTTAATACAAAAGGCACAATGCCGTCTTAAGTACAAGATGTCTGACACTCTAGCTTTCTATGATTTGAACCTCTCTTGTGTGTCCAGTTTTAGATTCCGATGCTTCACTTCAGGTTTACTGTATCCCTTGGACCTTCTTATTGACGATGAAACACAGAAATTGCATCCGAATTTAATACAAAAGGCACAATGCCGACTTAAGTACAAGACGACTGACACTCTAACATTCTATGATTTGAACCTCTCCTGTGAGTCCAGTTTTAGATTCCTTTGCTTCACTTCAGGTTTACTGTATCCCTTGGATCTTCTTATTGACGATGAATCACAGAAATTGCATCCGAATTTAATACAAAACGCACAATGCCGACTTAAGTACAAGAGCACTGACACTATAACTTTCTATGATATGAATTTCTCCAGTGGGTCAAGTTTTAGATTCCGATGCTTCACTTCAGGATTACTGTATCCCTTGGAACTTCTCATTGAAAATGAAACACAGAAATTGTATCCGAATTTAATACAAAAGGCACAATGCCGGCTTAAGTACAAGAGCACTGACACTAACTTTCTATGATAAGAACCTCTCCTGTGAGTCCAGTCTTAGATTCCGATGCTTCACTTCAGGTTTACTGTATCCCTTGGACCCTCTTATTGACGATGGAACACAGAAATTGCATCCGAATTTAATACAAAAGGCGCAACGCCGACTTAAGTACAAGACGACTGACACTCTAACTTCCTATGATTTCAACCTCTCCTGTGAGTCCAGTTTTAGATTCCGATGCTTCACTTCAGGATTACTGTATCCCTTGGACCTTCTTATTGACTATGAAACACAGAAATTGCATTCGAATTTAATACAAAAGGCACAATTCCTGCTTAAGTAGAAGAGCACTGACACTATAACTTTCTATGATTTGAACCTCTCCTGTGAGTCCAGATCTAGATTCCGATGCTTCACTTCAGGTTTACTGTATCCCTTCGACTATCTTATTGACGATGAAACACAGAAATTGCAACCGAATTTAATACAAAATGCACTATGCCGACTGAAGTACAAGAGGACTGACACTCTAACTTTCTATGATTTGAACCTCTCCTGTGAGTCCAGTTTTAGATTCCGATACTTCACTTCAGGTTTACTGTATCCCTTGGACCTTCTTATTGACGATGAAACATAGAAATTGCATTCGAATTTAATACAAAAGGCACAATGCCGACTCAAGTACAAGATGACTGACACTCCAACTTTCTATGATTTGAACCTCTCCTGTGAGTCCAGTTTTAGATTCCGATGCTTCACTTCAGGTTTACAGTATCCCTTGGACCTTCTTATTGACGATGAAACACAGAAATTGCATCCGAATTTAATACAAAAGGCACAATGCCGACTTAAGTACAAGAGCACTGACACTATAACTTTCTATGAATTGAACCTCTCCTGTGAGTCCAGTTTTATATTCCGATGCTTCACTTCAGATTTACTGTATCCCTTGGATCTTCTTATTGACGATGAAACACAGAAATTGCATCCGAATTTTATACAAAAGGCACAATGCCGACTTAAGTACAAGAGGACTGACACTCTAACTTTCTATGATTTGAACCACTCCTGTGAGTCCAGTTTTAGATTCCGATGCTTCACTTCAGGTTTACTGTATCCCTTGGACCTTCTTATTGACGATGAAACACAGATATTGCATCCTAATTTAATACAAAAGGCACAATGCCGACTTAAGTACAAGATGACTGACACTCTAACTATCTATGATTTTAACCTCTCCTGTGAGGCCAGGTTTGTATTCCGATGCTTCACTTCAGGTTTACTGTATCCCTTGGAACTTCTTATTGACGATGAAACACAGAAATTGCATCCGAATTTAATACAAAAGGCACAATGCCGGCTTAAGTACAAGTGCACTGACACTCTGACTATCTATGATATGAACCTCTCCTGTGAGTTCAGTCTTAGATTCCGATGCTTCACTTCAGGTTTACTGTATCCCTTGGACCCTCATAGTGGCGATGAACCACACTAATTGCATCCGAATTTAATACAAAAGGCACAATGCCGACTTAAGTACAAGACGACTGACACTCTAACTTTCAATGATTTGAACCTCTCCTGTGAGTCCAGTTTTAGATTCCGATGCTTCACTTCAGGTTTACTGTATCACTTGGACCTTCTTATTGACGATGAAACACTGAAATTGCATCCGAATTTAATACAATAGGCACAATGCCGACTTAAGTACAAGATGACTGACACTCCAACATTCTATGATTTGAACCTGTCCTGTGAGTCCAGTTTTAGATTCCGATGCTTCACTTCAGGTTTACTGTATCCCTTGGACCTTCGTATTGACGATGAAACACAGAAATTGCATCCGAATTTAATACAAAAGGCACAATGCCGACTTAAGTACAAGAGCACTGACACTATAACATTCTTTGTTTTGAACCTCCCCTGTGAGTCCAATTTTTAGATTCCGATGCTTCACTTCAGGTTTATTGTATCCCTTGGACCTACTTATTGACTATGAAACACAGAAATTGCATTCGAATTTAATACAAAGGGAACAATCCTACTTAAGTTCAAGAGCACTAACACTATAACTTTCTATGATTTGAACCTCTCCTGTGATTCCAGTTTTAGATTCCGATGCTTCACTTCAGGTTTACTGTATCACTTGGACCTTCTTATTGACGATGAAACACTGAAATTGCATCCGAATTTAATACAATAGGCACAATGCCGACTTAAGTACAACATGACTGACACTCATACTTTCTATGATTTGAACCTCTCCTGTGAGTCCAGTTTTAGATTCCGATGCTTCACTTCAGGTTTACTGTATCCCTTGGATGTTCTTATTGACGATGAAACACAGAAATTGAATCCAAAATTAATACAAAAGACACAATGCCGACTTAAGTATTAGAGCACTGACACTCTAACCTTGTATGATTTGAACCTCTCCTGTGAGTCCAGTTTTAGATTCCGATGCTTATCTTCAGGGTTACTGAATCCCTTGGACCTTCGTATTGACGATGAAACACAGAAATTGTATCCGAATTTAATACAAAAATCACAATGCTGACTTAAGTACAAGAGCACTGACACTCTAACTTTCAATGCTATGAACCGCTCCTGTGAGTCCAGTTTTAGATTCCGATGCTTCACTTCAGGTTTACTGTATCCCTTGGACCTTCTTATTGACGATGAAATATAGAAATTGCATCCGAATGTAATACAAAAGTCACAATGCCGACTTAAGTACAAGATGACTGACACTCTAACTTTCTATGATTTGAACCTCTCCTGTGAGTCCAGTTTTAGATTCCGATGTATCACTTCAGGTTTACTGTATCCCTGGGACCTTCTTATTGACAATGAAACACAGAAATTGCATCCGAATTTAATACAAAAGGCACAATGCCGACCTAAGCACAAGATGACTGACACTCTAAGTTTCTATAAACTGAAACTCTCTTGTGAATCTAGTTTTAGATTCCGATGCTTCACTTCAGGTTTACTGGATCCCTTGGATATTCTTATTGACGATGAAACACAGAAATTGCATCCGAATTTAATACAAAAGGCACAATGCCGACTTAAGTACAAGAGCACTGTCTCTATAACTTTCTATGATTTGAACCTGTCCTGTGAGTCCAGTTTTAGATTCCGATGCTTCACTTCTGGTCTACTCTATCCCTTGGACCTTCTTATTGACGATGAAACACAGAAATTGCATCCGAATTTAATACAAAAGGCACAATGCCGACTTAAGTACAATATCACTGACACTATAACTTTCTATGAATTGAACCTCTCCTGTGAGTCCTGTTTTAGATTCCGATGCTTCACTTCTGGTTTACTGTATCCCTTGGATCTTCTTATTGACGATGAAACACAGTAATTGCATCCAAATTTAATTCAAAAGGCACAATGCCGACTTAAGTAAAAGAGCACTGACACTATAACTTTCTATGATTTGAACCTCTCCTGTGAGTCCAGTTTTAGATTCCGACGCTTCACTTAAGGTTTACTGTATCCCTTGGACCTTCTTACTGACGATGAAACACAGAAATTGCATCCGAATTCAATAAAAAAGGCACAATGCCGACTTAAGAACAAGAGCACTGACACTATAACTTTCTATGATATGAATTTCTCCAGTGAGTCAAGTTTTAGATTCCGATGCTTCACTTCAGGATTACTGTATCCCTTGGAACTTCTTATTGAAAATGAAACACAGAAATTGTATCCGAATTTAATACAAAAGGCACAATGCCGACTTAAGTACAACATGACTGACACTCTAACTTTCTATGATTTGAACCTCTCCTGTGAGTCCAGTTTTAGATTCCGATGCTTCACTTCAGGTTTACTGTAACCCTTGGATCTTCTAATTGACGATGAAACACAGTAATTGCATCCAAATTTAATTCAAAAGGCACAATGCCGACTTAAGTAAAAGAGCACTGACACTAAAACTCTCTATGATTTGAACCTCTCCTGTGAGTCCAGTTTTAGATTCCGAAGCTTCACTTAAGGTTTACTGTATCCCTTGGACCTTCTTATTGACGATGAAACACAGAAATTGCATCCGAAATTAATACAAAAGGCACAATGCCGACTTAAGTACAAGAGTACTGACACTCTAACTTTCTATGCTATGAACTTCTCCTGTGAGTCCAGTTTTAGATTCCGATGCTTCACTTCAGGTTTACTGTATCCGTTGGACCTTCTTATTGACGATGGAACATAGAAATTGCATGTGAATGTAATACAAATGTCTCAATGCCGACTTAAGTACAAGATGACTGACACTCTAACTTTCTATGATTTGAACCCCTCATGTGAGTCCAGTATTAGATTCCGATGCTTCACTTCAGGTTTACTGTATCCCTGGGACCTTCTTATTGACGATGAAACACAGAAATTGCTTCCGAATTTAATACAAAAGGCACAATGCCGACTTAAGCACAAGATGACTGACACTCTAGCTTTCTATGATTTGAACCTCTCCTGAGAGTCTAATTTTGGATTCCCATGCTTCACTTCAGGTTTACTGTATCCCTTGGACCTTCGTGTTGACGATGAAACACAGAAATTGCATCAGAATTTAATACAAAACGCACAATGCCGACTTAAAAACAAGATGACTGACACTCCAACTTTCTATGATTTGAACCTCTCCTGTGAGTCCAGTTTCAGATTCCGATGCTTCACTTTAGGTTTACTGTATCCCTTGGATATTCTTATTGACGATGAAACACAGAAATTGCAGCCAAATTTAATACAAAACTCACAATGCCGACTTAAAAACAATATGACTGACACTCCAACTTTCTATGATTTGAACCTTTCCTGTGAGTCCAGTTTTAGATTCCGATGCTTCATTTCAGGTTTACTGTATCCGTTGGACCTTCATATTGACGATGAAACATAGAAATTGCATCCGAATGTAATACAAAATTCACAATGCCGACTTAAGTACAAGATGACTGACACTCTAACTTTCTATGATTTGAACCTCTCCTGTGAGTCCAGTTTTAGATTCCGATGCTTCACTTCAGGTTTACTGTATCCCTGGGATCTTCTTATTGTCGATGAAACACAGAAATTGCATCCGAATTTAATACAAAGGGCAAAATGCCGACTTGAGCACAAGATGACTGACACTCTAAGTTTCCATGATTTGAAACTGTCCTGTGAGTCCAGTTTCAGATTCAATGCTTCACTTCAGGTTTACTGTATCCCTTGGATTTTCTTATTGACGATGAAACACAGAAATTGCATCCGAATTTAATACAATAGGCACAATGCCGACTTAAGCACAAGATGACTGACACTCTAACTCTCTATGATTTGAACCTCTCCTGAGAGTCCAATTTTGGATTCCGATGCTTCACTTCAGGTTTACTGTATCCCTTGGACCTTCTTACTGACGATGAAACACAGAAATTGCATCCGAATTCAATACAAAAGGCACAATGCCGACTTAAGAACAAGAGCACTGACACTATAACTTTCTATGATTTGAACCTCTCCTGTGAGTCCAGTTTTAGATTCCGACGCTTCACTTAAGGTTTACTGTATCCCTTGGACCTTCTTACTGACGATGAAACACAGAAATTGCATCCGAATTCAATACAAAAGGCACAATGCCGACTTAAGAACAAGAGCACTGACACTATAACTTTCTATGATTTGAACCTCTCCTGAGAGTCCTGTTTTAGATTCCGATGCTTCACTTCAGGTTTACTGTATCCCTTGGACCTTCTTGTTGACGATGTAACACAGAAACTGCATCCGAATTTAATACAAAACGCACAATGCCGACTTAAAAACATAATGACTGACATTCTAACTTTCTATGATTTGAACCTCTCCTGTGAGTCCAGTTTTAGATTCCGATGCTTCACTTCAGGTTTACTGTATCCCTGGGACCTTCTTATTGACGATGAAACACAGAAATTGCATCCGAATTTAATACAAATGGCACAATGCCGACTTAAGCACAAGATGACTGACACTCTAACTTTCTATGATTTGAACCTCTCCTGAGAGTCCAATTTTGGATTCCGATGCTTCACTTCAGGTTTACTGTATCCCTTGGACCTACTTGTTGACGATGTAACACAGAAATTGCATCAGAATTTAATACAAAATGCACAATGCCGACATAAGTACAACATTACTGACACTCTAACTTTCTATGATTTGAACCTCTCCTGTGAGTCCAGTTTTAGGTTCCGATGCTTCACTTCAGGTTTACTGGATCCCTTGGATATTCTTATTGATGATGAAACACAGAAATTGCATCCGAATTTAATACAATAGGCACAATGCCGACTTAAGTACAAGAGCACTGACTCTATAACTTTCTACGATTTGAACCTGGCCTGTGAGTCCAGTTTTAGAATCCGATGCTTCACTTCAGGTTTACTGTATTCCTTCGACCTTCTTATTGACGATGAAACACAGAAATTGCATCCGAATTTAATACAAAACGCACAATGCCGACTTAAGTAAAAGAGCACTGACACTATAACTTTCTATGATATGAATTCCTCCTGTGGGTCAAGTTTTAGATTCCGATTCTTCACTTCAGGTTTACTGTATCCCTTGGACCTTCTTATTGAAAATGAAACACAGAAATTGCATCCGAATTTAATACAAAAGGCACAATGCCGACTTAAGTACAACATGACTGACACTCTAACTCTCTATGATTTGAACCTCTCCTGTGAGTCCAGTTTTAGATTCCGATGCTTCACTTCAGGTTTACTGTATCCCTTGGATCTTCTTATTGACGATGAAACACAGTAATTGCATCCAAATTTAATTCAAATCGCACAATGCCGACTTAAGTAAAAGAGCATTGACACTATAACTTTCTATGATTTGAACCTCTCCTGTGAGTCCAGTTTCAGATTCCGATGCTTCACTTAAGGTTTACTGTATCCTTTGGACCTTCTTATTGAAGATGAAACACAGAAATTGCATCCGAATTTAATACAGAAGGCACAATGCCGACTTAAGTACAAGAGTCCTGACACTCTAACTTTCTATGCTATGAACTTCTCCTGTGAGTCCAGTTTTAGATTCCGATGCTTCACTTCAGGTTTACTGTTTCCCTGGGACCTTCTTATTGACGATGAAACACAGAAATTGCATCCGAATTTAATACAAAAGGCACAATGCCGACTTAAGCACAAGATGACTGACACTCTAACTTTCTATGATTTGAACCTCACCTGAGAGTCCAATTTTGGATTCCGATGCTTCACTTCAGGTTTACTGTATCCCTTGGACCTTCTTGTTGACGATGATACACAGAAATTGCATCAGAATTTAATCCAAAACGCACAATGCCGACTTAGAAACAAGATGACTGACACTCCAACTTTCTATGATTTGAACCTCTCCTGTGAGTCCAGTTTCAGATTCCGATGCTTCACTACAGGTTTACTGTGTCCCTTGGATATTCTTATTGACGATGAAACACAGAAATTGCATCCGAATTTAATACAAAAGGCACAAGGCCGACTTAAGTACAAGATGTCTGACACTCTAGCTTTCTATGATTTGAACCTCTCTTGTGTGTCCAGTTTTAGATTCCGATGCTTCACTTCAGGTTTACTGTATCCCTTGGACCTTCTTATTGACGATGAAACACAGAAATTGCATCCGAATGTAATACAAAATTCACAATGCCGACTCAAGTACAAGATGACTGACACTCTAACATTCTAAGATTTGAACCTCTCCTGTGAGTCCAGTTTTAGATTCCGATGCTTCACTTCAGGTTACTGTATCCCTGGGACCTTCTTATTGTCGATGAAACACAGAAATTGCATCCGAATTTAATACAAAAGGCACAATGCCGACTTAAGCACAAGATGACTGACACTCTAAGTTTCCATGATTTGAAACTGTCCTGTGAGTCCAGTTTCAGATTCAATGCTTCACTTCAGGTTTACTGTATCCCTTGGATTTTCTTATTGACGATGAAACACAGAAATTGCATCCGAATTTAATACAAAAGGCACAATGCTGACTTAAGTACAAGAGCACTGACACTCCAACTTTCTATGATTTGAACCTCTCCTGTGAGTCCAATTTTGGATTCCGATGCTTCACTTCAGGTTTACTGTATCCCTGGGACCTTCTTATTGTCGATGAAACACAGAAATTGCATCCGAATTTAATACAAAAGGCACAATGCCGACTTAAGCACAAGATGACTGACACTCTAACTTTCTATGATTTGAATTTCACCTGAGAGTCCAATTTTGGATTCCGATGCTTCACTTCAGGTTTACTGTATCCCTTGGACCTTCTTGTTGACGATGATACACAGAAATTGCATCAGAATTTAATCCAAAACGCACAATGCCGACTTAGAAACAAGATGACTGACGCTCCAACTTTCTATGATTTGAACCTCTCCTGTGAGTCCAGTTTCAGATTCCGATGCTTCACTACAGGTTTACTGTGTCCCTTGGATATTCTTATTGACGATGAAACACAGAAATTGCATCCGAATTTAATACAAAAGGCACAAGGCCGACTTAAGTACAAGATGTCTGACACTCTAGCTTTCTATGATTTGAACCTCTCTTGTGTGTCCAGTTTTAGATTCCGATGCTTCACTTCAGGTTTACTGTATCCCTTGGACCTTCTTATTGACGATGAAACACAGAAATTGCATCCGAATGTAATACAAAATTCACAATGCCGACTCAAGTACAAGATGACTGACACTCTAACTTTCTATGATTTGAACATCTCCTGTGAGTCCAGTTTTAGATTCCGATGCTTCACTTCAGGTTTACTGTATCCCTTGGACCTTCTTGTTGCCGATGAAACACAGAAATTGCAGCCGAATTTAATACAAAACGCACAATGCCGACTTAAAAACAAGATGACTGACACTCCAACTTTCTATGATTTGAACCTCTCCTGAGAGTACCATTTTGGGTTCCGATGCTTCACTTCAGGTTAACTGTATCCCTTGGACTTTCTTGTTGACGATGAAACACAGAAATTGCATCAGAATTAAATACAAAACGCACAATGCCGACTTAGAAACAAGATGACTGACACTCCAACTTTCTAAGATTTGAACCTCTCCTGTGAGTCCAGTTTCAGATTCCGATGCTTCACTTCAGGTTTACTGTGTCCCTTGGATATTCTTATTGACGATGAAACACAGAAATTGCATCCGAATTTAATACAAAAGGCACAATGCCGACTTAAGTACAAGAGCACTGTCTCTATAACTTTCTATGATTAGAACATGTCCTGTGAGTCCAGTTTTATATTCCGATGCTTCACTTCAGGTTTACTCTATCCCTTGGACCTTCTTATTGACGATGGAACACAGAAATTGCATCCGAATTTAATACAAAAGGCACAATGCCGACTTAAGAACAAGAGCACTGACACTATAACTTTCTATGATTTGAACCTCTCCTGAGAGTCCTGTTTTAGATTCCGATGCTTCACTTCAGGTTTACTGTATCCCTTGGACCTTCTTATTGACGATGAAACACAAAAATTGCATCCGAATTTAATACAAAAGGCACAATGCCGACTAAGTATAAGATGTCTGACACTCTAGCTTTCTATGATTTGAACCTCTCTTGTGTGTCCAGTTTTAGATTCCGATGCTTCACTTCAGGTTTACTGTATCCCTTGGACCTTCTTATTGACGATGAAACACAGAAATTGCATCCGAATTTAATACAAAAGGCACAATGCCGACTTAAGTACAAGACGACTGACACTCTAACTTTCTATGATTTGAACCTCTCCTGTGAGTCCAGTTTTAGATTCCTTTGCTTCACTTCAGGTTTACTGTATCCCTTGGATCTTCTTATTGACGATGAAACACAGAAATTGCATCCGAATTTAATAGAAAACGCACAATGCCGACTTAAGTACAAGAGCACTGACACTATAACTTTCTATGATATGAATTTCTCCTGTGAGTCAAGTTTTAGATTCCGATGCTTCACTTCAAGATTACTGTATCCCTTGGAACTTCTTATTGAAAATGAAACACAGAAATTGCATCCGAATTTAATACAAAAGGCACAATGCCGACTTAAGTACAACATGACTGACACTCTAACTTTCTATGATTTGAACCTCTCCTGTGAGTCCAGTTTTAGATTCCGATGCTTCACTTCAGGTTTACTGTAACCCTTGGATCTTCTTATTGACGATGAAACACAGTAATTGCATCCAAATTTAATTCAAAAGGAACAATGCCGACTTAAGTAAAAGAGCACTGACACTATAAATTTCTATGATTTGAACCTCTCCTGTGAGTCCAGTTTTAGATTCCGATGCCTCACTTAAGGTTTACTGTATCCCTTGGACCTTCTTATTGACGATGAAACACAGAAATTGCATCCGAATTTAATACAAAAGGCACAATGCCGACTTAAGTACAAGAGTACTGACACTCTAACTTTCTATGCTATGAACTTCTCCTGTGAGTCCAGTTTTAGATTCCGATGCTTCACTTCAGGTCTACTGTATCCGTTGGACCTTCTTATTGACGATGGAACATAGAAATTGCATGTGAATGTAATACAAATGTCACAATGCCGACTTAAGTACAAGATGACTGACACTCTAACTTTCTATGATTTGAACCTCTCCTGTGAGTCCAGTTATAGATTCCGATGCTTCACTTCAGGTTTACTGTATCCCTGGGTCCTTCTTATTGACGATGAAACACAGAAATTGCATCCGAATTTAATACAAAAGGCACAATGCCGACTTAAGCACAAGATGACTGACACTCTAACTTTCTATGATTTAAACCTCTCCTGAGAGTCCAATTTTGGATTCCGATGCTTCACTTCAGGTTAACTGTATCCCTTGGACCTTCTTGTTGACGATGAAACACAGAAATTGCATCAGAATTTAATACAAAACGCACAATGCCGACTTAAAAACAAGATGACTGACACTCCAACTTTCTATGATTTGAACCTCTCCTGTGAGTCCAGTTTCAGATTCCGATGCTTCACTTTAGGTTTACTGTATCCCTTGGATATTCTTATTGACGATGAAACACAGAAATTGCTGCCGAATTTAATACAAAACGCACAATGCCGACTTAAAAACAAGATGACTGACACTCCAACTTTCTATGATTTGAACCTTTCCTGTGAGTCCAGTTTTAGATTCCGATGCTTCATTTCAGGTTTACTGTATCCGTTGGACCTTCTTATTGACGATGAAACATAGAAATTGCATCCGAATGTAATACAAAATTCACAATGCCGACTCAAGTACAAGATGACTGACACTCTAACTTTCTATGGTTTGAACCTCTCCTGTGAGTCCAGTTTTAGATTCCGATGCTTCACTTCAGGTTTACTGTATCCCTGGGACCTTCTTATTGTCGATGAAACACAGAAATTGCATCCGAATTTAATACAAAAGGCACAATGCCGACTTAAGCACAAGATGACTGACACTCTAAGTTTCTATGATTTGAAACTGTCCTGTGAGTCCAGTTTCAGATTCAATGCTTCACTTCAGGTTTACTGTATCCCTTGGATTTTCTTATTGACGATGAAACACAGAAATTGCATCCGAATTTAATACAAAAGGCACAATGCTGACTTAAGTACAAGAGCACTGACACTCCAACTTTCTATGACTTGAACCTCTCCTGTGAGTCCAATTTTGGATTCCGATGCTTCACTTCAGGTTTACTGTATCCCTTGGACCTTCTTGTTGACGATGTAACACAGAAATTGCATCCGAATTTAATACAAAACGCACAATGCCGACTTAAAAACAAAATGACTGACACTCTAACTTTGTATGATTTGAACCTCTCCTGTGAGTCCAGTTTTAGATTCCGATGCTTCACTTCAGGTTTACTGTATCCCTGGGACCTTCTTATTGACGATGATACACAGAAATTGCATCAGAATTTAATACAAAACGCACAATGCCGACTTAAAAACAAGATGACTGACACTCCAACTTTCTATGATTTGAACCTCTCCTGTGAGTCCAGTTTCAGATTCCGATGCTTCACTTTAGGTTTACTGTATCCCTTGGATATTCTTATTGACGATGAAACACAGAAATTGCTGCCGAATTTAATACAAAACGCACAATGCCGACATAAAAACAAGATGACTGACACTCCAACTTTCTATGATTTGAACCTTTCCTGTGAGTCCAGTTTTAGATTCCGATGCTTCATTTCAGGTTTACTGTATCCGTTGGACCTTCTTATTGACGATGAAACATAGAAATTGCATCCGAATGTAATACAAAATTCACAATGCCGACTCAAGTACAAGATGACTGACACTCTAACTTTCTATGATTTGAACCTCTCGTGTGAGTCCAGTTTTAGATTCCGATGCTTCACTTCAGGTTTACTGTATCCCTGGGACCTTCTTATTGTCGATGAAACACAGAAATTGCATCCGAATTTAATACAAAAGGCACAATGCCGACTTAAGCACAAGATGACTGACACTCTAAGTTTCCATGATTTGAAACTGTCCTGTGAGTCCAGTTTCAGATTCAATGCTTCACTTCAGGTTTACTGGATCCCTTGGATATTCTTATTGACGATGAAACACAGAAATTGCATCCGAATTTAATACAAAGGGCACAATGCCGACTTAAGTACAAGAGCACTCACTCTATAACTTTCTACGATTTGAACCTGGCCTGTGAGTCCAGTTTTAGAATCCGATGCTTCACTTCAGGTTTTCTGTATCCCTTGGACCTTCTTATTGACGATGAAACACAGAAATTGCTTCCGAATTTAATACAAAAGGCACAATGCCGACTTAAGTACAAGATGACTGACACTCTAACTTTCTATGATTTGAACCTCTCCTGTGAGTCCAGTTTTAGATTCCTTTGCTTCACTTCAGTTTTACTGTATCCCTTGGATCTTCTTATTGACGATGAAACACAGAAATTGCATCCGAATTTAATACAAAACGCACAATGCCGACTTAAGTACAAGAGCACTGACACTATAACTTTCTATGATATGAATTTCTCCTGTGGGTCAAGTTTTAGATTCCGATGCTTCACTTCAGGTTTACTGTATCCCTTGGACCTTCTTATTGAAAATGAAACACAGAAATTGCATCCGAATTTAATACAAAAGGCACAATGCCGACTTAAGTACAACATGACTGACACTCTAACTTTCTATGATTTGAACCTCTCCTGTGAGTCCAGTTTTAGATTCCGATGCTTCACTTCAGGTTTACTGTATCCCTTGGATCTACTTATTGACGATGAAACACAGTAATTGCATCCAAATTTAATTCAAAAGGCACAATGCCGACTTAAGTAAAAGAGCACTGACACTATAACTTTCTATGATTTGAACCTCTCCTGTGAGTCCAGTTTTAGATTCCGATGCTTCACTTAAGGTTTACTGTATCCTTTGGACCTTCTTATTGACGATGAAACACAGAAATTGCATCCGAATTTAATACAGAAGGCACAATGCCGACTTAAGTACAAGAGTACTAACACTCTAACTTTCTATGCTATGAACTTCTCCTGTGAGTCCAGTTTTAGATTCCGATGCTTCACTTCAGGTTTACTGTTTCCCTGGGATCATCTTATTGACGATGAAACACAGAAATTGCATCCGAATTTAATACAAAAGGCACAATGCCGACTTAAGCACAAGATGACTGACACTCTAACTTTCTATGATTTGAACCTCTCCTGAGAGTCCAATTTTGGATTCCGATGCTTCACTTCAGGTTTACTGTATCCCTTGGACCTTCTTGTTGACGATGAAACACAGAAATTGCATCAGAATTTAATACAAAACGCACAATGCCGACTTAGAAACAAGATGACTGACACTCCAACTTTCTATGATTTGAACCTCTCCTGTGAGTCCAGTTTCAGATTCCGATGCTTCACTTCAGGTTTACTGTGTCCCTTGGATATTCTTATTGACGAAACACAGAAATTGCATCCGAATTTAATACAAAAGGCACAATGCCGACTTAAGAACAAGAGCACTGACACTATAACATCCTATGATTTGGACATTTCCCGTGAGTCCAGTTTTAGATTTCGATGCTTCACTTCAGGTTTACTGTATCCGTTGGACCTTCTTATTGACGATGAAACATAGAAATTGCATCCGAATGTAATACAAAATTCACAATGCCGACTTAAGTACAAGATGACTGACACTCTAACTTTCTATGAGTTGAACCTCTCCTGTGAGTCCAGTTTTAGATTCCGATGCTTCACTTCAGGTTTACTGTATCCCTGGGACCTTCTTATTGACGATGAAACACAGAAATTGCATCCGAATTTAATACAAAAGGCACAATGCCGACTTAAGCACAAGATGACTGACACTCTAACTTTCTATGATTTGAACCTCTCCTGAGAGTACCATTTTGGGTTACGATGCTTCACTTCAGGTTAAGTGTATCCTTTGGACCTTCTTGTTGACGATGAAACACAGAAATTGCATCAGAATTTAATACAAAACGCACAATGCCGACTTAGAAACAAGATGACTGACACTCCAACTTTCTATGATTTGAACCTCTCCTGTGAGTCCAGTTTCAGATTCCGATGCTTCACTTCAGGTTTACTGTATCCCTTGGACGTTCTTGTTGCCGATGAAACACAGAAATTGCACCCTAATTTAATACAAAACGCACAATGCCGACTTAAAAACAAGATGACTGACACTCCAACTTTCTATGATTTGAACCTCTCCTGTGAGTCCAGTTTTAGATTCCGATGCTTCATTTCAGGTTTACTGTATCCGTTGGACCTTCTTATTGACGATGAAACATAGAAAATGCATCCGAATGTAATACAAAATTCACAATGCCGACTTGAGTACAAGATGACTGACACTCTAACTTTCTATGATTTGAACCTCTCCTGTGAGTCCAGTTTTAGATTCCGATGCTTCACTTCAGGTTTACTGTATCCCTGGGACTTTCTTATTGACGATGAAACACAGAAATTGCATCCGAATTTAATACAAAAGGCACAATGCCGACTTAAGCACAAGATGACTGACACCCTATGTTTCCATGATTTGAAACTCTCCTGTGAATCCAGTTTCAGATTCCGATGCTTCACTTCAGGGTTACTGTATCCCTTGGATTTTCATATTGACGATGAAACACAGAAATTGCATCCGAATTTAATACAAAAGGCACAATGCTGACTTAAGTACAAGAGCAATGACACTCTAACTTTCTATGATTTGAATCTCTCCTGTGAGTCCAATTTTGGATTCCGATGCTTCACTTCAGGTTTACTGTATCCCTTGGACCTTCTTGTTGACGATGAAACACAGAAATTGCATCCGAATGTAATACAAAACGCACAATGCCGACTTAAAAACAAGATGACTGACACTCTAACTTTCTATGATTTGAACCTCTCCTGTGAGTCCAGTTTTAGATTCCGATGCTTCACTTCAGGTTTACTGTTTCCCAGGGATCTTCTTATTGACGATGAAACACACAAATAGCATCCGAATTTAATACAAAAATCACAATGCCGACTTAAGCACAAGATGACTGACACTCTAACTTTCTATGATTTGAACCTCTCCTGAGAGTCCAATTTTGGATTCCGATGCTTCACTTCAGGTTTACTGTATCCCTTGGACCTTCTTGTTGACGATGAAACACAGAAATTGCATCAGAATTTAATACAAAACGCACAATGCCGACTTAGAAACAAGATTACTGACACTCCAACTTTCTATGATTTGAACCTCTCCTGTGAGTCCAGTTTCTGATTCCGATGCTTCACTTCAGGTTTACTGTGTCCCTTGGATATTCTTATTGACGATGAAACACAGAAATTGCATCCGAATTTAATACAAAAGGCACAATGCCGACTTAAGAACAAGAGCACTGACACTATAACATTCTATGATTTGGACATTTCCCGTGAGTCCAGTTTTAGATTTCGATGCTTCACTTCATGTTTACTGTATCCGTTGGACCTTCTAATTGTCGATGAAACATAGAAATTGCATCCGAATGTAATACAAAATTCACAATGCCGACTTAAGTACAAGATGACTGACACTCTAACTTTCTATGATTTGAACCTCTCCTGTGAGTCCAGTTTTAGATTCCGATGCTTCACTTCAGGTTTACTGTATCCCTGGGACCTTCCTATTGACGATGAAACACAGAAATTGCATCCGAATTTAATACAAAAGGCACAATGCCGACTTAAGCACAAGATGACTGACACTATAAGTTTCCATGATTTGAAACACTACTGTGTGTCCAGTTTTAGATTCCGATGCTTCACTTCAGGTTTACTGTATCCGTTGGACCTTCTTATTGACGATGAAACATAGAAATTGCATCTGAATGTAATACAAAAGTCACAATGCCGACTTAAGTACAAGATGACTGACACTCTAACATTCTATGATTTGAAACCTCTCCTGTGAGTCCAGTCTTAGATTCCGATGCTTCACTTCAGGTTTACTGTTTCCCTGGGACCTTCTTATTGACGATGAAACACAAAAATTGCATCCGAATTTAATGCAAAAAGCACAATGCCGACTTAAGCACAAGATGACTGACACCCTAACTTTCTATGATTTGAACCTCTCCTGAGAGTACCATTTTGGGTTCCGATGCTTCACTTCAGGTTAACTGTATCCCTTGGACCTTCTTGTTGACGATGAAACACAGAAATTGCATCAGAATTTAATACAAAACGCACAATGCCGACTTAGAAACAAGATGACTGACACTCCAACTTTCTATGATTTGAACCTCTCCTGTGAGTCCAGTTTCAGATTCCGATGCTTCACTTCAGGTTTACTGTATCCCTTGGACGTTCTTGTTGCCGATGAAACACAGAAATTGCAGCCTAATTTAATACAAAACGCACAATGCCGACTAAAAAACAAGATGACTGACACTCCAACTTTCTATGATTTGAACCTCTCCTGTGAGTCCAGTTTTAGATTCCGATGCTTCATTTCAGGTTTACTGTATCCGTTGGACCTTCTTATTGACGATGAAACATAGAAAATGCATCCGAATGTAATACAACATTCACAATGCCGACTTAAGTACAAGATGACTGACACTCTAACTTTCTATGATTTGAACCTCTCCTGTGAGTCCAGTTTTAGATTCCGATGCTTCACTTCAGGTTTACTGTATCCCTGGGACTTTCTTATTGACGATGAAACACAGAAATTGCATCCGAATTTAATACAAAAGGCACAATGCCGACTTAAGCACAAGATGACTGACACTCTATGTTTCCATGATTTGAAACTCTCCTGTGAATCCAGTTTCAGATTCCGATGCTTCACTTCAGGTTTACTGTATCCCTTGGATTTTCATATTGACGATGAAACACAGAAATTGCATCCGAATTTAATACAAAAGCCACAATGCTGACTTAAGTACAAGAGCAATGACACTCTAACTTTCTATGATTTGAACCTCTCCTGTGAGTCCAATTTTGGATTCCGATGCTTCACTTTAGGTTTACTGTATCCCTTGGACCTTCTTGTTCACGATGAAACACAGAAATTGCATCCGAATTTAATACAAAACGCACAATGCCGACTTAAAAACAAGATGACTGACACTCTAACTTTCTATGATTTGAACCTCTCCTGTGAGTCCAGTTTTAGATTCCGATGCTTCACTTCAGGTTTACTGTATCCCTGGGACCTTCTTATTGACGATGAAACACAGAAATTGCATCCGAATTTAATACAAATGGCACAATGCCGACTTAAGCACAAGATGACTGACACTCTAACTCTCTATGATTTGAACCTCTCCTGAGAGTCCAATTTTGGATTCCGATGCTTCACTTCAGGTTTACTGTATCCCTTGGACCTTCTTGTTGACGATGAAACACAGAAATTGCATCAGAATTTAATACAAAACGCACAATGACGACTTAAAAACAAGATGACTGACACTCCAACTTTCTATGATTTGAACCTCTCCTGTGATTTCAGTTTCAGATTCCGATGCTTCACTTCAGGTTTCCTGAATCCCTTGATTATTCTTATTGACGATGAAACACAGAAATTGCATCCGAATTTAATACAAAAGGCACAATGCCGACTTAAGAACAAGAGCACTGACACTATAACATTCCATGATTTGAACCTCTCCTGTGAGTCCAGTTTTAGATTCCGATGCTTCACTTCAGGTTTACTGTATCCCTGGGACCTTCTTATTGACGATGTAACACAGAAATTGCATCGGAATTTAATATAAAAGGCACAATGCCGACTTAAGCACAAGATGACTGACACTCTAAGTTTCCATGGTTTGAAACTCTTTTGTAAGTCCAGTTTCAGATTCCGATGCTTCACTTCAGGTTTACTGTATCCCTTGGATATTCTTATTGACGATGAAACACAGAAATTGCATCCGAATTTAATACAAAAGGCACAATGCCGACTTAAGAACAAGAGCACTGACACTATAACATTCTATGATTTGAACCTCTCCTGTGAGTCCAGTTTTAGATTCCGATGCTTCACTTCAGGTTTACTGTATCCCTTGGACCTTCTTGTTGCCGATGAAACACAGAAATTGCAGACGAAGTTAATACAAAACGCACAATGCCGACTTAAAAACAAGATGACTGGCACTCCAACTTTCTATGTTTTGAACCTCTCCTGTGAGTCCAGTTTTAGATTCCGATGCTTCATTTCAGGTTTACTGTATCCGTTGGACCTTCTTATTGACGATGAAACATTGAAATTGCATCCGAATGTAATACAAAATTCACAATGCCGACTTAAGTAGAAGATGACTGACACTCTAACTTTCTATGAGTTGAACCTCTCCTGTGAGTCCAGTTTTAGATTCCGATGCTTCACTTCAGGTTTACTGTATCCCTGGGACCTTCTTATTGACGATGAAACACAGAAATTGCATCCGAATTTAATACAAAAGGCACAATGCCGACTTAAGCACAAGATGACTGACACTCTAACTTTCTATGATTTGAACCTCTCCTGAGAGTACCATTTTGGGTTACGATGCTTCACTTCAGGTTAAGTGTATCCTTTGGACCTTCTTGTTGACGATGAAACACAGAAATTGCATCAGAATTTAATACAAAACGCACAATGCCGACTTAGAAACAAGATGACTGACACTCCAACTTTCTATGATTTGAACCTCTCCTGTGAGTCCAGTTTCAGATTCCGATGCTTCACTTCAGGTTTACTGTATCCCTTGGACGTTCTTGTTGCCGATGAAACACAGAAATTGCACCCTAATTTAATACAAAACGCACAATGCCGACTTAAAAACAAGATGACTGACACTCCAACTTTCTATGATTTGAACCTCTCCTGTGAGTCCAGTTTTAGATTCCGATGCTTCATTTCAGGTTTACTGTATCCGTTGGACCTTCTTATTGACGATGAAACATAGAAAATGCATCCGAATGTAATACAAAATTCACAATGCCGACTTGAGTACAAGATGACTGACACTCTAACTTTCTATGATTTGAACCTCTCCTGTGAGTCCAGTTTTAGATTCCGATGCTTCACTTCAGGTTTACTGTATCCCTGGGACTTTCTTATTGACGATGAAACACAGAAATTGCATCCGAATTTAATACAAAAGGCACAATGCCGACTTAAGCACAAGATGACTGACACCCTATGTTTCCATGATTTGAAACTCTCCTGTGAATCCAGTTTCAGATTCCGATGCTTCACTTCAGGGTTACTGTATCCCTTGGATTTTCATATTGACGATGAAACACAGAAATTGCATCCGAATTTAATACAAAAGGCACAATGCTGACTTAAGTACAAGAGCAATGACACTCTAACTTTCTATGATTTGAATCTCTCCTGTGAGTCCAATTTTGGATTCCGATGCTTCACTTCAGGTTTACTGTATCCCTTGGACCTTCTTGTTGACGATGAAACACAGAAATTGCATCCGAATGTAATACAAAACGCACAATGCCGACTTAAAAACAAGATGACTGACACTCTAACTTTCTATGATTTGAACCTCTCCTGTGAGTCCAGTTTTAGATTCCGATGCTTCACTTCAGGTTTACTGTTTCCCAGGGATCTTCTTATTGACGATGAAACACACAAATAGCATCCGAATTTAATACAAAAATCACAATGCCGACTTAAGCACAAGATGACTGACACTCTAACTTTCTATGATTTGAACCTCTCCTGAGAGTCCAATTTTGGATTCCGATGCTTCACTTCAGGTTTACTGTATCCCTTGGACCTTCTTGTTGACGATGAAACACAGAAATTGCATCAGAATTTAATACAAAACGCACAATGCCGACTTAGAAACAAGATTACTGACACTCCAACTTTCTATGATTTGAACCTCTCCTGTGAGTCCAGTTTCTGATTCCGATGCTTCACTTCAGGTTTACTGTGTCCCTTGGATATTCTTATTGACGATGAAACACAGAAATTGCATCCGAATTTAATACAAAAGGCACAATGCCGACTTAAGAACAAGAGCACTGACACTATAACATTCTATGATTTGGACATTTCCCGTGAGTCCAGTTTTAGATTTCGATGCTTCACTTCATGTTTACTGTATCCGTTGGACCTTCTAATTGTCGATGAAACATAGAAATTGCATCCGAATGTAATACAAAATTCACAATGCCGACTTAAGTACAAGATGACTGACACTCTAACTTTCTATGATTTGAACCTCTCCTGTGAGTCCAGTTTTAGATTCCGATGCTTCACTTCAGGTTTACTGTATCCCTGGGACCTTCCTATTGACGATGAAACACAGAAATTGCATCCGAATTTAATACAAAAGGCACAATGCCGACTTAAGCACAAGATGACTGACACTATAAGTTTCCATGATTTGAAACACTACTGTGTGTCCAGTTTTAGATTCCGATGCTTCACTTCAGGTTTACTGTATCCGTTGGACCTTCTTATTGACGATGAAACATAGAAATTGCATCTGAATGTAATACAAAAGTCACAATGCCGACTTAAGTACAAGATGACTGACACTCTAACATTCTATGATTTGAAACCTCTCCTGTGAGTCCAGTCTTAGATTCCGATGCTTCACTTCAGGTTTACTGTTTCCCTGGGACCTTCTTATTGACGATGAAACACAAAAATTGCATCCGAATTTAATGCAAAAAGCACAATGCCGACTTAAGCACAAGATGACTGACACCCTAACTTTCTATGATTTGAACCTCTCCTGAGAGTACCATTTTGGGTTCCGATGCTTCACTTCAGGTTAACTGTATCCCTTGGACCTTCTTGTTGACGATGAAACACAGAAATTGCATCAGAATTTAATACAAAACGCACAATGCCGACTTAGAAACAAGATGACTGACACTCCAACTTTCTATGATTTGAACCTCTCCTGTGAGTCCAGTTTCAGATTCCGATGCTTCACTTCAGGTTTACTGTATCCCTTGGACGTTCTTGTTGCCGATGAAACACAGAAATTGCAGCCTAATTTAATACAAAACGCACAATGCCGACTAAAAAACAAGATGACTGACACTCCAACTTTCTATGATTTGAACCTCTCCTGTGAGTCCAGTTTTAGATTCCGATGCTTCATTTCAGGTTTACTGTATCCGTTGGACCTTCTTATTGACGATGAAACATAGAAAATGCATCCGAATGTAATACAACATTCACAATGCCGACTTAAGTACAAGATGACTGACACTCTAACTTTCTATGATTTGAACCTCTCCTGTGAGTCCAGTTTTAGATTCCGATGCTTCACTTCAGGTTTACTGTATCCCTGGGACTTTCTTATTGACGATGAAACACAGAAATTGCATCCGAATTTAATACAAAAGGCACAATGCCGACTTAAGCACAAGATGACTGACACTCTATGTTTCCATGATTTGAAACTCTCCTGTGAATCCAGTTTCAGATTCCGATGCTTCACTTCAGGTTTACTGTATCCCTTGGATTTTCATATTGACGATGAAACACAGAAATTGCATCCGAATTTAATACAAAAGCCACAATGCTGACTTAAGTACAAGAGCAATGACACTCTAACTTTCTATGATTTGAACCTCTCCTGTGAGTCCAATTTTGGATTCCGATGCTTCACTTTAGGTTTACTGTATCCCTTGGACCTTCTTGTTCACGATGAAACACAGAAATTGCATCCGAATTTAATACAAAACGCACAATGCCGACTTAAAAACAAGATGACTGACACTCTAACTTTCTATGATTTGAACCTCTCCTGTGAGTCCAGTTTTAGATTCCGATGCTTCACTTCAGGTTTACTGTATCCCTGGGACCTTCTTATTGACGATGAAACACAGAAATTGCATCCGAATTTAATACAAATGGCACAATGCCGACTTAAGCACAAGATGACTGACACTCTAACTCTCTATGATTTGAACCTCTCCTGAGAGTCCAATTTTGGATTCCGATGCTTCACTTCAGGTTTACTGTATCCCTTGGACCTTCTTGTTGACGATGAAACACAGAAATTGCATCAGAATTTAATACAAAACGCACAATGACGACTTAAAAACAAGATGACTGACACTCCAACTTTCTATGATTTGAACCTCTCCTGTGATTTCAGTTTCAGATTCCGATGCTTCACTTCAGGTTTCCTGAATCCCTTGATTATTCTTATTGACGATGAAACACAGAAATTGCATCCGAATTTAATACAAAAGGCACAATGCCGACTTAAGAACAAGAGCACTGACACTATAACATTCCATGATTTGAACCTCTCCTGTGAGTCCAGTTTTAGATTCCGATGCTTCACTTCAGGTTTACTGTATCCCTGGGACCTTCTTATTGACGATGTAACACAGAAATTGCATCGGAATTTAATATAAAAGGCACAATGCCGACTTAAGCACAAGATGACTGACACTCTAAGTTTCCATGGTTTGAAACTCTTTTGTAAGTCCAGTTTCAGATTCCGATGCTTCACTTCAGGTTTACTGTATCCCTTGGATATTCTTATTGACGATGAAACACAGAAATTGCATCCGAATTTAATACAAAAGGCACAATGCCGACTTAAGAACAAGAGCACTGACACTATAACATTCTATGATTTGAACCTCTCCTGTGAGTCCAGTTTTAGATTCCGATGCTTCACTTCAGGTTTACTGTATCCCTTGGACCTTCTTGTTGCCGATGAAACACAGAAATTGCAGACGAAGTTAATACAAAACGCACAATGCCGACTTAAAAACAAGATGACTGGCACTCCAACTTTCTATGTTTTGAACCTCTCCTGTGAGTCCAGTTTTAGATTCCGATGCTTCATTTCAGGTTTACTGTATCCGTTGGACCTTCTTATTGACGATGAAACATTGAAATTGCATCCGAATGTAATACAAAATTCACAATGCCGACTTAAGTAGAAGATGACTGACACTCTAACTTTCTATGATTTGAACCTCACCTGTGAGTCCAGTTTTAGATTCCGATGCTTCACTTCAGGTTTATTGTATCCCTGGGACCTTCTTATTGACGATGAAACACAGAAATTGCATCCGAATTTAATACAAAAAGGACAATGCCGACTTAAGCACAAGATGACTGACACTCTAAGTTTCCATGATTTGAAACTCTCCTGTGAGTCCAGTTTCAGATTCCGATGCTGCACTTCAGGTTTACTGTATCCCTTGGATTTTCTTATTGACGATGAAACACAGAAATTGCATCGGAATTTAATACAAAAGGCACAATGCTGACTTCAGTACAAGAGCACTGACACTCTAACTTTCTATGATTTGAACCTCTCCTGTGAGTCCAGTTTTAGATTCCGATGCTTCACTTCAGGTTTACTGTATCCCTGGAACCTTCTGATTGACGATGAAACACAGAAATTGCCTCCGAATTTAATACAAATGGCATAATGCCGACTTAAGCACAAGATGACTGACTATCTAACTTTCTATGATTTGAACCTCTCCTGAGAGTCCAATTAGGGATTCCGATGCTTCACTTCAGGTTTACTGTATCCCTTGGACCTTCTTGTTGACGTTGAAACACAGAAATTGCATCAGAATTTAATACAAAAACGCACAATGCCGACTTAAAAACAAGATGACTGACACTCCAACTTTCTATGATTTGAACCTCTCCTGTGAGTCCAGTTTTAGATTCCGATGCTTCACTTTAGGTTTACTGTATCCGTTGGACCTTCTTATTGACGATGAAACATAGAAATTGCATCCTAATGTAATACAAAATTCTCAATGCCGACTTAAGTACAAGATGACTGACACTCTAACTTTCTATGATTTGAACCTCTCCTGTGAGTCCAGTTTTAGATTCCGATGCTTCGCTTCAGGTTTACTGTATCCCTGGGACCTTCTTATTGACGATGAAACACAGAAATTGCATCCGAATTTAATACAAAAGGCACAATGCCGGCTTAAGCACAAGATGACTGACACTCTAAGTTTGCATGATTTGAAACTCTCCTGTGAGTCCAGTTTCAGATTCCGATGCTTCACTTCAGGTTTACTGTATCCCTTGGATTTTCTTATTGACGATGAAACACAGAAATTGCTTCCGAATTTAATACAAAAGGCCCAATGCTGACTTAAGTACAAGAGCACTGACACTCTAACTTTCTATGATTTGAACCTCTCCTGTGAGTCCAATTTGGGATTCCGATGCTTCACTTCAGGTTTACTGTATCCCTTGGACCTTCTTGTTGACGATGAAACACAGAAATTGCATCCGAATTTAATACAAAACGCACAATGCCGACTTAAAAACAAGATGACTGACACTCCAACTTTCTATGATTTGAACCTCTCCTGTGAGTCCAGTTTTAGATTCCGATGCTTCACTTCAGGTTTACTGTATCCGTTGGACCTTCTTATTGACGATGAAACATAGAAATTGCATCCTAATGTAATACAAAATTCACAATGCCGACTTAAGTACAAGATGACTGATACTCTAACTTTCTATGATTTGAACCTCTCCTGTGAGTCCAGTTTTAGATTCCGATGCTTCACTTCAGGTTTACTGTATCCCTTGGACGTTCTTGTTGCTGATGAAACACAGAAATTGCAGCCTAATTTAATACAAAACGCACAATGCCGACTTAAAAACAAGATGACTGACACTCCAACTTTCAATGATTTGAACCTCTCCTGTGAGTCCAGTTTTAGATTCCGATGCTTCATTTCAGGTTTACTGTATCCGTTGGACCTTCTTATTGACGATGAAACATAGAAATTGCATCCGAATGTAATACAAAATTCACAATGCCGACTTAAGTACAAGATGACTGACACTCTAACTTTCTATGATTTGAACCTCTCCTGTGAGTCCAGTTTTAGATTCCGATGCTTCACTTCAGGTTTACTGTACCCCTGGGACTTTCTTATTGACGATGAAACACAGAAATTGCATCCGAATTTAATACTGAGAGGCACCCACTTGCCTTTCTCATACTGTGGCATCAAGCAGTCAGGCCTGCAAGATGAGTGGTTTGCCAAGCGAGTGGAATCTTCCTTTATTTATCGAGCAACATGAATTCTCGTATCTTACTATTTAGTTACAAATTATCCTCCTGTATGAATAATGCGCAACGGAAACACGCATCTGACTATCAGTGATTTATAGAACTCTGACTGTACACTACGCACTGGCAATACCACATTTACCTTTTGTCTTTGATTTTACGGCTTTTATATAAATTCGGGACATTACAATAACATACAATTTAATGAAAAAAGGCCACCAATCTCTTTCTTTTCACTATTTGATTTATTCCTAAACACACAAATTCTACAACCTACAACAAAATCACATGAGAAATTCCGCCCAGTGGGCATGGCTTTACGTTAGTGAATCTCTATACTATGGTCTCGTAATCTATTTACCGCAACAGTGCACTCCCTGGATCGGATGGTGGATCTTTTATTATACCTCACACTTCGCCTCTCACAATTATCCTCACGAAACTTTCCTCCAGATCGAGCGATACAGAAGGAACAGGCATACCCACAAATCTTTCGAAACTACCTTGCTACTCCCATGCAAAACACACATACCCAAATTACAAGACATACACAACACAACAATATGAAATATTACACAAAGAACGGTTACAACTTCATCACTTTCCGCTTTCCCACTTCAATCAATATTTATCCCAGTTTCACACGACACTGCCCCACTTTGTAATTCTACTTTCCTACTGTGAACTCTGGAGATAAACGCACGTCTTCCTGAGCAATGCAAGCCAAGTGGCGTTGCTGGAAAAACGGCCGACTCACCTTGATTCTCTCTCAGAGTTTATATTTAGCGTCACACGGAATGATATTTCTTAAATACTTCAACTTATGATACACACGCTATTTCTTAAATGTTTCAGCTTATTGTACACACGCTATTAATTCTTAAATATTTCAGCTTATTGTACACACGCTATTAATTCTTAAATATTTCAGCTTAAGCTCACGGAAGTATCTCAACTTATAACTACACGTGGGCTCTTTGTGACCGTTGGTTTACTACAATCCCCTTAAAATTACCTGCCTCAATTTGTAATTTTCCCCACAAAAGGTCCTGTGAAAGAGAAAGTATTAATTCTAACTACTCTTAAATATTCCACATCCATACCATGCCTCCACTCTTTCATCACGGAGCACAACAAAAAAAACGGGTCTTTATAGCAGAAGGTTCAGCGGCAGAGTGCTGAAACATGGCCGTATTCTGATTCTCTCGCACCTCTCTCGAAGTGGGAGAAGCACCTTGCTACCTTATTGGTCAGCCACATTTCAGACGCTCAAAGCTCTGGTAACTTCCATCTCTTTGGTCTCACCAAAGGTAGCCAAAGGATCGACTCAAAGATGATCATATATTCCGATTCACTATCTGTGGTTAGCAGACGACCATACATTCATTCCTTTCACAGATCTCACCAAACTGGATGTAGGGATTTATTTTGAGGGAGTGCACATGTGATCAATTAAATAAATAAATTGTCATTCTTTCCCACACTGGTATCCGGCTTCGCTGTATTAATTGAAATTGAGTTACTTTTACACAAAAAATGTGTTGTTCTGACAAGAATTTCGTACCTATTTTCAATGTTGGGCGGTACTGTACCCTTTCACCACCGGCTACCCATGCAGAAAAAAATGGCACGGTACTATCCTTGCAATGCGAGGGTAGTTCCGAACATTTTTTTAAGAAAACTGTATTAGAACAAACGTAGCAAATCATCAAAGTAACCAGGAGGAGACCTTAGCGCCTGGTGACCTCAAATTGACGACCAAATGTTGTTACTTTACCAAATTGGCAGTTGTTGCATTATTGTACTCTCCACAATCCGGAGTAACGTACACATACTAATTTACAACAATCTACATGACAAATAAAACATCACATCATAGAAATGAAAAAATAATCTTGAGATAAAATTTTGCTTTAGTTACTGGGATCTTCGTTATTTTTATGAGTAATCCAAATTTCAATAGTTCTAAAACAAATAAAAAATACTTTCTCTGTTGTCACACATATAGACGACAAGAACTTGCATTTCGACTAGTCTTCGTTACACTTTAATGTGAAATGTCACCACTGTGATAATAAAAATAAGTGGCTTCAGTCAAAACACCAACAAGATTATTACTATGGACGACATCAAAATACATCAGTTAATTCCGATATTTGTTGTGCAATGCAAACTCTTGTCCCCTGTGACAATCTTACTGATCAATGCTACATGAACCGCTACGTTAGTATTACGCCACTGGCTTATAATTAGAGCATCATTGTACGAAATATTCTAATAAACATGCTACGTGAACTTGATAACCCAGAACAGACAAAAAACAAACACTAACTATTCTAAACACAAATGTTGATGAAATACAATTACACTTGCTGTCCCTTCAGGAATGAAACACATAAAAAAAACATTTACACAATTACAAATACATTATTCCCTATCTTGCGAGTCACACGGAAACCTTTCATTCTGTGATTTTCTTGGGGTCAAAAAGTTGCTGATAGTTTTCCTAGAACCACTGTCTCGGTGTCAAAGCTCTCCCATGGTTACCCGGACGAAAGTCTTTGAGTCACTCAAATCGGCATTCTGAACACGCACTGAACAGTAAACTGTATCTCACATTAAACACAAATGTCATAGTCACTGTCAGAGTACCATCCACACGAATCTGTTCGTCCAAAAAAATGGCCCTACAACTACTATTACCCACGGTTCTGTCCTTTCAGTTCATGGTGTAATTAAAAGTCGTAAGTTTCAACAAACAGCACTTATTCCCGCACCAGTTCAAGAAATGTCTCCTACTACAGACGCAAATGTCAATGTCCCACTCTAGTTTCTTGCCTTCATACAATAATTGTTCACCAAACGACAACTGTCCTCTAAGTATACCAAGTGTCCCACGTGCAATTCACAAAGCACACTTAACAAGTCACTGCCAAAAGTTTATGGATCCCACCATTCAGTGGTCAAGACAAAACAAAACGATCGTCCTGTCTGCTAAAGACAAAATCTTTTCCACCACTCACAACGTGGAAACACCAGTCCTTCACTTTCCACATTATGGAAAGTCGCAGTCATCTTGTTTCACGGCTCCAGAGTCCAGTACTAGTTATTAGCTGCTGGTAAAAAAAATGCTCGCCGGGCTCTGCCGCGCCTCGTCCATTCTGCAGTAGCGCCGCTGCGCGCGCCGTTGAGCAGAAGAAACCACCCGCTGTTGCCTCCGCGGGATACCTTCCCCAGTCGTAAGGGTGGCGGAACTCATGAATGGCCAGTGGTACCTGCGTGTCGCCCCAGGCCGTTGACCTGCTGTAGAGGGCGCGTGGAGTGTACCCCGTCCGACAGTGGAGTGGGGAGTGCCGCGGCTCTGTCGCCTGTCGCCATGGCATCGTCAGCTCGGCCCGCTAGCGGTATGGGCGTTACGACACCCAATCAGTTAGTCTTCCGTGCATCTCGCAACATTACAGACAAAAGGAAATTCTTACATTAAAATTATACACCCTAGTTTTCTACACATACAACATCAACATTTATCTCTTTTCTATAGACAGCCCACACTCGTTCTATTCATTGTACCTGTCGTCCCTCATACAAAACATGAAAGTGTAAAAAAAAAACAAAAAGGAATAATAAACAATCTATACAGCTCATAATTACAATATCAAATAGTAGGCTACTCTAACATCCTATCACAGTGAAAATATTAGAAACTTTATCCTAAAACTACAATATACAATGAACTTTTGTGCTTGTGACACACTGAAATTAATACCCCTTGAAAGTGTTCTAACAAAAAAATAAGAAATAATCTACACAGCTCACAATTACCTACCACTGGTTATTAAATATTAAACTACTTTAACATCCTAACACAACAAACATTTTAGAAACTGTTGACTCTAAATCTACAACATACAATGCACCTTTGTGCTTGTGACAGATTGAAATTAATACCACTTGAAAGTGTTCTAACAAAAAAAATAAGAAATAATCTATACAGCTCACAATTACCTACCACAGGTTATTAAACTACTTTAACATCCTAACACAATAAACATTTTAGAAACTGGTGACTCTAAATCTACAACATACAATGCACCTTTGTGTTTGTGACAGACTGAAATTAGTATCTCTTTATACATTTTACATTTTATTATATATAACAACATTTCTAGGACATGTATGAACCATCCACATGATGTCTAATCCTGACCTGCCATCGAGGTTCATCCAAATCAAACAATACACAATAATGTTTTAGTTACAGATCGGTAGGATCCCCTTTACAGGAGTGGGCGCATTGATCACACTACTCTACGACTCTCACTCACCAGACATCACATTTTCCTTCTCATTCAATCCATTAATACACTAACAGAATAGGTCTAGAAGTCAGTTAACCTTAACACCACCACACTCACGACAACATACCATACCTTTGCTCCCTTATACTTATAACACCACCACACTCACGACAACATACCATACCTTTGCTCCCTTATACTCAACCACATAACACATGAAGCTGTTCCGGAGATAGCTTTCCAGTCTCCGAATTCGTCCTTTCACTCTGGCACCTCTCTCCATCGGCTTACCTCCGCATTCACTTCATGCTAAATATCAACTTAGAATTGCGACATTTCATCTAAGAAACAAAAATACACAAATTATTCAACCTGCAAAATAACTGTACACATTCTTGGTACCGTTTTGATTAGTTATCCTGGTACCAGGCTTCAACAACAACAACAATAAATATTATTTTTGCCAAATCGCAAATGTTATGCTAAGAATTAGATCTTACACTTATATTACATCTTACGTCAGTGTTCCACAACGTTCACCATCTGGATCTCATACTCCCTTTATGTCCTTTCACATTGTGCAGTTGTCCTCATCTCTTCATTCGTATTTCGGCTCTCCGTCCGTCCATTACTCCATCATTTCCTGGTCTTCCTTCGTCATTCGCATCAATCTCTATTGCAGCATACACAGGTCTCTCTGTAACATACATCTAAGACATCTCCACATTATTCAATTCTACTCACCTTTATTTACCACTGTTTCATCACGTCGAATCTCTATTTATTAATCACACTGCTTCACGTCGCTTCTTCCCTTACCTATCACCTTTATCCACTACTATTTATCACGTCGCTTCTCTATCTACCATCTTTATTCCCTCATAAATCATCACGTCGTTTCTGCTTGATCCTTATTCATACGACAAAAAATACGTACATACACCACTCTGTCGACTCCTGTTCATGACTCATTTGACCAGTCTATTCCGTCATACTTCCTGACATCCCGCCTGAAAATTCTTATGTTCGATTTGACCCTGCACAACGTTACACACCACAAATAAATACACTGACTATCTACCATAAATTGCCTACTTTAGATCTATCCTTAACTTTTCCATAATTTGATGTTAGAAATGTGATGAAGCCCACGAGACTGTTTTCCCTTGATCGTCTCAATCAGTACAGCATTTTCATGGACAATCCGCCTCGCTCTGAATGGTCCACTATAAAGAATTTGCTTGTTAGGAATCTAAGTTTACATGAAAATTAAATGTGTGCAGAGAATATACAAGCTGGGAGAGATGGGACAGCCCAAGTGTTGGTGCTAGTGGCCTCTTTCCCGAACCCCAGATTCCGAACAACCATACACAGCACTTCATTATAACTGTCACCACGACAATGACATCAGATGGCATCTAATTTAAAAACTTCGATCACAATGTTGACTCTTTGCGTTACGTGTTAAGTACCTGCAATAGTCCAATCGCACTAATTAAACTGGACTTATTGGCATTATTACGTAACATTTTTTTTTTTCCACTGGTTTCTTTGAGGAAACAGTCCTTTTTACATTACTGTTCGAAATAAAAATTCGCAAATTTTGCTCTGAGAGACCAGCCTAACAGATTCCATTACTGGTGTTTTATTCTCTGATCAGAAGTATGGTATTTGCACTCCTACATATCAGTAGAGTATGTCCGCTACATAGACAATTTTCAGCGCCAGCTGCATGTGTTTTAAGGCAAGATGCTAAGGGCTGATATGTTGGATCTGTTTCTCCTATCCATCAATCTATTATGACAAGAAAGAAATACCAGGATTCCATGCTCTCCTGTAATTCTGATAGTTTCTGCCATTCCTATCCTCGATACTATGTGACCTATGAGTCGTGTCTCCATTCACAATGTTGCTCTCATTACCCAGTTCCTGTAACATGTGCTGAAATGACGCGGAATCATCTAAACCTCTGCCTGCTATTACTATATCTCTGCGCAATCTCACTGGCAACTTCGTTATACAGATCCTAATGAGCTCCCCAGTTTCGTATGGCACATCCAAATACCTGTTTCGTCTCAGCATTTCCTGATAACACGACACTGGATCTCTTATACCACCTTCGTTACAATTTGGCATCATCAATATGCTTTGCTTAACCTGGTCCTGCTTACTTTTCGACCAGAATTCATTTAAAAATTTGTCACAAAACATCTTGTAGCTACTACAGTCTTTAATAACTTCCTGCATTTTCGCTCTAGCCTCGTCCCTCAAATGGTTACACACAAACTTCATTTTTAGGAGCGGTCCCCACGATGAAGGTAATGAATCTTGAAATTGAGACAGCCACAGGCATGGATGTTGGTAATTATCAGGATCCGGAAAACAAGTGTACGTTTGTACCGACACGAAGTGTCTCCTACATTCTTCTTCCGCATTTATGTTTTCCGACCTTGGGCTATACCCAGTTGGGTTTGCCACCTGTTTTATCCGACACAACCGCTCTTCTAACTCTCTGAGTTCGTCATCCTCTTTCTGCCTATTTTCGATTTTTGAATTTATCTCACTCTCCCTACGCAGTCTACCTGGTGGTGTTTCACCTTCGCTTCTGCACGCTAATTGCAACTGTGCTAGTTCTTCCCTATGTTTCCTATTTGTTTCCAATTGTGCCTCTTTAAACTGTAATAGTGATTGTATCTCCTCCTGGTCGGCATAAACCTTTCGCTGCGTACCGTCAGAGCCTGTTTCGCCTCTTATACTGATATTTTCTACATCTGCGCTAATCGTATTCATTCTGACCACTACTTCCGCAACTTCATCCCTGTGTTTATTTAGCGCCATTTCCTGCCGTGTGACTTGAGCTTCCACGCTGTCTAATGCCCCTTGTTTATCTGCCAGTAAGTCCCCCACTATCTCTTTGATTCGCTCATCCGGCCACACGCCCCTATGTTCTGTAATATCGCTTTCTATTGCACTTATTCGTACCTCCAAATTATTGGCTTTTTCTTTCACAGCATCACATTCTTGCTGCACTGCATCCAGATTCTTCTCCCCCTCATCTAACCGATTATTAACTGCGGACAGACGCTCATCGATAACTGTGTGTAGCTTCCTCATTGCCTCTTTATTTCCCTTATCAATTGCCTCCAATCTTTCCTTATTTGCTTCCAATCTCTCCTTAGTCTCCCTATCCATTGCTTCCAATCTCTCCTTAGCCTCCCTATCTCTCTCCTTATTCTTTCTATCTCTCTCCTTATTATCTCTATTGATTGCTTCTAATCTTTCGTTAGTTGCTTCAAATCTTTCCTTAGTCTCCCTACTCATCGCTTGTAAAAACTGCAGTATCACATCGTTATTTCCTACTTTCAACGCGCTCACCTCGTTCGCCTGAGAAACCGTAGCTTCGCTAAGGGTAGCTGCACTTTCACCGCACACCTGGCCTAGTCTCGGCTCGCCCACGTCGTCGGGAAAAGCCCGCGTTTGTGGACAAAGCCCGCCGCATAAAGGATCCCCTTGCAGCTGTCCACTGAACAATACAGCCCCTTCGGAGTGTTTGTCTTTCTCGCTCATTAACCCATGGTCAACAGTTACTTCCTGCTGCACTGCTACGTCCACCCCAGAATCGCTATTCTCCATGGTGGCTACACTTTTCGACTGCGACCTAGTTACTACGGACATTACGCAAAAAAAAAAATTATGAAACGATCTTCAAGCCTTGTGCGATATAGCAACTAATTACATAAAATAAAATAAAAGATCCTCACCAATCCAGAAAGAATTTGCAAACAGAAAAAATTTTACTTCTTAGCGCTATCACAATACATTCCATAAAAAAAAAATCTTAACAGCAAACCCTAACAACAAAATATCCTAACAAAAACGATCCTGGCAAAGGAATCCTGGCAACAAATTATATATCCTGTTAACAAAATTATCGTGGCAAAAAAAAACGGAATCCTGGCAGGGTCGAAATTATGAGAGGCACCCACTTGCCTTTCTCATACTGTGGCATCAAGCAGTCAGGCCTGCAAGATGAGTGGTTTGCCAAGCGAGTGGAATCTTCCTTTATTTATCGAGCAACATGAATTCTCGTATCTTACTATTTAGTTACAAATTATCCTCCTGTATGAATAATGCGCAACGGAAACACGCATCTGACTATCAGTGATTTATAGAACTCTGACTGTACACTACGCACTGGCAATACCACATTTACCTTTTGTCTTTGATTTTACGGCTTTTATATAAATTCGGGACATTACAATAACATACAATTTAATGAAAAATGGCCACCAATCTCTTTCTTTTCACTATTTGATTTATTCCTAAACACACAAATTCTACAACCTACAACAAAATCACATGAGAAATTCCGCCCAGTGGGCATGGCTTTACGTTAGTGAATCTCTATACTATGGTCTCGTAATCTATTTACCGCAACAGTGCACTCCCTGGATCGGATGGTGGATCTTTTATTATACCTCACACTTCGCCTCTCACAATTATCCTCACGAAACTTTCCTCCAGATCGAGCGATACAGAAGGAACAGGCATACCCACAAATCTTTCGAAACTACCTTGCTACTCCCATGCAAAACACACATACCCAAATTACAAGACATACACAACACAACAATATGAAATATTACACAAAGAACGGTTACAACTTCATCACTTTCCGCTTTCCCACTTCAATCAATATTTATCCCAGTTTCACACGACACTGCCCCACTTTGTAATTCTACTTTCCTACTGTGAACTCTGGAGATAAACGCACGTCTTCCTGAGCAATGCAAGCCAAGTGGCGTTGCTGGAAAAACGGCCGACTCACCTTGATTCTCTCTCAGAGTTTATATTTAGCGTCACACGGAATGATATTTCTTAAATACTTCAACTTATGATACACACGCTATTTCTTAAATGTTTCAGCTTATTGTACACACGCTATTAATTCTTAAATATTTCAGCTTATTGTACACACGCTATTAATTCTTAAATATTTCAGCTTAAGCTCACGGAAGTATCTCAACTTATAACTACACGTGGGCTCTTTGTGACCGTTGGTTTACTACAATCCCCTTAAAATTACCTGCCTCACTTTGTAATTTTCCCCACAAAAGGTCCTGTGAAAGAGAAAGTATTAATTCTAACTACTCTTAAATATTCCACATCCATACCATGCCTCCACTCTTTCATCACGGAGCACAACAAAAAAAACGGGTCTTTACAGCAGAAGGTTCAGCGGCAGAGTGCTGAAACATGGCCGTATTCTGATTCTCTCGCACCTCTCTCGAAGTGGGAGAAGCACCTTGCTACCTTATTGGTCAGCCACATTTCAGACGCTCAAAGCTCTGGTAACTTCCATCTCTTTGGTCTCACCAAAGGTAGCCAAAGGATCGACTCAAAGATGATCATATATTCCGATTCACTATCTGTGGTTAGCAGACGACCATACATTCATTCCTTTCACAGATCTCACCAAACTGGATGTAGGGATTTATTTTGAGGGAGTGCACATGTGATCAATTAAATAAATAAATTGTCATTCTTTCCCACACTGGTATCCGGCTTCGCTGTATTAATTGAAATTGAGTTACTTTTACACAAAAAATGTGTTGTTCTGACAAGAATTTCGTACCTATTTTCAATGTTGGGCGGTACTGTACCCTTTCAATACAAAAGGCACAATGCCGACTTAAGCACAAGATGACTGACACTCTATGTTTCCATGATTTGAAACTCTCCTGTGAATCCAGTTTCAGATTCCGATGCTTCACCTCAGGTTTACTGTATCCCTTGCAATTTCATATTGACGATGAAACACAGAAATTGCATCCGAATTTAATACAAAAGGCACAATGCTGACTTAAGTACAAGATGCAATGACACTCTAACTTTCTATGATTTGAACCTCTCCTGTGAGTCCAATTTTGGATTCCGATGCTTCACTTCAGGTTTACTGTATCCCTTGGACTTTCTTGTTGACGATGAAACACAGAAATGGCATCCGAATTTAATACAAAACGCACAATGCCGACTTAAAAACAAGATGACTGACACTCTAAATTTCTATGATTTGAACCTCTCCTGTGAGTCCAGTTTTAGATTCCGATGCTTCACTTCAGGTTTACTGTATCCCTGGGACCTTCTTATTGACGATGAAACACAGAAATGCATCCGAATTTAATACAAATGGCACAATGCCGACTTAAGCACAAGATGACTGACACTCTAACTTTCTATGATTTGAACCTCTCCTGAGAGTCCAATTTTGGATTCCGATGCTTCACTTCAGGTTTACTGTATCCCTTGGACCTTCTTGTTTACGATGAAACACAGAAATTGCATCAGAATTTAATACAAAACGCGCAATGACGACTTAAAAACAAGATGACTGACACTCCAACTTTCTATGATTTGAACCTCTCCTGTGATTTCAGTTTCAGATTCCGATGCTTCACTTCAGGTTTACTGTATCCCTTGGATATTCTTATTGACGATGAAACACAGAAATTGCATCCGAATTTAATACAAAAGGCACAATGCCGACTTAAGAACAAGAGCACTGACACTATAACATTCTATGATTTGAACCTCTCCTGTGAGTCCAGTTTTAGATTCCGATGCTTCACTTCAGGTTTACTGTATCCCTGGGACCTTCTTATTGACGATGTAACACAGAAATTGCATCCGAATTTAATACAAAAGGCACAATGCCGACTTAAGCACAAGATGACTGACACTCTAAGTTTCCATGATTTGAAACTCTCCTGTGAGTCCAGTTTCAGATTCCGATGCTTCACTTCAGGTTTACTGTATCCCTTGGATTTTCTTATTGACGATGGAACACAGAAATTGCATACGAATTTAATACAAAAGGCACAATGCTGACTTAAGTACAAGAGCACTGACACTCTAACTTTCTATGATTTGAACCTCTCCTGTGAGTCCAATTTGGGATCCGATGCTTCACTTCAGGTTTACTGTATCCCTTGGACCTTCTTGTTGATGATGAAACACAGAAATTGCATCCGAATTTAATACAAAACGCACAATGCCGACTTAAAAAGAAGATGACTGACACTCCAACTTTCTATGATTTGAACCTCTCCTGTAAGTCCAGTTTCAGATTCCGATACTTCACTTCAGGTTTACTGTATCCCTTGGATATTCTTATTGACGATGAAACACAGAAATTGCATCCGAATTTAATACAAAAGGCACAATGCCGACTTAAGAACAAGAGCACTGACACTATAACATTCTATGATTTGAACCTCTCCTGTGAGTCCAGTTTTAGATTCCGATGCTTCACTTCAGGTTTACTGTATCCCTTGGACCTTCTTGTTGCCGATGAAACACAGAAATTGCAGACGAATTTAATACAAAACGCACAATGCCGACTTAAAAACAAGATGACTGACACTCCAACTTTCTATGATTTGAACCTCTCCTGTGAGTTCAGTTTCAGATTCCGATGCTTCACTTCAGGTTTACTGTATCCCTTGGATATTCTTATTGACGATGAAACACAGAAATTGCATCCGAATTTAATTCCAAAGGCACAATGCCGACTTAAGAACAAGAGCACTGACACTATAATATTCTATGATTTGAACCTCTCCTGTGAGTCCAGTTTTAGATTCCGATGCTTCACTTCAGGTTTACTGTATCCCTTGGACCTTCTTGTTGCCGATGAAACACAGAAATTGCAGACGAAGTTAATACAAAACGCAATATGCCGACTTAAAAACAAGATGACTGACACTCCAACTTTCTATGATTTGAACCTCTCCTGTGAGTCCAGTTTTAGATTCCGATGCTTCATTTCAGGTTTACTGTATCCGTTGGACCTTCTTATTGACGATGAAACATAGAAATTGCATCCGAATGTAATACAAAATTCACAATGCCGACTTAAGTAGAAGATGACTGACACTCTAACTTTCTATGATTTGAACCTCACCTGTGAGTCCAGTTTTAGATTCCGATGCTTCACTTCAGGTTTACTGTATCCCTGGGACCTTTTTATCGACGATGAAACACAGAAATTGCATCCGAATTTAATACAAAAAGCACAATGCCGACTTAAGCACAAGATGACTGACACTCTAAGTTTCCATGATTTGAAACTCTCCTGTGAGTCCAGTTTCAGATTCCGATGCTTCACTTCAGGTTTACTGTATCCCTTGGATTTTCTTATTGACGATGAAACACAGAAATTGCGTCCGAATTTAATACAAAAGGCACAATGCTGACTTAAGTACAAGAGCACTGACACTCTAACTTTATATGATTTGAACCTCTCCTGTGAGTCCAGTTTTAGATTCCGATGCTTCACTTCAGGTTTACTGTATCCCTGGAACCTTCTTATTGACGATGAAACACAGAAATTGCATCCGAATTTAATACAAATGGCATAATGCCGACTTAAGCACAAGATGACTGACACTCTAACTTTCTATGATTTGAACCTCTCCTGAGAGTCCAATTTGGGATTCCGATGCTTCACTTCAGGTTTACTGTATCCCTTGGACCTTCTTGTTGACGATGAAACACAGAAATTGCATCAGAATTTAATACAAAACGCACAATGCCGACTTAAAAACAAGATGACTGACACTCCAACTTTCTATGATTTGAACCTCTCCTGTGAGTCCAGTTTTAGATTCCGATGCTTCACTTCAAGTTTACTGTATCCGTTGGACCTTCTTATTGACGATGAAACATAGAAATTGCATCCTAATGTAATACAAAATTCTCAATGCCGACTTAAGTACAAGATGACTGACACTCTAACTTTCTATGATTTGAACCTCTCCTGTGAGTCCAGTTTTAGATTCCGATGCTTCACTTCAGGTTTACTGTATCCCTGGGACGTTCTTATTGACGATGAAACACAGAAATTGCATCCGAATTTAATACAAAAGGCACAATGCCGGCTTAAGCACAAGTTGACTGACACTCTAAGTTTGCATGATTTGAAACTCTCCTGTGAGTCCAGTTTCAGATTCCGATGCTTCACTTCAGGTTTACTGTATCCCTTGGATTTTCTTATTGACGATGAAACACAGGAATTGCATCCGAATTTAATACAAAAGGCACAATGCTGACTTAAGTACAAGAGCACTGACACTCTAAATTTCTATGATTTGAACCTCTCCTGTGAGTCCAATTTGGGATTCCGATGCTTCACTTCAGGTTTACTGTATCCCTTGGACCTTCTTGTTGACAATGAAACACAGAAATTGCATCCGAATTTAATACAAAACGCACAATGCCGACTTTAAAACAAGATGACTGACACTCCAACTTTCTATGATTTGAACCTCTCCTGTGAGTCCAGTTTTAGATTCCGATGCCTCACTTCAGGTTTACTGTATCCGTTGGACCTTCTTATTGACGATGAAACACAGAAATTGCATCCGAATTTAATACAAAAGGCACAATGCCGGCTTAAGCACAAGATGACTGTCACTCTAAGTTTGCATGATTTGAACCTCTCCTGTGAGTCCAGTTTCAGATTCCGATGCATCACTTCAGGTTTACTGTATCCCTTGGATTTTCTTATTGACGATGAAACACAGAAATTGCATCCGAATTTAATACAAAAGGCACAATGCTGACTTAAGTACAAGAGCACTGACACTCTAACTTTCTATGATTTGAACCTCTGCTGTGAGTCCAATTTGGGATTCCGATGCTTCACTTCAGGTTTACTGTATCCCTTGGACCTCCTTGTTGACGATGAAACACAAAAATTGCATCCGATTTTAATACAAAACGCACAATGCCGACTTAAAAACAAGATGACTGACACTCCAACTTTCTATGATTTGAACCTCTCCTGTGAGTCCAGTTTTAGATTCCGATGCTTCACTTCAGGTTTACTGTATCCATTGGATATTCTTATTGACGATGAAACACAGAAATTGCATCCTAATTTAATACAAAAGGCACAATGCCGACTTAAGGACAAGAGCACAGACACTATAACATTCTATGATTTGAACCTCTCCTGTGAGTCCAGATTTAGATTCCGATGTCTCACTTCAGGTTTACTGTATCTCTCTGACCTTCATATAGACGATGAAACACACTAATAGCATCGGAAATAAATTGAAAATGGCACAATGCCGACTTAAGTACAAAAAGACTGACTCTTATTACTGTCTATGTTTTGAACCATTCCTGTGACACTAGTTATAGATTCCGATGCTCCACTTCAGGTTTACTGTATCCCTTGGACCTTCTTATTGACGATGAAACACAGAAATTGCATCGGAATTAAATACAAAAGGCACAATGCCGACTTAAGTACAAGAAGACTGACTCTTGTTACTGACTGTTTTGAACCATTCCTGTGACACTAGTTATAGATTCCGATGCTTCACTTCAGGTTTACTGTATCCCTCTGACCTTCTTATTGACGATGAAACACAGAAATTATATCAGAATGAAATACAAACGGCACAATGCCGACTTAAGTACAAGAAGACTGACTCTTCCTACTGTCTATGTTTTGAACCATTCCTGTGACACTAGTTATAGATTCCGATGCTCCACTTCAGGTTTACTGTATCCCTTGGACCTTCTTATTGACGATGAAACACAGTAATTGCATCGGAATTAAATAGAAAAGGCACAATGCCGACTTAAGTACAAGAAGACTGACTCTTCCTACTGTCTATGTTTTGAACCATTCCTGTGACACTAGTTATAGATTCCGATGCTTCACTTCAGGTTTACTGTATCCCTCTGGCGTTCTGTTTGACGATGAAACACAGAAATTGCATCAGAATTAAATACAAAAGGCACAATGCCGACTTAAGTACAAGAAGTCTGACTCTTCTTACTGACTGCTTTGAACCATTCCTGTGACACTAGTTATAGACTCCGATGCTTCACTTCAGGTTTACTGTATCCCTCTGACCTTCTTATTGACGATGAAACACAGAAATTGCATCGGAATTAAATACAAAAGTGACAATGCCAACTTAAGTACAAGAAGACTGACTCATCTTACTGACTATGTTTTAACAATTCCTGTGACACTAGTTATAGATTCCGATGCTTCACTTCAGATTTACTGTATCCCTTGGATTTCCGTATTGACGATGAAACACAGAAATGGCATCGGAATTAAGTACTAAAGGCACAATGCCGACTTAAGTACAAGAAGACTGACTCTTCTTGCTGACTATGATTTGACCCATTCCTGTGACGGTAGTTACAGATTCCTATGCTTCACTTCAGGTTTACTGTATCCCTAGGACCTTCTTATTGACGATGAAACACAGAAATTGCATCGGAATTAAATAGAAAAGGCACAATGCCGACTAAAGTACAAGAAGACTGACTCTTCTTACTGTCTGTGTTTTGAACCATTACTGCGACACTAGTTATAGATTCCGATGCTTCACTTCAGGTTTACTGTATCCATCAGACTTTCTTATTGACGATGAAACACAGAAATTGCATCCTAATTAAATACAAAAGGCACAATGCCGACTTTAAGTACAAGAAGACTGACTCTTCGTACTGACTATGTTTTGAACCATTCCTGTGACACTAGTTGTAGATTACGATGATTCACTTCAGGTTTACAGTATCCTTTGGACCTTCTTAATGACGATGAAACACAGAAATTGCAATGGAATTAAATAGAAAAGGCACAATGCCGACTTAAGTACACGAAGACTGTCTCCTCTTACTGTCTATGTTTTGCACCATTCCTGTGACACTAGTTATAGATTCCGATGTTTCACTTCAGGTTTACTGTATCCCTTGGACCTTCTTATTGACGATGAAACACAGAAATTGCATCGGAATTAGATAGAAAAGGCACAATGCCGACTTAAGTACAAGTAGACTGACTCTCCTTACTGTCTATGGTTTGAACCATTCCTGTGACGCTAGTTACAGATTCCGATGCTTCACTTCAGGGTTACAGTATCCCTCTGATCATCTTTTTGACGATGAAACACAGAAATTGCATCGGAATTAAATAGAAAAGGCACAACGCCGACTTAATTACAAGAAGACTGACTCTTCTTACTGTCTATTTATTGAACCATTCCTGTGGCACAAGTTACAGATTCCGATGCTTCACTTCAGGTTTACTGTATCCCTCTGACCTTCTTATTGACGATGAATCACAGAAATTGCATCGGAATTAAATACAGAAGGCACAATGCCGACTTATGTACAAGAAGACTGACTCTTCTTACTGACTGTTTTGAACCATTCCTGTGACACTAGTTATAGATTCCGATGCTTCACTTCAGGTTTACTGTATCCCTCTGACCTTCTTATTGACGATGAATCACAGAAATTGCATCGGAATTAAATACAAATGGCACAATGCCGACTTAAGTACAAGAAGACTGACTCTTCGTACAGACTATGTTTTGAACCATTCGTGTGACACTAGTTATAGATTCCGATGCTTCACTTAAGGTTTACTGTATCCCTCTGACCATCTTATTGACGATGAAACACAGAAATTGCATCGGAATTAAATACAAAAGGCGCAATGCCGACTTAAGTACAAGAAGACTGACTCTTCGTACTGACTATGTTTGAACCATTACTGTGACACTAGTTATAGATTCCGATGATTCACTTCAGGTTTACTGTATCCTTTGGAGCTTCTTATTGACGATCGAACACAGAAATTGCATCGGAAATAAATAGAAAAGGCACAATGCCAACTTAAGTACAAGAAGACTGACTCTTCTTACTGACTATGTTTGGAACCATTCCTGTGACACTAGTTATAGATTCCGATGCTTCACTTCAGGTTTACTGTATGCCTTGGACGTTCTTATTGACGATGAAACACAGAAATTGCATCGGAATTAATTAGAAAAGGCACAATGCCGACCTAAGTACAAGAAGACTGACTCTTCCTACTGTCTATGTTTTGTACGATTCCTGTGACATTAGTTATAGATTCCGATGCTTCACTTCAAGCATCCTCTATCCTTTGGACCTTCTTATTGGCGACGATATACAGAAATTGGATCGGAATTAAATAGAAAAGGCACAATGCCGACTTAAGTACAAGAAGACTGACTCTTCCTACTGTCTATATTTTGAACCATTCCTGTGACACTAGTTATAGATTCCGATGCTTCACCTCAGGTTCACTGTATCCCTCTGACCTTCTTATTGACGATGAAACACAGAAATTGCATCGGAAATAAATACAAAAGGCACGATGCCGACTTAAGTACATGTAGACTGAATCTTCCTACTGTCTATGTTTTGAACCATTCCTGTGACACTAGTTATAGATTCCGATGCTTAATTTCAGATTTACTGTATCCCTTGGATCATCTTATTGACGATGAAGCGCAGATAGTGCATCGGAGTTAAATACAATAGGCACAATACCGACTTAAGTACAAGAAGACTGACTCTTCCTACTGTCTATGATTGAACCATTCCTGTGACACTAGTTATAGATTCCGATGCTTAACTTCAGGTTTACTGTATCCCTCTGATCTTCTTTTTGACGATGAAACACAGAAGTTGCATCGGAATTAAATAGAAAAGGCACAATGCCGACTTAAGTACAAGAAGACTGACTCTTCTTACTGTCTATGTATTGAACCATTCCTGTGGCACTAGTTACAGATTCTGATGCTTCACTTCAGATTAACTGTGTCCCTTGCACCTTCTTATTGACGATGAAACACAGAAATTGCATCGGAATTAAATACAGAAGGCACAATGCCGACTTAAGTACAATAAGAATGACTCTTCTTACTGACTATGTTTTTACCATTCCTGTGACGCTAGTTACAGATTCCGATGCTTCACTTCAGGTTTACTGTATACCTTGGACCTTCTTATTGACAATGAAACACAGAAATTGCATCGGAATTCAATACAAAAGGCACAATGCCGACTTAAGTACAAGAAGACTGACTCTTCCTACTGACTATGCTTTGAAACATTCCTGTGACACTAGTTATAGATTCCGATGCTTCACTTCAGGTTTACTGTATCCCTCTGACCTTCTTGTTGGCGATGAAACACAGAAATGGCATCGGAATTAAATACAAAAGGCACAATGCCGACTTAAGTACATGTAGACTGACTCTTCCTACTGTCTATGTTTTGAAACATTCCTGTGACAATAGTTATAGATTCCGATGCTTCTTTACAGGTTTACTGTATCCCTTGGACCTTCTTATTGACGATGAAACACAGAAAGCGAATCGGAATAAAATAGAAAAAGGCACAATGCTGACTTAAGTACAAGAAGACTGACTCTTCCTACTGTCGATGGTTTGAACCATTCCTGTGACACTAGTTATAGATTCCGATGCTTCACTTCAGGTTTACTGTATCCCTCTGACCTTCTTATTGACGATGAAAGACTGAAATAGCTTCGGAAATAAATACAAAAGGCACAATGCCGACTTAAGTACAAGAAGACTGACTCTTCTTACTGTCTATTTATTGAACCATTCCTGTGGCACTAGTTACAGATTCCGATGCTTCACTTCGGATTTACTGTATCCCTTGGACCTTCTTATTGACGATGAAACACAGAAATTGCATCGGAATTAAATACAGAAGGCACAATGCCGACTTATGTACAAGAAGACTGACTCTTCTTACTGACTGTTTTGAACCATTCCTGTGACACTAGTTATAGATTCCGATGCTTCACTTCAGGTTTACTGTATCCCTCTGACCTTCTTATTGACGATGAATCACAGAAATTGCATCGGAAGTAAATACAAATAGCACAATGCCGACTTAAGTACAAGAAGACTGACTCTTCGTACAGACTATGTTTTGAACCATTCGTGTGACACTAGTTATAGATTCCGATGCTTCACTTAAGGTTTACTGTATCCCTCTGACCTTCTTATTGACGATGAAACACAGAAATTGCATCGGAATTAAATACAAAAGGCGCAATGCCGACTTAAGTACAAGAAGACTGACTCTTCGTACTGACTATGTTTGAACCATTCCTGTGACACTAGTTATAGATTCCGATGATTCACTTCAGGTTTACTGTATCCTTTGGACCTTCCTATTGACGATTGAACACAGAAATTGCATCGGAAATAAATAGAAAAGGCACAATGCCAACTTAAGTACAAGAAGACTGACTCTTCTTACTGACTATGTTTGGAACCATTCCTGTGACACTAGTTATAGATTCCGATGCTTCACTTCAGGTTTACTGTATGCCTTGGACGTTCTTATTGACGATGAAACACAGAAATTGCATCGGAATTAATTAGAAAAGGCACAATGCCGACCTAAGTACAAGAAGACTGACTCTTCCTACTGTCTATGTTTTGTACGATTCCTGTGACATTAGTTATAGATTCCGATGCTTCACTTCAAGCATCCTCTATCCTTTGGACCTTCTTATTGGCGACGATATACAGAAATTGCATCGGAATTAAATAGAAAAGGCACAATGCCGACTTAAGTACAAGAAGACTGACTCTTCCTACTGTCTATGTTTTGAACCATTCCTGTGACACTAGTTATAGATTCCGATGCTTCACCTCAGGTTCACTGTATCCCTCTGACCTTCTTATTGACGATGAAACACAGAAATTGCATCGAAAATAAATACAAAAGGCACGATGCCGACTTAAGTACATGTAGACTGAATCTTCCTACTGTCTATGTTTTGAACCATTCCTGTGACACTAGTTATAGATTCCGATGCTTCATTTCAGATTTACTGTATCCCTTGGATCATCTTATTGACGATGAAGCGCAGATAGTGCATCGGAGTTAAATACAATAGGCACAATACCGACTTAAGTACAAGAAGACTGACTCTTCCTACTGTCTATGATTGAACCATTCCTGTGACACTAGTTATAGATTCCGATGCTTAACTTCAGGTTCACTGTATCCCTCTGATCTTCTTTTTGACGATGAAACACAGAAATTGCATCGGAATTAAATAGAAAAGGCACAATGCCGACTTAAGTACAAGAAGACTGACTCTTCTTACTGTCTATGTATTGAACCATTCCTGTGGCACTAGTTACAGATTCTGATGCTCCACTTCAGATTTACTGTGTCCCTTGGACCTTCTTATTGACGATGAAACACAGAAATTGCATCGGAATTAAATACAGAAGGCACAATGCCGACTTAAGAACAATAAGAATGACTCTTCTTACTGACTATGTTTTAACCATTCCTGTGACGCTAGTTACAGATTCCGATGCTTCACTTCAGGTTTACTGTATACCTTGGACCTTCTTATTGACAATGAAACACAGAAATTGCATCGGAATTCAATACAAAAGGCACAATCCGACCTAAGTACAAGAAGACTGACTCTTCCTACTGATTATGCTTTGAAACATTCCTGTGACACTAGTTATAGATTCCGATGCTTCACTTCAGGTTTACTGTATCCCTCTGACCTTCTTGTTGGCGATGAAACACAGAAATGGCATCGGAATTAAATACAAAAGGCACAATGCCGACTTAAGTACATGTAGACTGACTCTTCCTACTGTCTATGTTTTGAAACATTCCTGTGACACTAGTTATAGATTCCGATGCTTCTTTTCAGGAATACTGTATCCCTTGGACCTTCTTATTGACGATGAAACACAGAAAGCGAATCGGAATAAAATAGAAAAAGGCACAATGCTGACTTAAGTACAAGAAGACTGACTCTTCCTACTGTCGATGGTTTGAACCATTCCTGTGACACTAGTTATAGATTCCGATGCTTCACTTCAGGTTTACTGTATCCCTCTGACCCTCTTATTGACGATGAAAGACTGAAATAGCTTCGGAAATAAATACAAAAGGCACAATGCCGACTTAAGTACAAGAAGACTGACTCTTCTTACTGTCTATGATTTGTACCATTCCTGTGACACTAGTTATAGATTCTGATGCTTCACTTCAAGTTTACTGTATCTCTTGCACCTTCTTATTGATGATGAAACACAGACATTGCATCGGAATTAAATACAAAAGGCACAATGCCGACGTAAGTACAAGAAGACTGACCCCTCTTACTGTCTATGTTTTGAACCATTCCTGTGACACTAGTTGTAGATTCCGATGCTTCACTTCAGGTTTACTGTATCCCTCTGACCCTCTTATTGACGATGAAAGACTGAAATAGCTTCGGAAATAAATACAAAAGGCACAATGCCGACTTAAGTACAAGAAGACTGACTCTTCCTACTGTCTATGGTTTGAACGATTCCTGTGACATTAGTTATAGATTCCGATGCTTCACTTCAGGTTTACTGTATCCTTTGGACCTTCTTATTGGCGACGAAATACAGAAATTGCATCGGAATTAAATAGAAAAGGCACAATGCCGACTTAAGTACAAGAAGACTGACTCTTCTTACTGTCTATGTTTTGAACCATTCCTGTGACACTAGTTGTAGATTACGATGATTCACTTCAGGTTTACAGTATCCCTTGGACCTTCTTAATGACGATGAAACACAGAAATTGCAACGGAATTAAATAGAAAATGCACAATGCCGATTTAAGTACAAGAAGACTGACTCTTCCTACTGACTATGCTTTGAACCATTCCTGTGACACTAGTTATAGATTCCGATGCTTCACTTCAGGTTTACTGTATCCCTCTGACTTTCTTATTGACGATGAAACACAGATATTGCATCGGAATTAAATAGAAAAGGCACAATGCCGACTTAAGTACAAGAAGACTGTCTATTCTTACTGACTATGTTTTGAACCATTCCTGTGACACTAGTTATAGATTCCGATGCTTCACATCAGGTTTACTGTATCCCTCTGACCTTCTTATTGACAATGACACACAGATATTGCATCGGAATTAAATAGAAAAGGCACAATGCCGACATAAGTACAATAAGAGTGACTCTTCTTACTGACTATGTTTTTAACCATTCCTGTGAGGCTAGTTACAGATTCCGATGCTTCACTTCAGATTTACTGTATCCCTCTAACCTTCTTATTGACGATGAAACACAGATATTGCATCGGAATTAAATATTGACGATGAAACACAGAAATTGCATCGGAATTGAATACAAAAGGCACAATGCCGACTTAAGTTCAAGAAGACTGACTCTTCCTACTGACTATGCTTTGAACCATTCCTGTGACACTAGTTATAGATTCCGATGCTTCACTTCAGGTTTACTGTATCCTCTGACCTTCTTGTTGACGATGAAACACAGAAATTGCATCGGAATTAAATACTAAAGGCACAATGCCGACTTAAGTACATGTAGACTGACTCTACCTACTGTCTATTTTTTGAAACATTCCTGTGACATTAGTTATAGATTCCGATGCTTCATTTCAGATTTACTGTATCCCTTGGATCATCTTATTGACGATGAAACGAAGATAGTGCATCGGAGTTAAATACAATAGGCACAATTCCGACTTAAGTACAAGAAGACTGACTCTTCCTACTGTCTATGATTGAACCATTCCTGTGACACTAGTTATAGATTCCGACCCTACACTTCAGGTTTACTGTATCCCTCTGACCTTCTTTTTGACGATGAAAAACAGAAATTGCATCGGAATTAAATAGAAAAGGCACAATGCGGACTTAAGTACAAGAAGACTGACTCTTCCTACTGACTATGCTTTGAAACATTCCTGTGACACTAGTTATAGATTCCGATGCTTCACTTCAGGATTACTGTATCCCTCTGACCTTCTTATTGACGATGAATCGCAGAAATTGCATCGGTATTAAATGCAAAAGGCACAATGCCGTCTTAAGTACAAGAAGACTGACCCTTCTTACTGTCTATGTTTTGAACCTTTCGTGTGACACTAGTTATAGATTCCGATGCTTCACTTAAGGGGTACTGTATCCCTCTGACCTTCTTATTGACGATGAAACACAGAAATTGTATCGGAATTAAATACATATGGCACATTGCCGATTTAAGTACAATAAGACTGACTCTTCGTACTGACTATGTTTGAACCATTCCGGTGACACTAGTTATAGATTCCGATGATTCACTTCAGGTTTACTGTATCCCTTGGACCTTCTTATTGAAGATGAAGCACAGAAATTGCACCGGAAAGAAATAGAAAAGGCAGAATGCCAACTTATGTACAAGAAGACTGACTCTTCTTACTGACAATGTTTGGAATCATTCCTGTGACACTAGTTATAGATTCCGATGCTTCACTTCAGGTTTACTGTATCCCTCTGACCTTCTTATTGACGATGAAACACAGATATTGCAACCTAAATAAATAGAAAAGGCACAATGCCGACTTAAGTACAAGAAGACTGACTCTTCTTACTGTCTAGGTTTTGAACCAATCCTGTGACTTAGTTATAGATTCCGATGCTTCATTTCAGGTTCACTGTATCCCTTGGACGTTCTTATTGACGATGAAACAAAGAAATTGCATCGGAATTAAATAGAAAAGGCACAATGCCGACTTAAGTACAATAAGACCGATTCTTCATACTGACTATGTTTTTAACCATTCCTGTGACGCTAGTTATAGATTCCGATACTTCACTTCAGGTTTACTGGATCCCTCTGACCTTCTTATTGACGATGAAACACAGATATTGCATCGGAATTAAATACAAATGGCACAATGCCGACTTAAGAACATGTAGACTGACCTTTCTTACTGTCTATGGCTTGAACCATTCCTTTGACACTAGTTATAGATTCCGACGTTTCACTTCAGGTTTACTGTATCCCTTGGACCTTCTTATTGACGATGAAACACAGAAATTGAATCGGAATTAAATACAAAAGGCACAACGCCGACTTAAGTACAAGAGGTCTCACTCTTCCTACTGTCTATGTTTTGAACCATACCTGTGACACTAGTTATAGATTCCGATGCTTCACTTCAAGTTTACTGTATCCCTTGGACCTTCTTATTGACGATGAAACACAGAAAGTGCATCGGAATTGAACAGAAAAGGCACAATGCCGACTTAAGTACAAGAAGACTGACTCTTCCTACTGTCTATGTTTTGAACCATTCCTGTGACACTAGTTATAGATTCCGATGCTTCACTTCAGGTTTACTATATCCCTCTGACCTTCTTGTTGGCGATGAAACACAAAAATTGCATCGGAATTAAATACAAATGGCACAATGCCAACTTAAATACATGTAGACTGACTGTTCCTACTGTCTATGATTTGAAACATTCCTGTGACACTAGTTATAGATTCCGATGCTTCATTTCAGGTTTACTGTATCCCTTGGACCTTCTTATTGACGATGAAAGACAGAAAGTGAATCGGAATTAAATACAAAAGGCACAATGCTGACTTAAGTACAAGAAGTCTGGCTCTTCCTACTGTCTATGTTTTGAACCATTCGTGTGACACTATTTATAGATTCCGATGCTAAACTTCAGGTTTACTGTATCCCTCTGACCTTCTTATTGGCGATGAAACACAGAAATTGAATCGGAATAAAATACAAAACGCACATTGCCGACTTAAGTACAAGAAGACTGACTCTTTTTACTGACTGTTTTGAACCATTCCTGTGACACTAGTGATAGATTCCGATGCTTCACTTCAGGTTTACTGGATCCCTCTGACCTTCTTATTGACGTTGAAACACAAAAATTGCATCGGAATTAAATACAAATGGAACAATGCCGACATAAGTACAAGAAGACTGACTCTCCTTACTGACTATGTTTGGAACCATTCCTGTGTCACTAGATATAGATTCCGATGATTCACTTCAGGTTTACTGTATCCCTTGGACCTTCTTATTGACGATGAAACACAGAAATTGCTTCGGAATTAAATGGAAAACGCACAATGCCGACTTCAGTACAAGAAGACTGACTCTTCTTACTGTCTATGTTTTCAACCATTCCTGTGACGCAAGTTACAGATACCGATGCTTCACTTCAGGTTTACTGTATCCCTCGGACCTTCTTATTGGCGATGAAACACTGAAATTGCATCGGAATGAAATAGAAAAAGCACAATGCCGACTTAAGTACAAGAAGACTAACTCTTCTTACTGACTACGATTTGAATCATTCCTGTGACACTAGTTATAGATTCCGATGCTTCACTTTAGGTTTGCTGTATCCCTTTGACCCTCTTATTGACGATGAAACACAGAAAGTGCATCGGAATTAAACAGAAAAGGCACAATGCCGACTTAAGTACAAGAAGACTGACTTTTCTTACTGACTGTTTTGAACCATTCCTGTGACACTAGTTATAGATTCCGGTGCTTCACTTCAGCTTTACTGTATCCCTCTGACGTTCTTATTGACGATGAAACACAGAAATTGCATCGGAATTAAATACAAAAGGCACAATGCCGACTTAAGAACAAGAAGACTGATTCTTCGTACTGACTATATTACAAACATTCCTGTGACACTAGTTATAGATTCCGATGCTTCACTTCAGGTTTACTGTATCCCTCTGACCTTCTAATTGACGATGAAACACAGAAATTGCATCGGATTTAAATAGAAAAGGCACAATGCCCACTTAAGTACAAGAACACTGACTCTTCTTACTGTCTATGTTTTGAACCATTCTTGTGACACTAGTTATAGATTCCGATGCTTCACTTTAGGATTACTGTATCCCTCTGACCTTCTAATTGACGATGAAACACAGAAATTGCATCGGTATTAAATACAAAAGGCACAATGCCGACTTTAGTACAAGAAGACTGACTCTACTTACTGACTGTTTTGAACCATTCCTGTGACACTAGTTATAGATTCCGATGCTTCACTTCAGGTTTACTGTATCCCTCTGACCTTCTTATTGACGATGAAACACAGAAATTGCATCGGTATTAAATACAAAGGGCACAATGCCGACTTAAGTACAAGAAGACTGACTCTTCTTACTGACTATGTTTTGAACCATTCCTGTGACACTAGTTATAGATTCCGATGCTTCACTTCAGGTTTACTGTATCCCTCTGACCTTCTTATTGACGATGAATCACAGAAATTGCATCGGGATTAAATACAAAAGGCACAATGCTGACTTAAGTACAAGAGGACTGACCCTCCTTACTGTCTATGTTTTGAACCATTCGTGTGACACTAGTTATAGATTCCGATGCTTCACTTAAGGGTTACTGTATCACTCTGACTTTCTTATTGACGATGAAACACAGAAATTGCATCGGAATTAAATACAAAAGGCACAATGCCGACTTAAGTACAATAAGACTGACTGTTCGTACTGACTATGTTTGAACCATTCCTGTGACACTAGTTATAGATTCCGATGATTCACTTCAGGTTTACTCTATCCCTTGGACCTTCTTATTGACGATGAAACACAGAAATTGCATCGGAAAGAAATAGAAAAGGCACAATGCTAACTTAAGTACAAGAAGACTGACTCTTCTTACTGACTATGTTTGGAACCATTCCTGTGTCACTAGTTATAGATTCCGATGTTTCACTTCAGGTTTACTGTATCCCTCTGACGTTCTTAATGACGATGAAACACAGATATTGCATCGGAATTAAATAGAAAATCCACAATGCCGACATAAGTACAAGAAGACTGACTCTTCTTATTGTCTATGTTTTGTACCATTCCTGTGACCTAGTTATAGATTCCGATGCTTCACTTCAGGTTCACTGTATCCCTTGGACGTTCTTATTGACGATGAAACAAAGAAATTACATCGAAATTAAATAGAAAAGGCACAATGCCGACTTAAGTACAATAAGACTGACTCTTCATACTGACTATGTTTTTAACCATTCCTGTGACGCTAGTTACAGATTCCTATGCTACACTTCAGGTTTACTGTATCCCTTGGACCTTCTTTTTGACGATGAAACACAGAAATTGCATCGGAATTAAATACAAATGGCACAATGCCGACTTAAGTACATGTAGACTGACTCTTCCTACTGTCTATGTTTTGAACCATTCGTGTGACACTAGTTATAGATTCCGATGCTTCACTTAAGGGTTACTGTATCCCTCTGACCTTCTTATTGACGATGAAACACCGAAATTGCATCTTAATTAAATACAAAAGACACAATGCTGACGTAAGTATAAGAAGACTGACTCTTCTTACTGTCTCTGTTTTGAACCATTCCTGTGACACTAGTTATAGATTCCGATGCTTCACTTCAGGTTTACTGTATCCCTATGACCTTCTTATTGACGATGAATCACAGAAATTGCATCGGAATTAAAATCAAATGGCACAATGCCGCCTTAAGTACAAGAAGACTGACTCTTCTTTTTGTCTATGTTTTGAACCATTCCTGTGTCACTAGTTATAGTTTCCGATGCTTCACTTCAGGTTTACTGTATCCCTCTGACCTTCTTATTGACGATGAATCGCAGAAATTGCATCGGTATTAAATGCAAAAGGCACAATGCCGTCTTAAGTACAAGAAGACTGACCCTTCTTACTGTCTATGTTTTGAACCTTTCGTGTGACACTAGTTATAGATTCCGATGCTTCACTTAAGGGGTACTGTATCCCTCTGACCTTCTTATTGACGATGAAACACAGATATTGCAACCTAATTAAATAGAAAAGGCACAATGCCGACTTAAGTACAAGAAGACTGACTCTTCTTACTGTCTAGGTTTTGAACCATTCCTGTGACTTAGTTATAGATTCCGATGCTTCACTTCAGGTTCACTGTATCCCTTGGACGTTCTTATTGACGATGAAATAAAGAAATTGCATCGGAATTAAATAGAAAAGGCACAATGCCGACTTAAGTACAATAAGACTGACTCTTCATACTGACTATGATTTTAACCATTCCTGTGACGCTAGTTATAGATTCCGATACTTCACTTCAGGTTTACTGTATCCCTCTGACCTTCTTATTGACGATGAAACACAGATATTGCATCGGAATTCAATACAAATGGCACAATGCCGACTTAAGTACATGTAGACTGACCTTTCTTACTGTCTATGGCTTGAACCATTCCTTTGACACTAGTTATAGTTTCCGACGTTTCACTTCAGGTTTACTGTATCCCTTGGAACTTCTTATTGACGATGAAACACAGAAATTGAATCGGAATTAAATACAAAACGCACAATGCCGACTTAAGTACAAGAAGACTGACTCTTCTTAGTGACTGTTTTGAACCATTCCTGTGACGCAATTTACAGATTCCGATGCTTCACTTCAAGTTTACTGTATCCCTAGGACCTTCTTATTGACGATGAAACACAGAAAGTGCATCGGAATTGAACAGAAAAGGCACAATGCCGACTTAAGTACAAGAAGACTGACTCTTCCTACTGTCTATGTTTTGAACCATTCCTGTGACACTAGTTATAGATTCCGATGCTTCACTTCAGGTTTACTGTATCCCTCTGACCTTCTTGTTGGCGATGAAACTCAAAAATTGCATCGGAATTAAATACAAAAGGCACAATGCCGACTTAAGTACATGTAGACTGACTGTTCCTACTGTCTATGATTTGAAACATTCCTGTGACACTAGTTATAGATTCCGATGCTTCATTTCAGGTTTACTGTATCCCTTGGACCTTCTTATTGACGATGAAAGACAGAAAGTGAATCGGAATTAAATACAAAAGGCACAATGCTGACTTAAGTACAAGAAGTCTGACTCTTCCTACTGTCTATGTTTTGAACCATTCCTGTGACACTATTTATAGATTCCGATGCTAAACTTCAGGTTTACTGTATCCCTCTGACCTTCTTATTGGCGATGAAACACAGAAATTGAATCGGAATAAAATACAAAACGCACATTGCCGACTTAAGTACAAGAAGACTGACTCTTTTTACTGACTGTTTTGAACCATTCCTGTGACACTAGTGATAGATTCCGATGCTTCACTTCAGGTTTACTGGATCCCTCTGACCTTCTTATTGACGTTGAAACACAAAAATTGCATCGGAATTAAATACAAATGGAACAATGCCGACATAAGTACAAGAAGACTGACTCTCCTTACTGACTATGTTTGGAACCATTCCTGTGTCACTAGATATAGATTCCGATGCTTCACTTCAGGTTTACTGTATCCCTTGGACCTTCTTATTGACGATGAAACACAGAAATTGCTTCGGAATTAAATGGAAAACGCACAATGCCGACTTAAGTACAAGAAGACTGACTCTTCTTACTGTCTATGTTTTGAACCATTCCTGTGACGCAAGTTACAGATTCCGATGCTTCACTTCAGGTTTACTGTATCCCTCGGACCTTCTTATTGGCGATGAAACACTGAAATTGCATCGGAATGAAATAGAAAAAGCACAAAGCCGACTTAAGTACAAGAAGACTAACTCTTCTTACTGACTACGATTTGAACCATTCCTGTGACACTAGTTATAGATTCCGATGCTTCACTTTAGGTTTGCTGTATCCCTTTGACCCTCTTATTGACGATGAAACACAGAAAGTGCATCGGAATTAAACAGAAAAGGCACAATGCCGACTTAAGTACAAGAAGACTGACTTTTCTTACTGACTGTTTTGAACCATTCCTGTGACACTAGTTATAGATTCCGGTGCTTCACTTCAGCTTTACTGTATCCCTCTGACGTTCTTATTGACGATGAAACACAGAAATTGCATCTTAATTAAATACAAAAGGCACAATGCTGACGTAAGTACAAGAAGACTGACTCTTCTTACTGTCTCTGTTTTGAACCATTCCTGTGACACTAGTTATAGATTCCGATGCTTCACTTTAGGTTTGCTATATCCCTTTGACCCTCTTATTGACGATGAATCACAGAAATTGCATCGGTATTAAATACAAAAGGCACAATGCCGACTTAAGTAAATGAAGACTGACTCTTCTTACTTTCTATGTTTTGAACCGTTACTGTGACTGTAGTTATAGATTCCGATGCTTCACTTAAGGTTTACTGTATCCCTCTGACCTTCTTATTGACGATGAAACACAGAAATTGCATCGGAATTAAATACAAAAGGCACAATGCCGACTTAAGAACAAGAAGACTGATTCTTCGTACTGACTATATTACAAACATTCCTGTGACACTAGTTATAGATTCCGATGCTTCACTTCAGGTTTACTGTATCCCTCTGACCTTCTAATTGACGATGAAACACAGAAATTGCATCGGATTTAAATAGAAAAGGCACAATGCCGACTTAAGTACAAGAACACGGACTCTTCTTACTGTCTATGTTTTGAACCATTCTTGTGACACTAGTTATAGATTCCGATGCTTCACTTTAGGTTTACTGTATCCCTCTGACCTTCTAATTGACGATGAAACACAGAAATTGCATCGGTATTAAATACAAAAGGCACAATGCCGACTTTAGTACAAGAAGACTGACTCTACTTACTGACTGTTTTGAACCATTCCTGTGACACTAGTTATAGATTCCGATGCTTCACTTCAGGTTTACTGTATCCCTCTGACCTTCTTATTGACGATGAAACACAGAAATTGCATCGGTATTAAATACAAAGGGCACAATGCCGACTTAAGTACAAGAAGACTGACTCTTCTTACTGACTATGTTTTGAACCATTCCTGTGACACTAGTTATAGATCCCGATGCTTCACTTCAGGTTTACTGTATCCCTCTGACCTTCTTATTGACGATGAATCACAGAAATTGCATCGGGATTAAATACAAAAGGCACAATGCTGACTTAAGTACAAGAAGACTGACCCTTCTTACTGTCTATAATTTGAACCATTCGTGTGACACTAGTTATAGATTCCGATGCTTGACTTAAGGGTTACTGTATCCCTCTGACCTTCTTATTGACGATGAAACACAGAAATTGCATCGGAATTAAATACAAATGGCACAATGCCGACTTAAGTACATGTAGACTGACTCTTCCTACTGTCTATGTTTTGAACCATTCGTGTGACACTAGTTATAGATTCCGATGCTTCACTTAAGGGTTACTGTATCCCTCTGACCTTCTTATTGACGATGAAACACAGAAATTGCATCGGTATTAAATACAAAAAAAAAGCACAATTCCGACTTAAGTACAAGAAGACTGACCTTTCTTGCTGTCTATGGCTTGAACCATTCCTGTGACACTACTGATAGATTCCGATGTTTCACTTCAGGTTTACTGTACCCCTTGGACCTTCTTATTGACGATGAAACACCGAAATTGCATCTTAATTAAATACAAAAGACACAATGCTGACGTAAGTACAAGAAGACTGACTCTTCTTACTGTCTCTGTTTTGAACCATTCCTGTGACACTAGTTATAGATTCCGATGCTTCACTTCAGGTTTACTGTATCCCTATGACCTTCTTATTGACGATGAATCACAGAAATTGCATCGGAATTAAAATCAAATGGCACAATGCCGACTTAAGTACAAGAAGACTGACTCTTCTTTTTGTCTATGTTTTGAACCATTCCTGTGTCACTAGTTATAGTTTCCGATGCTTCACTTCAAGTTTACTGTATCCCTCTGACCTTCTTATTGACGATGAATCGCAGAAATTGCATCGGTATTAAATGCAAAAGGCACAATGCCGTCTTAAGTACAAGTAGACTGACCCTTCTTACTGTCTATGTTTTGAACCTTTCGTGTGACACTAGTTATAGATTCCGATGCTTCACTTAAGGGGTACTGTATCCCTCTGACCTTCTTATTGACGATGAAACACAGATATTGCAACCTAATTAAATAGAAAAGGCACAATGCCGACTTAAGTACAAGAAGACTGACTCTTCTTACTGTCTAGGTTTTGAACCATTCCTGTGACTTAGTTATAGATTCCGATGCTTCACTTCAGGTTCACTGTATCCCTTGGACGTTCTTATCGACGATGAAATAAAGAAATTGCATCGGAATTAAATAGAAAAGGCACAATGCCGACTTAAGTACAATAAGACTGACTCTTCATACTGACTATGATTTTAACCATTCCTGTGACGCTAGTTATAGATTCCGATACTTCACTTCAGGTTTACTGTATCCCTCTGACCTTCTTATTGACGATGAAACACAGATATTGCATCGGAATTCAATACAAATGGCACAATGCCGACTTAAGTACATGTAGACTGACCTTTCTTACTGTCTATGGCTTGAATCATTCCTTTGACACTAGTTATAGTTTCCGACGTTTCACTTCAGGTTTACTGTATCCCTTGGAACTTCTTATTGACGATGAAACACAGAAATTGAATCGGAATTAAATACAAAACGCACAATGCCGACTTAAGTACAAGAAGACTGACTCTTCTTAGTGACTGTTTTGAACCATTCCTGTGACGCAATTTACAGATTCCGATGCTTCACTTCAAGTTTACTGTATCCCTAGGACCTTCTTATTGACGATGAAACACAGAAAGTGCATCGGAATTGAACAGAAAAGGCACAATGCCGACTTAAGTACAAGAAGACTGACTCTTCCTACTGTCTATGTTTTGAACCATTCCTGTGACACTAGTTATAGATTCCGATGCTTCACTTCAGGTTTACTGTATCCCTCTGACCTTCTTGTTGGCGATGAAACTCAAAAATTGCATCGGAATTAAATACAAAAGGCACAATGCCGACTTAAGTACATGTAGACTGACTGTTCCTACTGTCTATGATTTGAAACATTCCTGTGACACTAGTTATAGATTCCGATGCTTCATTTCAGGTTTACTGTATCCCTTGGACCTTCTTATTGACGATGAAAGACAGAAAGTGAATCGGAATTAAATACAAAAGGCACAATGCTGACTTAAGTACAAGAAGTCTGACTCTTCCTACTGTCTATGTTTTGAACCATTCCTGTGACACTATTTATAGATTCCGATGCTAAACTTCAGGTTTACTGTATCCCTCTGACCTTCTTATTGGCGATGAAACACAGAAATTGAATCGGAATAAAATACAAAACGCACATTGCCGACTTAAGTACAAGAAGACTGACTCTTTTTACTGACTGTTTTGAACCATTCCTGTGACACTAGTGATAGATTCCGATGCTTCACTTCAGGTTTACTGGATCCCTCTGACCTTCTTATTGACGTTGAAACACAAAAATTGCATCGGAATTAAATACAAATGGAACAATGCCGACATAAGTACAAGAAGACTGACTCTCCTTACTGACTATGTTTGGAACCATTCCTGTGTCACTAGATATAGATTCCGATGCTTCACTTCAGGTTTACTGTATCCCTTGGACCTTCTTATTGACGATGAAACACAGAAATTGCTTCGGAATTAAATGGAAAACGCACAATGCCGACTTAAGTACAAGAAGACTGACTCTTCTTACTGTCTATGATTTGAACCATTCCTGTGACGCAAGTTACAGATTCCGATGCTTCACTTCAGGTTTACTGTATCCCTCGGACCTTCTTATTGGCGATGAAACACTGAAATTGCATCGGAATGAAATAGAAAAAGCACAAAGCCGACTTAAGTACAAGAAGACTAACTCTTCTTACTGACTACGATTTGAACCATTCCTGTGACACTAGTTATAGATTCCGATGCTTCACTTTAGGTTTGCTGTATCCCTTTGACCCTCTTATTGACGATGAAACACAGAAAGTGCATCGGAATTAAACAGAAAAGGCACAATGCCGACTTAAGTACAAGAAGACTGACTTTTCTTACTGACTGTTTTGAACCATTCCTGTGACACTAGTTATAGATTCCGGTGCTTCACTTCAGCTTTACTGTATCCCTCTGACGTTCTTATTGACGATGAAACACAGAAATTGCATCTTAATTAAATACAAAAGGCACAATGCTGACGTAAGTACAAGAAGACTGACTCTTCTTACTGTCTCTGTTTTGAACCATTCCTGTGACACTAGTTATAGATTCCGATGCTTCACTTTAGGTTTGCTATATCCCTTTGACCCTCTTATTGACGATGAATCACAGAAATTGCATCGGTATTAAATACAAAAGGCACAATGCCGACTTAAGTAAATGAAGACTGACTCTTCTTACTTTCTATGCTTTGAACCGTTACTGTGACTGTAGTTATAGATTCCGATGCTTCACTTAAGGTTTACTGTATCCCTCTGACCTTCTTATTGACGATGAAACACAGAAATTGCATCGGAATTAAATACAAAAGGCACAATGCCGACTTAAGAACAAGAAGACTGATTCTTCGTACTGACTATATTACAAACATTCCTGTGACACTAGTTATAGATTCCGATGCTTCACTTCAGGTTTACTGTATCCCTCTGACCTTCTAATTGACGATGAAACACAGAAATTGCATCGGATTTAAATAGAAAAGGCACAATGCCGACTTAAGTACAAGAACACTGACTCTTCTTACTGTCTATGTTTTGAACCATTCTTGTGACACTAGTTATAGATTCCGATGCTTCACTTTAGGTTTACTGTATCCCTCTGACCTTCTAATTGACGATGAAACACAGAAATTGCATCGGTATTAAATACAAAAGGCACAATGCCGACTTTAGTACAAGAAGACTGACTCTACTTACTGACTGTTTTGAACCATTCCTGTGACACTAGTTATAGATTCCGATGCTTCACTTCAGGTTTACTGTATCCCTCTGACCTTCTTATTGACGATGAAACACAGAAATTGCATCGGTATTAAATACAAAGGGCACAATGCCGACTTAAGTACAAGAAGACTGACTCTTCTTACTGACTATGTTTTGAACCATTCCTGTGACACTAGTTATAGATCCCGATGCTTCACTTCAGGTTTACTGTATCCCTCTGACCTTCTTATTGACGATGAATCACAGAAATTGCATCGGGATTAAATACAAAAGGCACAATGCTGACTTAAGTACAAGAAGACTGACCCTTCTTACTGTCTATAATTTGAACCATTCGTGTGACACTAGTTATAGATTCCGATGCTTGACTTAAGGGTTACTGTATCCCTCTGACCTTCTTATTGACGATGAAACACAGAAATTGCATCGGAATTAAATACAAAAAAAAAGCACAATTCCGACTTAAGTACAAGAAGACTGACTCTTCTTATTGTCTATGTTTTGTACCATTCCTGTGACACTAGATATAGATTCCGATGCTTCACTTCAGGTTCACTGTATCCCTTGGACGTTCTTATTGACGATGAAACAAAGAAATTACATCGAAATTAAATAGAAAAGGCACAATGCCGACTTAAGTACAATAAGACTGACTCTTCTTACTGACTATGTTTTTAACCATTCCTGTGACGCTAGTTACAGATTCCTATGCTACACTTCGGGTTTACTGTACCCCTTGGACCTTCTTATTGACGATGAAACACAGAAATTGCATCGGAATTAAATACAAAAGGCACAATGCCGACTTAAGTACAAGAAGACTGACTCTTCTTACTGACTATATTTTGAACCATTCCTGTGACACTAGTTATAGATTCCGATGCTTCACTTCAGGTTTACGTTATCCCTCTGACCTTCTTGTTGGCTATGAAACACAGAAATTGCATCGGAATTAAATACAAATGGCACAATGCCGACTTAAGTACATGTAGACTGACTCTTCCTACTGTCTATGTTTTGAAACATTCGTGTGACACTAGTTATAGATTCCGATGCTTCACTTAAGGGTTACTGTATCCCTCTGACCTTCTTATTGACGATGAAACACAGAAATTGCATCGGAATTAAATACAAAAAAAAGCACAATTCCGACTTAAGTACAAGAAGACTGACCTTTCTTACTGTCTAGGGCTTGAACCATTCCTGTGACACTACTGATAGATTCCGATGTTTCACTTCAGGTTTACTGTACCCCTTGGACCTACTTATTGACGATGAAACACCGAAATTGCATCTTAATTAAATACAAAAGACACAATGCTGACGTAAGTACAAGAAGACTGACTCTTCTTACTGTCTCTGTTTTGAACCATTCCTGTGACACTAGTTATAGATTCCGATGCTTCACTTCAGGTTTACTGTATCCCTATGACCTTCTTATTGACGATGAATCACAGAAATTGCATCGGAATTAAAATCAAAAGGCACAATGCCGACTTAAGTACAAGAAGACTGACTCTTCTTTTTGTCTATGTTTTGAACCATTCCTGTGACACTAGTTATAGATTCCGATGCTTCACTTCAAGTTTAATGTATCCCTTTGACCTTCTTATTGACGATGAATCACAGAAATTGCATCGGTATTAAATACATAAGGCACAATGCCGACTTAAGTAAAAGAAGACTGACTCTTCTTACTTTCTATGTTTTGATCCATAACTGTGACTGTAGTTATAGATTCCGATGCTTCACTTAATGTTTACTGTATCCCTCTGACCTTCTTATTGACGATGAAACACAGAAATTGCATCGGAATTAAATACAAAAGGCACAATGCCGACTTAAGAACAAGAAGAGTGGCTCTTCGTACTGACTATGTTAAACCATTCCTGTGACACTAGTTATAGAATCCGATGCTTCACTTCAGGTTTACTGTATCCCACTGACCTTCTAATTGACGATGAAACACAGAAATTGCATCGGATTTAAATAGAAAAGGCACAATGCCGACTTAAGTACAAGAAGACTGACTCTTCTTACTGTCTATGTTTTCAGCCATTCTTGTGACACTAGTTATAGATTCCGATGCTTCACTTTAGGTTTACTGTATCCCTCTGACCTTCTAATTGACGATGAAACACAGAAATTGCATCGGTATTAAATACAAAAGGCACAATGCCGACTTTAGTACAAGAAGACTGACTCTACTTACTGACTGTTTTGAACCATTCCTGTGACACTAGTTATAGATTCCGATGCTTCACTTCAGGTTTACTGTATCCCTCTGACCTTCTTATTGACGATGAAACACAGAAATTGCATTGGAATTAAATACAAAGGGCACAATGCGGACTTAAGTACAAGAAGACTGACTCTTCTTACTGACTATGCTTTGAACCATTCCTGTGACACTAGTTATAGATTCCGATGCTTCACTTCAGGTTTACTGTATCCCTCTGACCTTCTTATTGACGATGAATCACAGAAATTGCATCGGGATTAAATACAAAAGGCACAATGCTGACTTAAGTACAAGAAGACTGACCCTTCTTACTGTCTATGTTTTGAACCATTCGTGTGACACTAGTTATAGATTCCGATGCTTCACTTAAGGGTTACTGTATTCCTCTGACCTTCTTATTGACGATGAAACACAGAAATAGCATCGGAATTAAATACAAAAGGTACAATGCCGACTTAAGTACAATAAGACTGACTCTTCGTACTGACAATGTTTGAACCATTCCAGTGACACTAGTTATAGATTCCGATGATTCACTTCAGGTTTACTGTATCCCTTGGACCTTCTCATTGACGATGAAACACAGAAATTGCATCGGAAAGAAATAGAAAAGGCACATTGCCAACTTAAGTACAAGAAGACTGACTCTTCTTACTGACTATGTTTGGAACCTTTCCTGTGTCACTAGTTATAGATTCCGATACCTCACTTCAGGTTTACTGTATCCCTCTGACCTTCTTACTGACGATGAAACACAGAAATTGCATCGGAATTAAATACAAAAGGCACAATGCCGACTTAAGTACAAGACGACTGACTCTTCTTAGTGACTATATTTTGAACCATTCCTGTGACAATAGTTATAGATTCCGATGCTTCACTTCAGGTTTACGTAATCCCTCTGACCTTCTTGTTGGCGATGAAACACAGAAATTGCATCGGAAAGAAATACAAAACGCACAATGCCGACTTAAGTACAAGAAGACTGACTCTTCTTACTGTCTATGTTTTGAACCATTCCTGTGACGCAAGTTACAGATTCCGATGCTTCACTTCGGGTTTACTGTATCCCTTGGACCTTCTTATTGACGATGAAACACAGAAAGTGCATCGGAATTAAATGGAAAATGCACAATGCCGACTTAAGTACAAGAAGACTGACTCTACTAACTGACTGTCTTGAACCATTCCTGTGACACTAGTTATAGATTCCGAAGCTTCACTTCAGGTTTACTGTATCCCTCTGACCGTCTTATTGACGATGAAACACAGAAATTGCATCGGAATTAAATACAAAGGGCACAATGCCGACTTAAGTACAAGAAGACTGACTCTTCTTACTGACTATGTTTTGAATCTTTCCTGTGACACTAGTTATAGATTCCGATGCTTCACTTCAGGTTTACTGTATCCCTCTGACCTTCTTGTGGGCGATGATACACAGAAATTGCATCTTAATTAAATACAAATGGCACAATGCTGACGTAAGTACTAGAAGACTGACTCTTCTTACTGTCTCTGTTTTGAACCATTCCTGTGACACTAGTTATAGATTCCGATGCTTCACTTCAGGTTTACTGTATCCCTATGACCTTCTTATTGACGATGATCCACAGAAATTCATCGGAATTAAATACAAAAAGCACAATGCCGACATAAGTACAAGAAGACTGACTCTCCTTTTTCTCTATGTTTTGAACCCCTTCTGTGACACTAGTTATAGATTCCGATGCCTCACTTAAAGTTTACTGTATCCCTTGGACCTTCTTATTGACGATGAAACACAGAAATTGCATCGGAATTAAATACAAAAGGCACAATGCCGACTTAAGTAAAAGAAGACTGACCCTTCTTACAGTCTATGTTTTGAACCATTCCTGTGACACTAGTTATAGATTCCGATGCTTCACTTAACGTTTACTGTATCCCTCTGACCTTCTTATTGACGATGAAACACAGAAATTGCATCGGTATTAAATAGAAAAGGCACAATGCCGACTTAAGTACAATAAGAATGACTCTTCTTACTGACTATGTTTTTAACCATTCCTGTGACGCTAGTTACAGATTCCGATGCTTCACTTCAGCTTTACTGTATACCTTGGACCTTCTTATTGACGATAAAACACAGAAATTGCATCGGAATTAAATACAAAGGGCACAATGCCGACTTAAGTACAAGAAGACTGACTCTTCTTACTGACTATGCTTTGAACCTTTCCTGTGACACTAGTTATAGATTCCGATGCTTCACTTCAGGTTTACTGTATCCCTCTGACCATCTTGTTGACGATGAAACACAGAAATTGCATCTTAATTAAATACAAAAGGCACAATGCTGACGTAAGTACAAGAAGACTGACTCTTCTTACTGTCTCTGTTTTGAACCATTCCTGTGACACTAGTTATAGATTCCGATGCTTCACTTCAGGTTTACTGTATCCCTCTGACCTTCTTATTGACGATGAAACACAGAAATTGCATCGCAATTAAATACAAAAGGCACAATGCCGACTTTAGTACAAGAAGACTGACTCTACTTACTGACTGTTTTGAACCATTCCTGTGACACTAGTTATAGATTCCGATGTTTCACTTCAGGTTTACTGTTTCCCTCTGACCTTCTTATTGACGATGAAACACAGATATTGCACCGGAATTAAATAGAAAAAGCACAATGCCGACCTAAGTACAGGAAGACTGACTCTTCTTACTGTCTATGGTTTGAACCATTCCTGTGACGCTAGTTACAGATTACGATGCTTCACTTCAGGTTTCTGTATCCCTCTGACATTCTTATTGACGATGAAACACAGAAATTGCATCGGAATTAAATAGAAAAGGCACAATGCCGACTTAAGTACATGAAGACTGACTCTTCCTACTGTCTATGTTTTGAAGCATTCCTATGACCCTAGTTATAGATTCCGATGCTTCACTTCAGGTTCACTGTATCCCTTAAACGTTCTTATTGACGATGAAACACAGAAATTGCATCGGAATTAAATTGAAAAGGCACAATGCCGACTTAAGTACAATAATACTCACTCTTCTCTCTGACTATGTTTTGAACCATTCCTGTGACGCTAGTTACAGATTCCGATGCTTCACTTCAGGTTTACTGTATACCTTGGACCTTCTTATTGACGATGAAAGACAGAAATTGCATCGGAATTAAATACAAAAGGCACAATGCCGACTTAAGTACAAGAAGAATGACTTTTCTTACTGTCTATGTTTTGAACCATTCCTGTGGCACTAGTTATAAATTCCGATGCTTCACTTCAGGTTTACTGTATCCCTCTGACCATCTTGTTGGCGATGAAACACAGAAATCGCATCGGAATTAAATACAAAAGGCACAATGCCAACCTAAGTACAAGAAGACTGACTCTTCTTACTGACTATGTTTGGAACCATTCCTGTGTCACAAGTTATAGATTCCGATGCTTCACTTCAGGTTTACTGTATCCCTCTGACCTTCTTATTGACGATGAAACACAGATATTGCATCGGAAGTAAATAGAAAAGGCACAATGCCGACTTAAGTACAAGAAGACTGCCTCTTCTTATTGTCTAGGTTTTGTACCATTCCTGTGACCTAGTTATAGATTCCGATGCTTCACTTCAGGTTCACTGTATCCCTTGGACGTTCTTATTGACCATGAAACAAAGAAATTGCATCGAAATTAAATAGAAAAGGCATAATGCCGACTTAAGTACAATAAGACTGACTCTTCTTACTGACTATGTTTTTAACCATTCCTGTGACGCTAGTTACAGATTCCTATGCTTCACTTCAGGTTTACTGTATCCCTAGGACCTTCTTATTGACGATGAAACACAGAAATTATATCGGAATTAAATACAAAAGGCACAATGCCGACTTAAGTACAAGAAGACTGACTCTTCTTACTGACTATATTTTGAACCATTCCTGTGACACTAGTTATAGATTCCGATGCTTTACTTCAGGTTTACGTTATCCCTCTGACCTTCTTGTTGGCGATGAATTACAGAAATTGCATCTTAATTAAATACAAAAGGCACAATGCTGACGTAAGTACAAGAAGACTGACTCTTCTTACTGTCTCTGTTTTGAACCATTCCTGTGACACTAGTTATAGATTCCGATGCTTCACTTCAGGTTTACTGTATCCCTCTGACCATCTTGTTGGCGATGAAACACAGAAATCGCATCGGAATTAAATACAAAAGGCACAATGCCAACTTAAGTACAAGAAGACTGACTCTTCTTACTGACTATGTTTGGAACCATTCCTGTGTCACAAGTTATAGATTCCGATGCTTCACTTCAGGTTTACTGTATCCCTCTGACCTTCTTATTGACGATGAATCACAGAAATTGCATCGGAATTACAATCAAAAGGCACAATGCCGACTTAAGAACAAGAAGACTGACTCTTCTTTTTGTCTATGTTTTGAACCATTCCTGTGACACTAGTTATAGATTCCGATGCTTCACTTCAAGTTTACTGTATCCCTTGGACCTTCTGATTGACGATGAATCACAGAAATTGCATCGGTATTAAATACAAAAGGCACAATGCCGACTTAAGTAAAAGAAGACTGACTCTTCTTACTTTCTATGTTTTGAACCATTACTGTGACTGTAGTTATAGATTCCGATGCTTCACTTAATGTTTACTGTATCCCCCTGACCTTCTTATTGACGATGAAACACAGAAATTGCATCGGAATTAAATACAAAAGGCACAATGCCGACTTAAGAACAAGAAGACTGACTCTTCGTACTGACTATGTTAGAACCATTCCAGTGACACTAGTCATAGATTCCGATGCTTCACTTCAGGTTTACTGTATCCCTCTGACCTTCTAATTGACGATGAAATACAGAAATTGCATCGGATTTAAATAGAAAAGGCACAATGTCGACTTAAGTACAAGAAGACTGACTCTTCTTACTGTCTATGTTTTGAACCATTCTTGTGACACTAGTTATAGATTCCGATGCTTCACTTTAGGTTTACTGTATCCCTCTGACCTTCTTATTGACGATGAATCACAGAAATTGCATCGGGATTAAATACAAAAGTACAATGCCGACTTAAGTACAAGAAGACAGACTCTTCTTACTGACTATGTTTTGAACCATTCCTGTGACACTAGTTATAGATTCCGATGCTTCACTTCAGGTTTACTGTATCCCTCTGACCTTCTTATTGACGATGAATCACAGAAATTGCATCGGGATTAAATACAAAAGGCACAATGCTGACTTAAGTACAAGAAGACTGACCCATCTTACTGTCTATGTTTTGAACCATTCGTGTGACACTAGTTATAGATTCCGATGCTTCACTTAAGGGTTACTGTATTCCTCTGACCTTCTTATTGACGATGAAACACAGAAATTGCATCGGAATTAAATACAAAGGGCACAATGCCGACTTAAGTACAAGAAGACTGACTCTTCTTACTGTCTATGATTTGAACCATTCCTGTGACACTAGTTATAGATTCCGATGCTTCACATCAGGTTTACTGTATCCTTTGGACCTTCTTATTGTCGATGAAACACAGATATTGCACCGGAATTAAATAGAAAAAGCACAATGCCGACCTAAGTACAGGAAGACTGACTCTTCTTACTGTCTATGGTTTGAACCATTCCTGTGACGCTAGTTACAGATTACGATGCTTCACTTCAGGTTACTGTATCCCTCTGACATTCTTATTGACGATGAAACACAGAAATTGCATCGGAATTAAATAGAAAAGGCACAATGCCGACTTAAGTACATGAAGACTGACTCTTCCTACTGTCTATGTTTTGAAGCATTCCTATGACCCTAGTTATAGATTCCGATGCTTCCCTTCAGGTTCACTGTATCCCTTAAACGTTCTTATTGACGATGAAACACAGAAATTGCATCGGAATTAAATTGAAAAGGCACAATGCCGACTTAAGTACAATAATACTCACTCTTCTCTCTGACTATGTTTTGAACCATTCCTGTGACGCTAGTTACAGATTCCGATGCTTCACTTCAGGTTTACTGTATACCTTGGACCTTCTTATTGACGATGAAAGACAGAAATTGCATCGGAATTAAATACAAAAGGCACAATGCCGACTTAAGAACAAGAAGACTGACTCTTCGTACTGACTATGTTAGAACCATTCCAGTGACACTAGTCATAGATTCCGATGCTTCACTTCAGGTTTACTGTATCCCTCTGACCTTCTAATTGACGATGAAATACAGAAATTGCATCGGATTTAAATAGAAAAGGCACAATGTCGACTTAAGTACAAGAAGACTGAATCTTCTTACTGTCTATGTTTTGAACCATTCTTGTGACACTAGTTATAGATTCCGATGCTTCACTTTAGGTTTACTGTATCCCTCTGACCTTCTTATTGACGATGAATCACAGAAATTGCATCGGGATTAAATACAAAAGGCACAATGCTGACTTAAGTACAAGAAGACTGACCCTTCTTACTGTCTATGTTTTGAACCATTCGTGTGACACTAGTTATAGATTCCGATGCTTCACTTAAGGGTTACTGTATTCCTCTGACCTTCTTACTGACGATGAAACACAGAAATAGCATCGGAATTAAATACAAAAGGTACAATGTTGACTTAAGTACAATAAGACTGACTCTTCGTGCTGACTATGTTTGAACCATTCCTGTGACACTAGTTATAGATTCCGATGATTCACTTCAGGTTTACTGTATCCCTTGGACCTTCTTATTGACGATGAAACACAGAAATTGCATCGGAAAGAAATAGAAAAGGCACAATGCCAACTTAAGTACAAGAAGACTGACTCTTCTTACTGACTATGTTTGGAACCTTTCCTGTGTCACTAGTTATAGATTCCGATACCTCACTTCAGGTTTACTGTATCCCTCTGACCTTCTTACTGACGATGAAACACAGAAATTGCATCGGAATTAAATACAAAAGGCACAATGCCGACTTAAGTACAAGACGACTGACTCTTCTTACTGACTATATTTTGAACCATTCCTGTGACAATAGTTATAGATTCCGATGCTTCACTTCAGGTTTACGTAATCCCTCTGACCTTCCTGTTGGCGATGAAACACAGAAATTGCATCGGAATTAAATACAAATGGCACAATGCCGACTTAAGTACATGTAGACTGACTCTTCCTACTGTCTATGTTTTGAACCATTCGTGTGACACTAGTTATAGATTCCGATGCTTCACTTAAGGGTTACTGTATCCCTCTGACCTTCTTATTGACGATGAAACACAGAAATTGCATCGGAATTGAATACAAAAGGCACAATTCCGACTTAAGTACAAGAAGACTGACCTTTCTTACTGTCTACGGCTTGAACCATTCCTGTGACACTACTGATAGATTCCGATGTTTCTCTTCAGGTTTACTGTATCCCTTGGACCTTCTTATTGACGATGAAACACAGAAATTGCATCGGAATTACATACATAAGGCACAATGCCGACTTAAGTACAAGAAGTCTGACTCTTCCTACTGTCTATGTTTTGAACCATTCCTGTGACACTAGTTATAGATTCCGATGCTACACTTCAGTTTTACTGTATCACTCTGACCTTCTTATTGCCGATGAACCACAGAAATAGAATCGGAATTAAATACAAAACGCACAATGCCGACTTAAGTACAAGAAGACTGACTCTTCTTACTCTCTATGTTTTGAACCATTCCTGTGACGCAAGTTACAGATTCCGATGCTTCACTTCAGGTTTACTGTATCCCTTGGACCTTCTTATTGACGATGAAACACAGAAAGTGCATCGGAATTAAATGGAAAATGCACAATGCCGACTTAAGTACAAGAAGACTGACTCTTCTTACTGTCTATGTTTTGAACCATTCCTGTGACACTAGTTATAGATTCCGATGCTTCACTTAAGGGTTACTGTATTCCTCTGACCTTCTTATTGACGATGAAACACAGAAATAGCATCGGAATTAAATACAAAAGGTACAATGCCGACTTAAGTACAATAAGACTGACTCTTCGTGCTGACTATGTTTGAACCATTCCTGTGACACTAGTTATAGATTCCGATGTTTCACTTCAGGTTTACTGTATCCCTTGGACCTTCTTATTGACGATGAAATACAGAAATTGCATCGGAATTAAATACAAAAGGCACAATACCGACTTAAGTACAAGAAGACTGACTCTACTAACTGACTGCCTTGAACCATTCCTGTGACACTAGTTATAGATTCCGATGCTTCACTTCAGGTTTACTGTATCCCTCTGACCATCTTGTTGACGATGAAACACAGAAATTGCATCTTAATTAAATACAAAAGGCACAATGCTGACGTAAGTACAAGAAGACTGACTCTTCTTACTGTCTCTGTTTTGAACCATTCCTGTGACACTAGTTATAGATTCCGATGCTTCACTTCAGGTTTACTGTATCCCTCTGACCTTCTTATTGACGATGAAACACAGAAATTGCATCGCAATTAAATACAAAAGGCACAATCCGACTTTAGTACAAGAAGACTGACTCTACTTACTGACTGTTTTGAACCATTCCTGTGACACTAGTTATAGATTCAGATGCTTCACCTCAGGTTTACTGTTTCCCTCTGACCTTCTTATTGACGATGAAACACAGAAATTGCATCGGAATTAAATACAAAGGGCACAATGCCGACTTAAGTACAAGAAGACTGACTCTTCTTACTGTCTATGATTTGAACCATTCCTGTGACACTAGTTATAGATTCCGATGCTTCACATCAGGTTTACTGTATCCTTTGGACCTTCTTATTGTCGATGAAACACAGATATTGCACCGGAATTAAATAGAAAAAGCACAATGCCGACCTAAGTACAGGAAGACTGACTCTCCTTACTGTCTATAGTTTGAACCATTCCTGTGACGCTAGTTACAGATTACGATGCTTCACTTCAGGTTACTGTATCCCTCTGACATTCTTATTGACGATGAAACACAGAAATTGCATCGGAATTAAATAGAAAAGGCACAATGCCGACTTAAGTACATGAAGACTGACTCTTCCTACTGTCTATGTTTTGAAGCATTCCTATGACCCTAGTTATAGATTCCGTTGCTTCACTTCAGGTTCACTGTATCCCTTAAACGTTCTTATTGACGATGAAACACAGAAATTGCATCGGAATTAAATTGAAAAGGCACAATGCCGACTTAAGTACAATAATACTCACTCTTCTCTCTGACTATGTTTTGAACCATTCCTGTGACGCTAGTTACAGATTCCGATGCTTCACTTCAGGTTTACTGTATCCCTTGGACCTTCTTATTGACGATGAAAGACAGAAATTGCATCGGAATTAAATACAAAAGGCACAATGCCGACTTAAGTACAAGAAGAATGACTTTTCTTACTGTCTATGTTTTGAACCATTCCTGTGGCACTAGTTATAAATTCCGATGCTTCACTTCAGGTTTACTGTATCCCTCTGACCATCTTGTTGGCGATGAAACACAGAAATCGCATCGGAATTAAATACAAAAGGCACAATGCCAACTTAAGTACAAGAAGACTGACTCTTCTTACTGACTATGTTTGGAACCATTCCTGTGTCACTAGTTATAGATTTCGATGCTTCACTTCAGGTTTACTATATCCCTCTGACCTTCTTATTGACGATGAAACACAGATATTGCATCGGAAGGAAATAGAAAAGGCACAATGCCGACTTAAGTACAAGAAGACTGACTCTTCTTATTGTCTAGGTTTTGTACCATTCCTGTGACCTAGTTATAGATTCCGATGCTTCCCTTCAGGTTCACTGTATCCCTTGGACGTTCTTATTGACGATGAAACAAAGAAATTGCATCGAAATTAAATAGAAAAGGCATAATGCCGACTTAAGTACAATAAGACTGACTCTTCTTACTGACTATGTTTTTAACCATTCCTGTGACGCTAGTTACAGATTCCTATGCTTCACTTCTGGTTTACTGTATCCCTAGGACCTTCTTATTGACGATGAAACACAGAAATTGCATCGGAATTAAATACAAAAGGCACAATGCCGACTTAAGTACAAGAAGACTGACTCTTCTTACTGACTATATTTTGAACCATTCCTGTGACACTAGTTATAGATTCCGATGCTTTACTTCAGGTTTACGTTATCCCTCTGACCTTCTTGTTGGCGATGAAACACAGAAATTGCATCTTAATTAAATACAAAAGGCACAATGCTGACGTAAGTACAAGAAGACTGACTCTTCTTACTGTCTCTGTTTTGAACCATTCCTGTGACACTAGTTATAGATTCCGATGCTTCACTTCAGGTTTGCTGCATCCCTATGACCTTCTTATTGACGATGAATCACAGAAATTGCATCGGAATTAAAATCAAAAGGCACAATGCCGACCTAAGAACAAGAAGACTGACTCTTCGTACTGACTATGTTAGAACCATTCCAGTGACACTAGTCATAGATTCCGATGCTTCACTTCAGGTTTACTGTATCCCTCTGACCTTCTAATTGACGATGAAATACAGAAATTGCATCGGATTTAAATAGAAAAGGCACAATGTCGCCCTAAGTACAAGAAGACTGACTCTTCTTACTGTCTATGTTTTGAACCATTCTTAAGACACTAGTTATAGATTCCGATGCTTCACTTTAGGTTTACTGCATCCCTCTGACCTTCTTATTGACGATGAATCACTGAAATTGCATCGGGATTAAATACAAAAGTACAATGCCGACTTAAGTACAAGAAGACAGACTCTTCTTACTGACTATGTTTTGAACCAATCCTGTGACACTAGTTATAGATTCCGATGCTTCACTTCAGGTTTACTGTATCCCTCTGACCTTCTTATTGACGATGAATCACAGAAATTGCATCGGGATTAAATACAAAAGGCACAATGCTGACTTAAGTACAAGAAGACTGACCCTTCTTACTGTCTATGTTTTGAACCATTCGTGTGACACTAGTTATAGATTCCGATGCTTCACTTAAGGGTTACTGTATTCCTCTGACCTTCTTATTGACGATGAAACACAGAAATAGCATCGGAATTAAATACAAAAGGTACAATGCCGACTTAAGTACAATAAGACTGACTCTTCGTGCTGACTATGTTTGAACCATTCCTGTGACACTAGTTATAGATTCCGATGATTCACTTCAGGTTTACTGTATCCCTTGGACCTTCTTATTGACGATGAAACACAGAAATTGCATCGGAAAGAAATAGAAAAGGCACAATGCCAACTTAAGTACAAGAAGACTGACTCTTCTTACTGACTATGTTTGGAACCTTTCCTGTGTCACTAGTTATAGATTCCGATACCTCACTTCAGGTTTACTGTATCCCTCTGACCTTCTTACTGACGATGAAACACAGAAATTGCATCGGAATTAAATACAAAAGGCACAATGCCGACTTAAGTACAAGACGACTGACTCTTCTTACTGACTATATTTTGAACCATTCCTGTGACAATAGTTATAGATTCCGATGCTTCACTTCAGGTTTACGTAATCCCTCTGACCTTCTTGTTGGCGATGAAACACAGAAATTGCATCGGAATTAAATACAAATGGCACAATGCCGACTTAAGAACATGTAGACTGACTCTTCCTACTGTCTATGTTTTGAACCATTCGTGTGACACTAGTTATAGATTCCGATGCTTCACTTAAGGGTTACTGTGTCCCTCTGACCTTCTTATTGACGATGAAACACAGAAATTGCATCGGAATTAAATACAAAAGGCACAATTCCGACTTAAGTCCAAGAAGACTGACCTTTCTTACTGTCTACGGCTTGAACCATTCCTGTGACACTACTGATAGATTCCGATGTTTCACTTCAGGTTTACTGTATCCCTTGGACCTTCTTATTGACGATGAAACACAGAAATTGCATCGGAATTACATACATAAGGCACAATGCCGACTTAAGTACAAGAAGTCTGACTCTTCCTACTGTCTATGTTTTGAACCATTCCTGTGACACTAGTTATAGATTCCGATGCTACACTTCAGTTTTACTGTATAACTCTGACCTTCTTATTGCCGATGAACCACAGAAATAGATTCGGAATTAAATACAAAACGCACAATGCCGACTTAAGTACAATAAGACTGACTCTTCTTACTGACTATGTTTTTAACCATTCCTGTGACGCTAGTTACAGATTCCTATGCTTCACTTCTGGTTTACTGTATCCCTAGGACCTTCTTATTGACGATGAAACACAGAAATTGCATCGGAATTAAATACAAAAGGCACAATGCCGACTTAAGTACAAGAAGACTGACTCTTCTTACTGACTATATTTTGAACCATTCCTGTGACACTAGTTATAGATTCCGATGCTTTACTTCAGGTTTACGTTATCCCTCTGACCTTCTTGTTGGCGATGAAACACAGAAATTGCATCTTAATTAAATACAAAAGGCACAATGCTGACGTAAGTACAAGAAGACTGACTCTTCTTACTGTCTCTGTTTTGAACCATTCCTGTGACACTAGTTATAGATTCCGATGCTTCACTTCAGGTTTACTGCATCCCTATGACCTTCTTATTGACGATGAATCACAGAAATTGCATCGGAATTAAAATCAAAAGGCACAATGCCGACCTAAGAACAAGAAGACTGACTCTTCGTACTGACTATGTTAGAACCATTCCAGTGACACTAGTCATAGATTCCGATGCTTCACTTCAGGTTTACTGTATCCCTCTGACCTTCTAATTGACGATGAAATACAGAAATTGCATCGGATTTAAATAGAAAAGGCACAATGTCGCCCTAAGTACAAGAAGACTGACTCTTCTTACTGTCTATGTTTTGAACCATTCTTAAGACACTAGTTATAGATTCCGATGCTTCACTTTAGGTTTACTGTATCCCTCTGACCTTCTTATTGACGATGAATCACTGAAATTGCATCGGGATTAAATACAAAAGTACAATGCCGACTTAAGTACAAGAAGACAGACTCTTCTTACTGACTATGTTTTGAACCAATCCTGTGACACTAGTTATAGATTCCGATGCTTCACTTCAGGTTTACTGTATCCCTCTGACCTTCTTATTGACGATGAATCACAGAAATTGCATCGGGATTAAATACAAAAGGCACAATGCTGACTTAAGTACAAGAAGACTGACCCTTCTTACTGTCTATGTTTTGAACCATTCGTGTGACACTAGTTATAGATTCCGATGCTTCACTTAAGGGTTACTGTATTCCTCTGACCTTCTTATTGACGATGAAACACAGAAATAGCATCGGAATTAAATACAAAAGGTACAATGCCGACTTAAGTACAATAAGACTGACTCTTCGTGCTGACTATGTTTGAACCATTCCTGTGACACTAGTTATAGATTCCGATGATTCACTTCAGGTTTACTGTATCCCTTGGACCTTCTTATTGACGATGAAACACAGAAATTGCATCGGAAAGAAATAGAAAAGGCACAATGCCAACTTAAGTACAAGAAGACTGACTCTTCTTACTGACTATGTTTGGAACCTTTCCTGTGTCACTAGTTATAGATTCCGATACCTCACTTCAGGTTTACTGTATCCCTCTGACCTTCTTACTGACGATGAAACACAGAAATTGCATCGGAATTAAATACAAAAGGCACAATGCCGACTTAAGTACAAGACGACTGACTCTTCTTACTGACTATATTTTGAACCATTCCTGTGACAATAGTTATAGATTCCGATGCTTCACTTCAGGTTTACGTAATCCCTCTGACCTTCTTGTTGGCGATGAAACACAGAAATTGCATCGGAATTAAATACAAATGGCACAATGCCGACTTAAGTACATGTAGACTGACTCTTCCTACTGTCTATGTTTTGAACCATTCGTGTGACACTAGTTATAGATTCCGATGCTTCACTTAAGGGTTACTGTGTCCCTCTGACCTTCTTATTGACGATGAAACACAGAAATTGCATCGGAATTAAATACAAAAGGCACAATTCCGACTTAAGTCCAAGAAGACTGACCTTTCTTACTGTCTACGGCTTGAACCATTGCTGTGACACTACTAATAGATTCCGATGTTTCACTTCAGGTTTACTGTATCCCTTGGACCTTCTTATTGACGATGAAACACAGAAATTGCATCGGAATTACATACATAAGGCACAATGCCGACTTAAGTACAAGAAGTCTGACTCTTCCTACTGTCTATGTTTTGAACCATTCCTGTGACACTAGTTATAGATTCCGATGCTACACTTCAGTTTTACTGTATCACTCTGACCTTCTTATTGCCGATGAACCACAGAAATAGAATCGGAATTAAATACAAAACGCACAATGCCGACTTAAGTACAAGAAGACTGACTCTTCTTACTGTCTATGTTTTGAACCATTCCTGTGACGCAAGTTACAGATTCCGATGCTTCACTTCAGGTTTACTGTATCCCTCTGACCATCTTGTTGACGATGAAACACAGAAATTGCATCTTAATTAAATACAAAAGGCACAATGCTGACGTAAGTACAAGAAGACTGACTCTTCTTACTGTCTCTGTTTTGAACCATTCCTGTGACACTAGTTATAGATTCCGATGCTTCACTTCAGGTTTACTGTATCCCTCTGACCTTCTTATTGACGATGAAACACAGAAATTGCATCGCAATTAAATACAAAAGGCACAATGCCGACTTTAGTACAAGAAGACTGACTCTACTTACTGACTGTTTTGAACCATTCCTGTGACACTAGTTATAGATTCCGATGCTTCACTTCAGGTTTACTGTCTCCCTCTGACCTTCTTGTTGACGATGAAACACAGAAATTGCATCGGAATTAAATACAAAGGGCACAATGCCGACTTAAGTACAAGAAGACTGACTCTTCTTACTGTCTATGATTTGAACCATTCCTGTGACACTAGTTATAGATTCCGATGCTTCACATCAGGTTTACTGTATCCTTTGGACCTTCTTATTGTCGATGAAACACAGATATTGCACCGGAATTAAATAGAAAAAGCACAATGCCGACCTAAGTACAGGAAGACTGACTCTTCTTACTGTCTATGGTTTGAACCATTCCTGTGACGCTAGTTACAGATTACGATGCTTCACTTCAGGTTACTGTATCCCTCTGACATTCTTATTGACGATGAAACACAGAAATTGCATCGGAATTAAATAGAAAAGGCACAATGCCGACTTAAGTACATGAAGACTACTCTTCCTACTGTCTATGTTTTGAAGCATTCCTATGACCCTAGTTATAGATTCCGATGCTTCACTTCAGGTTCACTGTATCCCTTAAACGTTCTTATTGACGATGAAACACAGAAATTGCATCGGAATTAAATTGAAAAGGCACAATGCCGACTTAAGTACAATAATACTCACTCTTCTCTCTGACTATGTTTTGAACCATTCCTGTGACGCTAGTTACAGATTCCGATGCTTCACTTCAGGTTTACTGTATACCTTGGACCTTCTTATTGACGATGAAAGACAGAAATTGCATCGGAATTAAATACAAAAGGCACAATGCCGACTTAAGTACAAGAAGAATGACTTTTCTTACTGTCTATGTTTTGAACCATTCCTGTGGCACTAGTTATAAATTCCGATGCTTCACTTCAGGTTTACTGTATCCCTCTGACCATCTTGTTGGCGATGAAACACAGAAATCGCATCGGAATTAAATACAAAAGGCACAATGCCAACTTAAGTACAGAGAAGACTGACTCTTCTTACTGACTATGTTTGGAACCATTCCTGTGTCACAAGTTATAGATTCCGATGCTTCACTTCAGGTTTACTGTATCCCTCTGACCTTCTTATTGACGATGAAACACAGATATTGCATCGGAAGTAAATAGAAAATTCATAATGCCGACTTAAGTACAATAAGACTGACTCTTCTTACTGACTATATTTTGAACCATTCCTGTGACACTAGTTATAGATTCCGAGGCTTTACTTCAGGTTTACGTTATCCCTCTGACCTTCTTGTTGGCGATGAAACACAGAAATTGCATCTTAATTAAATACAAAAGGCACAATGCTGACGTAAGTACAAGAAGACTGACTCTTCTTACTGTCTCTGTTTTGAACCATTCCTGTGACACTAGTTATAGATTCCGATGCTTCACTTCAGGTTTACTGTATCCCTCTGACCATCTTGTTGGCGATGAAACACAGAAATCGCATCGGAATTAAATACAAAAGGCACAATGCCAACTTAAGTACAAGAAGACTGACTCTTCTTACTGACTATGTTTGGAACCATTCCTGTGTCACAAGTTATAGATTCCGATGCTTCACTTCAGGTTTACTGTATCCCTCTGACCTTCTTATTGACGATGAATCACAGAAATTGCATCGGAATTAAAATCAAAAGGCACAATGCCGACTTAAGAACAAGAAGACTGACTCTTCTTTTTGTCTATGTTTTGAACCATTCCTGTGACACTAGTTATAGATTCCGATGCTTCACTTCAAGTTTACTGTATCCCTTGGACCTTCTGATTGACGATGAATCACAGAAATTGCATCGGTATTAAATACAAAAGGCACAATGCCGACTTAAGTAAAAGAAGACTGACTCTTCTTACTTTCTATGTTTTGAACCATTCCTGTGACACTAGTTATAGATTCCGATGCTTCACTTCAGGTTTACTGTATCCCTCTGACCATCTTGTTGGCGATGAAACACAGAAATCGCATCGGAATTAAATACAAAAGGCACAATGCCGACTTAAGTAAAAGAAGACTGACTCTTCTTACTGTCTATGTTTTGAACCATTCTTGTGAGACTAGTTATAGATTCCGATGCTTCACTTTAGGTTTACTGTATCCCTCTGACCTTCTTATTGACGATGAATCACAGAAATTGCATCGGGATTAAATACAAAAGTACAATGCCGACTTAAGTACAAGAAGACAGACTCTTCTTACTGACTATGTTTTGAACCAATCCTGTGACACTAGTTATAGATTCCGATGCTTCACTTCAGGTTTACTGTATCCCTCTGACCTTCTTATTGACGATGAATCACAGAAATTGCATCGGGATTAAATACAAAAGGCACAATGCTGACTTAAGTACAAGAAGACTGACCCTTCTTACTGTCTATGTTTTGAACCATTCGTGTGACACTAGTTATAGATTCCGATGCTTCACTTAAGGGTTACTGTAATCCTCTGACCTTCTTATTGACGATGAAACACAGAAATTGCATCGGAATTAAATACAAAGGGCACAATGCCGACTTAAGTACAAGAAGACTGACTCTTCTTACTGTCTATGATTTGAACCATTCCTGTGACACTAGTTATAGATTCCGATGCTTCACATCAGGTTTACTGTATCCTTTGGACCTTCTTATTGTCGATGAAACACAGATATTGCACCGGAATTAAATAGAAAAAGCACAATGCCGACCTAAGTACAGGAAGACTGACTCTTCTTACTGTCTATGGTTTGAACCATTCCTGTGACGCTAGTTACAGATTACGATGCTTCACTTCAGGTTACTGTATCCCTCTGACATTCTTATTGACGATGAAACACAGAAATTGCATCGGAATTAAATAGAAAAGGCACAATGCCGACTTAAGTACATGAAGACTGACTCTTCCTACTGTCTATGTTTTGAAGCATTCCTATGACCCTAGTTATAGATTCCGATGCTTCCCTTCAGGTTCACTGTATCCCTTAAACGTTCTTATTGACGATGAAACACAGAAATTGCATCGGAATTAAATTGAAAAGGCACAATGCCGACTTAAGTACAATAATACTCACTCTTCTCTCTGACTATGATTTGAACCATTCCTGTGACGCTAGTTACAGATTCCGATGCTTCACTTCAGGTTTACTGTATACCTTGGACCTTCTTATTGACGAAGAAAGACAGAAATTGCATCGGAATTAAATACAAAAGGCACAATGCCGACTTAAGAACAAGAAGACTGACTCTTCGTACTGACTATGTTAGAACCATTCCAGTGACACTAGTCATAGATTCCGATGCTTCACTTCAGGTTTACTGTATCCCTCTGACCTTCTAATTGACGATGAAATACAGAAATTGCATCGGATTTAAATAGAAAAGGCACAATGTCGACTTAAGTACAAGAAGACTGACTCTTCTTACTGTCTATGTTTTGAACCATTCTTGTGACACTAGTTATAGATTCCGATGCTTCACTTTAGGTTTACTGTATCCCTCTGACCTTCTTATTGACGATGAATCACAGAAATTGCATCGGGATTAAATACAAAAGTACAATGCCGACTTAAGTACAAGAAGACAGACTCTTCTTACTGACTATGTTTTGAACCAATCCTGTGACACTAGTTATAGATTCCGATGCTTCACTTCAGGTTTACTGTATCCCTCTGACCTTCTTATTGACGATGAATCACAGAAATTGCATCGGGATTAAATACAAAAGGCACAATGCTGACTTAAGTACAAGAAGACTGACCCTTCTTACTGTCTATGTTTTGAACCATTCGTGTGACACTAGTTATAGATTCCGATGCTTCACTTAAGGGTTACTGTATTCCTCTGACCTTCTTATTGACGATGAAACACAGAAATAGCATCGGAATTAAATACAAAAGGTACAATGCCGACTTAAGTACTATAAGACTGACTCTTCGTGCTGACTATGTTTGAACCATTCCTGTGACACTAGTTATAGATTCCGATGATTCACTTCAGGTTTACTGTATCCCTTGGACCTTCTTATTGACGATGAAACACAGAAATTGCATCGGAAAGAAATAGAAAAGGCACAATGCCAACTTAAGTACAAGAAGACTGACTCTTCTTACTGACTATGTTTGGAACCTTTCCTGTGTCACTAGTTATAGATTCCGATACCTCACTTCAGGTTTACTGTATCCCTCTGACCTTCTTACTGACGATGAAACACAGAAATTGCATCGGAATTAAATACAAAAGGCACAATGCCGACTTAAGTACAAGACGACTGACTCTTCTTACTGACTATATTTTGAACCATTCCTGTGACAATAGTTATAGATTCCGATGCTTCACTTCAGGTTTACGTAATCCCTCTGACCTTCTTGTTGGCGATAAAACACAGAAATTGCATCGGAATTAAATACAAATGGCACAATGCCGACTTAAGTACATGTAGACTGACTCTTCCTACTGTCTATGTTTTGAACCATTCGTGTGACACTAGTTATAGATTCCGATGCTTCACTTAAGGGTTACTGTAACCCTCTGACCTTCTTATTGACGATGAAACACAGAAATTGCATCGGAATTAAATACAAAAGGCACAATTCCGACTTAAGTACAAGAAGACTGACCTTTCTTACTGTCTACGGCTTGAACCATTCCTGTGACACTACTGATAGATTCCGATGTTTCACTTCAGCTTTACTGTATCCCTTGGACCTTCTTATTGACGATGAAACACAGAAATTGCATCGGAATTACATACATAAGGCACAATGCCGACTTAAGTACAAGAAGTCTGACTCTTCCTACTGTCTATGTTTTGAACCATTCCTGTGACACTAGTTATAGATTCCGATGCTACACTTCAGTTTTACTGTATCACTCTGACCTTCTTATTGCCGATGAACCACAGAAATAGAATCGGAATTAAATACAAAACGCACAATGCCGACTTAAGTACAAGAAGACTGACTCTTCTTACTCTCTATGTTTTGAACCATTCCTGTGACGCAAGTTACAGATTCCGATGCTTCACTTCAGGTTTACTGTATCCCTTGGACCTTCTTATTGACGATGAAACACAGAAAGTGCATCGGAATTAAATGGAAAATGCACAATGCCGACTTAAGTACAAGAAGACTGACTCTTCTTACTGTCTATGTTTTGAACCATTCCTGTGACACTAGTTATAGATTCCGATGCTTCACTTAAGGGTTACTGTATTCCTCTGACCTTCTTCTTGACGATGAAACACAGAAATAGCATCGGAATTAAATACAAAAGGTACAATGCCGACTTAAGTACAATAAGACTGACTCTTCGTGCTGACTATGTTTGAACCATTCCTGTGACACTAGTTATAGATTCCGATGTTTCACTTCAGGTTTACTGTATCCCTTGGTCCTTCTTATTGACGATGAAATTCAGAAATTGCATCGGAAAGAAATAGAAAAGGCACAATGCCAACTTAAGTACAAGAAGACTGACTCTTCTTACTGACTATGTTTGGAACCTTTCCTGTGTCACTAGTTATAGATTCCGATACCTCACTTCAGGTTAACTGTATCCCTCTGACCTTCTTACTGACGATGAAACACAGAAATTGCATCGGAATTAAATACAAAAGGCACAATGCCGACTTAAGTACAAGACGACTGACTCTTCTTACTGACTATATTTTGAACCATTCCTGTGACAATAGTTATAGATTCCGATGCTTCACTTCAGGTTTACGTAATCCCTCTGACCTTCTTGTTGGCGATGAAACACAGAAATTGCATCGGAATTAAATACAAATGGCACAATGCCGACTTAAGTACATGTAGACTGACTCTTCCTACTGTCTATGTTTTGAACCATTCGTGTGACACTAGTTATAGATTCCGATGCTTCACTTAAGGGTTACTGTATCCCTCTGACCTTCTTATTGACGATGAAACACAGAAATTGCATCGGAATTAAATACAAAAGGCACAATTCCGACTTAAGTACAAGAAGACTGACCTTTCTTACTGTCTACGGCTTGAACCATTCCTGTGACACTACTGATAGATTCCGATGTTTCACTTCAGGTTTACTGTATCCCTTGGACCTTCTTATTGACGATGAAACACAGAAATTGCATCGGAATTACATACATAAGGCACAATGCCGACTTAAGTACAAGAAGTCTGACTCTTCCTACTGTCTATGTTTTGAACCATTCCTGTGACACTAGTTATAGATTCAGATGCTTCACTTCAAGGTTACTGTTTCCCTCTGACCTTCTTATTGACGATGAAACACAGAAATTGCATCGGAATTAAATACAAAGGGCACCATGCCGACTTAAGTACAAGAAGACTGACTCTTCTTACTGTCTATGATTTGAACCATTCCTGTGACACTAGTTATAGATTCCGATGCTTCACATCAGGTTTACTGTATCCTTTGGACCTTCTTATTGTCGATGAAACACAGATATTGCACCGGAATTAAATAGAAAAAGCACAATGCCGACCTAAGTACAGGAAGACTGACTCTCCTTACTGTCTATGGTTTGAACCATTCCTGTGACGCTATTTACAGATTACGATGCTTCACTTCAGGTTCACTGTATCCCTTAAACGTTCTTATTGACGGTGAAACACAGAAATTGCATCGGAATTAAATTGAAAAGGCACAATGCCGACTTAAGTACAATAATACTCACTCATCTCTCTGACTATGTTTTGAACCATTCCTGTGACGCTAGTTACAGATTCCGATGCTTCACTTCAGGTTTACTGTATCCCTTGGACCTTCTTATTGACGATGAAAGACAGAAATTGCATCGGAATTAAATACAAAAGGCACAATGCCGACTTAAGTACAAGAAGAATGACTTTTCTTACTGTCTATGTTTTGAACCATTCCTGTGGCACTAGTTATAAATTCCGATGCTTCACTTCAGGTTTACTGTATCCCTCTGACCATCTTGTTGGCGATGAAACACAGAAATCGCATCGGACTTAAATACAAAAGGCACAATGCCAACTTAAGTACAAGAAGACTGACTCTTCTTACTGACTATGTTTGGAACCATTCCTGTGTCACTAGTTATAGATTCCGATGCTTCACTTCAGGTTTACTGTATCCCTCTGACCTTCTTATTGACGATGAAACACAGATATTGCATCGGAAGTAAATAGAAAAGGCACAATGCCGACTTAAGTACAAGAAGACTGACTCTTCTTATTGTCTAGGTTTTGTACCATTCCTGTGACCTAGTTATAGATTCCGATGCTTCACTTCAGGTTCACTGTATCCCTTGGACGTTCTTATTGACGATGAAACAAAGAGATTGCATCGAAATTAAATAGAAAAGGCATAATGCCGACTTAAGTACAATAAGACTGACTCTTCTTACTGACTATGTTTTTAACCATTCCTGTGACGCTAGTTACAGATTCCTATGCTTCACTTCAGGTTTACTGTATCCCTAGGACCTTCTTATTGACGATGAAACACAGAAATTGCATCGGAATTAAATACAAAAGGCACAATGCTGACTTAAGTACAAGAAGACTGACTCTTCTTACTGACTATATTTTGAACCATTCCTGTGACACTAGTTATAGATTCCGATGCTTTACTTCAGGTTTACGTTATCCCTCTGACCTTCTTGTTGGCGATGAAACACAGAAATTGCATCTTAATTAAATACAAAAGGCACAATGCTGACGTAAGTACAAGAAGACTGACTCTTCTTACTGTCTCTGTTTTGAACCATTCCTGTGACACTAGTTATTAATTCCGATGCTTCACTTCAGGTTTACTGCATCCCTATGACCTTCTTATTGACGATGAATCACAGAAATTGCATCGGAATTAAAATCAAAAGGCACAATGCCGACTTAAGAACAAGAAGACTGACTCTTCGTACTGACTATGTTAGAACCATTCCAGTGACACTAGTCATAGATTCCGATGCTTCACTTCAGGTTTACTGTATCCCTCTGACCTTCTAATTGACGATGAAATACAGAAATTGCATCGGATTTAAATAGAAAAGGCACAATGTCGACCTAAGTACAAGAAGACTGACTCTTCTTACTGTCTATGTTTTGAACCATTCTTGTGACACTAGTTATAGATTCCGATGCTTCACTTTAGGTTTACTGTATCCCTCTGACCTTCTTATTGACGATGAATCACTGACATTGCATCGGGATTAAATACAAAAGTACAATGCCGACTTAAGTACAAGAGGACAGACTCTTCTTACTGACTATGTTTTGAAACAATCCTGTGACACTAGTTATAGATTCCGATGCTTCACTTCAGGTTTACTGTATCCCTCTGACCTTCTTATTGACGATGAATCACAGATATTGCATCGGGATTAAATACAAAAGGCACAATGCTGACTTAAGTACAAGAAGACTGACCCTTCTTACTGTCTATGTTTTGAACCATTCGTGTGACACTAGTTATAGATTCCGATGCTTCACTTAAGGGTTACTGTATTCCTCTGACCTTCTTATTGACGATGAAACACAGAAATAGCATCGGAATTAAATACAAAAGGTACAATGCCGACTTAAGTACAATAAGACTGACTCTTCGTGCTGACTATGTTTGAACCATTCCTGTGACACTAGTTATAGATTCCGATGATTCACTTCAGGTTTACTGTATCCCTTGGACCTTCTTATTGACGATGAAACACAGAAATTGCATCGGAAAGAAATAGAAAAGGCACAATGCCAACTTAAGTACAAGAAGACTGACTCTTCTTACTGACTATGTTTGGAACCTTTCCTGTGTCACTAGTTATAGATTCCGATACCTCACTTCAGGTTTACTGTATCCCTCTGACCTAGTTACTGACGATGAAACACAGAAATTGCATCGGAATTAAATACAAAAGGCACAATGCCGACTTAAGTACAAGACGACTGACTCTTCTTACTGACTATATTTTGAACCATTCCTGTGACAATAGTTATAGATTCCGATGCTTCACTTCAGGTTTACGTAATCCCTCTGACCTTCTTGTTGGCGATGAAACACAGAAATTGCATCGGAATTAAATACAAATGGCACAATGCCGACTTAAGTTCATGTAGACTGACTCTTCCTACTGTCTATGTTTTGAACCATTCGTGTGACACTAGTTATAGATTCCGATGCTTCACTTAAGGGTTACTGTGTCCCTCTGACCTTCTTATTGACGATGAAACACAGAAATTGCATCGGAATTAAATACAAAAGGCACAATTCCGACTTAAGTACAAGAAGACTGACCTTTCTTACTGTCTACGGCTTGAACCATTCCTGTGACACTACTGATAGATTCCGATGTTTCACTTCAGGTTTACTGTATCCCTTGGACCTTCTTATTGACGATGAAACACAGAAATTGCATCGGAATTACATACATAAGGCACAATGCCGACTTAAGTACAAGAAGTCTGACTCGTCCTACTGTCTATGTTTTGAACCATTCCTGTGACACTAGTTATAGATTCCGATGCTACACTTCAGTTTTACTGTATCACTCTGACCTTCTTATTGCCGATGAACCACAGAAATAGAATCGGAATTAAATACAAAACGCACAATGCCGACTTAAGTACAAGAAGACTGACTCTTCTTACTGTCTATGTTTTGAACCATTCCTGTGACGCAAGTTACAGATTCCGATGCTTCACTTCAGGTTTACTGTATCCCTTGGACCTTCTTATTGACGATGAAACACAGAAAGTGCATCGGAATTAAATGGAAAATGCACAATGCCGACTTAAGTGCAAGAAGACTGACTCTTCTTACTGTCTATGTTTTGAACCATTCCTGTGACACTAGTTATAGATTCCGATGCTTCACTTCAGGTTTACTGTATCCCTTTGACCCTCTTATTGACGATGAAACACAGAAAGTGCATCGGAATTAAACAGAAAATGCACAATGCCGACATAAGTAAAAGAAGACTGACTCTTCCAACTGTCAATGATGAAACCATTCCTGTGACACTAGTTATAGATTCCGATGCTTCACTTCAGGTTTACTGTATCCCTTGGATCTTCTTATTGACGATGAAACGCAGATAGTGCATCGGAGTTAAATACAAAAGGCACAATGCCGACCTAAGTACAAGAAGACTGACTCTTCCTACTGTCTATGTTTTGAACCATTCCTGTGACACTTGTTATAGATTCCGATGCATCACTTCAGATTTACTGTATCCCTTGGACCTTCTTATTGACGATGAAATACAGAAATTGCATCGGAATTAAATACAAAAGGCACAATGCCGACTTAAGTGCAAGAAGACTGACTCTACTAACTGACTGTCTTGAACCATTCCTGTGACACTAGTTATAGATTCCGAAGCTTCACTTCAGGTTTACTGTATCCCTCTGACCGTCTTATTGACGATGAAACACAGAAATTTCATCGGAATTAAATACAAAGGGCACAATGCCGACTTAAGTACAAGAAGACTGACTCTTCTTACTGACTATGTTTTGAACCTTTCCTGTGACACTAGTTATAGATTCCGATGCTTCACTTCAGGTTTACTGTATCCCTCTGACCTTCTTGTGGACGATGATACACAGAAATTGCATCTTAATTAAATACAAAAGGCACAATGCTGACGTAAGTACTAGAAGACTGACTCTTCTTACTGTCTCTGTTTTGAACCATTCCTGTGACACTAGTTATAGATTCCGATGCTTCACTTCAGGTTTACTGTATCCCTATGACCTTCTTATTGACGATGATCCACAGAAATTCATCGGAATTAAATACAAAAAGCACAATGCCGACATAAGTACAAGAAGACTGACTCTCCTTTTTCTCTATGTTTTGAACCCCTTCTGTGACACTAGTTATAGATTCCGATGCCTCACTTAAAGTTTACTGTATCCCTTGGACCTTCTTATTGACGATGAAACACAGAAATTGCATCGGAATTAAATACAAAAGGCACAATGCCGACTTAAGTAAAAGAAGACTGACCCTTCTTACAGTCTATGTTTTGAACCATTCCTGTGACACTAGTTATAGATTCCGATGCTTCACTTAACGTTTACTGTATCCCTCTGACCTTCTTATTGACGATGAAACACAGAAATTGCATCGGTATTAAATAGAAAAGGCACAATGCCGACTTAAGTACAATAAGAATGACTCTTCTTACTGACTATGTTTTTAAGCATTCCTGTGACGCTAGTTACAGATTCCGATGCTTCACTTCAGCTTTACTGTATACCTTGGACCTTCTTATTGACGATAAAACACAGAAATTGCATCGGAATTAAATACAAAGGGCACAATGCCGACTTAAGTACAAGAAGACTGACTCTTCTTACTGACTATGCTTTGAACCTTTCCTGTGACACTAGTTATAGATTCCGATGCTTCACTTCACGTTTACTGTATCCCTCTGACCATCTTGTTGACGATGAAACACAGAAATTGCATCTTAATTAAATACAAAAGGCACAATGCTGACGTAAGTACAAGTAGACTGACTCTTCTTACTGTCTCTGTTTTGAACCATTCCTGTGACACTAGTTATAGATTCCGATGCTTCACTTCAGGTTTACTGTATCCCTCTGACCTTCTTATTGACGATGAAACACAGAAATTGCATCGCAATTAAATACAAAAGGCACAATCCGACTTTAGTACAAGAAGACTGACTCTACTTACTGACTGTTTTGAACCATTCCTGTGACACTAGTTATAGATTACGATGCTTCACTTCAGGTTTACTGTTTCCCTCTGACCTTCTTTTTGACGATGAAACACAGAAATTGCATCGGAATTAAATACAAAGGGCACAATGCCGACTTAAGTACAAGTAGACTGACTCTTCTTACTGTCTATGATTTGAACCATTCCTGTGACACTAGTTATAGATTCCGATGCTTCACATCAGGTCTACTGTATCCTTTGGATCTTCTTATTGTCGATGAAACACAGATTTTGCACCGGAATTAAATAGAAAAAGCACAATGCCGACCTAAGTACAGGAAGACTGACTCTTCTTACTGTCTATGGTTTGAACCATTCCTGTGACGCTAGTTACAGATTACGATGCTTCACTTCAGGTTACTGTATCCCTCTGACATTCTTATTGACGATGAAACACAGAAATTGCATCGGAATTAAATAGAAAAGGCACAATGCCGACTTAAGTACATGAAGACTGACTCTTCCTACTGTCTATGTTTTGAAGCATTCCTATGAGCCTAGTTATAGATTCCGATGCTTCACTTCAGGTTCACTGTATCCCTTAAACGTTCTTATTGACGATGAAACACAGAAATTGCATCGGAATTAAATTGAAAAGGCACAATGCCGACTTAAGTACAATAATACTCACTCTTCTCTCTGACTATGTTTTGAACCATTCCTGTGACGCTAGTTACAGATTCCGATGCTTCACTTCAGGTTTACTGTATCCCTTGGACCTTCTTATTGACGATGAAAGACAGAAATTGCATCGGAATTAAATACAAAAGGCACAATGCCGACTTAAGTACAAGAAGAATGACTTTTCTTACTGTCTATGTTTTGAACCATTCCTGTGGCACTAGTTATAAATTCCGATGCTTCACTTCAGGTTTACTGTATCCCTCTGACCATCTTGTTGGCGATGAAACACAGAAATCGCATCGGAATTAAATACAAAAGGCACAATGCCAACTTAAGTACAAGAAGACTGACTCTTCTTACTGACTATGTTTGGAACCATTCCTGTGTCACTAGTTATAGATTCCGATGCTTCACTTCAGGTTTACTGTATCCCTCTGACCTTCTTATTGACGATGAAACACAGATATTGCATCGGAAGTAAATAGAAAAGGCACAATGCCGACTTAAGTACAAGAAAACTGACTCTTCTTATTGTCTAGGTTTTGTACCATTCCTGTGACCTAGTTATAGATTCCGATGCTTCACTTCAGGTTCACTGTATCCCTTGGACGTTCTTATTGACGATGAAACAAAGAAATTGCATCGAAATTAAATAGAAAAGGCATAATGCCGACTTAAGTACAATAAGACTGACTCTTCTTACTGACTATGTTTTTAACCATTCCTGTGACGCTAGTTACAGATTCCTATGCTTCACTTCAGGTTTACTGTATCCCTAGGACCTTCTTATTGACGATGAAACACAGAAATTGCATCGGAATTAAATACAAAAGGCACAATGCCGACTTAAGTACAAGAAGACTGACTCTTCTTACTGACTATATTTTGAACCATTCCTGTGACACTAGTTATAGATTCCGATGCTTTACTTCAGGTTTACGTTATCCCTCTGACCTTCTTGTTGGCGATGAAACACAGAAATTGCATCTTAATTAAATACAAAAGGCACAATGCTGACGTAAGTACAAGAAGACTGACTCTTCTTACTGTCTCTGTTTTGAACCATTCCTGTGACACTAGTTATAGATTCCGATGCTTCACTTCAGGTTTACTGCATCCCTATGACCTTCTTATTGACGATGAATCACAGAAATTGCATCGGAATTAAAATCAAAAGGCACAATGCCGACTTAAGAACAAGAAGACTGACTCTTCTTTTTGTCTATGTTTTGAACCATTCCTGTGACACTAGTTATAGATTCCGATGCTTCACTTCAAGTTTACTGTATCCCTTGGACCTTCTGATTGACGATGAATCACAGAAATTGCATCGGTATTAAATACAAAAGGCACAATGCCGACTTAAGTAAAAGAAGACTGACTCTTCTTACTTTCTATGTTTTGAACCATTACTGTGACTGTAGTTATAGATTCCGATGCTTCACTTAATGTTTACTGTATCCCTCTGACCTTCTTATTGACGATGAAACACAGAAATTGCATCGGAATTAAATACAAAAGGCACAATGCCGACTTAAGAAAAAGAAGACTGACTCTTCGTACTGACTATGTTAGAACCATTCCAGTGACACTAGTTATAGATTCCGATGCTTCACTTCAGGTTTACTGTATCCCTCTGACCTTCTAATTGACGATGAAATACAGAAATTGCATCGGATTTAAATAGAAAAGGCACAATGTCGACTTAAGTACAAGAAGACTGACTCTTCTTACTGTCTATGTTTTGAACCATTCTTGTGACACTAGTTATAGATTCCGATGCTTCACTTTAGGTTTACTGTATCCCTCTGACCTTCTAATTGACGATGAAACACAGAAATTGCATCGGTATTAAATACAAAAGGCACAATGCCGACTTTAGTACAAGAAGACTGACTCTACTTACTGACTGTTTGAAACCAATCCTGTGACACTAGTTATAGATTCCGATGCTTCACTTCAGGTTTACTGTATCCCTCTGACCTTCTTATTGACGATGAAACACAGAAATTGCATCGGAATTAAATACAAGGGGCACAATGCCGACTTAAATACAAGAAGACAGACTCTTCCTACTGACTATGTTTTGAACCAATCCTGTGACACTAGTTATAGATTCCGATGCTTCACTTCAGGTTTACTGTATCCCTCTGACCGTCTTATTGACGATGAATCACAGAAATTGCATCGGGATTAAATACAAAAGGCACAATGCTGACTTAAGTACAAGAAGACTGACCCTTCTTACTGTCTATGTTTTGAACCATTCGTGTGACGCTAGTTATAGATTCCGATGCTTCACTTAAGGGTTACTGTACCCCTCTGACCTTCTTATTGACGGTGAAACACAGAAATTGCATCGGAATTAAATACAAAAGTACAATGCCGACTTAAGTACAATATGACTGACTCTTCGTACTGACTATGTTTGAACCATTCCTGTGACACTAGTTATAGATTCCGATGATTCACTTCAGGTTTACTGTATCCCTTGGACATTCTTATTGACGATGAAACACAGAAATTGCATCGGAAAGAAATGGAAAAGGCACAATGCCAACTTAAGTACAAGAAGACTGACTCTTCTTACTGACTATGTTTGGAACCATTCCTGCGTCACTAGTTATAGATTCCGATGCTTCACTTCAGGTTTACTGTATCCCTCTGACCTTCTTATTGACGATGAAACACAGATATTGCATCGGAATTAAATAGAAAAGGCACAATGCCGACTTAAGTACAAGAAGACTGACTCTTCCGACTGTCTATGTTTTGAACCATTCCTGTGACACTAGTTATAGATTCCGATGCTACACTTCAGTTTTACTGTATCACTCTGACCTTCTTATTGACGATGAAACACAGAAATTGAATCGGAATTAAATACAAAACGCACAATGCCGACTTAAGTACAAGAAGACTGACTCTTCTTACTGTCTATGATTTGAACCATTCCTGTGACGCAAGTTACAGATTCCGATGCTTCACTTCAGGTTTACTGTATCCCTTGGACCTTCTTATTGACGATGAAACACAGAAAGTGCATCGGAATTAAATGGAAAATGCACAATGCCGACTTAAGTACAAGAAGACTGACTCTTCTTACTGTCTATGTTTTGAACCATTCCTGTGACACTAGTTATAGATTCCGATGCTTCACTTCAGGTTTACTGTATCCCTTTGACCCTCTTATTGACGATGAAACACAGAAAGTGCATCGGAATTAAACAGAAAAGGCACAATGCCGACCTAAGTACAAGAAGTCTGACTCTTCCTACTGTCAATGTTTGGAACCATTCCTGTGACACTAGTTATAGATTCCGATGCTTCACTTCAGAGTTACTGTATCCCTTGGATCTTCTTATTGACGATGAAACGCAGATAGTGCATCGGAGTTAAATACAAAAGGCACAATGCCGACTTAAGTACAGAAAGACTGACTCTTCCTACTGTCTATGTTTTGAACCATTCCTGTGACAATAGTCATAGATTCCGATGCTTCACTTCTGCTTTACTGTTTCCCTCTGACCTTCCTTTTGACGATGAATCACAGAAATGAGATCGGACTTAATTACAAAAGGCACAATGCCGACTTAAGTACAAGAAGACTGACTCTTCTTACTGTCTATGTTTTGAACCATTCCTGTGACACTTGTTATAGATTCCGATGCATCACTTCAGATTTACTGTATCCCTAGGACCTTCTTATTGACGATGAAACACAGAAATTGCATCGGAATTAAATACAAAATTCACAATGCCGACATAAGTACAAGAAGACTGACTCTACTTACTGAATGTTTTGAACCATTCCTGTGACACTAGTTATAGATTCCGATGCTTCACTTCATGTTTACTGTATCCCTCTGACCTTCTTATTGACGATGAAACACAGAAATTGCATCGGAATTAAATTCAAAGGGCACAATGCCGACTTAAGTACAAAAGACTGACTCTTCTTACTGACTATGTTTTGAACCTTTCCTGTGACACTAGTTATAGATTCCGATGCTTCACTTCAGGTTTACTGTATCCCTCTGACCTTCTTGTTGACGATGAAACACAGAAATTGCATCTTAATTAAATACAAAAGGCACAATGCTGACGTAAGTACTAGAAGACTGACTCTTCTTACTGTCTTTGTTTTGAACCATTCCTGTGACACTAGTTATAGATTCCGATGCTTCACTTCAGTTTTACTGTATCCCTATGACCTTCTTATTGACGATGAATCACAGAAATTGCATCGGAATTAAATACAAAAGGCACAATGCCGACATAAGTACAAGAAGACTGACTCTTCTTTTTCTCTATGTATTGAACCCTTCCTGTGACACTAGTTATAGATTCCGATGCTTCACTTCAAGTTTACTGTATCCCCTGGACCCTCCTATTGACGATGAAACACAGAAATTGCATCGGAATTAAATACAAAAGGCACAATGCCGACTTAAGTAAATGAAGACTGACTCTTCTTACTGTCTATGTTTTGAACCATTCCTGTGACACTAGTTATAGATTCCGATGCTTCACTTAACGTTTACTGTATCCCTCTGACCTTCTTATTGACGATGAAACACAGAAATTGCATCGGAATTAAATACAAAGGGCACAATGCCGACTTAAGTACAAGAAGACTGACTCTTCTTTCTGACTATGTTTTGAACCTTTCCTGTGACACTAGTTATAGATTCCGATGCTTCACTTCAGGTTTACTGTATACCTCTGACCTTCTTGTTGACGATGAAACACAGAAATTGCATCTTAATTAAATACAAAAGGCACAATGCTGACGTAAGTTCTAGAAGACTGACTCTTCTTACTGTCTCTGTTTTGAACCATTCCTGTGACACTAGTTATAGATTCCGATGCTTCACTTCAGGTTTACTGTATCCCTATGACCTTCTTATTGACGATGAATCACAGAAATGGCATCGGAATTAAATACAAAAGGCACAATGCCGACATAAGTACAAGAAGACTGACTCTTCTTTTTCTCTATGTTTTGAACCCTTCCTGTGACACTAGTTATAGATTCCGATGCTTCACTTCAGGTTCACTGTATCCCTTAAACGTTCTTATTGACGATGAAACACAGAAATTGCATCGGAATTAAATTGAAAAGGCACAATGCCGACTTAAGTACAATAATACTGACTCTTCTCTCTGACTATGATTTGAACCATTCCTGTGACGCTAGTTACAGATTCCGATGCTTCACTTCAGGTTTACTGTATCCCTTGGACCTTCTTATTGACGATGAAACACAGAAATTGCATCGGAATTAAATACAAAAGGCACAATGCCGACTTAAGTACAAGAAGACTGACTCTTCTTACTGACTATGTTTTGAACCATTCCTGTTGCACTAGTTATAAATTCCGATGCTTTACTTCAGGTTTACTGTATCCCTCTGACCATCTTGTTGGCGATGAAAGACAGAAATTGCATCGGAATTAAATACAAAAGGCACAATGCCGACGTAAGTACAAGAAGACTGACTCTTCCTTCTGTCAATGTTTTGAACCATTCCTGTGACACTAGTTATAGTTTCCGGTGTTACGCTTCAGGTTTACTGTATCCCTCTGACCTACTTATTGACGATGAAACACAGAAATTGCATCGGAATTAAATACAAAAGGCACAATGTCGGCATAAGTACAAGAAGACTGACTCTTCTTACTGACTGTTTTGAACCATTCCTGTGACACTAGTTATAGATTCAGATGCTTCACTTCAGGTTTACTGTATCCCTCTGACCTTATTTTTGACGTTGAAACACAGAAATTGCATCGGAAGTAAATACAAATGGGACAATGCCGACTTAATTACAAGAAGACTGACTCTCCTTACTGTCTATAATATGAACCATTCCTGTGACACTAGATATAGATTCCGATGCTTCACTTCAGGTTTGCTGTATCCCTTGGACCTTCATATTGACGATGAAACACAGAAATTGCATCGGAATTAAATAGAAAAGGCACAATGCCGACTTAAGTACAAGAAGACTGACTCTTCTTACTGTCTATGTTTTGAACCATTCATGTAACGCAAGTTACAGATTCCGATGCTTCACTTCAGGTATACTGTATCCCTCTGACCTTCTTATTGACGATGAAACACTGAAATTGCATCGGAATTAAATAGAAAAAAAAGCACAATGCCGACTTAAGTACAAGAAGACTGACTCTTCTACTGTCTATGCTTTGAACCATTCCTGTGACACTAGTTATAGATTCCGATGCTTCACTTCAGGTTTATTGTATCCCTTGGACTTTCTTATTGACGATGAACCACAGAAATTGCATCGGAATTAAATAGAAAAGGCACAATGACGAAGACTGACTCTTTCTACCGTCTATGTTTTGAGCCATTCCTGTGACTAGTTATAGATTCCTATGCTTCACTTCAGGTTTACTGTATCCCTCTGACCTTCTTTTTGACGATGAAACACCGAAATTGCATCGGAATTATATACAAAAGGCACAATGCCGCCTTAAGTACAAGAAGACTGACTCTTCTTACTGTCTATGCTATGAACCTTTCCTGTGACACTAGTTATAGATTCCGATGCTTCACTTCAGGTTTACTGTATCCCTTGGACCATCTTATTGACGATGAAACACAGAAATTGCATTGGAATTAAATACAAAATGCACAATGCCGGCTTAAGTACAAGAAGACTGACTCTTCTTACTGACTGCTTTGAATCATTCCTGTGACACTAGTTATAGATTCCGATGCTTCACTTCAGGTGTACTGTATCCCTCTGACCTTCTTATTGACGATGAAACACAGAAATTGCATCGGAATTAAATACAAAAGGCACAATGCCAACTTAAGTACTAGAAGACTGACTCTTCTTACTGACTATGTTTTGAACAATTCCTGTGACACTAGTTATAGATTCCGATGCTTCACTTCAGATTTACTGTATTCCTTGGACTTTCGTATTGACGATGAAACACAGAAATTGCATCACAATTAAATACGAAAGGCACAATGCCGACTTAAGTACAAGAAGACTGACTCTTCTTACTGACTATGTTTTGAACCATTCCTGTGACACTAGTTATAGATTCCGATGCTTCACTTCAGGTTTACTCTATCCCTAGGACATTCTTATTGACCATGAAACACAGAAATTGCATCGGAACTAAATACAAAAGGCACAATGCCGACATAAGTACAAGAAGACTGACTCTTCTTTTTGTCTATACTTTGAACCATTCCTGTGACACTAGTTACAGATTCCGATGCTTCACTTCAAGTTTACTGTATCCCTTGGACCTTCTTATTGACGATGAAACACAGAAACTGCATCGGAATTAAATACAAAAGGCACAATGCCGACTTAAGTAAAAGAAGACAGACTCTTCTTACTGTCTATGTTTTGAACCATTCCTGTGACACTAGTTATAGATTCCGATGCTTCACTTAAGGTTTACTGTATCCCTCTGACCTTCTTATTGACGATGAAACACAGAAATTGCATCGGAATTAAATACAAAAGGCACAATGCCGACTTAAGAACAAGAAGACTGACTCTCCGTACTGATGATGTTTGAACTATTCCTGTGACACTAGTTATAGATTCCGATGCTTCACTTCAGGTTCACTGTTTCCCTCTGACCTGCTAATTGACGATGAAACACAGAAATTGCATCGGATTTAAATGGAAAAGGCACAATGCCGACTTATGTAAAAGAAGATTGACTCTTCTTACTGTCTATGTTTGAACCATTCCTGTGACACTAGTTATAGATTCCGATGCTTCACTTCAGGTTTACTATATCCCTATGACCTTCTAATTGACGATGAAACACAGAAATTGCATCGGAATTAAATACAAAAGGCACAATGCCGACTTAAGTACAAGAAGACTGACTCTTCTTACTGTCTAGGTTTTGTACCATTCCTGTGACCTAGTTATAGATTCCGATGCTTCACTTCAGATTCACTGTATCCCTTGGACGTTCTTATTGACGATGAAACAAAGAAATTGCATCGAAATTAAATAGAAAAGGCACAATGCCGACTTAAGTACAATAAGACTGACTCTTCTTACTGACTATGATTTTAACCATTCCTGTGACGCTAGTTACAGATTCCTATGCTTCACTTCAGGTTTACTGTATCCCTTGGACCTTCTTAATGACGATGAAACACAGAAATTGCATCGGAATTAAATACAAAAGGCACAATGCCGACTTAAGTACAAGAAGACTGACTCTTCTTACTGACTATGTTTTGAACCATTCCTGTGACACTAGTTATAGATTCCGATGTTTCACTTCAGGTTTACTGTATCCCTTGGACCTTCTTTTTGACGATGAAACACAGAAATTGCATCGGAATTAAATACAAAAGGCACAATGCCGACTTAAGTACAAGAAGTCTGACTCTTCCTACTGTCTATGTTTTGAACCATTCCTGTGACACTAGTTATAGATTCCGATGCTACACTTCAGTTTTACTGTATCACTCTGACCTTCTTATTGACGATGAAACACAGAAATTGAATCGGAATTAAATACAAAACGCACAATGCCGACTTAAGTACAAGAAGACTGACTCTTCTTACTGTCTATGTTTAGAACCATTCCTGTGACGCAAGTTACAGATTCCGATGCTTCACTTCAGGTTTACTGTATCCCTTGGACCTTCTTATTGACGATGAAACACAGAAAGTGCATCGGAATTAAATGGAAAATGCACAATGCCGACTTAAGTACAAGAAGACTGACTCTTCTTACTGTCTATGGTTTGAACCATTCTTGTGACACTAGTTATAGATTCCGATGCTTCACTTCAGGTTTCCTGTATCCCTTTGACCCTCTAATTGACGATGAAACACAGAAAGTGCATCGGAATTAAACCGATAAGGCACAATGCCGACTTAAGTACAAGAAGACTGACTCTTCCTACTGTCAATGTTTGGAACCATTCCTGTGACACTAGTTATAGATTCCGATGCTTCACTTCAGGTTTATTGTATCCCTTGGATCTTCTTATTGACGATGAAACGCAGATAGTGCATCGGAGTTAGATACAAAAGGCACAATGCCCACTTAAGTACAAGAAGACTGACTCTTCTTACTGTCTATGTTTTGAACCATTCCTGTGACAATAGTTATAGATTCCGATGCTTCACTTCTGGTTTACTATTTCCCTCTGACCTTCTTTTTTACGATGAATCACAGAAATGAGATCGGACTTATTTACAAAAGGCACAATGCCGACTTAAGAACAAGAAGACTGACTCCTCTTACTGTCAATGTTTTGAACCATTCCTGTGACAATAGTTATAGATTCCGATGCTTCACTTCAGGTTTACTGTATCCCTCTGACCTTCTTGTTGACGATGCAACACAGAAATTGCATCTTAATTAAATACAAAAGGCACAATGCTGTCGTAAGTACTAGAAGACCGACTCTTCTTACTGTCTCTGTTTTGAACCATTCCTGTGACACTAGTTATAGATTCCGATGCTTCACTTCAGGTTTACTGTATCCCTATGACCTTCTTATTGACGATGAATCACAGAAATTGCATCGGAATTAAATACAAAAGTCACAATGCCGACATAAGTACAAGAAGACTGACTCTTCTTCTTCTCTATGTTTTGATCCCTTCCTGTGACACTAGTTATAGATTCCGATGCTTCACTTCAAGTTTACTGTATCCCTTGGACCTTCTTATTGACGATGAAACACAGAAATTCCATCGGAATTAAATACAAAAGGCACAATGCCGACTTAAGTAAAAGAAGACTGACTCTTCTTACTGTCTATGTTTTGAACCATTCCTGTGACACTAGTTATAGATTCCGATGCTTCACTTAACGTTTACTGTATCCCTCTGACCTTCTTATTGACATTGAAACACAGAAATTGCAACGGAATTATATACAAAGGGCACAATGCCGACTTAAGTACAAGAAGACTGACTCTTCTTACTGGCTATGTTTTGAACCTTTCCTGTGACACTAGTTATAGATTCCGATGCTTCACTTCAGGTTTACTGTATCCCTCTGACCTTCTTGTTGACGATGAAACACAGAAATAGCATCTTAATTAAATACAAAAGGCACAATGCTGACGTAAGTACTAGAAGACTGACTCTTCTTACTGTCTCTGTTTTGAACCATTCATGTGACACTAGTTATAGATTCCGATGCTTCACTTCAGCTTTACTGTATCCCTATGACCTTCTTATTGACGATGAATCACAGAAATAGCATCGGAATTAAATACAAAAGGCACAATGCCGACATAAGTACAAGAAGACTGACTCTTCTTACTGGCTATGTTTTGAACCTTTCCTGTGACACTAGTTATAGATTCCGATGCTTCACTTCAGGTTTACTGTATCCCTCTGACCTTCTTGTTGACGATGAAACACAGAAATAGCATCTTAATTAAATACAAAAGGCACAATGCTGACGTAAGTACTAGAAGACTGACTCTTCTTACTGTCTCTGTTTTGAACCATTCATGTGACACTAGTTATAGATTCCGATGCTTCACTTCAGCTTTACTGTATCCCTATGACCTTCTTATTGACGATGAATCACAGAAATAGCATCGGAATTAAATACAAAAGGCACAATGCCGACATAAGTACAAGAAGACTGACTCTTCTTTTTCTCTATGATTTGAACCCTTCCTGTGACACTAGTTATAGATTCCGATGCTTCGTATCAGATTTACTGTATCCCTCTGACCTTCTTATTGACAATGAAACACGGAAATTGCATCGGAATTAAATAGAAAAGGCACAATGCCGACTTAAGTACAAGAAGACTGACTCTTCTTACTGACTATGTTTTGAACCATTCCTGTGACACTAGTTATAGATTCCGATGTTTCACTTCAGGTTTACTGTATCCCTTGGACCTTCTTTTTGACGATGAAACACAGAAATTGCATCGGAATTAAATACAAAAGGCACAATGCCGACTTAAGTACAAGAAGTCTGACTCTTCCTACTGTCTATGATTTGAACCATTCCTGTGACACTAGTTATAGATTCCGATGCTACACTTCAGTTTTACTGTATCACTCTGACCTTCTTATTGACGATGAAACACAGAAATTGAATCGGAATTAAATACAAAACGCACAATGCCGACTTAAGTACAAGAAGACTGACTCTTCTTACTGTCTATGTTTAGAACCATTCCTGTGACGCAAGTTACAGATTCCGATGCTTCACTTCAGGTTTACTGTATCCCTTGGACCTTCTTATTGACGATGAAACACAGAAAGTGCATCGGAATTCAATGGAAAATGCACAATGCCGACTTAAGTACAAGAAGACTGACTCTTCTTACTGTCTATGGTTTGAACCATTCCTGTGACACTAGTTATAGATTCCGATGCTTCACTTCAGGTTTCCTGTATCCCTTTGACCCTCTAATTGACGATGAAACACAGAAAGTGCATCGGAATTAAACCGATAAGGCACAATGCCGACTTAAGTACAAGAAGACTGACTCTTCCTACTGTCAATGTTTGGAACCATTCCTGTGACACTAGTTATAGATTCCGATGCTTCACTTCAGGTTTATTGTATCCCTTGGATCTTCTTATTGACGATGAAACGCAGATAGTGCATCGGAGTTAGATACAAAAGGCACAATGCCCACTTAAGTACAAGAAGACTGACTCTTCTTACTGTCTATGTTTTGAACCATTCCTGTGACAATAGTTATAGATTCCGATGCTTCACTTCTGGTTTACTATTTCCCTCTGACCTTCTTTTTTACGATGAATCACAGAAATGAGATCGGACTTATTTACAAAAGGCACAATGCCGACTTAAGAACAAGAAGACTGACTCCTCTTACTGTCAATGTTTTGAACCATTCCTGTGACAATAGTTATAGATTCCGATGCTTCACTTCAGGTTTACTGTATCCCTCTGACCTTCTTGTTGACGATGCAACACAGAAATTGCATCTTACTTAAATACAAAAGGCACAATGCTGTCGTAAGTACTAGAAGACTGACTCTTCTTACTGTCTCTGTTTTGAACCATTCCTGTGACACTAGTTATAGATTCCGATGCTTCACTTCAGGTTTACTGTATCCCTATGACCTTCTTATTGACGATGAATCACAGAAATTGCATCGGAATTAAATACAAAAGGCACAATGCCGACATAAGTACAAGAAGACTGACTCTTCTTTTTCTCTATGTTTTGATCCCTTCCTGTGACACTAGTTATAGATTCCGATGCTTCACTTCAAGTTTACTGTATCCCTTGGACCTTCTTATTGACGATGAAACACAGAAATTCCATCGGAATTAAATACAAAAGGCACAATGCCGACTTAAGTAAAAGAAGACTGACTCTTCTTACTGTCTATGTTTTGAACCATTCCTGTGACACTAGTTATAGATTCCGATGCTTCACTTAACGTTTACTGTATCCCTCTGACCTTCTTATTGACGAATAAACACAGAAATTGCAACGGAATTAAATACAAAGGGCACAATGCCGACTTAAGTACAAGAAGACTGACTCTTCTTACTGGCTATGTTTTGAACCTTTCCTGTGACACTAGTTATAGATTCCGATGCTTCACTTCAGGTTTACTGTATCCCTCTGACCTTCTTGTTGACGATGAAACACAGAAATAGCATCTTAATTAAATACAAAAGGCACAATGCTGACGTAAGTACTAGAAGACTGACTCTTCTTACTGTCTCTGTTTTGAACCATTCATGTGACACTAGTTATAGATTCCGATGCTTCACTTCAGCTTTACTGTATCCCTATGACCTTCTTATTGACGATGAATCACAGAAATAGCATCGGAATTAAATACAAAAGGCACAATGCCGACATAAGTACAAGAAGACTGACTCTTCTTTTTCTCTATGTTTTGAACCCTTCCTGTGACACTAGTTATAGATTCCGATGCTTCGTATCAGATTTACTGTATCCCTCTGACCTTCTTATTGACAATGAAACACGGAAATTGCATCGGAATTAAATAGAAAAGGCACAATGCCGACTTAAGTACAAGAAGACTGACTCTTCTTACTGTCTATGCTTTGAACCATTCCTGTGACACTAGTTATAGATTCCGATGCTTCACTTCAGCTTTACTGTATCCCTCTGACCTTCTTATTCACGATGAAACACAGAAATTGCATCGGAATTAAATAGAAAATGCACAATGCCAACTTAAGTACAAGAAGACTGACTCATCTTCCTGACTATGATTTGAACCATTCCTGTGACACTAGTTATAGATTCCGTTGCTTCGTTTCAGGTTTACTGTATCCCTCTGACCTTCTTATTGACTATGAAACACGGAAATTGCATCGGAATTAAATAGAAAAGGCACAATGCCGACTTATGTACAAGAAGACTGACTCTTCTTACTGTCTATGCTTTGAACCATTCTTGTGACACTAGTTATAGATTCCGATGCTTCACTTCAGGTTTACTGTATCCCTTGGACTTTCTTATTGACGATGAACCACAGAAATTGCATCGGAATTAAATAGAAAAGGCACAATGACGAAGACTGACTCTTTCTACCGTCTATTTTTTGAGCCATTCCTGTGACTAGTTATAGATTCCGATGCTTCACATCAGGTTGACTGTATCCCTCTGACCTTCTTTTTGACGATGAAACACAGAAATTGCATCGGAATTATATACAAAAGGCACAATGCCGCCTTAAGTACAAGAAGACTGACTCTTCTTACTGTCAATGCTATGAACCTTTCCTGTGACACTAGTTATAGAATCCGATGCTTCACTTCAGGTTTACTGTATCCCTTGGACCATCTTATTGACGATGAAACACAGAAATTGCATCGGAATTAAATACAAAATGCACAATGCCGGCTTAAGTACAAGAAGACTGACTCTTCTTACTGACTGCTTTGAATCATTCCTGTGACACTAGTTATAGATTCCGATGCTTCACTTCAGGTTTACTGTATCCCTCTGACCTTCTTATTGACGATGAAACACAGAAACTGCATCGGGATTAAATACAAAAGGCACAATGCCTACTTAAGTACTAGAAGACTGACTCTTCTTACTGACTATGTTTTGAACAATTCCTGTGACACTAGTTATAGATTCCGATGCTTCACTTCAGGTTTACTGTATTCCTTGGACCTTCGTATTGACGATGAAACACAGAAATTGCATCGCAATTAAATACGAAAGGCACAATGCCGACTTAAGTACAAGAAGACTGACTCTTCTTACTGACTATGTTTTGAACCATTCCTGTGACACTAGTTATAGATTCTGATGCTTCACTTCAGGTTTCCTCTATCCCTAGGACATTCTTATTGACCATGAAACACAGAAATTGCATCGGAATTAAATACGAAAGGCACAATGCCGACATAAGTACAAGAAGACTGACTCTTCTTTTTGTCTATATTTTGAACCATTCCTGTGACACTAGTTATAGATTCCGATGCTTCACTTCAAGTTTACTGTATCCCTTGGACCTTCTTATTGACGATGAAACACAGAAATTGCATCGGAATTAAATACAAAAGGCACAATGCCGACTTAAGTCAAAGAAGACAGACTCTTCTTACTGTCTATGTTTTGAACCATTCCTGTGACACTAGTTATAGATTCCGATGCTTCACTTAAGGTTTACTGTATCCCTCTGACCTTCTTATTGACGATGAAACACAGAAATTGCATCGGAATTAAATACAAAAGGCACAATGCCGACTTAAGAACAAGAAGACTGGCTCTTCGTACTGACTATGTTTGAACTATTCCTGTGACACTAGTTATAGATTCCGATGCTTCACTTCAGGTTTACTATATCCCTCTGACCTTCTAATTGACGATGAAACACAGAAATTGCAACGGATTTAAATGGAAAAGGCACAATGCCGACTTAAGTACAAGAAGACTGACTCTTCTTACTGTCTATGTTTTGAACCATTCCTGTGACACTAGTTATAGATTCCGATGCTACACTTCAGGTTTACTATATCCCTCTGACCTTCTAATTGACGATGAAACACAGAAATTGCATCGGAATTAAATACAAAAGGCACAATGCCGACTTAAGTACAAGAACACTGACTCTTCTTACTGTCTAGGTTTTGTACCATTCCTGTGACCTAGTTATAGATTCCGATGCTTCACTTCAGGTTCACTGTATCCCTTGGACGTTCTTATTGACGATGAAACAAAGAAATTGCATCGAAATTAAATAGAAAATGCACAATGCCGACTTAAGTACAATAAGACTGACTCTTCTTACTGACTATGTTTTTAACCATTGCTGTGCCGCTAGTTACAGATTCCTATGCTTCACTTCAGGTTTACTGTATCCCTTGGACCTTCTTATTGACGATGAAACACAGAAATTGCATCGGAATTAAATACAAAAGGCACAATGCCGACTTAAGTACAAGAAGACTGACTCTTCTTACTGACTATGTTTTCAACCATTCCTGTGACACTAGTTATAGATTCCGATGCTTCACTTCAGGTTTACGTTATCCCTCTGACCTTCTTGTTGGCGATGAAACACAGAAATTGCATCGGAATTAAATAGAAATGGCACAATGCCCACTTAAGTACATGTAGACTGACTCTTCCTACTGTCTATGTTTTGAACCATTCGTGTGACACTAGTTATAGATTACGATGCTTCACTTAAGGGTTACTGTAACCCTCTGACCTTCTTATTGACGATGAAACACAGAAATTGTATCGGAATTAAATACAAAAGGCACAATTCCGACTTAAGTACAAGAAGACTGACCTTTCTTACTGTCTATGGCTTGAACCATTCCTGTGACACTACTGATAGATTCAGATGTTTCACTTCAGGTTTACTGTATCCCTTGGACCTTCTTTTTGACGATGAAACACAGAAATTGCATCGGAATTAAATACAAAAGGCACAATGCCGACTTAAGTACAAGAAGTCTGACTCATCTTACTGTCTATGTTTTGAACCATTCCTGTGACCCTAGTTATAGATTCCGATGCTACACTTCAGTTTTACTGTATCACTTTGACCTTCTTATTGACGATGAAACACAGAAATTGAATCGGAATTAAATACAAAACGCACAATGCCGACTTAAGTACAAGAAGACTGACTCTTCTTACTGTCTATGTTTAGAACCATTCCTGTGACGCAAGTTACAGATTCCGATGCTTCACTTCAGGTTTACTGTATCCCTTGGACCTTCTTATTGACGATGAAACACAGAAAGTGCATCGGAATTAAATGGAAAATGCACAATGCCGACTTAAGTACAAGAAGACTGACTCTTCTTACTGTCTATGGTTTGAACCATTCCTGTGACACTAGTTATAGATTCCGATGCTTCACTTCAGGTTTCCTGTATCCCTTTGACCCTCTAATTGACGATGAAACACAGAAAGTGCATCGGAATTAAACCGATAAGGCACAATGCCGACTTAAGTACAAGAAGACTGACTCTTCCTACTGTCAATGTTTGGAACCATTCCTGTGACACTAGTTATAGATTCCGATGCTTCACTTCAGGTTTATTATATCCCTTGGATCTTCTTATTGACGATGAAACGCAGATAGTGCATCGGAGTTAGACACAAAAGGCACAATGCCCACTTAAGTACAAGAAGACTGACTCTTCTTACTGTCTATGTTTTCAACCATTCCTGTGACAATAGTTATAGATTCCGATGCTTCACTTCTGGTTTACTATTTCCCTCTGACCTTCTTTTTTACGATGAATCACAGAAATGAGATCGGACTTATTTACAAAAGGCACAATGCCGACTTAAGAACAAGAAGACTGACTCCTCTTACTGTCAATGTTTTGAACCATTCCTGTGACAATAGTTATAGATTCCGATGCTTCACTTCAGGTTTACTGTATCCCTCTGACCTTCTTGTTGACGATGCAACACAGAAATTGCATCTTAATTAAATACAAAAGGCACAATGCTGTCGTAAGTACTAGAAGACTGACTCTTCTTACTGTCTCTGTTTTGAACCATTCCTGTGACACTAGTTATAGATTCCGATGCTTCACTTCAGGTTTACTGTATCCCTATGACCTTCTTATTGACGATGAATCACAGAAATTGCATCGGAAATAAATACAAAAGGCACAATGCCGACATAAGTACAAGAAGACTGACTCTTCTTTTTCTCTATGTTTTGATCCCTTCCTGTGACACTAGTTATAGATTCCGATGCTTCACTTCAAGTTTACTGTATCCCTTGGACCTTCTTATAGACGATGAAACACAGAAATTCCATCGGAATTAAATACAAAAGGCACAATGCCGACTTAAGTAAAAGAAGACTGACTCTTCTTACTGTCTATGTTTTGAACCATTCCTGTAACACTAGTTATAGATTCCGATGCTTCACTTAACGTTTACTGTATCCCTCTGACCTTCTTATTGACGATGAAACACAGAAATTGCAACGGAATTAAATACAAAGGGCACAATGCCGACTTAAGTACAAGAAGACTGACTCTTCTTACTGGCTATGTTTTGAACCTTTCCTGTGACACTAGTTATAGATTCCGATGCTTCACTTCAGGTTTACTGTATCCCTCTGACCTTCTTGTTGACGATGAAACACAGAAATAGCATCTTAATTAAATACAAAAGGCACAATGCTGACGTAAGTACTAGAAGACTGACTCTTCTTACTGTCTCTGTTTTGAACCATTCATGTGACACTAGTTATAGATTCCGATGCTTCACTTCAGCTTTACTGTATCCCTATGACCTTCTTATTGACGATGAATCACAGAAATAGCATCGGAATTAAATACAAAAGGCACAATGCCGACATAAGTACAAGAAGACTGACTCTTCTTTTTCTCTATGTTTTGAACCCTTCCTGTGACACTAGTTATAGATTCCGATGCTTCGTATCAGATTTACTGTATCCCTCTGACCTTCTTATTGACAATGAAACACGGAAATTGCATCGGAATTAAATAGAAAAGGCACAATGCCGACTTAAGTACAAGAAGACTGACTCTTCTTACTGTCTATGCTTTGAACCATTCCTGTGACACTAGTTATAGATTCCAATGCTTCACTTCAGCTTTACTGTATCCCTCTGACCTTCTTATTCACGATGAAACACAGAAATTGCATCGGAATTAAATAGAAAATGCACAATGCCAACTTAAGTACAAGAAGACTGACTCATCTTCCTGACTATGATTTGAACCATTCCTGTGACACTAGTTATAGATTCCGTTGCTTCGTTTCAGGTTTACTGTATCCCTCTGACCTTCTTATTGACTATGAAACACGGAAATTGCATCGGAATTAAATAGAAAAGGCACAATGCCGACTTATGTACAAGAAGACTGACTCTTCTTACTGTCTATGCTTTGAACCATTCTTGTGACACTAGTTATAGATTCCGATGCTTCACTTCAGGTTTACTGTATCCCTTGGACTTTCTTATTGACGATGTACCACAGAAATTGCATCGGAATTAAATAGAAAAGGCACAATGACGAAGACTGACTCTTTCTACCGTCTATTTTTTGAGCCATTCCTGTGACTAGTTATAGATTCCGATGCTTCACATCAGGTTGACTGTATCCCTCTGACCTTCTTTTTGACGATGAAACACAGAAATTGCATCGGAATTATATACAAAAGGCACAATGCCGCCTTAAGTACAAGAAGACTGACTCTTCTTACTGTCAATGCTATGAACCTTTCCTGTGACACTAGTTATAGATTCCGATGCTTCACTTCAGGTTTACTGTATCCCTTGGACCATCTTATTGACGATGAAACACAGAAATTGCATCGGAATTAAATACAAAATGCACAATGCCGGCTTAAGTACAAGAAGACTGACTCTTCTTACTGACTGCTTTGAATCATTCCTGTGACACTAGTTATAGATTCCGATGCTTCACTTCAGGTTTACTGTATCCCTCTGACCTTCTTATTGACGATGAAACACAGAAATTGCATCGGGATTAAATACAAAAGGCACAATGCCTACTTAAGTACTAGAAGACTGACTCTTCTTACTGACTATGTTTTGAACAATTCCTGTGACACTAGTTATAGATTCCGATGCTTCACTTCAGGTTTACTGTATTCCTTGGACCTTCGTATTGACGATGAAACACAGAAATTGCATCGCAATTAAATACGAAAGGCACAATGCCGACTTAAGTACAAGAAGACTGACTCTTCTTACTGACTATGTTTTGAACCATTCCTGTGACACTAGTTATAGATTCCGATGCTTCACTTCAGGTTTCCTCTATCCCTAGGACATTCTTATTGACCATGAAACACAGAAATTGCATCGGAATTAAATACGAAAGGCACAATGCCGACATAAGTACAAGAAGACTGACTCTTCTTTTTGTCTATATTTTGAACCATTCCTGTGACACTAGTTATAGATTCCGATGCTTCACTTCAAGTTTACTGTATCCCTTGGACCTTCTTATTGACGATGAAACACAGAAATTGCATCGGAATTAAATACAAAAGGCACAATGCCGACTTAAGTCAAAGAAGACAGACTCTTCTTACTGTCTATGTTTTGAACCATTCCTGTGACACTAGTTATAGATTCCGATGCTTCACTTAAGGTTTACTGTATCCCTCTGACCTTCTTATTGACGATGAAACACAGAAATTGCATCGGAATTAAATACAAAAGGCACAATGCCAACTTAAGAACAAGAAGACTGGCTCTTCGTACTGACTATGTTTGAACTATTCCTGTGACACTAGTTATAGATTCCGATGCTTCACTTCAGGTTTACTATATCCCTCTGACCTTCTAATTGACGATGAAACACAGAAATTGCAACGGATTTAAATGGAAAAGGCACAATGCCGACTTAAGTACAAGAAGACTGACTCTTCTTACTGTCTATGTTTTGAACCATTCCTGTGACACTAGTTATAGATTCCGATGCTTCACTTCAGGTTTACTATATCCCTCTGACCTTCTAATTGACGATGAAACACAGAAATTGCATCGGAATTAAATACAAAAGGCACAATGCCGACTTAAGTACAAGAACACTGACTCTTCTTACTGTCTAGGTTTTGTACCATTCCTGTGACCTAGTTATAGATTCCGATGCTTCACTTCAGGTTCACTGTATCCCTTGGACGTTCTTATTGACGATGAAACAAAGAAATTGCATCGAAATTAAATAGAAAATGCACAATGCCGACTTAAGTGCAATAAGACTGACTCTTCTTACTGACTATGTTTTTAACCATTCCTGTGCCGCTAGTTACAGATTCCTATGCTTCACTTCAGGTTTACTGTATCCCTTGGACCTTCTTATTGACGATGAAACACAGAAATTGCATCGGAATTAAATACAAAAGGCACAATGCCGACTTAAGTACAAGAAGACTGACTCTTCTTACTGACTATGTTTTCAACCATTCCTGTGACACTAGTTATAGATTCCGATGCTTCACTTCAGGTTTACGTTATCCCTCTGACCTTCTTGTTGGCGATGAAACACAGAAATTGCATCGGAATTAAATAGAAATGGCACAATGCCCACTTAAGTACATGTAGACTGACTCTTCCTACTGTCTATGTTTTGAACCATTCGTGTGACACTAGTTATAGATTACGATGCTTCACTTAAGGGTTACTGTAACCCTCTGACCTTCTTATTGACGATGAAACACAGAAATTGTATCGGAATTAAATACAAAAGGCACAATTCCGACTTAAGTACAAGAAGACTGACCTTTCTTACTGTCTATGGCTTGAACCATTCCTGTGACACTACTGATAGATTCAGATGTTTCACTTCAGGTTTACTGTATCCCTTGGACCTTCTTTTTGACGATGAAACACAGAAATTGCATCGGAATTAAATACAAAAGGCACAATGCCGACTTAAGTACAAGAAGTCTGACTCTTCTTACTGTCTATGTTTTGAACCATTCCTGTGACACTAGTTATAGATTCCGATGCTACACTTCAGTTTTACTGTATCACTCTGACCTTCTTATTGACGATGAAACACAGAAATTGAATCGGAATTAAATACAAAACGCACAATGCCGACTTAAGTACAAGAAGACTGACTCTTCTTACTGTCTATGTTTTGAACCATTCCTGTGACGCAAGTTACAGATTCCGATGCTTCACTTCAGGTTTACTGTATCCCTTGGACCTTCTTATTGACGATGAAACACAGAAAGTGCATCGGAATTAAATGGAAAATGCACAATGCCGACTTAAGTACAAGAAGACTGACTCTTCTTACTGTCTATGTTTTGAACCATTCCTGTGACACTAGTTATAGATTCCGATGCTTCACTTCAGGTTTCCTGTATCCCTTTGACCCTCTAATTGACGATGAAACACAGAAAGTTCATCGGAATTAAACCGATAAGGCACAATGCCGACTTAAGTACAAGAAGACTGACTCTTCCTACTGTCAATGTTTGGAACCATTCCTGTGACACTAGTTATAGATTCCGATGCTTCACTTCAGGTTTATTGTATCCCTTGGATCTTCTTATTGACGATGAAACGTAGATAGTGCATCGGAGTTAGATACAAAAGGCACAATGCCCACTTAAGTACAAGAAGACTGACTCTTCCTACTGTCTATGTTTTGAACCATTCCTGTGACAATAGTTATAGATTCCGATGCTTCAATTCAGGTTTACTGTATCCCTCTGACCTTCTTGTTGACGATGCAACACAGAAATTGCATCTTAAATAAATACAAAAGGCACAATGCTGACGTAAGTACTAGAAGACTGACTCTTCTTACTGTCTCTGTTTTGAACCATTCCTGTGACACTAGTTATAGATTCCGATGCTTCACTTCAGGTTTACTGTATCCCTATGACCTTCTTATTGACGATGAATCACAGAAATTGCATCGGAATTAAATACAAAAGGCACAATGCCGACATAAGTACAAGAAGACTGACTCTTCTTTTTCTCTATGTTTTGATCCCTTCCTGTGACACTAGTTATAGATTCCGATGCTTCACTTCAAGTTTACTGTATCCCTTGGACCTTCTTATTGACGATGAAACACAGAAATTCCATCGGAATTAAATACAAAAGGCACAATGCCGACTTAGGTAAAAGAAGACGGACTCTTCTTACTGTCTATGTTTTGAACCATTCCTGTTACACTAGTTATAGATTCCGATGCTTCACTTAACGTTTACTGTATCCCTCTGACCTTCTTATTGACGATGAAACACAGAAATCGCATCGGAATTAAATACAAAGGGCACAATGCCGACTTAAGTACAAGAAGACTGACTCTTCTTACTGACTATGTTTTGAACCTTTCCTGTGACACTAGATATAGATTCCGATGCTTCACTTCAGGTTTACTGTATCCCTCTGACCTTCTTGTTGACGATGAAACACAGAAATTGCATCTTAATTAAATACAAAAGGCACAATGCTGACGTAAGTACTAGAAGACTGACTCTTCTTACTGTCTCTGTTTTGAACCATTCCTGTGACACTAGTTATAGATTCCGATGCTTCACTTCAGGTTTACTGTATCCCTATGACCTTCTTATTGACGATGAATCACAGAAATTGCATCGGAATTAAATACAAAAGGCACAATGCCGACATAAGTACAAGAAGACTGACTCTTCTTTTTCTCTATGTTTTGAACCCTTCCTGTGACACTAGTTATAGATTCCGATGCTTCACTTCAAGTTTACTGTATCCCTTGGACCTTCTTATTGACGATGAAACACAGAAATTGCATCGGAATTAAATACAAAAGGCACAATGCCGACTTCAGTAAAAGAAGACTGACTCTTCCTACTGTCTATGTTTTGAACCATTCCTGTGACACTACTTATAGATTCCGATGCTTCACTTAACGTTTACTGTATCCCTCTGACCTTCTTATTGACGATGAAACACAGAAATTGCATCGGTATTAAATAGAAAAGGCACAATGCCGACTTAAGTACAATAAGATTGACTCTTCTTACTGACTATGTTTTTAACCATACCTGTGACGCTAGTTACAGATTCCGATGCTTCACTTCAGGTTTACTGTATACCTTGGATCTTCTTATTGACGATAAAACACAGAAATTGCATCGGAATTAAATACAAAGGGCACAATGCCGACTTAAGTACAAGAAGACTGATTCTTCTTACTGACTATGTTTTGAACCTTTCCTGTGACACTAGTTATAGATTCCGATGCTTCACTTCAGGTTTACTGTATCCCTCTGACCTTCTTGTTGACGATGAAACACAGAAATTGCATCTTAATTAAATACAAAAGGCACAATGCTGACGTAAGTACAAGAAGACTGACTCTTCTTACTGTCTCTGTTTTGAACCATTCCTGTGACACTAGTTATAGATTCCGATGCTTCACTTCAGGTTTACTGTATCCCTCTGACCTTCTTATTGACGATGAAACACAGAAATTGCATCGGAATTAAATACTAAAGGCACAATGCCGACTTTAGTACAAGAAGACTGACTCTACTTACTGACTGTTTTGAGCCATTCCTGTGACACTAGTTATAGATTCCGATGCTTCACTTCAGGTTTACTGTTTCCCTCTGACCTTCTTATTGACGATGAAACACAGAAATTGCATCGGAATTAAATACAAAGGGCACAATGCCGACTTAAGTACAAGAAGACTGACTCTTCTTACTGTCTATGATTTGAACCATTCCTGTGACACTAGTTATAGATTCCGATGCTTCACATCAGGTTTACTGTATCCTTTGGACCTTCTTATTGTCGATGAAACACAGATATTGCACCGGAATTAAATAGAAAAAGCACAATGCCGACCTAAGTACAGGAAGACTGACTCTTCTTACTGTCTATGGTTTGAACCATTCCTGTGACGCTAGTTACAGATTACGATGCTTCACTTCAGGTTACTGTATCCCTCTGACCTTCTTATTGACGATGAAACACAGAAATTGCATCGGAATTAAATAGAAAAGGCACAATGCCGACTTAAGTACATGAAGACTGACTCTTCCTACTGTCTATGTTTTGAAGCATTGCTGTGACCCTAGTTATAGATTCCGATGCTTCACTTCAGGTTCACTGTATCCCTTAAACGTTCTTATTGACGATGAAACACAGAAATTGCATCGGAATTAAATTGAAAAGGCACAATGCCGACTTAAGTACAATAATACTGACTCTTCTCTCTGACTATGTTTTGAACCATTCCTGTGACGCTAGTTACAGATTCCGATGCTTCACTTCAGGTTTACTGTATCCCTTGAACCTTCTTATTGACGATGAAACACAGAAATTGCATCGGAATTAAATACAAAAGGCACAATGCCGACTTAAGTACAAGAAGACTGACTCTTCTTACTGACTATGTTTTGAACCATTCCTGTTGCACTAGTTATAGATTCCTATGGTGTCACCGCCAGACACCACACTTGCTAGGTGGTAGCTTAAATCGGCCGCAGTCCATTTAGTACATGTCGGACCCGCGTGTCGCCACTGTGTAATCGCAGACCTAGCGCCACCACCAAGGCAGGTCTCGTGATACGAGAGAGCACTCGCCCCAGTTGTACGAGAACCTAGCTACCGACCAGATGTATGAAGCCTTTCTCTCTCATTAGCCGAGAGACAGAATAGCCATCAGCTAAGTTAATGGCTACGAACTAGCAAGGCGCCATTAACCATACAGTGATTGTACTTAAAGTCTCCTGTGTATCGTCAAGATCGATGTACCACAAGGATTAATTAAAGTTAAGTATTAAACCTGCTCCGTACTTTTCTTCCTAACATTAATTACGTATCCTGTTCCAGTACTTCACGCCCGGCTGCGTTAGTCTAGCGTGCATTTTCAGCCATCTCAACTTCACGGTGTCGGCCCAGCTACCGACACAACATTGGCGACGAATTAAAGTTTTCTTTCTGATTGCTTACATTTAATTGTGTCATGGCTTCGCCACATTCTCCAGATGTACTGTCCGAATTTTATCGCTTGCAGAATCAGCAGACGCAGGCGTTACTGGATGCCCTTGGACAGCTCGTCCAGGGTCAACGTACCATTCAAACCGATGCGGCCGCCGCCGCTTCTTCGCTACCGCTGCCACTAAACGCTGTTGCACCTCCCTTTCGACCATACGTGGCAGCCGATGAGACCTGGCACGAGTGGTCTCGCCAGTTCAACTTTCATCTAGCAGCCTACAGAATTCAAGGTAAAGAGCGGCATCCGTTTTTGCTTTCTTGTGTCGGTGTGTCCACATACCGTGTGATAGTGAAATTGTTTCCCCGACGCGACGTAGCAACTCTGTCCTACGAGGAAATTTTGTCTGCATTAGATGCCTATTTCAAAGAAACATTTAATGTGGTTGCAAAACGGTATACGTTCTTTCATAGAAAACGTACGGCCGGTCAAACTAATAGGGAGTGGGTAGCAACATTGCAAGGACTTACTAGGGACTGTGCCTTTGAATGTGACTGGTCTTTCTTATTCAGATACAATGGTGCGTGATGCAATTGCACAGAACGTTTCTGATGTTCGCATACGGGAGCAAATTTTGAAACTAGTTGATCCCTCCCTTCAACAAGTGATAGACATATTGGATAGACAGGACACACTTGACTGTGCTCAGGAATCTTTTGAAACTTCGCCAGCCGTGTGTCACATTAACCGGCCCGCTGGACGCGCTGCGCGGCCCGGTAACCGGGCCTCGCGCACGTCCGCACAGCTGCCGCCGCGCGCTAAGCCACGTGTGCCGCGCCAGCCCACAAATGTAGTGAAATCGTGCCCGCGGTGTGCTACTAGACATTCGCGTGAACATTGCCCGTCACGCCAACCTATTTGCTTTTTCTGCAATAAGAAAGGACATGTTCAAAGTGTTTGCCAGAAAAAGCTCAGATCAGACAATCACAATCAATCCAGGCCCTTTGCTTCGCGCCGGAATCGAACCCAGGACACTCAGGCTCGTGGACCTTCGCCTATGGACATTCATGTCGTTAATTCCACTTCGTCCAGTGACACTTTCTCTAACAGTAACTGTGTTCGTCCCACAAAAACTGTGCATCGACGTCGCCGGAAATCACGTCAATTAGTAAGTGATTCTGTACCAGTGTCTGTTCCAATTGCGCCAAACAGTCGCTCTTGTCGTCAGCAGAACAATCTACTTTTTGTGGACTTAGACTTTGAAGGCAAAGTGATACCATTCCAGCTCGATACCGGAGCTGCAGTTTCATTGCTCAATCACGACACGTACAAACAACTGGGCAAACCTCCGTTGCGTTCCGCAAATGTTAAGCTAACTACATATTCCGGACAGAACATTCCTGTGTTAGGACAGTGCAGCCTTCTTGCAACATACAAGGGACAAACAAAACTTGTGTCATTTTACGTTCTTCGTTCTTCTTCTGCGGCGAACTTGTTTGGTCTAGATTTATTTCAGTTGTTTAACATGTCTATTGTAAATCAGGTCCTATCAGTGAATCAGACTGTGCCTACAGACAGTGTTTCTCGGCTGTGTGACGAATTTGCAGACATTTTTGCACCGGGCTTAGGTTACGCTAAAAACTATGAAGCACATTTAGAACTGAAGGTAAACGCGCAACCGAAATTTTTCAGAGCGCGCAATGTTCCCCACGCATTGCGTCAGGAGGTCGCAAGAACATTGAACAATGTAGAATCACAAGGTGTGAGTGAATGTGCGCACTGCCTCTTTCATTTCAGCTCCGCTTCATCGCGTACGCCGTACAGGTGTTCCGTTCGTCTGGACGACGGCATGCGAACGCGCCTTTCGCCAGTTGAAATCGGCGTTGCTTTCTAATACTTGCCTTACGCCATTCGATCCCCAGAAACCCCTTTTGTTGATGGTAGATGCATCGGATTTCGTGATCGGTGCTGTGCTTGCGCACTAAGTTGGCTCGCATGATCGCCCTATTGCCTTTGCGTCCAAATTGCTCTCGTCTGCGCAAAGAAATTATTCACAGATAGAGAAAGAAGCTTTGGCTCTCGTGTTTGGTGTTACTAAGTTCCATGATTTCTTGTATGGTCGTCACTTTACCATCATCACAGATCACAAACCTTTGACATCGCTTTTTCATCCGACCAAGCCTGTACCTCCACGTACAGCGCAGAAATTCATTCGCTGGTCTATTTTCCTCTCGCAGTACCGCTACGATATCTGGTATCGGTCCACTGCTAAGCACGGAAACGCCGATGCGTTGTCCCGTTTGCCTGTTGCTGAGGATAAAGCATTCGATTCTTCCGAACTTGCTTGCATGTTCATTGATTCGGAAACCGATGAAGTGGTCGAATCGTTTCCGATTGATTTTCGTCGTGTCGCTACAGCCACAACTGCTGACCCTGTCCTTGCTACTGTTTTACGTTTTGTTGCTACGCAATGGCCTTTGTCAAAGTCTCGGATCGAGGATCCGTTGGTTCGCCGATTTTTTGCTCACAAGGAGAGACTTTTTGTTCGACGTGGTGTTTTGTTGTTGCGTTCTGATAATGATCAGTCCAGAGTCGTGGTCCCACGTTCGTTACAGTCCTCTGTTTTACGGCTTCTTCACCAAGGACATTGGGGTATAGTGCGAACGAAACAACTTGCTCGTCAGCACTGTACTTGGTTCGGAATCGATGCTGCGATTACGGATATGTGTTCTTCGTGCCCGGCGTGTGCCGAACAACAGTCCGCACTGCCGCGGAAAGTCTTTGCGTGGCCAAAAGCCACTTCCCCTTGGCAACGCTTGCACATTGATTTTGCTGGTCCATTCTGGAATGCTCGATGGTTGGTTCTGGTCGACGCCTTCAGTAATTTTCCTTTTGTTGTCCGGATGTCTTCCACGACGTCCTCCGCCACCATCCAAGCGTTGTCTGCTATCTTTTGCATTGAAGGTCTTCCGCAGACTATTGTTTCCGACAATGGCCCACAATTCATGTCCGCAGAATTTCAGTCATTCTGCCAGGCCAATGGTCTTCAACATCTGACATCCGCGCCGTTTTCGCCTCAGTCCAACGGTGCCGCTGAACGATTGGTCCGGACTTTCAAGTCACAGATGATGAAATTGACAGAGTCGCATTCTCGGGAGGACGCATTGTTGCTCTTTTTGTCTTCGTATCGCTCTCAGCCCCGAGATGGTCGCTCGCCGGCTGAGTTGCTCCACGGTCGTCCTCATCGCACCTTGAAGTCTTTGCTGCATCCGCCGCATCAGGTTCCTGTGCAGCGGCAGACTCCTGCTTTTGCTCCAGGCGACGTTGTATTTTATCGCAACTATCGAGGTTCACGGCGTTGGCTCGCAGGGCGCATTCTTCGCTGCCTCGGCCGCGCGATGTATTTGGTTTTGGGGGCCTCTGGTGAGGTGCGTCGGCATCTCAATCAGCTGCGCCTCTGTCGTCGCTCGGGTTCTGCCGCTCCCCGTCTGCTTTCAGCGACGGTGCCGTCCGGTCAGCGCCCTGGGGACCCATCTACTGGCTCGCCTCATCCCCAGGTGTTACCGACGATGCCTTCCATTTTGCCCCATGGCGACGCGCCGCCGCCGCCGCCGCCGCAGCAGCAGCAGCAGCGGCCGCCGCAGCCGCCGCTTGTTCTCCCGCCGGCGCCGCCCGCATTCGACGCTTCGTTGCAGCCGCCAAGCGCCTCCCAGGGTCACGCGCCGCCGATCGCTTCCCGTGACCTGCTGTCCTCCGCCATGGAACTCCCGCCCGCTCCGGACCACATGACGTCATCGCGCGTCGGCTCCCCCGACGCAATGGAGGTTGATCCTTCGGTCCCTCCTGTCTCATTACGGGCGCATACGCCGCATGTTGACGTGCACCCTGGACTAGTTTTTCAGGCGTTTCCTAGCTCCCCTCGGACCGAATGGCCGGGTGCAGGTGGCACAGCCTCGCCTGTTGTTAGGCTCCCCACCTCATCGCATACGTCAACATGTGGTCCTCTCCACGGCGGGCGGAAGCCTTATCACACGACCGTTCGCCAATTTGCGGGGGAGGAATGTGGTGTCACCGCCAGACACCACACTTGCTAGGTGGTAGCTTAAATCGGCCGCGGTCCATTTAGTACATGTCGGACCCGCGTGTCGCCACTGTGTAATCGCAGACCTAGCGCCACCAAAAAGGCAGGTCTCGTGATACGAGAGAGCACTCGCCCCAGTTGTACGAGAACCTAGCTACCGACCAGATGTACGAAGCCTTTCTCTCTCATTAGCCGAGAGACAGAATAGCCATCAGCTAAGTTAATGGCTACGAACTAGCAAGGCGCCATTAGCCATACAGTGATTGTACTTAAAGTCTCCTGTGTATCGTCAAGATCGATGTACCACAAGGATTAATTAAAGTTAAGTATTAAACCTGCTCCGTACTTTTCTTCCTAACATTAATTACGTATCCTGTTCCAGTGCTTCACGCCCGTCTGCGTTAGTCTAGCGTGCATTTTCAGCCATCTCAACTTCACGGTGTCGGCCCAGCTAACGACACAACAATTCCGATTCTTCACTTCAGGTTTACTGTATCCCTCTGACCTTCTTATTGACGTTGAAACACAGAAATTGCATCGGAAGTAAATACAAATGGAACAATGCCGACTTAAGTACAAGAAGACTGACTCTCCTTACTGTCTATGTTTTGAACCATTCCTGTGACACTAGATATAGATTCCGATGCTTCACTTCAGGTTTGCTGTATCCCTTGGACCTTCATATTGACGATGAAACACAGAAATTGCATCGGAATTAAATAGAAAAGGCACAATGCCGACTTAGGTACAAGAAGACTGACTCTTCTTACTGTCTATGTTTTGAACCATTCATGTAACGCAAGTTACAGATTCCGATGCTTCACTTCAGGTATACTGTATCCCTCTGACCTTCTTATTGACGATGAAACACTGAAATTGCATCGGAATTAAATAGAAAAAAAAGCACAATGCCGACTTAAGTACAAGAAGACTCACTCTTCTTACTGACTATGATTTGAATCCTACCTATGCCACTAGTTATAGATTCCGATGCTTCACTTCAGGTTTACTGTATCCCTCTGACCTTCTTATTCACGATGAAACACAGAAATTGCGTCGGAATTAAATAGAAAAGGCACAATGCCAACTTAAGTACAAGAAGACTGACTCTTCTTCCTGACTATGTTTTGAACCATTCCTGTGACACTAGTTATAGATTCCGTTGCTTCGTTTCAGGTTTACTGTATCCCTCTGACCTTCTTATTGACTATGATACACGGAAATTGCATCGGAATTAAATAGAAAAGGCACAATGCCGACTTATGTACAAGAAGACTGACTCTTCTTACTGTCTATGCTTTGAACCATTCCTGTGACACTAGTTATAGATTCCGATGCTTCACTTCAGGTTTACTGTATCCCTTGGACCTTCTTATTGACGATGAACCACAGAAATTGCATCGGAATTAAATAGAATAGGCACAATGCCGAAGACTGACTCTTTCTACCGTCTATGTTTTGAGCCATTTCTGTGACTAGTTATAGATTCCGATGCTTCACTTCAGGTTTACTGTATCCTCTGACCTTCTTTTTGACGATGAAACACAGAAATTGCATCGGAATTATATACAAAAGGCACAATGCCGCCTTAAGTACAAGAAGACTGACTCTTCTTACTGTCTATGCTATGAACCTTTCCTGTGACACTAGTTATAGATTCCGATGCTTCACTTCAGGTTTACTGTATCCCTTAATCCATCTTACTGACGATGAAACACAGAAATTGCATCGGAATTAAATACAAAATGCACAATGCCGGCTTAAGTACTAGAAGACTGACTCTTCTTACTGACTGCTTTGAATCATTCCTGTGACACTAGTTATAGATTCCGATGCTTCAACTCAGGTTTACTGTATCCCTCTGACCTTCTTATTGACGATGAAACACAGAAATTGCATCGGAATTAAATACAAAAGGCACAATGCCAACTTATGTACTAGAAGACTGACTCTTCTTACTGACTATGTTTTGAACAATTCCTGTGACACTAGTTATAGATTCCGATGCTTCACTTCAGGATTACTGTATTCCTTGGACCTTCGTATTGACGATGAAACACAGAAATTGCATCGCAATTAAATACGAAAGGCACAATGCCGACTTAAGTACAAGAAGACTGACTCTTCTTACTGATTATGTTTTGAACCATTCCTGTGACACTAGTTATAGATTCCGAAGCTTCACTTCAGGTTTACTCTATCCCTAGGACATTCTTATTGACCTTGAAACACAGAAATTGCATCGGTACTAAATACAAAAGGCACAATGCCGACATAAGTACAAGAAGACTGACTATTCTTTTTGTCTATATTTTGAACAATTCCTGTGACACTAGTTATAGATTCCGATGCTTCACTTCAAGTTTACTGTATCCCTTGGACCTTCTTATTGACGATGAAACACAGAAATTGCATCGGAATTAAATACAAAAGGCACTATGCCGACTAAAGTAAAAGAAGACAGACCCTTCTTACTGTCTATGTTTTGAACCATTCCTGTGACACGAGTTATAGATTCCAATGCTTCACTTAAGGTTTACTGTATCCCTCTGACCTTCTTATTGACGATGAAACACAGAAATTGCATCGGAATAAAATACAAAAGGCACAATGCCGACTTAAGAACAAGAAGACTGACTCTTCGTACTGACTATGATTGAACTATTCCTGTGACACTAGTTATAGATTCCGATGCTTCACTTCAGGTTTACTGTTTCCCTCTGACCTGCTAATTGACGATGAAACACAGAAATTGCATCGGATTTAAATGGAAAAGGCACAATGCCGACGTAAGTACAAGAAGACTGACACTTCTTACTGTCTATGTTTTGAACCATTCCTGTGACACTAGTTATAGATTCCGATGCTTCACTTCAGGTTTACTATTTCCCTCTGACCTTCTAATTGACGATGAAACACAGAAATTGCATCGGAATTAAATAGAAAAGGCACAATGCCGACTTAAGTACAAGAAGACTGAATCTTCTTACTGTCTAGGTTTTGTACCATTCCTGTGACCTAGTTATAGATTCCGATGCTTCACTTCAGGTTCACTGTATCCCTTGGACGTTCTTATTGACGATGAAACAAAGAAATTGCATCGAAATTAAATAGAAAAGGCACAATGCCGACTTAAGTACAATAAGACTGACTCTTCTTACTGACTATGTTTTTAACCATTCCTGTGACGCTAGTTACAGATTCCTATGCTTCACTTCAGGTTTACTGTATCCCTTGGACCTTCTTATTGACGATGAAACACAGAAATTGCATCGGAATTAAATACAAATGGCACAATGCCCACTTAAGTACATGTATACTGACTCTTCCTACTGTCTATGTTTTGAACCATTCGTGTGACACTAGTTATAGATTACGATGCTTCACTTAAGGGTTACTGTATCCCTCTGACCTTCTTATTGACGATGAAACACAGAAATTGCATCGGAATTAAATACAAAAGGCACAATTCCGACTTAAGTACAAGAAGACTGACCTTTCTTACTGTCTATGGCTTGAACCATTCCTGTGACACTAGTTATAGATTCCGATGCTACACTTCAGTTTTACTGTATCACTCTGACCTTCTTATTGACGATGAAACACAGAAATTGAATCGGAATTAAATGCAAAACGCACAATGCCGACTTAAGTACAAGAAGACTGACTCGTCATACTGTCTATGTTTTGAACCATTCCTGTGACGCAAGTTACAGATTCCGATGCTTCGCTTCAGGTTTACTGTATCCCTTGGACCTTCTTATTGACGATGAAACACAGAAAGTGCATCGGAATTAAATGGAAAATGCACAATGCCGACATAAGTACAAGAAGACTGACTCTTCCTACTGTCTATGTTTTGAACCATTCCTGTGACACTAGTTATAGATTCCGATGCTTCACTTCAGATTATTTGTATCCCTTTGACCCTCTAATTGACGATGAAACACAGAAAGTGCATCGGAATTAAACAGAAAAGGCACAATGCCGACTTAAGTACAAGAACACTGACTCTTCCTACTGTCAATGTTTGGAACCATTCCTGTAACACTAGTTATAGATTCCGATGCTTCACTTCAGGTTTACTGTATCCCTTGGATCTTCTTATTGACGATGAAATGCAGAAAGTGCATCGGAGTTAAATACAAGAGGCACAAAGCCGACTTAAGTACAAGAAGACTGACTCTTCCTAGTGTCTATGTTTTGAACCATTCCTGTGACAATACTTATAGATTCCGATGCTTCACTTCTGGTTTACTGATTCCCTCTGACGTTCTTTTTGACGATGAATCACAGAAATGAGATCGGACTTAATTACAAAAGGCACAATGCCGACTTAAGTACAAGAAGACTGACTCTTCTTACTGTCTATGTCTTGAACCATTCCTGTGACACTTCTTATAGATTCCGATGCATCACTTCAGATTTACTGTATCCCTTGGAGCTTCTTATTGACGATGAAACACAGAAATTGCATCGGAATTAAATACAAAGGGCACAATGCCGACTGAAGTACTAGAAGACTGACTCTTCTTACTGACTATATTTTGAACCTTTCCTGTGACACTAGTTATAGATTCCGATGCTTCACTTCAGGTTTACTGTATCCCTCTGACCTTCTTGTTGACGATGAATCACAGAAATTGCATCGGAATTAAATACAAAGGGCACAATGCCGACTTAAGTACAAGAAGACTGACTCTTCTTACTGACTATGTTTTGAACCTTTCCTGTGACACTAGTTATAGATTCCGATGCTTCACTTCAGGTTTACGGTATCCCTCTGACGTTCTTGTTGACGATGAAACACAGAAATTGCATCTTAATTAAATACAAAAGGCACAATGCTGACGTAAGTACTTGAAGACTGACTCTTCTTACTGTCTCTGTCTTGAACCATTCCTGTGACACTAGTTATAGATTCCGATGCTTCACTTCAGGTTTACTGTATCCCTATGACCTTCTTATTGACGATGAATCACAGGAATTGCATCGTAATTAAATACAAAAGGCACAATGCCGACATAAGTACAAGAAGACTGACTCTTCTTTTTCTCTATGTTGTGAACCCTTCCTGTGACACTAGTTATAGATTCCGATGCTTCACTTCAAGTTTACTGTATCCCTTGGACCTTCTTACTGACGATGAAGCACAGAAATTACATCGGAATTAAACACAAAAGGCACAATGCCGACTTAAGTAAAAGAAGACTGACTCTTCTTACTGTCTATGATTTGAACCATTCCTGTGACACTAGTTATAGATTCCGATGCTTCACTTAACGTTTACTGTATCCCTCTGACCTTCTTATTGACGATGAAACACAGAAATTGCATCGGTATTAAATAGAAAAGGCACAATGCCGACTTAAGTACAATAAGAATGACTCTTCTTACTGACTATGCTTTTTACCATTCCTGTGACGCTAGTTACGGATTCCGATGCTTCACTTCAGGTTTACTGTATACCTTGGACCTTCTTATTGACGATAAAACACAGAAATTGCATCGGAATTAAATACAAAGTGCACAATGCCGACTTAAGTACAAGAAGACTGACTCTTCTTACTGACTATGTTTTGAACCTTTCCTGTGACACTAGTTATAGATTCCGATGCTTCACTTCAGGTTTACTGTATCCCTCTGACCTTCTTGTTGACGATGAAACACAGAAATTGCATCTTAATTAAATACAAAAGGCACAATGCTGACGTAAGTACAAGAAGACTGACTCTTCTTACTGCCTCTGTTTTGAACCATTCCTGTGACACTAGTTATAGATTCCGATGCTTCACTTCAGGTTTATTGTATCCCTCTGACCTTCTTATTGACGATGAAACACAGAAATTGCATCGGAATTAAATACAAAAGGCACAATGCCGACTTTAGTACAAGAAGACTGACTCTACTTACTGACTGTTTTGAACCATTCCTATGACACTAGTTATAGATTCAGATGCTTCACTTCAGGTTTACTACTTCCCTGTGACCTTCTTATTGACGATGAAACACAGAAATTGCATCGGAATTAAATACAAAGGGCACAATGCCGACTTAAGTACAAGAAGACTGACTCTTCTTACTGTCTATGATTTGAACCATTCCTGTGACACTAGTTATAGATTCCGATGCTTCACATCAGGTTTACTGTATCCTTTGGACCTTCTTATTGTCGATGAAACACAGATATTGCACCGGAATTAAATAGAAAAAGCACAATGCCGACCTAAGTACAGGAAGACTGACTCTTCTTACTGTCTATGGTTTGAACCATTCCTGTGACGCTAGTTACGGATTACGATGCTTCACTTCAGGTTACTGTATCCCTCGGACCTTCTTATTGACTATGAAACACAGAAATTGCATCGGAATTAAATAGAAAAGGCACAATGCCGACTTAAGTACATGAAGACTGACTCTTCCTACTGTCTATGTTTTGAAGCATTCCTGTGACCCTAGTTATAGATTCCGATGCTTCACTTCAGGTTCACTGTATCCCTTAAACGTTCTTATTGACGATGAAACACAGAAATTGCATCGGAATTAAATTGAAAAGGCACAATGCCGACTTAAGTACAATAATACTGACTCTTCTCTCTGACTATGTTGTAAACCATTCCTGTGACGCTAGTTACAGATTCCGATGCTTCACTTCAGGTTTACTGTATCCCTTGGACCTTCTTATTGACGATGAAACACAGAAATGGCATCGGAATTAAATACAAAAGGCACAATGCCGACTTAAGTAAAAGAAGACTGACTCTTCTTACTGACTATGTTTTGAACCATTCCTGTTGCACTAGTTATAAATTCCGATGCTTCACTTCAGGTTTACTGTATCCCTCTGACCATCTTGTTGGCGATGAAACACAGAAATTGCATTGGAATTAAATACAAAAGGCACAATGCCGACTTAAGTACAAGAAGACTGACTCTTCCAACTGTCAATGTTTTGAACCATTCCTGTGACACTAGTTATTGTTTCCGGTGCTACACTTCAGGTTTACTGTATGCCTCTGACCTACTTATTGACGATGAAACACAGAAATTGAATCGGAATTAAATACAAAAGGCACAATGTCGGCTTAAGTACAAGAAGACTGACTCTTCTTACTGACTGTTTTGAACCATTCCTGTGACACTAGTTATAGATTCCGTTGCTTCACTTCAGGTTTACTGTATCCCTCTGACCATCTTATTGACGTTGAAACACAGAAATTGCATCGGAAGTAAATACAAATGGAACAATGCCGACTTAAGTACAAGAAGACTGACTCTCCTTACTGTCTATGTTTTGAAACATTCCTGTGACACTAGATATAGATTCCGATGCTTCACTTCAGGTTTGCTGTATCCCTTGGACCTTCATATTGACGATGAAACACAGAAATTGCATCGGAATTAAAAAGAAAAAGCACAATGCCGACTTAAGTACAAGAAGACTGACTCTTCTTACTGTCTATGTTTTGAACCATTCATGTAACGCAAGTTACAGATTCCGATGCTTCACTTCAGGTATTCTGTATCCCTCTGACCTTCTTATTGACGATGAAACACTGAAATTGCATCGGAATTAAATAGAAAAAGAAGCACAATGCCGACTTAAGTACAAGAAGACTGACTCTTCTTACTGACTATGATTTGAATCCTACCTGTGACACTAGTTATAGATTCCGATGCTTCACTTCAGGTTTACTGTATCCCTCTGACCTTCTTATTCACGATGAAACACAGAAATTGCATCGGAATTTAATAGAAAAGGCACAATGCCAACTTAAGTACAAGAAGACTGACTCTTCTTCCTGACTATGTTTTGAACCATTCCTGTGACACTCGTTATAGATTCCGTTGCTTCGTTTCAGGTTTACTGTATCCCTCTGACCTTCTTATTGACTATGAAACACGGAAATTGCATCGGAATTTAATAGAAAAGGCACAATGCCGACTTTTGTACAAGAAGACTGAGTCTTCTTACTGTCTGTGCTTTGAACCATTCCTGTGACACTAGTTATAGATTCCGATGCTTCACTTCAGGTTTACTGTATCCCTTGGACCTTCTTTTTGACGATGAACCAAAGAAATTGCATCGGAATTAAATAGAAAAGGCACAATGCCGAAGACTGACTCTTTCTACCGTCTATGTTTTGAGCCATTCCTGTGACTAGTTTTAGATTCCGATGCTTCATTTCAGGTTTACTGTATCCCTCTGACCTCCTTATTCACGCTGAAACACAGAAATTGCATCGGAATTTAATAGAAAAGGCACAATGCCAACTTAAGTACAAGAAGACTGACTCTTCTTCCTGACTATGTTTTGAACCATTCCTGTGACACTAGTTATAGATTCCGTTGCTTCGTTTCAGGTTTACTGTATCCCTCTGACCTTCTTATTGACGATGAAACACAGAAATTAATCGGAATTAAATACGAAATGCACAATGCCGGCTTAAGTACAAGAAGACTGACACTTCTTACTGACTGCTTTGAATCATTCCTGTGACACTAGTTATAGATTCCGATGCTTCACTTAACGTTTACTGTATCCCTCTGACCTTCTTATTGACGATGAAACACAGAAATTGCATCGGTATTAAATAGAAAAGGCACAATGCCGACTTAAGTACAATAAGAATGACTCTTCTTACTGACTATGCTTTTTACCATTCCTGTGACGCTAGTTACGGATTCCGATGCTTCACTTCAGGTTTACTGTATACCTTGGACCTTCTTATTGACGATAAAACACAGAAATTGCATTGGAATTAAATACAAAGGGCACAATGCCGACTTAAGTACAAGAAGACTGACTCTTCTTACTGACTATGTTTTGAACCTTTCCTGTGACACTAGTTATAGATTCCGATGCTTCACTTCAGGTTTACTGTATCCCTCTGACCTTCTTGTTGACGATGAAACACAGTAATTGCATCTTAATTAAATACAAAAGGCACAATGCTGACGTAAGTACAAGAAGACTGACTCTTCTTACTGCCTCTGTTTTGAACCATTCCTGTGACACTAGTTATAGATTCCGATGCTTCACTTCAGGTTTACTGTATCCCTCTGACCTTCTTATTGACGATGAAACACAGAAATTGCATCGGAATTAAATACAAAAGGCACAATGCCGACTTTAGTACAAGAAGACTGACTCTACTTACTGACTGTTTTGAACCATTCCTATGGCACTAGTTATAGATTCAGATGCTTCACTTCAGGTTTACTACTTCCCTGTGACCTTCTTATTGACGATGAAACACAGAAATTGCATCGGAATTAAATACAAAGGGCACAATGCCGACTTAAGTACAAGAAGACTGACTCTTCTTACTGTATATGATTTGAACCATTCCTGTGACACTAGTTATAGATTCCGATGCTTCACATCAGGTTTACTGTATCCTTTGGACCTTCTTATTGTCGATGAAACACAGATATTGCACCGGAATTAAATAGAAAAAGCACAATGCCGACCTAAGTACAGGAAGACTGACTCTTCTTACTGTCTATGGTTTGAACCATTCCTGTGACGCTAGTTACGGATTACGATGCTTCACTTCAGGTTTACTGTATCCCTCTGACCTTCTTGTTGACGATGAAACACAGTAATTGCATCTTAATTAAATACAAAAGGCACAATGCTGACGTAAGTACAAGAAGACTGACTCTTCCTACTGTCTATGTTTTGAAGCATTCCTGTGACCCTAGTTATAGATTCCGATGCTTCACTTCAGGTTCACTGTATCCCTTAAACGTTCTTATTGACGATGAAACACAGAAATTGCATCGGAATTAAATTGAAAAGGCACAATGCCGACTTAAGTACAATAATACTGACTCTTCTCTCTGACTATGTTGTAAACCATTCCTGTGACGCTAGTTACAGATTCCGATGCTTCACTTCAGGTTTACTGTATCCCTTGGACCTTCTTATTGACGATGAAACACAGTAATGGCATCGGAATTAAATACAAAAGGCACAATGCCGACTTAAGTAAAAGAAGACTGACTCTTCTTACTGACTATGTTTTGAACCATTCCTGTTGCACTAGTTATAAATTCCGATGCTTCACTTCAGGTTTACTGTATCCCTCTGACCATCTTGTTGGCGATGAAACACAGAAATTGCATTGGAATTAAATACAAAAGGCACAATGCCGACTTAAGTACAAGAAGACTGACTCTTCCAACTGTCAATGTTTTGAACCATTCCTGTGACACTAGTTATTGTTTCCGGTGCTACACTTCAGGTTTACTGTATGCCTCTGACCTACTTATTGACGATGAAACACAGAAATTGAATCGGAATTAAATACAAAAGGCACAATGTCGGCTTAAGTACAAGAAGACTGACTCTTCTTACTGACTGTTTTGAACCATTCCTGTGACACTAGTTATAGATTCCGTTGCTTCACTTCAGGTTTACTGAATCCCTCTGACCATCTTATTGACGTTGAAACACAGAAATTGCATCGGAAGTAAATACAAATGGAACAATGCCGACTTAAGTACAAGAAGACTGACTCTCCTTACTGTCTATGTTTTGAAACATTCCTGTGACACTAGATATAGATTCCGATGCTTCACTACAGGTTTGCTGTATCCCTTGGACCTTCATATTGACGATGAAACACAGAAATTGCATCGGAATTAAAAAGAAAAAGCACAATGCCGACTTAAGTACAAGAAGACTGACTCTTCTTACTGTCTATGTTTTGAACCATTCATGTAACGCAAGTTACAGATTCCGATGCTTCACTTCAGGTATTCTGTATCCCTCTGACCTTCTTATTGACGATGAAACACTGAAATTGCATCGGAATTAAATAGAAAAAGAAGCACAATGCCGACTTAAGTACAAGAAGACTGACTCTTCTTACTGACTATGATTTGAATCCTACCTGTGACACTAGTTATAGATTCCGATGCTTCACTTCAGGTTTACTGTATCCCTCTGACCTTCTTATTCACGATGAAACACAGAAATTGCATCGGAATTTAATAGAAAAGGCACAATGCCAACTTAAGTATAAGAAGACTGACTCTTCTTCCTGACTATGTTTTGAACCATTCCTGTGACACTAGTTATAGATTCCGTTGCTTCGTTTCAGGTTTACTGTATCCCTCTGACCTTCTTATTGACTATGAAACACGGAAATTGCATCGGAATTTAATAGAAAAGGCACAATGCCGACTTTTGTACAAGAAGACTGAGTCTTCTTACTGTCTGTGCTTTGAACCATTCCTGTGACACTAGTTATAGATTCCGATGCTTCACTTCAGGTTTACTGTATCCCTTGGACCTTCTTTTTGACGATGAACCACAGAAATTGCATCGGAATTAAATAGAAAAGGCACAATGCCGAAGACTGACTCTTTCTACCGTCTATGTTTTGAGCCATTCCTGTGACTAGTTTTAGATTCCGATGCTTCATTTCAGGTTTACTGTATCCCTCTGACCTTCTTATTCACGATGAAACACAGAAATTGCATCGGAATTTAATAGAAAAGGCACAATGCCAACTTAAGTACAAGAAGACTGACTCTTCTTCCTGACTATGTTTTGAACCATTCCTGTGACACTAGTTATAGATTCCGTTGCTTCGTTTCAGGTTTACTGTATCCCTCTGACCTTCTTATTGACGATGAAACACAGAAATTAATCGGAATTAAATACGAAATGCACAATGCCGGCTTAAGTACAAGAAGACTGACACTTCTTACTGACTGCTTTGAATCATTCCTGTGACACTAGTTATAGATTCCGATTCTTCACTTCAGGTTTACTGTATTCCTTGGACCTTCGTATTGACGATGAAACACAGAAATTGCATCGCAATTAAATACGAAAGGCACAATGCCGACTTAAGTACAAGAAGACTGACTCTTCTTACTGACTATGTTTTGAACCATTCCTGTGACACTAGTTATAGATTCCGATGCTTCACTTCAGGTTTACTCTATCCCTAGGACATTCTTATTGACCATGAAACACAAAAATTGCATCGGAACTAAATACAAAAGGCACAATGCCGACATAAGTACAAGAAGACTGACTCTTCTTTTTGCCTATACTTTGAACCATTCCTGTGACACTAGTTATAGATTCCGATGCTTCACTTCAGGTTTACTGTATCCCTCTGACCTTCTTATTGACGATGAAACACAGAAATTGCATCGGAATTAAATACAAAAGGCACAATGCCGACTTTAGTACAAGAAGACTGACTCTACTTACTGACTCATTTGAACCATTCCTATGACACTAGTTATAGATTCAGATGCTTCACTTCAGGTTTACTACTTCCCTGTAACCTTCTTATTGACGATGAAACACAGAAATTGCATTGGAATTAAATACAAAGGGCACAATGCCGACTTAAGTACAAGAAGACTGACTCTTCTTACTGTCTATGATTTGAACCATTCCTGTGACACTAGTTATAGATTCCGATGCTTCACATCAGGATTACTGTATCCTTTGGACCTTCTTATTGTCGATGAAACACAGATATTGCACCGGAATTAAATAGAAAAAGCACAATGCCGACCTAAGTACAGGAAGACTGACTCTTCTTACTGTCTATGGTTTGAACCATTCCTGTGACGCTAGTTACGGATTACGATGCTTCACTTCAGGTTACTGTATCCCTCTGACCTTCTTATTGACTATGAAACACAGAAATTGCATCGGAATTAAATAGAAAAGACACAATGCCGACTTAAGTACACGAAGACTGACTCTTCCTACTGTCTATGTTTTGAAGCATTCCTGTGACCCTAGTTATAGATTCCGATGCTTCACTTCAGGTTCACTGTATCCCTTAAACGTTCTTATTGACGATGAAACACAGAAATTGCATCGGAATTAAATTGAAAAGGCACAATGCCGACTTAAGTACAATAATACTGACTCTTCTCTCTGACTATGTTTTAAACCATTCCTGTGACGCTAGTTACAGATTCCGATGCTTCACTTCAGGTTTACTGTATCCCTTGGACCTTCTTATTGACGATGAAACACAGAAATTGCATCGGAATTAAATACAAAAGGCACAATGCCGACTTAAGTACAAGAAGACTGACTCTTCTTACTGACTATGTTTTGAACCATTCCTGTTGCACTAGTTATAAATTCCGATGCTTCACTTCAGGTTTACTGTATCCCTCTGACCATCTTGTTGGCGATGAAACACAGAAATTGCATCGGAAGTAAATACAAATGGAACAATGCCGACTTAAGTACAAGAACACTGACTCTCCTTACTGTCTATGTTTTGAAACATTCCTGTGACACTAGATATAGATTCCGATGCTTCACTTCAGGTTTGCTGTATCCCTTGGACCTTCATATTGACGATGAAACACAGAAATTGCATCGGAATTAAATAGAAAAGGCACAATGCCGACTTAAGTACAAGAAGACTGACTCTTCTTACTGTCTATGTTTTGAACCATTCATGTAACGCATGTTACAGATTCCGATGCTTCACTTCAGGTATACTGTATCCCTCTGACTTTCTTATTGACGATGAAACACTGAAATTGCATCGGAATTAAATAGAAAAAGAAGCACAATGCCGACTTAAGTACAAGAAGACTGACTCTTCTTCCTGACTATGTTTTGAACCATTCCTGTGACACTAGTTATAGATTCCGTTGCTTCGTTTCAGTTTTACTGTATCCCTCTGACCTTCTTATTGACTATGAAACACGGAAATTGCATCGGAATTAAATAGAAAAGGCACAATGCCGACTTATGTACAAGAAGACTGAGTCTTCTTACTGTCTATGCTTTGAACCATTCCTGTGACACTAGTTATAGATTCCGATGCTTCACTTCAGGTTTACTGTATCCCTTGGACCTTCTTATTGACGATGAACCACAGAAATTGCATGGGAATTAAATAGAAAAGGCACAATGCCGAAGACTGACTCTTTCTACCGTCTATGTTTTGAGCCATTCCTGTGACTAGTTATAGATTCCGATGCTTCATTTCAGGTTTACTGTATCCCTCTGACCTTCTTTTTGACGATGAAACACAGAAATTGCATCGGAATTATATACAAAAGGCACAATACCGCCTTAAGTACATGAAGACTGACTTCTCTTACTGTCTATGCTATGAACCTTTGCTGTGACACTAGTTATAGATTCCGATGCTTCACTTCAGGTTTACTGTATCCCTGGGACCATCTTATTGACGATGAAACACAGAAATTGCATCGGAATTAAATACAAAGTGCACAATGCCGACTTAAGTACAAGAAGACTGACTCTTCTTACTGACTATGTTTTGAACCATTCCTGTGACACTAGTTATAGATTCCGATGCTTCACTTCAGGTTTACCCTATCCCTAGGACATTCTTATTGACCATGAAACACAGAAATTGCATCGGAACTAAATACAAAAGGCACAATGCCGACATAAGTACAAGAAGACTGACTCTTCTTTTTGCCTATACTTTGAACCATTCCTGTGACACTAGTTATAGATTCCGATGCTTCACTTCAAGTTTACTGTATCCCTTGGACCTTCTTATTGACGATGAAACACAGAAATTGCATCGGAATTAAATACAAAAGGCACAATGCCGACTTAAGTAAAAGAAGACAGACTCTTCTTACTGTCTATGTTTTGAACCATTCCTGTGACACTAGTTATAGATTCCGATGCTTCACTTAAGGTTTACTGTATCCCTCTGACCTTCTTATTGACGATGAAACACAGAAATTGCATCGGAATTAAATACAAAAGGCACAATGCCGACTTAAGAACAAGATGACTGACTCTTCGTACTGACTATGTTTGAACTATTCCTGTGACACTAGTTATAGATTCCGATGCTTCACTTCAGGTTTACTGTTTCCCTCTGACCTGCTAATTGACGATGAAACACAGAAATTGCATCGGATTTAAATGGAAAAGGAACAATGCCGACTTAAGTACAAGAAGTCTGACTCTTCTTACTGTCTATGTTTTGAACCATTCCTGTGACACTAGTTATAGATTCCGATGCTTCACTTCAGCTTTACTATATCCCTCTGACCTTCTAATTGACGATGAAACACAGAAATTGCATCGGAATTAAATACAAAGGGCACAATGCCGACTTAAGTACAAGAAGACTGACTCTTCTTACTGACTATAATTTGAACCATTCCTGTGACACTAGTTATAGATTCCGATGCTTCACTTCAGGTTTACTGTATCCCTCTGACCTTCTTATTGACGATGAAACACAGAAATTGCATCTTAATTAAATACAAAAGGCACAATGATGACGTAAGTACAATAAGACTGACTCTTCTTACTGACTATGCTTTAACCATTCCTGTGACGCTAGTTACAGATTCCGATGGTTCACTTCAGGTTTACTGTATCCCTTGGACCTTCTTATTGACGATGGAACACAGAAATTGCATCGGAATTTAATAAAAAGGCACAATGCCGACTTAAGTACAAGAAGACTGACTCTTCGTACAGACTATGTTTTGAACCATTCCTGTGACACTAGTTATAGATTCCGATGATTCACTTCAGGTTTACTGTATCCCTTATACCTTCTTATTGACGATGAAACACAGAAATTGCATCGGAATTAAATAGAAAACGCACAATGCGGACTTAAGTACAGGAAGACTGACTCTTCTTACTGACTATGTATGGAACCATTCCTGTGACACTAGTTATAGATTCCGATGCTTCACTTGAGTTTTACTGTATCCCTCTGACCTTCGTATTGACGATGAAACACAGATATGGCATCGGAATTTAATAGAAAAGGCACAATGCCGACTTAAGTACAAGAAGACTGACTCTTCTTACTCACTATGATTTGAACCATTCCTGTGACACTAGTTATAGATTCCGATGTTTCACTTCAGGTTTACTGTATCCCTCTGACCTTCTTATTGACGACGAAACACAGAAATTGCATCGGAATTAAACAGAAAAGGCTCAATGCCGACTTAAGTACAAGAAGACTGACTCTTCTTACTGTCTATGATTTGAATCATTCCTGTGACACTAGTTATAGATTCCGATGCTTCACTTCAGGTTTACTGTATCCCTTGTACCTTCTTATTGACGATGAAACACAGAAATTGCATCTTAATTAAATACAAAAGACACAATGCTGACGTAAGTACAAGAAGACTGACTCATCTTACTGTCTCTGTTTTGAAGCATTCCTGTGACACTAGTTACAGATTCCGATGCTTCACTTCAGGTTTACAGTATCCCTCTGACCTTCTTAATGACGATGAATCACAGAAATTGCATCGGAATTAAATACAAAAGGCACAATGCCGACATAAGCACAAGAAGACTGACTCTTCTTTTTGTCTATGTTTGAACCATTCCTGTGACACTAGTTATAGATTCCGATGCTTCACTTCAGGTTTACTGTATCCCTCTGACCTTCTTATTGACGATGAATCACAGAAATTGCATCGGAATTAAATACAAAAGGCACAATGCCGACTTAAGAACAAGAAGACTGTCTCTTCTTTTTGTCTATGTTTTGAACCATTCCTGTGACACTATATGTAGATTCCGATGCTTCACTTCAGGTTTACAGTATCCCTCTGACCTTCTTATTGACGATGAAACACAGAAATTGCATCTTAATTAAATACAAAAGGCACAATGCTGATGTAAGTACAAGAAGACTGACTCTTCTTACTGTCTCTGTTTTGAACCATTCCTGTGACACTATTTATAGATTCCGATGCTTCACTTCAGGTTTACTGTATCGCTCTGACCTTCTTATTGACGATGAATCACAGAAATTAAATCGGAATTAAATAGAAAAGGCACAATGCCAACTTAAGTACAAGAAGACTGACACTTCTTACTGTCTATGCTTTGAACCAATCCTGTGGCACTAGTTATAGATTCCGATGCTTCACTTCAGGTTTACTGTATCCCTTGGACCTTCTTATTGACGGTGAAACACAGAAATTGCATCGGAATTAAATACAAAAGGCACAATGCCGACTTAAGTACAAGAAGACTGACTCTTCTTACTGACTGTTTTGAACCATTCCTGTGACACTTGTTATAGATTCGGATGCTTCACTTCAGGTTTACTGTATCCCTCTGACCTTCTTATTGACGATGAAACACAGATATTGCATCGGAATTAAATACAAAAGGCACAATGCCAACTTAAGTACAAGAAGACTGACACTTCTTACTGTCTATGCTTTGAACCAATCCTGTGGCACTAGTTATAGATTCCGATGCTTCACTTCAGGTTTACTGTATCCCTTGGACTTCTTATTGACGATGAAACACAGAAATTACATCGGACTTAAATAGAAAAGGCACAATGCTGACTTAAGTACAAGAAGACTGACTCTTCTTACTGGCTATGTTTTGAACCATTCCTGTGACGCAAGTGACAGATTCCGGTGCTTCACAACAGGTTTACTGTATCCCTCTGACCTTCTTATTGACGATGAAACACAGAAATAGCATCGGAATTAAATACAATAGGCACAATGCCGACTTAAATACAAGAAGACTGACACTTCTTACTGTCTATGTTTTGAACCATTCCTGTGACACTAGTTATAGATTCCGATGCTTCACTTCAGGTTTACTGTATCCCTCTGACCTTCTTATTGACGATGAAACACAGATATTGCATCGGATTTAAATACAAAAGGCACAATGCCGACTTAAGTACAAGAAGACTGACTCTTCATACTGACTGTTTTGAACCGTCCTGTGACACTAGTTATTGATTCCGATGCTTCACTTCAGGTTTACTGTACCCCTCTGACCTTCTTTTTGACGTTGAAACACAGATATTGCATCGGAATTAAATACAAAAGGAACAATGCCGACTTAAGTACAAGAAGACTGACTCTCCTTATTGTCTATGTTTTGAAGCATTCCTGTGACACTAGATATAGATTCCGATGCTTCACTTCAGTTTTACTGTATCCCTCTGACCTTCTTATTGACGATGAACCACAGAAATTGCATCGGAATTAAATAGAAAATGCACAATGCCGACTTAAGTACAAGAAGACTGACTCATCTTACCGTCTATGTTTTGAACCGTTCCTGTGACGCAAGTTACAGATTCCGGTGCTTCACTTCAGGTTTACTGTATCCCTCTGACCTTCTTATTGACGTTGAAACACTGAAATTGCAACGGAATTAAGTAGAAAAAGCACAATGCCGACTTAAGTACAAGAAGACTGACTCTTCTTACTGACTATGATTTCAACCATTCCTATGACGCAAGTTATAGATTCCGATGATTCACTTCAGGTTTACTGTATCCCTCTGACCTTCTTATTGACGATGATACACAGAAATTGCATCGGAATTAAATAGAAAAAGCATAATGCCGACTTAAGTACAAGAAGACTGACTCTTCTTACTGACTATGATTTGAACCATTCCTGTGACACTAGTTATAGATTCCGATGCTTCACTTGAGGCTTACTGTATCCCTCTGACCTTCTTATTGACGAAGAAACACAGAAATTGCATCGGAATTAAATAGAAAAGGCACAATGCCGACTTAAGTACAAGAAAACTGACTCTTCTTACTGTCTATGATTTGAACCATTCCTGTGACACTAGTTATAGATTCCGGTGCTTCACTTCAGGTTTACTGTATCCCTTGGACCTTCTTATTGACGATGAAACACAGAAATTGCATCGGAATTAAATAGAAAAGGCACAATGCCGACTTAAGTACAAGAAGACTGACTCTTCTTACTGTCTATGTTTTGAACCATTCCTGTGATACTAGTTATAGATTCCGCTGCTTCACTTCAGGTTTACTGAATCCGTTGGATCTTCCTATTGACGATGAAACACAGAAATTGCATCGGAATTAAATACAAAATGCACAATGTCGACTTAAGTACAAGAAGACTGAATCCTCCTACTGTCTATGTTTGGAACCATTCCTGTGACCCTAGATATAGATTCCGATGCTTCACTTCGGGTTTACTGTATCCCTTGGTTCTTCTTATTGCCGATGAAACACAGATAGTGCATCGGAGTTAATTACAAAACGCACAATGCCGACTTAAGTACAACAAGACTGACTCTTCCAACTGTCTATGTTTTGAACCATTCCTCTGACACTAGTTATAGATTCGGATGCTTCACTTCAGGTTTACTGTATCCCTCTGACCTTCTTATTGACGATGAAACACATAAATTGCATCGGAATTAAATACAAAAGGCACAATGCCGACTTCAGTACAAGAAGACTGACCCTTCTTTTTGTCTATGCTTTGAACCATTCCTGTGACACTAGTTATAGATTCCGATGCTTCACTTCAGGTTTACTGTATCCCTTGGACCTTCTTATTGACGGTGAAACACAGAAATTGCATCGGAATTAAATACAAAAGGCACAATGCCGACTTAAGTACAAGAAGACTGACTCTTCTTACTGACTGTTTTGAACCATTCCTGTGACACTTGTTATAGATTCGGATGCTTCACTTCAGGTTTACTGTATCCCTCTGACCTTCTTATTGACGATGAAACACAGATATTGCATCGGAATTAAATACAAAAGGCACAATGCCAACTTAAGTACAAGAAGACTGACACTTCTTACTGTCTATGCTTTGAACCAATCCTGTGGCACTAATTATAGATTCCGATGCTTCACTTCAGGTTTACTGTATCCCTTGGACTTCTTATTGACGATGAAACACAGAAATTACATCGGACTTAAATAGAAAAGGCACAATGCTGACTTAAGTACAAGAAGACTGACTCTTCTTACTGGCTATGTTTTGAACCATTCCTGTGACGCAAGTGACAGATTCCGGTGCTTCACAACAGGTTTACTGTATCCCTCTGACCTTCTTATTGACGATGAAACACAGAAATAGCATCGGAATTAAATACAATAGGCACAATGCCGACTTAAATACAAGAAGACTGACACTTCTTACTGTCTATGTTTTGAACCATTCCTGTGACACTAGTTATAGATTCCGATGCTTCACTTCAGGTTTACTGTATCCCTCTGACCTTCTTATTGACGATGAAACACAGATATTGCATCGGATTTAAATACAAAAGGCACAATGCCGACTTAAGTACAAGAAGACTGACTCTTCATACTGACTGTTTTGAACCGTCCTGTGACACTAGTTATTGATTCCGATGCTTCACTTCAGGTTTACTGTACCCCTCAGACCTTCTATTTGACGTTGAAACACAGATATTGCATCGGAATTAAATACAAAAGGAACAATGCCGACTTAAGTACAAGAAGACTGACTCTCCTTATTGTCTATGTTTTGAAGCATTCCTGTGACACTAGATATAGATTCCGATGCTTCACTTCTGTTTTACTGTATCCCTCTGACCTTCTTATTGACGATGAACCACAGAAATTGCATCGGAATTAAATAGAAAATGCACAATGCCGACTTAAGTACAAGAAGACTGACTCATCTTACCGTCTATGTTTTGAACCGTTCCTGTGACGCAAGTTACAGATTCCGGTGCTTCACTTCAGGTTTACTGTATCCCTCTGACCTTCTTATTGACGATGAAACACTGAAATTGCAACGGAATTAAGTAGAAAAAGCACAATGCCGACTTAAGTACAAGAAGACTGACTCTTCTTACTGACTATGATTTCAACCATTCCTATGACGCAAGTTATAGATTCCGATGATTCACTTCAGGTTTACTGTATCCCTCTGACCTTCTTATTGACGATGATACACAGAAATTGCATCGGAATTAAATAGAAAAAGCATAATGCCGACTTAAGTACAAGAAGACTGACTCTTCTTACTGACTATGATTTGAACCATTCCTGTGACACTAGTTATAGATTCCGATGCTTCACTTGAGGCTTACTGTATCCCTCTGACCTTCTTATTGACGAAGAAACACAGAAATTGCATCGGAATTAAATAGAAAAGGCACAATGCCGACTTAAGTACAAGAAAACTGACTCTTCTTACTGTCTATGATTTGAACCATTCCTGTGACACTAGTTATAGATTCCGGTGCTTCACTTCAGGTTTACTGTATCCCTTGGACCTTCTTATTGACGATGAAACACAGAAATTGCATCGGAATTAAATAGAAAAGGCACAATGCCGACTTAAGTACAAGAAGACTGACTCTTCTTACTGTCTATGTTTTGAACCATTCCTGTGATACTAGTTATAGATTCCGCTGCTTCACTTCAGGTTTACTGAATCCGTTGGATCTTCCTATTGACGATGAAACACAGAAATTCCATCGTAATTAAATACAAAATGCACAATGCCGACTTAAGTACAAGAAGACTGAATCCTCCTACTGTCTATGTTTGGAACCATTCCTGTGACCCTAGATATAGATTCCGATGCTTCACTTCGGGTTTACTGTATCCCTTGGTTCTTCTTATTGACGATGAAACACAGATAGTGCATCGGAGTTAATTACAAAACGCACAATGCCGACTTAAGTACAACAAGACTGACTCTTCCTACTGTCTATGTTTTGAACCATTCCTCTGACACTAGTTATAGATTCGGATGCTTCACTTCAGGTTTACTGTATCCCTCTGACCTTCTTATTGACGATGAAACACATAAATTGCATCGGAATTAAATACAAAAGGCACAATGCCGACTTCAGTACAAGAAGACTGACTCTTCTTTTTGTCTATGCTTTGAACCATTCCTGTGACACTAGTTATAGATTCCGATGCTTCACTTCAGGTTTACTGTATCCCTTGGACGTTCTTATTGACGATGAAACACAGAAATTGCATCGGAATTAAATACAAAAGGCACAATGACGACTTAAGTACAAGAAGACTGACTCTTCGTACAGACTATGTTTTGAACCATTCCAGTGACACTAGTTATAGATTCCGATGATTCACTTCAGGTTTACTGTATCCCTTGGACCTTCTTATTGACGATAAAACACAGAAATTGCATCGGAATTAAATAGAAAAGGCACAATGCCGACTTAAGTACAAGAAGACTGACTCTTCTTACTGACTATGTATGGAACCATTCCTGTGACACTAGTTATAGATTCCGATGCTTCACTTGAGTTTTACTGTATCCCTCTGACCTTCTCATTGACGATGAAACACAGATATGGCATCGGAATTTAATAGAAAAGGCACAATGCCGACTTAAGTACATGAAGACTGACTCTTCTTACTGACTATGATTTGAACCATTCCTGTGACACTAGTTATAGATTCCGATGTTTCACATCAGGTTTACTGTATCCCTCTGACCTTCTTATTGACGACGAAACACAGAAATTGCATCGGAATTAAACAGAAAAGGCTCAATGCCGACTGAAGTACAAGAAGACTGACTCTTCTTACTGTCTATGATATGAACCATTCCTGTGACACTAGTTATAGATTCCGATGCTTCACTTCAGGTTTACTGTATCCCTTGTACCTTCTTATTGACGATGAAACACAGAAATTGCATCTTAATTAAATACAAAAGACACAATGCTGACGTAAGTACAAGAAGACTGACTCTTCTTACTGTCTCTGTTTTGAAGCATTCCTGTGACACTAGTTATAGATTCCGATGCTTCACTTCAGGTTTACAGTATCCCTCTGACCTTCTTAATGACGATGAATCACAGAAATTGCATCGGAATTAAATACAAAAGGCACAATGCCGACATAAGCACAAGAAGACTGACTCTTCTTTTTGTCTATGTTTGAACCATTCCTGTGACACTAGTTATAGATTCCGATGCTTCACTTCAGGTTTGCTGTATCCCTCTGACCTTCTTATTGACGATGAATCACAGAAATTGCATCGGAATTAAATACAAAAGGCACAATGCCGACTTAAGAACAAGAAGACTGTCTCTTCTTTTTGTCTATGTTTTGAACCATTCCTGTGACACTATATGTAGATTCCGATGCTTCACTTCAGGTTTACAGTATCGCTCTGACCTTCTTATGACGATGAAACACAGAAATTGCATCTTAATTAAATACAAAAGGCACAATGCTGATGTAAGTACAAGAAGACTGACTCTTCTTACTGTCTCTGTTTTGAACCATTCCTGTGACACTAGTTATAGATTCCGATGCTTCACCTCAGGTTAACTGTATCGCTCTGACCTTCTTATTGACGATGAATCACAGAAATTGCATCGGAATTAAATACAAAAGGCACAATGCCGACATAAGCACAAGAAGACTGACTCTTCTTTTTGTCTATGTTTGAACCATTCCTGTGACACTAGTTATAGATTCCGATGCTTCACTTCAGGTTTACTGTATCCCTCTGACCTTCTTATTGACGACGAATCACAGAAATTGCATCGGAATTAAATACAAAAGGCACAATGCCGACTTAAGAACAAGAAGACTGTCTCTTCTTTTTGTCTATGTTTTGAACCATTCCTGTGACACTATATGTAGATTCCGATGCTTCACTTCAGGTTTACAGTATCCCTTGGACCTTCTTATTGACGGTGAAACACAGAAATTGCATCGGAACTAAATACAAAAGGCACAATGCCGACATAAGTACAATAAGACTGACTCTTCTTACTGACTGTTTTGAACCATTCCTGTGACACTTGTTATAGATTCGGATGCTTCACTTCAGGTTTACTGTATCCCTCTGACCTTCTTATTGACGATGAAACACAGAAATTGCATCGGAATTAAATAGAAAAGGCACAATGCCGACTTAAGTACAAGAAGACTGACTCTTCTTACTGTCTATGTTTTGAACCATTCCTGTGATACTAGTTATAGATTCCGCTGCTTCACTTCAGGTTTACTGAATCCGTTGGATCTTCCTATTGACGATGAAACACAGAAATTGCATCGGAATTAAATACAAAATGCACAATGTCGACTTAAGTACAAGAAGACTGAATCCTCCTACTGTCTATGTTTGGAACCATTCCTGTGACCCTAGATATAGATTCCGATGCTTCACTTCGGGTTTACTGTATCCCTTGGTTCTTCTTATTGACGATGAAACACAGATAGTGCATCGGAGTTAATTACAAAACGCACAATGCCGACTTAAGTACAACAAGACTGACTCTTCCTACTGTCTATGTTTTGAACCATTCCTCTGACACTAGTTATAGATTCGGATGCTTCACTTCAGGTTTACTGTATCCCTCTGACCTTCTTATTGACGATGAAACACATAAATTGCATCGGAATTAAATACAAAAGGCACAATGCCGACTTCAGTACAAGAAGACTGACCCTTCTTTTTGTCTATGCTTTGAACCATTCCTGTGACACTAGTTATAGATTCCGATGCTTCACTTCAGGTTTACTGTATCCCTTGGACCTTCTTATTGACGGTGAAACACAGAAATTGCATCGGAATTAAATACAAAAGGCACAATGCCGACTTAAGTACAAGAAGACTGACTCTTCTTACTGACTGTTTTGAACCATTCCTGTGACACTTGTTATAGATTCGGATGCTTCACTTCAGGTTTACTGTATCCCTCTGACCTTCTTATTGACGATGAAACACAGATATTGCATCGGAATTAAATACAAAAGGCACAATGCCAACTTAAGTACAAGAAGACTGACACTTCTTACTGTCTATGCTTTGAACCAATCCTGTGGCACTAATTATAGATTCCGATGCTTCACTTCAGGTTTACTGTATCCCTTGGACTTCTTATTGACGATGAAACACAGAAATTACATCGGACTTAAATAGAAAAGGCACAATGCTGACTTAAGTACAAGAAGACTGACTCTTCTTACTGGCTATGTTTTGAACCATTCCTGTGACGCAAGTGACAGATTCCGGTGCTTCACAACAGGTTTACTGTATCCCTCTGACCTTCTTATTGACGATGAAACACAGAAATAGCATCGGAATTAAATACAATAGGCACAATGCCGACTTAAATACAAGAAGACTGACACTTCTTACTGTCTATGTTTTGAACCATTCCTGTGACACTAGTTATAGATTCCGATGCTTCACTTCAGGTTTACTGTATCCCTCTGACCTTCTTATTGACGATGAAACACAGATATTGCATCGGATTTAAATACAAAAGGCACAATGCCGACTTAAGTACAAGAAGACTGACTCTTCATACTGACTGTTTTGAACCGTCCTGTGACACTAGTTATTGATTCCGATGCTTCACTTCAGGTTTACTGTACCCCTCAGACCTTCTATTTGACGTTGAAACACAGATATTGGATCGGAATTAAATACAAAAGGAACAATGCCGACTTAAGTACAAGAAGACTGACTCTCCTTATTGTCTATGTTTTGAAGCATTCCTGTGACACTAGATATAGATTCCGATGCTTCACTTCTGTTTTACTGTATCCCTCTGACCTTCTTATTGACGATGAACCACAGAAATTGCATCGGAATTAAATAGAAAATGCACAATGCCGACTTAAGTACAAGAAGACTGACTCATCTTACCGTCTATGTTTTGAACCGTTCCTGTGACGCAAGTTACAGATTCCGGTGCTTCACTTCAGGTTTACTGTATCCCTCTGACCTTCTTATTGACGATGAAACACTGAAATTGCAACGGAATTAAGTAGAAAAAGCACAATGCCGACTTAAGTACAAGAAGACTGACTCTTCTTACTGACTATGATTTCAACCATTCCTATGACGCAAGTTATAGATTCCGATGATTCACTTCAGGTTTACTGTATCCCTCTGACCTTCTTATTGACGATGATACACAGAAATTGCATCGGAATTAAATAGAAAAAGCATAATGCCGACTTAAGTACAAGAAGACTGACTCTTCTTACTGACTATGATTTGAACCATTCCTGTGACACTAGTTATAGATTCCGATGCTTCACTTGAGGCTTACTGTATCCCTCTGACCTTCTTATTGACGAAGAAACACAGAAATTGCATCGGAATTAAATAGAAAAGGCACAATGCCGACTTAAGTACAAGAAAACTGACTCTTCTTACTGTCTATGATTTGAACCATTCCTGTGACACTAGTTATAGATTCCGGTGCTTCACTTCAGGTTTACTGTATCCCTTGGACCTTCTTATTGACGATGAAACACAGAAATTGCATCGGAATTAAATAGAAAAGGCACAATGCCGACTTAAGTACAAGAAGACTGACTCTTCTTACTGTCTATGTTTTGAACCATTCCTGTGATACTAGTTATAGATTCCGCTGCTTCACTTCAGGTTTACTGAATCCGTTGGATCTTCCTATTGACGATGAAACACAGAAATTCCATCGTAATTAAATACAAAATGCACAATGCCGACTTAAGTACAAGAAGACTGAATCCTCCTACTGTCTATGTTTGGAACCATTCCTGTGACCCTAGATATAGATTCCGATGCTTCACTTCGGGTTTACTGTATCCCTTGGTTCTTCTTATTGACGATGAAACACAGATAGTGCATCGGAGTTAATTACAAAACGCACAATGCCGACTTAAGTACAACAAGACTGACTCTTCCTACTGTCTATGTTTTGAACCATTCCTCTGACACTAGTTATAGATTCGGATGCTTCACTTCAGGTTTACTGTATCCCTCTGACCTTCTTATTGACGATGAAACACATAAATTGCATCGGAATTAAATACAAAATGCACAATGCCGACTTCAGTACAAGAAGACTGACTCTTCTTTTTGTCTATGCTTTGAACCATTCCTGTGACACTAGTTATAGATTCCGATGCTTCACTTCAGGTTTACTGTATCCCTTGGACGTTCTTATTGACGATGAAACACAGAAATTGCATCGGAATTAAATACAAAAGGCACAATGACGACTTAAGTACAAGAAGACTGACTCTTCGTACAGACTATGTTTTGAACCATTCCAGTGACACTAGTTATAGATTCCGATGATTCACTTCAGGTTTACTGTATCCCTTGGACCTTCTTATTGACGATAAAACACAGAAATTGCATCGGAATTAAATAGAAAAGGCACAATGCCGACTTAAGTACAAGAAGACTGACTCTTCTTACTGACTATGTATGGAACCATTCCTGTGACACTAGTTATAGATTCCGATGCTTCACTTGAGTTTTACTGTATCCCTCTGACCTTCTCATTGACGATGAAACACAGATATGGCATCGGAATTTAATAGAAAAGGCACAATGCCGACTTAAGTACATGAAGACTGACTCTTCTTACTGACTATGATTTGAACCATTCCTGTGACACTAGTTATAGATTCCGATGTTTCACATCAGGTTTACTGTATCCCTCTGACCTTCTTATTGACGACGAAACACAGAAATTGCATCGGAATTAAACAGAAAAGGCTCAATGCCGACTTAAGTACAAGACGACTGACTCTTCTTACTGTCTATGATTTGAATCATTCCTGTGACACTAGTTATAGATTCCGATGCTTCACTTCAGGTTTACTGTATCCCTCTGACCTTCTTATGGACGATGAAACACAGAAATTGCATCGGAATTAAATACAGAAGACAAATTGCCGACTGAAGTACAAGAAGACTGACTCTTCTTACTGTCTATGATATGAACCATTCCTGTGACACTAGTTATAGATTCCGATGCTTCACTTCAGGTTTACTGTATCCCTTGTACCTTCTTATTGACGATGAAACACAGAAATTGCATCTTAATTAAATACAAAAGACACAATGCTGACGTAAGTACAAGAAGACTGACTCTTCTTACTGTCTCTGTTTTGAAGCATTCCTGTGACACTAGTTATAGATTCCGATGCTTCACTTCAGGTTTACAGTATCCCTCTGACCTTCTTAATGACGATGAATCACAGAAATTGCATCGGAATTAAATACAAAAGGCACAATGCCGACATAAGCACAAGAAGACTGACTCTTCTTTTTGTCTATGTTTGAACCATTCCTGTGACACTAGTTATAGATTCCGATGCTTCACTTCAGGTTTGCTGTATCCCTCTGACCTTCTTATTGACGATGAATCACAGAAATTGCATCGGAATTAAATACAAAAGGCACAATGCCGACTTAAGAACAAGAAGACTGTCTCTTCTTTTTGTCTATGTTTTGAACCATTCCTGTGACACTATATGTAGATTCCGATGCTTCACTTCAGGTTTACAGTATCGCTCTGACCTTCTTATGACGATGAAACACAGAAATTGCATCTTAATTAAATACAAAAGGCACAATGCTGATGTAAGTACAAGAAGACTGACTCTTCTTACTGTCTCTGTTTTGAACCATTCCTGTGACACTAGTTATAGATTCCGATGCTTCACCTCAGGTTAACTGTATCGCTCTGACCTTCTTATTGACGATGAATCACAGAAATTGCATCGGAATTAAATACAAAAGGCACAATGCCGACATAAGCACAAGAAGACTGACTCTTCTTTTTGTCTATGTTTGAACCATTCCTGTGACACTAGTTATAGATTCCGATGCTTCACTTCAGGTTTACTGTATCCCTCTGACCTTCTTATTGACGACGAATCACAGAAATTGCATCGGAATTAAATACAAAAGGCACAATGCCGACTTAAGAACAAGAAGACTGTCTCTTCTTTTTGTCTATGTTTTGAACCATTCCTGTGACACTATATGTAGATTCCGATGCTTCACTTCAGGTTTACAGTATCCCTTGGACCTTCTTATTGACGGTGAAACACAGAAATTGCATCGGAACTAAATACAAAAGGCACAATGCCGACATAAGTACAATAAGACTGACTCTTCTTACTGACTGTTTTGAACCATTCCTGTGACACTTGTTATAGATTCGGATGCTTCACTTCAGGTTTACTGTATCCCTCTGACCTTCTTATTGACGATGAAACACAGATATTGCATCGGAATTAAATACAAAAGGCACAATGCCGACTTAAGTACATGAAGACTAACTCTTCTTACTGACTATGTTTTGAACCATTCCTGTGACACTAGTTATAGATTCCGATGCTTCACTTCAGGTTTATTGTATCCCTCTGACCTTCTTATTGACGATGAAACACAGAAATTGCATCGGAATTAAATAGAAAAGGCACAATGCCAACTTAAGTACAAGAAGACTGACACTTCTTACTGTCTATGTTTTGAATCAATCCTGTGGCACTAGTTATAGATTCCGATGCTTCACTTCAGGTTTACTGTATCCCTTGGACTTCTTATTGGCGATGAAACACAGAAATTACATCGGACTTAAATAGAAAAGGCACAATGCTGACTTAAGTACAAGAAGACTGACTCTTCTTACTGACTATGATTTCAACCATTCCTATGACGCAAGTTATAGAGTTTGATGATTCACTTCAGGTTTACTGTATCCTTCTGACCTTCTTATTGACGATGAAACACAGATATTGCATCGGAATTAAATACAAAAGGAACAATGCCGACTTAAGTACAAGAAGACTGACTCTCCTTACTGTCTATGTTTTGAAGCATTCCTGTGACACTAGATATAGATTCCGATGCTTCACTTCAGGTTTACTGTATCCCTCTGACCTTCTTATTGACGATGAACCACAAAAATTGCATCGGAATTAAATAGAAAATGCAGAATGCCGACTTAAGTACAAGAAGACTGACTCATCTTACCGTCTATGTTTTGAACCATTCCTGTGACGCAAGTTACAGATTCCGGTGCTTCACTTCAGGTTTACTGTATCCCTCTGACCTTCTTATTGACGATGAAACACTGAAATTGCAACGGAATTAAGTAGAAAAAGCACAATGCCGACTTAAGTACAAGAAGACTGACTCTTCTTACTGACTATGATTTCAACCATTCCTATGACGCAAGTTATAGAGTTTGATGATTCACTTCAGGTTTACTGTATCCTTCTGACCTTCTTATTGACGATGAAACACAGAAATTGCATCGGAATTAAATAGAAAAGGCAAAATGCCGACTTAAGTACAAGAAGACTGACTCTTCTTACTGTCTATGTTTTGAACCATTCCTGTGACACTAGTTATAGATTCCGCTGCTTCACTTCAGGTTACTGAATCCCTTGGACCTTCCTATTGACGATGAAACACAGATATTGCATCGGAATTAAATACAAAAGGAACAATGCCGACTTAAGTACAAGAAGACTGACTCATCTTACCGTCTATGTTTTGAACCATTCCTGTGACACTAGTTATAGATTCCGATGCTTCACTTGAGGCTTACTGTATCCCTCTGACCTTCTTATTGACGAAGAAACACAGAAATTGCATCGGAATTAAATAGAAAAGGCACAATGCCGACTTAAGTACAAGAAAACTGACTCTTCTTACTGTCTATGATTTGAACCATTCCTGTGACACTAGTTATAGATTCCGGTGCTTCACTTCAGGTTTACTGTATCCCTTGGACCTTCTTATTGACGATGAAACACAGAAATTGCATCGGAATTAAATAGAAAAGGCAAAATGCCGACTTAAGTACAAGAAGACTGACTCTTCTTACTGTCTATGTTTTGAACCATTCCTGTGACACTAGTTATAGATTCCGCTGCTTCACTTCAGGTTACTGAATCCCTTGGACCTTCCTATTGACGATGAAACACAGAAATTGCATCGGAATTAAATACAAAATGCACAATGCCGACATAAGTACAAGAAGACTGACTCTTCTTACTGACTATGTTTTGAACCATTCCTGTGACCCTAGTCATAGATTCCGATGCTTCACTTCATGTTTACACTACCCCTCTGACCTTCTTATTGACGATGAAACACAGAAATTGCTTCGGAATTAAATACAAAAGGCACAATGCCGACTTAAGTACAAGAAGACTGAATCCTCCTACTGTCTATGTTTGGAACCATACCTGTGACCCTAGATATAGATTCCGATGCTTCACTTCGGGTTTACTGTATCCCTTGGATCTTCTTATTGACGATGAAACACAGATAGTGCATCGGAGTTAATTACAAAAGGCACAATGCCGACTTAAGTACAACAAGACTGACTCTTCCTACTGTCTATGTTTTGAACCATTCCTCTGACACTAGTTATAGATTCGGATGCTTCACTTCAGGTTTACTGTATCCCTCTGACCTTCATATTGACGATGAAACACATAAATTGCATCGGAATTAAATACAAAAGGCACAATGCCGACTTAAGTACAAGAAGACTGACTCTTCTTTTTGTCTATGCTTTGAACCATTCCTGTGACACTAGTTATAAATTCCGATGCTTCACTTCTGGTTTACTGTATCCCTTGGACGTTCTTATTGACGATGAAACACAGAAATTGCATCGGAATTAAATACAAAAGGCACAATGCCGACTTAAGTACAAGAAGACTGACTCTTCGTACAGACTTTGTTTTGAACCATTCCTGTGACACTAGTTATAGATTCCGATGATTCACTTCAGGTTTACTGTATCCCTTGGACCTTCTTATTGACGATGAAACACAGAAATTGCATCGGAATTAAATAGAAAAAGCATAATGCCGACTTAAGTACAAGAAGACTGACTCTTCTTACTGACTATGTATGGAACCATTCCTGTGACACTAGTTATAGATTCCGATGCTTCACTTGAGTTTTACTGTATCCCTCTGACCTTCTTATTGACGATGAAACACAGATATGGCATCGGAATTTAATAGAAAAGGCACAATGCCGGCTAAAGTACAAGAAGACTGACTCTTCTTACTGACTATGATTTGAACCATTCCTGTGACACTAGATATAGATTCCGATGTTTCACTTCAGGTTTACTGTATCCCTCTGACCTTCTTATTGACGACGAAACACAGAAATTGCATCGGAATTAAACAGAAAAGGCTCAATGCCGACTTAAGTACAAGAAGACTGACTCTTCTTACTGTCTATGATTAGAATCATTCCTGTGACACTAGTTATAGATTCCGATGCTTCACTTCAGGTTTACTGTATCCCTCTGACCTTCTTATGGACGATGAAACACAGAAATTGCATCGGAAATAAATACAGAAGGCAAATTGCCGACTTAAGTACAAGAAGACTGACTCTTCCTACTGTCTATGTTTTGAACCATTCCTGTGACACTAGTTATAGATTCCGATGCTTCACTTCAGGTTTACTGTATCCCTTGGACGTTCTTATTGACGATGAAACACAGAAATTGCATCGGAATTAAATAGAATAGACACAATGCCGACTTAAGTACAAGAAGACTGACTGTTCTTACTGTCTATGATTTGAACCATTCCTGCGACACTAGTTATAGATTCCGATGCTTCACATCGGGTTTACTGTATCCCTTCGACCATCTTATTGACGATGAAACACAGAAATTGCATCGGAATTAAATAGAAAAGGCACAATGCCGACTTAAGTACAAGAAGACTGACTATTCTTAGTGTCTATGTTTTGAACCATACCTGTGACGCTAGTTACAGATTCCGATGCTTCACTTCAGGTTTACTGTATCCCTCTGACCTTCTTATTGACGATGAAACACAGAAATTGCATCGCAATTAAATAGAAAAGGCACAATGCCGACTGAATTACAAGAAGACTGACTCTTCCTGCTGTCTATGTTTTGAACCATTCCTGTGACACTAGTTATAGATTATGATGCTTCACTTCAGGTTTACTGTATCCCTTGGACGTTCTTATTGACAATGAAACACAGAAATTGCATCGGAATTAAATAGAAAAGGCACAATGCCGACTTAAGTACAAGAAGACTGACTCTTCTTACTGACTGTTTTGAACCATTCCTGTGACACTAGTTATAGATTCCGATGCTTCACTTCAGATTTACTGTATCCCTCTGATCTTCTTTTTGACGATGAAACACAGAAATTGCATCTTAATTAAATACAAAAGGCACATTGCTGACGTAAGTACAAGAAGACTGACTCTTCTTACTGTCTTTGTTTGAACCATTCCTGTGACACTAGTTATAGATTCCGATGCTTCACTTCAGGTTTACTGTATCCCTTGGACTTTCTTATTGACTATGAAACACAGAAATTGCATCGGAATTAAATACAAAAGGCACAAGGCCGACATAAGCACAAGAAGACTGACTCTTCTTTTTGTCTATTTTTGAACCATTCCTGTGACACTAGTTATAGATTCCGATGCTTCACTTCAGGTTTACTGTATCCCTCTGACCTTCTTATTGACGATGAATCACAGAAATTGCATCGGAATTTAATACAAAAGGCACAATGACGACTTAAGAACAAGAAGACTGTCTCTTCTTTTTGTCTATGTTTTGAACCATTCCTGTGACACTATATATAGATTCCGATGCTTCACTTCAGGTTTACTGTATCCCTTGGACCTCCTTATTGACGATGAAACACAGAAATTGCATCGGAAATAAATAGAAAAGGCACAATGCTTACTTATGTACAAGAAGACTGACTCTTCCTACTGTCTATGTTTTGAACCTTTCCTCTGACACTAGTTATAGATTCCGATGCATCACTTCAGGTTTACTGTATCCCTTGGACGTTCTTATTGACGATGAAACACAGAAATTGCATCGGAATTAAATAGAAAAGGCACAATGCCGACTTAAGTAAAAGAAGACTGACTATTCTTACTGTCTATGCTTTGAACCATTCCTGTGACGCTAGTTACAGATTCCGATGCTTCACTTCAGGTTTACTGTATCCCTCTGACCTTCTTATTGACGATGAAACACAGAAATTTGCTTCGCAATTAAATAGAAAAGGCACAATGCCGACTTAATTACAAGAAGACTGACTCTTCCTGCTGTCTATGTTTTGAACCATTCCTGTGACACTAGTTATAGATTATGATGCTTCACTTCAGGTTTACTGTATCCCTTGGACGTTCTTATTGACAATGAAACACAGAAATTGCATCGGAATTAAATAGAAAAAGGACAATGCCGACTTAAGTACAAGAAGACTGACTCTTCTTACTGACTGTTTTGAGCCATTCCTTTGACACTAGTTATAGATTCCGATGCTTCACTTCAGGTTTACTGTATCGCTCTGACCTTATTGACGATGAATCACAGAAATTGCATCGGAATTAAATACAAAGGCACAATGCCGACTTAAGCACAATTAGGCTGACTCTTCTCTTTGTCTATGTTTGATCCATTCCTGTGACACTAGTTATAGATTCCGATGCTTCACTTCAGGTTTACTGTATCCCTTGGACTTTCTTATTGACGATGAAACACAGAAATTGCATCGGAATTAAATACAAAAGGCACAATGCCGACTTAAGTACAAGAAGGCTGACCCTTCTCACTGTCTATGCTTTGAACCATTCCTCTGACACTAGTTATAGATTCCGATGCTTCACTTAAGGTTTACTGTATCCCTCTGACCTTCTTATTGACGATGAAACACAGAAATTGCATCGGAATTAAATACAAAAGCCACATTGCCGACTTAAGTACAAGAAGACTGACTCTTCGTACTGATTATGTTTGAATCATTCCTGTGACACTAGTTATAGATTCCCATGATTCACTTCAGGTTTACTGTATCCCTTGGACTTTCTTATTGACGATGAAACACAGAAATTGCATCGGAAATAGATAGAAAAGGCACAATGCCAACTTAAGTACAAGAAGACTGACTCTTCTTACCGTCTATGTCTTGAACCATTCCTGTGACGCTAGTTACAGATTACGATGCCTCACTTCAGATTTACTGTATCCCTCTGACCTTTTTATTGACGATGAAACACAGAAATTGCATCGGAATTAAATAGAAAAGACACAAGGCCGACTTAAGTACATGAAGACATACTCTTCCTACTGTCTATGTTTTGAACCATTCCTGTGACCCTAGTTATAGATCCGATGCTTCACTTCAGGTTTACTAAATCCCTCTGACCTTCTTTTTGACGATGAAACACAGAAATTAGATCGGACTTAAATACAAAAGCTACAATGCCGACTTAAGTACAAGAAGACTGACTCTTCTTACTGTCTATGTTTTGAACCATTCCTGTGACAGTAGTTATAGATTCCGATGCTTCACTTCAGATTTACAGTATCCCTTGGACCTTCTTATTGACGGTGAAACACAGAAATTGCATCGGAATTAAATACAAAAGGCACAATGCCGACTTAAGTACAAGAAGACTGACTCTTCTTACTGACTGTTTTGAACCATTCCTGTGACACTTGTTATAGATTCGGATGCTTCACTTCAGGTTTACTGTATCCCTCTGACCTTCTTATTGGCGATGAAACACAGATATTGCATCGGAATTAAATACAAAAGGCACAATGCCGACTTAAGTACATGAAGACTGACTCTTCTTACTGACTATGTTTGGAACCATTCCTGTGACACTAGTTATGGATTCCGATGCTTCACTTCAGGTTTACTGTATCCCTCTGACCTTCTTATTGACGATGAAACACAGAAATTGCATCGGGATTAGATAGAAAAGGCACAATGCCAACTTAAGTACAAGAAGACTGACACTTCATACTGTCTATGTTTTGAACCATTCCTGTGGCACTAGTTATAGATTCCGATGCTTCACTTCAGGTTTACTGTATCCCTTGGACCTTCTTATTGACGATGAAACACAGAAATTACATCGGACTTAAATACAAAAGGCACAATGCCCACTTAAGTACAAGAAGACTGACTCTTCTTACTAGCTATGATTGGAACCATTCCTGTGACGCAAGTTACAGATTCCGGTGCTACACTTCAGGTTTACTGTATCCCTCTGACCTTCTTATTGACGATGAAACACAGAAATTTAATCGGAATTAAATAGAAAAGGCACAATGCCAACTTAAGTACAAGAAGACTGACACTTCTTACTGTCTATGTTTTGAACCATTCCTGTGACACTAGTTATAGATTCCGATGCTTCACTTCAGGTTTAGTGTATCCCTTGTACCTTCTTATTGACGATGAAACACAGAAAGTGAATCGGAATAAAATTGAAAAGGCACAATGCTGACTTAAGTACAAGAAGACTGACTCTTCCTACTTTCTATGTTTGAACCAATCCTGTGACACTAGTTATAGATTCCGATGCTTCACTTCAGGTTTACTGTATCCCTCTGACCTTCTTATTGACGATGAAACACAGAGATTGCATCGGAATTAAATTCAAAAGGCACAATGCCGACTTAAGTACAAGAAGATTGACTCTTCTTACTGACTGTTTTGAACCGTCCTGTGACACTAGTTATAGATTCCGATGCTTCACTTCAGGTTTACTGTACCCCTCTGACCTTCTTATTGACGATGAAACACAGAAATTGCATCGGAATTAAATAGAAAATGCACAATGCCGACTTAAGTACAAGAAGACTGACTCATCTTACAGTCTATGTTTTGAACCATTCCTGTGACGCAAGTTACAGATTCCGGTGCTTCACTTCAGGATTACTGTATCCCTCTGACCTTCTTATTGACGATGAAACACTGAAATTGCAACGGAATTAAATAGAAAAGCACAATGCCGACTTAAGTACCAGAAGACTGACTCTTCTTACTGACTATGATTTGAACCATTCCTGTGACGCTAGTTATAGATTCCGATGCTTCACTTCAGGTTTACTGTATCCCTCTGACCTTCTTATTGACGATGAAACACAGATATTGCATCGGAATGAAATAGAAAATGCACAATGCCGTCTTAAGTACAAGAAGACTGACTCTTCTTACTGTCTATGATTTGAACCATTCCTGTGACACTAGTTATAGATTCCGATGCTTCACTTCAGGCTTACTGTATCCCGCAGACCTTCTTATTGACGAAGAAACACAGAAATTGCATCGGAATTAAATAGAAAAGGCACAATGCCGACTTAAGTACAAGAAGACTGACTCTTCTTACTGTCTATGATTTGAACCATTCCTGTGACCCTAGTTATAGATTCCGATGCTTCACTTCAGGTTTACTGTATCCCTTGGACCTTCTTATTGACGATGAAACACAGAAATTGCATCGGAATTAATTACAAAATGCACAATGCCGACATAAGTACAGGAAGACTGACTCTTCTTACTGACTATGTTTTGAACCATTCCTGTGACACTAGTCATAGATTCCGATGCTTCGCTTCATGTTTACTGTACCCCTCTGACCTTCTTAAGGACGATGAAACACACAAATTGCATCGGAATTAAATACAAAAGGCACAAAGCCGACTTAAGTACATGTAGACTGACTCTTCCTACTGTCTATGTTTTGAAACATTCCTGTGACCTTAGTTATAGATTCCGATGCTTCATTTCAGGTTTACTGTATCCCTTGGACCCTCTTATTGACGAAGAAACACAGAAAGTGCATCGGAATTAAATAGAAAAGGCACAATGCTGACTTAAGTACAAGAAGACTGAATCTTCCTACTGTCTATGTTTGGAACCATTCCTGTGACACTAGATATACATTCTGATGCTTCACTTCAGGTTTACTGTATCCCTTGGATCTTCTTATTGACGATGAAACACAGATAGTGCATCGGAGTTAAATACAAACGGCACAATGCCGACTTAAGTACAAGAAGACTGACTCTTCTTTTTGTCTATGCTTTGAACCATTCCTGTGACACTAGTTATAGATTCCGATGCTTCACTTCAGGTTTACTGTATCCCTTGGACGTTCTTATTGACGATGAAACACAGAAATTGCATCGGAATTAAATACAAAAGGCACAAGCCGACTTAAGTACAAGAAGACTGACTCTTCGTACAGACTATGTTTTGAACCATTCCTGTGACACTAGTTATAGATTCCGATGATTCACTTCAGGTTTACTGTATCCCTTGGACCTTCTTATTGACGATGAAACACAGAAATTGCATCGAAATTAAATAGAAAAGGCACAATGCCGACTTAAGTACAAGAAGACTGACTCTTCTTACTGACTATGATTGGAACCATTCCAGTGACAATAGTTATAGATTCCGATGCTTCACTTGAGTTTTACTGTATCCCTCTGACCTTCTTATTGTCGATGAAACACAGATATGGCATCGGAATTTAATAGAAAAGGCACAATGCCGACTTAAGTACAAGAAGACTGACTCTTCTTACTGACTATGATTTGAACCATTCCTGTGACACTAGTTATAGATTCCGATATTTCACTTCAGGTTTACTGTATCCCTCTGACCTTCTTATTGACGATGAAACAGAGAAATTGCATCGTAATTAAACAGAGAAGGCACAATGTCGACTTAAGTACAAGAAGACTGACTCTTCTTACTGTCAATGATTTGAACCATTCCTGTGACACTAGTTATAGATTCCGGTGCTTCACTTCAGGTTTACTGTATCCCTTGGACCTTCTTATTGACGATGAAACACAGAAATTGCATCGGAATTAAATACAAAAGGCACAAGCCGACTTAAGTACAAGAAGACTGACTCATCTTACTGACTATGTATGGAACCATTCCTGTGACACTAGTTATAGATTCCGATGCTTCACTTGAGTTTTACTGTATCCCTCTGACCTTCTTATTGACGATGAAACACAGATATGGCATCGGAATTTAATAGAAAAGGCACAATGCCGACTTAAGTACAAGAAGACTGACTCTTCTTACTGACTATGATTTGAACCATTCCTGTGACACTAGTTATAGATTCCGATGTTTCACTTCAGGTTTACTGTATCCCTCTGACCTTCTTATTGACGACGAAACACAGAAATTGCATCGGAATTAAACAGAAAAGGCTCAATGCCGACTTAAGTACAAGAAGACTGACTCTTCTTACTGTCTATGATTTGAATCATTCCTGTGACACTAGTTACAGATTCCGATGCTTCACTTCAGGTTTACTGTATCCCTCTGACCTTCTTATGGACGATGAAACACAGAAATTGCATCGGAATTAAATACAGAAGACAAATTGCCGACTTAAGTACAAGAAGACTGACTCTTCTTACTGTCTCTGTTTTGAAGCATTCCTGGGACACTAGTTATAGATTCCGATGCTTCACTTCAGGTTTACAGTATCCCTCTGACCTTCTTAATGACGATGAATCACAGAAATTGCATCGGAATTAAATACAAAAGGCACAATGCCGACATAAGCACAAGAAGACTGACTCTTCTTTTTGTCTATGTTTGAACCATTCCTGTGACACTAGTTATAGATTCCGATGCTTCACTTCAGGTATACTGTATCCCTCTGACCTTCCTATTGACGATGAATCACAGAAATTGCATCGGAATTAAATACAAAAGGCACAATGCCGACTTAAGAACAAGAAGACTGTCTCTTCTTTTTGTCTATGTTTTGAACCATTCCTGTGACACTATATGTAGATCCGATGCTTCACTTCAGGTTTACAGTATCCCTCTGACCTTCTTAATGACGATGAATCACAGAAATTGCATCGGAATTAAATACAAAAGGCACAATGCCGACATAAGCACAAGAAGACTGACTCTTCTTTTTGTCTATGTTTGAACCATTCCTGTGACACTCGTTATAGATTCCGATGCTTAACTCCAGGTTTACTGATCCCTCTGACCTTCTTATTGACGATGAAACACAGAAATTGCATCTGAATTAAATAGAAAAGGCACAATACCGACTTAAGTACAAGAAGACTGACTCTTCCTACTGTCTATGTTTTGAACCATTCCTGTGACACTAGTTATAGATTCCGATGCTTCACTTCAGGTTTACTGTATCCCTTGGACGTTCTTATTGACGATGATACACAGACATTGCATCGGAATGAAATAGAATAGACACAATGCCGACTTAAGTACAAGAAGACTGACTATTGTTACTGTCTATGTTTTGAACCATACCTGTGACGCTAGTTCCAGATTCCGATGCTTCACTTCAGGTTTACTGTATCCCTCTGACCTTCTTATTGACGATGAAACACAGAAATTGCATCGCAATTAAATAGAAAAGGCACAATGCCGACTTAATTACAAGAAGACTGACTCTTCCTGCTGTCTATGTTTTGAACCATTCCTGTGACACTAGTTATAGATTATGATGCTTCACTTCAGGTTTACTGTATCCCTTGGACGTTCTTATTGACAATGAAACACAGAAATTGCATCGGAATTAAATAGAAAAGGCACAATGCCGACTTATGTACAAGAAGACTGACTCTTCTTACTGACTGTTTTGAACCATTCCTGTGACACTAGTTATAGATTCCGATGCTTCACTTCAGATTTACTGTATCCCTCTGATCTTCTTATTGACGATGAAACACAGAAATTGCATCTTAATTAAATACAAAAGGCACAATGCTGACGTAAGTACAAGAAGACTGACTCTTCTTACTGTCTTTGTTTGAACCATTCCTGTGACACTAGTTATAGATTCCGATGCTTCACTTCAGGTTTACTGTATCCCTTGGACTTTCTTATTGACGATGAAACACAGAAATTGCATCGGAATTAAATACAAAAGGCACAAGGCCGACATAAGCACAAGAAGACTGACTCTTCTTTTTGTCTATGTTTGAACCATTCCTGTGACACTAGTTATAGATTCCGATGCTTCACTTCAGGTTTACTGTATCCCTCTGACCTTCTTATTGACGATGAATCACAGAAATTGCATCGGAATTTAATACAAAAGGGACAATGACGACTTAAGAACAAGAAGACTGTCTCTTCTTTTTGTCTATGTTTTGAACCATTCCTGTGACACTATATATAGATTCCGATGCTTCACTTCAGGTTTACTGTATCCCTTGGACCTCCTTAATGACGATGAAACACAGAAATTGCATCGGAATTAAATAGATAAGGCACAATGCTTACTTAAGTACAAGAAGACTGACTCTTCCTACTGTCTATGTTTTGAACCATTCCTCTGACACTAGTTATTGATTCCGATGCTTCACTTCAGGTTTACTGTATCCCTTGGACGTTCTTATTGACGATGATACACAGAAATTGCATCGGAATTAAATAGAAAATGCACAATGCCGACTTAAGTAAAAGAAGACTGACTATTCTTACTGTCTATGCTTTGAACCATTCCTGTGACGCTAGTTACAGATTCCGATGCTTCACTTCAGGTTTACTGTATCCCTCTGACCTTCTTATTGACGATGAAACACAGAAATTTGCTTCGCAATTAAATAGAAAAGGCACAATGCCGACTTAATTACAAGAAGACTGACTCTTCCTGCTGTCTATGTTTTGAACCATTCCTGTGACACTAGTTATAGATTATGATGCTTCACTTCAGGTTTACTGTATCCCTTGGACGTTCTTATTGACAATGAAACACAGAAATTGCATCGGAATTAAATAGAAAATGCACAATGCCGACTTAAGTAAAAGAAGACTGACTATTCTTACTGTCTATGCTTTGAACCATTTCTGTGACACTAGTTATAGATTTCGATGCTTCACTTCAGGTTTACTGTATCCCTTGGACTTTCTTATTGACGATGAAACACAGAAATTGCATCGGAATTAAATACAAAAGGCACATTGCCGACTTAAGTACAAGAAGACTGACTCTTTGTACTGACTATGTTTGAATCATTCCTGTGACACTAGTTATAGATTCCGATGATTCACTTCAGGTTTACTGTATCCCTTGGACTTTCTTATTGACGATGAAACACAGAAATTGCATCGGAAATAGATAGAAAAGGCACAATGCCAACTTAAGTACAAGAAGACTGACTCTTCTTACCGTCTATGTTTTGAACCATTCTTGTGACGCTAGTTACAGATTACGATGCCTCACTTCAGATTTACTGTATCCCTCTGACCTTTTTATTGACGATGAAACACAGAAATTGCATCGGAATTAAATAGAAAAGACACAAGGCCGACTTAAGTACATGAAGACATACTCTTCCTACTGTCTATGTTTTGAACCATTCCTGTGACCCTAGTTATAGATCCGATGATTCACTTCAGGTTTGCTAAATCCCTCTGCCCTTCTTTTTGACGATGAAACACAGAAATTAGATCGGACTTAAATACAAAAGCTACAATGCCGACTTAAGTGCAAGAAGACTGACTCTACTTACTGTTTTTGTTTTGAACCATTCCTGTGACAGTAGTTATAGATTCCGATGCTTCACTTCAGATTTACAGTATCCCTTGGACCCTCTTACTGACGGTGAAACACAGAAATTGCATCGGAATTAAATACAAAAGGCACAATGCCGACTTAGGTACAAGAAGACTGACTCTTCTTACTGACTGTTTTGAACCATTCCTGTGACACTTGTTATAGATTCGGATGCTTCACTTCAGGTTTACTGTATCCCTCTGACCTTCTTATTGGCGATGAAACACAGATATTGCATCGGAATTAAATACAAAAGGCACAATGCCGACTTAAGAACAAGAAGACTGACACTTCTTACTGTCTATGTTTTGAACCATTCCTGTGGCACTAGTCATAGATTCCGATGCTTCACTTCAGGTTTACTGTATCCCTTGGACCTTCTTATTGACGATGAAACACAGAAATTACATCGGACTTAAATAGAAAAGGCACAATGCCGACTTAAGTACAAGAAGACTGACTCTTCTTACTAGCTATGTTTGGAACCATTCCTGTGACGCAAGTTGCAGATTCCGGTGCTACACTTCAGGTTTACTGTATCCCTCTGACCTTCTTATTGACGATGAAACACAGAAATTGCATCGGAATTAAATAGAAAAGGCACATTGCCAACTTAAGTACAAGAAGACTGACACTTCTTACTGTCTATGTTTTGAACCATTCCTGTGACACTAGTTATAGATTCCGATGCTTCACTTCAGGTTTACTGTATCCCTTGTACCTTCTTATTGACGATGAAACACAGAAAGTGAATCGGAATAAAATTGAAAAGGCACAATGCTGACTTAAGTACAAGAAGACTGACTCTTCCTACTTTCTATGTTTGAACCAATCCTGTGACACTAGTTATAGATTCCGATGCTTCACTTCAAGTTTACTGTAGCCCTCTGACCTTCTTATTGACGATGAAACACAGAAATTGCATCGGAATTAAATAGAAAATGCACAATCCCAACTTAAGTACAAGAAGACTGACTCTTCTTACAGTCTATGTTTTGAACCATTCCTGTGACGCAAGTTACAGATTCCGGTGCTTCCCTTCAGGATTACTGTATCCCTCTGACCTTCTTATTGACGATGAAACACTGAAATTGCAACGGAATTAAATAGAAAAAGCACAATGCCGACTTAAGTACCAGAAGACTGACTCTTCTTACTGACTATGATTTGAACCATTCCTGTGACGCTAGTTATAGATTCCGATGCTTCACTTCAGGCTTACTGTATCCCGCAGACCTTCTTATTGACGAACAAACACAGAAATTGCATCGGAATTAAATAGAAAAGGCACAATGCCGACCTAAGTACAAGAAGACTGACTCTTCTTACTGTCTAAGATTTGAACCATTCCTGTGACACTAGTTATAGATTCCGATGCTTCACTTCAGGTTTACTGTATCCCTTGGACCTTCTTATTGACGATGCAACACAGAAATTGCATCGGAATTAAATACAAAATGCACAATGCCGACATAAGTACAAGAAGACTGACTCTTCTTACTGACTATGTTTTGAACCATTCCTGTGACACTAGTCATAGATTCCGATGCTTCACTTCATGTTTACTGTACCCCTCTGACCTTCTTATTGACGATGAAACACACAAATTGCATCGGAATTAAATACAAAAGGCACAAAGCCGACTTAAGTACATGTAGACTGACTCTTCCTACTGTCTATGTTTTGAAACATTCCTGTGACCATAGTTATAGATTCCGATGCTTCATTTCAGGTTTACTGTATCCCTTGGACCCTCTTATTGACGAGGAAACACAGAAAGTGCATCGGAATTAAATAGAAAAGGCACAATGCTGACTTAAGTACGAGAAGACTGAATCTTCCTACTGTCTATGTTTGGAACCAATCCTGTGACACTAGATATACATTCTGATGCTTCACTTCAGGTTTACTGTATCCCTTGGATCTTCTTATTGACGATGAAACACAGATAGTGCATCGGAGTTAAATACAAGCGGCACAATGCCGACTTAAGTACAACAAGACTGACTCTCCCTACTGTCTATGTTTTGAACCATTCCTGTGACACTAGTAATAGATTCCGATGCTTCACTTCAGGTTTACTGTATCCCTCTGACCTTCTTTTTGACGATGAAACACAGAAATTGGATCGCACTTAAATACAAAAGGTACAATGCCGACTTAAGTACAAGAAGACTGACTCTTCTTACTGTCTATGTTTTAAACCATTCCTGTGACACTAGTTATAGAATCGGATGCTTCACTTCAGGTTTACTGTATCCCTCTGACCTTCTTATTGACGATGAAACACAGAAATTGCATCGGAATTAAATACAAAAGGCACAATGCCGACTTAAGTACAAAAAGACTGACTCTTCTTTTTGTCTATGCTTTGAACCATTCCTGTGACACTAGTTATAGATTCCGATGCTTCACTTCAGGTTTACTGTATGCCTTGGACGTTCTTATTGACGATGAAACACAGAAATTGCATCGGAATTAAATTCAAAAGGCACAAGCCGACTTAAGTACAAGAAGACTGACTCTTCGTACAGACTATGTTTTGAACCATTCCTGTGACACTAGTTATGGATTCCGATGATTCACTTCAGGTTTACTGTATCACTTGGACCTTCTTATTGACGATGAAACACAGAAATTGCATCGGAATTAAACAGAAAAGGCACAATGTCGACTTAAGTACAAGAAGACTGACTCTTCTTACTGTCTATGATTTGAACCATTCCTGTGACACTAGTTATAGATTCCGATGCTTCACTTCAGGTTTACTTTATCCCTCTGACCTTCTTATGGACGATGAAACACAGAAATTGCATCGGAATTAAATACAGAAAGCAAATTGCCGACTTAAGTACAAGAAGACTGACTCTTCTTACTGTCTATGATTTGAACCATTCCTGTGACACTAGTTATAGATATCGATGCTTCACTTCAGGTTTACTGTATCCGTTGGACCATCTTAATGACGATGAAACACAGAAATTGCATCGGAATTAAATAGAAAAGGCACAATGCCGACTTAAGTACAAGAAGACTGACTATTCTTACAGTCTATGTTTTGAACCATTCCTGTGACACTAGTTATAGATTCCGATGCTTCACTTCAGGTTTACTGTATCCCTTGGACGTTCTTATTGACGATGAAACACAGAAATTGCATCGGAATTAAATACAAAAGGCACAAGCCGACTTAAGTACAAGAAGACTGACTCTTCGTACAGACTATGTTTTGAACCATTCGTGTGACACTAGTTATAGATTCCGATGATTCACTTCAGGTTTACTGTATCACTTGGACCTTCTTATTGACGATGAAACACTGAAATTGCATCGGAATTAAACAGAAAAGGCACAATGTCGACTTAAGTACAAGAAGACTGACTCTTCCTACTGTCTATGTTTTGAACCAATCCTGTGACACTAGTAATAGATTCCGATGCTTCACTTCAGGTTTACTGTATCCCTCAGACCTTCTTATTGACGATGAAACACAGAAATTGCATCGGAATTAAATTCAAAAGGCACAATGCCGACTTAAGTACAAGAAGACTGACTCTTCTTACTGACTGTTTTGAACCGTCCTGTGACACTAGTAATAGATTCCGATGCTTCACTTCAGGTTTACTGTACCCCTCTGACCTTCTTATTGACGTTGAAACACAGATATTGCATCGGAATTAAATACAAAAGGAACAATGCCGACTTAAGTACAAGAAGACTGACTCTCCTTACTGTCTATGTTTTGAACCATTCCTGTGACACTAGATATAGATTCCGATGCTTCACTTCAGGTTTACTGTATCCCTCTGACCTTCTTATTGACGATGAAACAAAGAAATTGCATCGGAATTAAATATAAAATGCACAATGCCGACATAAGTACAAGAAGACTGACTCATCTTGCCGTCTATGCTTTGAACCACTCCTGTGACGCTAGTTATACATTCCGATGCTTCACTTCAGGTTTACTGTATCCCGCTGACCTGCTTATTGACGATGAAACACATAAATTGCATCGGAATTAAATAGAAAAGGCACAATGCCGACTTAAGTACAAGAAGACTGACTCTTCTTTCTGACTATATTTGAACCATTCCTGTGATACTAGTTATAGATTCCGATGCTTCACCTCAGGTTTACTGTATCCCTCTGACCTTCTTATTTACGATGAAACACAGATATTGCATCGGAATGAAATAGAAAAGGCACAATGGAGTATTAAGTACAAGAAGACTGACTCTTCTTACTGACTATGATTTGAACCATTCCTGTGACACTAGTTATAGATTCCTTTGCTTCACTTCAGGCTTACTGTATCCCGCAGACCCTCTTATTGACGAAGAAACACAGAAATTGCATCGGAATTAAATAGAAAAGGCACAATGCCGACTTAAGTACAAGAAGACTGACTCTTCTTACTGTCTATGTTTTGAACCATTCCTGTGACACTAGTTATAGATTCCGATGCTTCACTTGAAATTTACTGTATCCCTTGGACCTTCTTATTGACGAAGAAACACAGAAATTGCTTCGGAATTAAATCAAAATGCACAATGCCGACATAAGTACAAGAAGACTGACTCTTCTTACTGACTATGTTTTGAACCACTCCTGTGACACTAGTCATAGATTCCGATGATTCACTTCATGTTTACTGTACCCCTCTGACCTTCTTATTGACGATGAAACACACAAATTGCATCGGAATTAACTACAAAAGGCACAATGCCGACTTATGTACATGTAGACTGACTCTTCCTACTGTCTATGTTTTGAAACATACCTGTGACTTTAGTTATAGATTCCGATGCTTCATTTCAGGTTTACTGTATCCCTTGGACCCTCTTATTGACGATGAAACATAGAAAGTGCATCGGAATTAAATAGAAAAGGCACAATGCCGACTTAAGTACAAGAAGACTGAATCCTCCTACTGTCTATGTTTGGAACCATTCCTGTGACACTAGATATAGTTTCCGATGCTTCACTTCAGGTTTTCTGCATCTCTTGGATCTTCTTATTGACGATGAAACACAGATAGTGCATCGGAGTTAAATACAAAAGGGACAATGCCGACTTAAGTACAACAAGACTGACTCTCCCTACTGTCTATGTTTTGAACCATTCCTGTGACACTAGTTATAGATTCCGATGCTTCACTTCAGGTTTACTGTATCCCTCTGACCTTCTTATTGACGATGAAACACAGAAATAGCATCGGAATTAAATAGAAAAATCACAATGCCGACTTAAGTACAAGAAGACTGACTCTTCTTACTGACTATGTTTGGAACCATTCCTGTGACACTAGTTATAGATTCCGATGCTTCACTTGAGTTTTACTGTATCCCTCTGACCTTCTTATTGACGATGAAACACAGATATGGCATCGGAATTTAATAGAAAAGGCACAATGCCGACTTAAGTACAAGAAGACTGACTCTTCTTACTGACTATGATTTGAACCATTCCTGTGACACTAGTTATAGATTCCGATGTTTCACTTCAGGTTTACTGTATCCCTCTGACCTTATTGACGATGAAACACAGAAATTGCATCGGAATTAAACAGAAAAGGCACAATGCCGACTTACGTACAAGAAGACTGACTCTTCTTACTGTCTATGATTTGAACCATTCCTGTGACACTAGTTATAGATTCGGATGCTTCACTTCAGGTTTACTGTATCCCTCTGACCTTCTTATGGACGATGAAACACAGAAATTGCATCGGAAATAAATACAGAAAGCAAATTGAAGACTTAAGTGCAATAAGACTGACTCTTCTTACTACCTATGATTTGAACCATTCCTGTGACACTAGTTATAGATACCGATGCTTCACTACAGGTTTACTGTATCCCTTGGACCATCTTATTGACGATGAAACACAGAAATTGCATTGGAATTAAATAGAAAAGGCACAATGCAGACTTAAGTACAAGAAGACTGACTATTCTTACAGTCTATGCTTTGAACCATTCCTGTGACGCTAGTTACAGATTCCGATGCTTCACTTCAGGTTTACTGTATCCCTCTGACCTTCTTATTGACGATGAAACACAGAAATTGGATCGCAATTAAATAGAAAAGGCACAATGCCGACTTAATTACAGGAAGACTGACTCTTCCTGCTGTCTATGTTTTGAACCATTCCTGTGACACTAGTTATAGATGCCGATGCTTCACTTCAGGTTTACTGTATCCCTTGGACCTTCTTATTGACGATGAAACACAGAAATTGCATCGGAATTAAATAGAAAATGCACAATGCCGACTTAAGTACAAGAAGACTGACTCATCTTACCGTCTATGTTTTGAACCACTCCTGTGACGCAAGTTACAGATTCCGGTGCTTCACTTCAGGTTTACTGTATCCCTCTGACCTTCTTATTGACGATGAAACACTGAAATTGCAACGAAATTAAATAGAAAAAGCACAATGCCGACTTAAGTACAAGAAGACTGACTCTTCTTACTGACAATGATTTGAACCATTCCTGTGACGCTAGTTATACATTCCGATGCTTCACTTCAGGTTTACTGTATCCCTCTGACCTTCTTATTGACGATGAAACACAGAAATTGCATCGGAATTAAATAGAAAAGGCACAATGCCGACTTAAGTACAAGAAGACTGACTCTTCTTTCTGACTATATTTGAACCATTCCTGTGATACTAGTTATAGATTCCGATGCTTCACCTCAGGTTTACTGTATCCCTCTGACCTTCTTATTGACGATGAAACACAGATATTGCATCGGAATGAAACAGAAAAGGCACAATGGTGTATTAAGTACAAGAAGTCTGACTCTTCTTACTGACTATGATTTGAACCATTCCTGTGACACTAGTTATAGATTCCGATGCTTCACTTCAGGCTTGCTGTGTCCCGCAGACCTTCTTATTGACGAAGAAACACAGAAATTGCATCGGTATTAAATAGTAAAGGCACAATGCCGACTTCAGTACAAGAAGACTGACTCTCCTTACTGTCTATGATTTGAACCATTCCAGTGACACTAGTTATAGATTCCGATGCTTCACTTCAGGTTTACTGTATCCCTTGGACCTTCTTATTGACGATGAAACACAGAAATTGCATCGGAATTAAATCAAAATGCACAATGCCGACATAAGTACAAGAAGACTGACTCTTCTTACTGACTATGTTTTGAACCATTCCTGTGACACTAGTTATAGATTCCGATGATTCACTTCAGGTTTACTGTATCCCTCTGACCTTTTTATTGACGATGAAACACAGAAATTGCATCGGAATTAAATAGAAAAGACACAATGCCGACTTAAGTACATGAAGACTTACTCTTCCTACTGTCTATGTTTGAACCATTCCTGTGACCCTAGTTATAGATTCCGATGCTTCACTTCAGGTTTACTGTATCCCTCTGACCTTCTTTTTGACGATGAAACACAGAAATTGGATCGGACTTAAATACAAAAGGTACAATGCCGACTTAAGTACAAGAAGACTGACTCTTCTTACTGTCTATGTATTGAACCATTCCTGTGACGCTAGTTATAGATTCCGATGCTTCACTTCAGATTTACTGTATCCCTTGGGCCTTCTTATTGACGATGAAACACAGAAATTGCATCGGAATTAAATACAAAAGGCACAATGCCGACTTAAGTACAAGAAGACAGACTCTTCTTACTGACTGTTTTCAACCATTCCTGTGACACTTGTTATAGATTCGGATGCTTCACTTCAGGTTTACTGTATCCCTCTGACCTTCTTATTGACGATGAAACACAGATATTGCATCGGAATTAAATACAAAAGCACAATGCCGACTCAAGTACAAGAAGACTGACTCTTCTTACTGACTATGTTTTGAACCATTCCTGTGACACTAGTTACAGATTCCGATGCTTCACTTCAGGTTTACTGTATCCCTCTGACCTTCTTATTTACGATGAAACACAGAAATTGCATCGGAATTAAATAGAAAAGGCACAATTCCAACTTAAGTACCAGAAGACTGACACTTCTTACTGTCTATGTTTAGAACCATTCCTGTGACACTAGTTATAGATTCCGATGCTTCACTTCAGGTTTACTGTATCCCTTGGACCTTCTTATTGACGATGAAACACAGAAATTACATCGGACTTAAATAGAAAAGGCACAATTCCGATTTAAGTACAAGAAGACTGACTCTTCTTACTGTCTATGTTTTGAACCATTCCTGTGACGCTAGTTACAGATTACGATGCTTCACTTCAGGTTTACTGTATCCCTCTGACCTTCTTATTGACGATGACACACAGAAATTGCATCGGAATTAAATAGAAAAGACACAATGCCGACTTAAGCACAAGAAGACTGACTCTTCTTTTTGTCTATGTTTGAACCATTCCTGTGACACTAGTTATAGATTCCGATGCTTCACTTCAGGTTTACTGTATCCCTTGGACTTTCTTATTGACGATGAAACACAGAAATTGCATCTGAATTAAATACAAAATTCACAATGCCGACTTAAGTACAAGAAGACTGACCCTTCTTACTGTCTATGTTTTGAACCATTCCTGTGTCACTAGTTAGAGATTCCGATGCTTCACTTAAGGTTTAATGTATCCCTCTGACCTTCTTATTGACGATGAAGCACAGAAATTATATCGGAATTAAATACAAAAGGCACATTGCCGACTTAAGTACAAGAAGACTGACTCTTCGTACTGACTATGTTTGAACCATTCCTGTGACCCTAGTTATAGATTCCGATGATTCACTTCAGGTTTACTGTATCCATTGGACCTTCTTAGTGACGATGAAACACAGAAATTGCATCGGAAATAGATAGAAAAGGCCCAATGCCAACTTAAGTACAAGAAGACTGACTCTTCTTACTGTCTATGCTTCGAACCATTCCTGTGACGCTAGTTACAGATTACGATGCTTCACTTCAGATTTATTGTATCCCTCTGACCTTTTTATTGACCATGAAACACAGAAATTGCATCGGAATTAAATAGAAAAGACACAATGCCGACTTAAGAACATGAAGACTTACTCTTCCTACTGTCTATGCTTTGAACCATTCCTGTGACCCTAGTTACAGATTCCGATGCTTCACTTCTGGTTTACTGTATCCCTCTGACCTTCTTTTTGACGATGAAACACAGAAATTGGATCGGAATTAAATACAAAAGGCACAATGCCGACTTAAGTACAAGAAGACTGACTCTACTTTCTGACTATATTTGAACCATTTCTGTGATACTAGTTACAGATTCCGATGCTTCACCTCAGGTTTACTGTATCCCTCTGACCTTCTTATTGACGATGAAACACAGATATTGCATCGGAATGAAATAGAAAAGGCACAATGCCGTCTTAAGTACAAGAAGACTGACTCTTCTTACTGACTATGATTTGAACCATTCCTGTGACACTAGTTATAGATTCCGATGCTTCACTTCAGGCTTACTGTATCCCGCAGACCTTCTTATTGACGATGAAACACAGAAATTGCATCGGAATTTAATACAAAATGCACAATGCCGACATAAGTACAAGAAGACTGACTCTTCTTACTGACTATGTTTTCAACCATTCCTGTGACACTAGTCATAGATTCCGATGCTTCACTTCATGTTTACTGTACCCCTCTGACCTTCTTATTGACGATGAAACACACAAATTGCATCGGAATTATATACAAAAGGCACAAAGCCAACTTAAGTACATGTAGACTGACTCTTCTTACTGTCTATGTTTTGAAACATTCCTGTGACCTTAGTTATAGATTCCGGTGCTTCATTTCCGGTTTACTGTATCCCTTAGACCCTCTTATTGACGAAGAAACACAGAAAGTGCATCGGAATTAAATAGAAAAGGCACAATGCTGACTTAAGTACAAGAAGACTGAATCTTTCTACTGTCTATGTTTGGAACCATTCCTGTGACATTAGATATACATTCTGATGTTTCACTTCAGGTTTACTGTATCCCTTGGATCTTCTTATTGACGATGAAACACAGATAGTGCATCGGAGTTAAATACAGAAGGCACAATGCCGACTTGAGTACAACAAGACTGACTCTCCCTACTGTCTATGTTTTGAACCATTCCTGTGACACTAGTTATAGATTCCGATGCCTCTCTTCAGGTTTACTGTATCTCTCTGACCTTCTTTTTGACGATGAAACACAGATATAGGATCGGACTTAAATACAAAAGGTACATTGCCGACTTAAGTACAAGAAGACTGACTCTTCTTACTGTCTATGTTTTGAACCATTCCTGTGACACTAGTTATAGATTCCGATGCTTCACTTCAAATTTACTGTATCCCTTGGACCTTCTTATTGACGATGAAACACAGAAATTGCATCGGAATTAAATACAAAAGGCACAATGCCGAAATAAGTACATGAAGGCTGACTCTTCTTACTGACTGTTTTGAACCATTCCTGTGACACTAGTTATAGATTCGGATGCTTCACTTCAGGTTTACTGTATCCCTCTGACCTTCTTATTGACGATGAAACACAGAAATTGCATCGGAATTAAATACAAAAGGCACAATGCCGACTTAAGTACAAGAAGACTGACTCTTCTTTTTGTCTATGCTTTGAACCATTCCTGTGACACTAGTTATAGATTCCGATGCTTCACTTCAGGTTTACTGTATCCCTTGGACGTTCTTATAGACGATGAAACACAGAAATTGCATCGGAATTAAATACAAAAGGCACAAGCCGACTTAAGTACAAGAAGACTGACTCTTCGTACAGACTATGTTTTGAACCATTCCTGTGACACTAGTTATAGATTCCGATGATTCACTTCAGGTTTACTGTATCCCTTGGACCTTCTTATTGACGATGAAACACAGAAATTGCATCGAAATTAAATAGAAAAGGCACAATGCCGACTTAAGTACAAGAAGACTGACTCTTCTTACTGACTATGTTTGGAACCATTCCTGTGACACTAGTTATAGATTCCGATGCTTCACTTGAGTTTTACTGCATCCCTCTGACCTTCTTATTGACGATGAAACACAGATATGGCATCGGAATTTAATAGAAAAGGCACAATGCCGACTTAAGTACAAGAAGACTGACTCTTCTTACTGACTATGATTTGAACCATTCCTGTTACACTAGTTATAGATTCCGATGTTTCACTTCAGGTTTACTGTATCCCTCTGACCTTCTTATTGACGATGTAACACAGAAATTGCATCGGAATCAAACAGAATAGGCACTATGTCGACTTAAGTACAAGAAGACTGACTCTTCTTACTGTCTATGATTTGAACCATTCCTGTGACACTAGTTATAGATTCCGATGCTTCACTTCAGGTTTACTGTATCCCTCTGACCTTCTTATGGACGATGAAACACAGAAATAGCATCGGAATTAAATACAGAAAGCAAATTGCCGACTTATGTACAAGAAGACTGACTCTTCTTACTGTCTATGATTTGAACCATTCCTGTGACACTAGTTATAGATACCGATGCTTCACTTCAGGTTTACTGTGTCCCTTGGACCATCTTATTGACGATGAAACACAGAAATTGCATCGGAATTAAATAGAAAAGGCACAATGCCGACTTAAGTACAAGAAGACTGACTATTCTTACAGTCTATGCTTTGAACGATTCCTGTGACACTAGTTATAGATTCCGATGCTTCACTTCAGTTTTACTGTTTCCCTTGGACCTTCTTATTGACGATGAAACACAGAAAGTTAATCGGAATTAAATTGAAAAGGCACAATGCTGACTTAAGTACAAGAAGACTGACTCTTCCTACTGTCTATGTTTTGAACCAATCCTGTGACACTAGTTATACATTCCGATGCTTCACTTCAGGTTTACTGTATCCCTCTGACCTTCTTATTGACGATGAAACACTGAAATTGCATCGGAATTAAATTCAAAAGGCACAATGCCGACTTAAGTACAAGAAGACTGACTCATCTTACTGACTGTTTTGAACCGTCCTGTGACACTAGTAGTAGATTCCGATGCTTAACTTCAGGTTTACTGTACCCCTCTGACCTTCTTATTGACGTTGAAACACAGATATTGCATCGGAATTAAATACAAAAGGAACAATGCCGACTTAAGTACAAGAAGACTGACTCTCCTTACTGTCTATGTTTTGTACCATTCCTGTGACACTAGATATAGATTCCGATGCTTCACTTCAGGTTTACTGTATCCCTCTGACCTTCTTATTGACGATGAAACACAGAAATTGCATCGGAATTAAATAGAAAATGCACAATGCCGACTTAAGTACAAGAAGACTGACTCATCTTACCGTCTATGTTTTGAACCACTCCTGTGACGCAAGTTACAGATTCCGGTGCTTCACTTCAGGTTTACTGTATCCCTCTGACCTTCTTATTGACGATGAAACACTGAAATTACAACGGAATTAAATAGAAAAATCACAATGCCAACTTAAGTACAAGAAGACTGACACTTCTTACTGTCTATGTTTAGAACCATTCCTGTGACACTAGTTATAGATTCCGATGCTTCACTTCAGGTTTACTGTATCCCTCTGACCTTCTTATTGACGATGAAACACAGAAATTGCATCGGAATTAAATAGAAAAGACACAATGCCGACTTAAGCACAAGAAGACTGACTCTTCTTTTTGTCTATGTTTGAACCATTCCTGTGACACTAGTTATAGATTCCGATGCTTCACTTCAGGTTTACTGTATCCCTTGGACTTTCTTATTGACGATGAAACACAGAAATTGCATCTGAATTAAATACAAAATTCACAATGCCGACTTAGGTACAAGAAGACTGACCCTTCTTACTGTCTATGTTTTGAACCATTCCTGTGTCACTAGTTAGAGATTCCGATGCTTCACTTAAGGTTTAATGTATCCCTATGACCTTCTTATTGACGATGAAGCACAGAAATTGCATCGGAATTAAATACAAAAGGCACATTGCCGACTTAAGTACAAGAAGACTGACTCTTCGTACTGACTATGTTTGAACCATTCCTGTGACCCTAGTTATAGATTGCGATGATTCACTTCAGGTTTACTGTATCCCTTGGACCTTCTTATTGACGATGAAACACAGAAATTGCATCGGAAATAGATAGAAAAGGCACAATGCCAACTTAAGTACAAGAAGACTGACTCTTCTTACTGTCTATGTTTCGAACCATTCCTGTGACGCTAGTTACAGATTACGATGCTTCACTTCAGATTTATTGTATCCCTCTGACCTTTTTATTGCCCATGAAACACAGAAATTGCATCGGAATTAAATGGAAAAGACACAATGCCGACTTAAGTACATGAAGACTTACTCTTCCTACTGTCTATGCTTTGAACCATTCCTGTGACCCTAGTTACAGATTCCAATTCTTCACTTCAGGTTTACTGTATCCCTCTGACCTTCTTTTTGACGATGAAACACAGAAATTGGATCGGAATTAAATCCAAAAGGCACAATGCCGACTTAAGTACAAGAAGACTGACTCTTCTTTCTGACTATATTTGAACCATTTCTGTGATACTAGTTATAGATTCCGATGCTTCACCTCAGGTTTACTGTATCCCTCTGACCTTCTTATTGACGATGAAACACAGATATTGCATCGGAATGAAATAGAAAAGGCACAATGCCGTCTTAAGTACAAGAAGACTGACTCTTCTTACTGACTATGATTTGAACCATTCCTGTGACACTAGTTATAGATTCCGATGCTTCACTTCAGGCTTACTGTATCCCGCAGACCTTCTTATTGACGAAGAAACACAGAAATTGCATCGGAATTAAATAGAAAAGGCACAACGCCGACTTAAGTACAAGAAGACTGACTCTTCTTACTGTCTATGATTTGAACCATTCCTGTGACACTAGTTATAGATTCCGATGCTTCACTTCAGGTTTACTGTATCCCTTGGCCCTTCTTATTGACGATGAAACACAGAAATTGCATCGGAATCAAATACAAAATGCACAATGCCGACATAAGTACAAGAAGATTGACTCTTCTTACTGACTATGTTTTCAACCATTCCTGTGACACCAGTCATAGATTCCGATGCTTCACTTCATGTTTACTGTACCCCTCTGAGCTTCTTATTGACGATGAAACACACGAATTGCATCGGAATTAAATACAAAAGGCACAAAGCCAACTTAAGTACATGTAGACTGACTCTTCCTACTGTCTATGTTTTGAAACATTCCTGTGACCTTAGTTATAGATTCCGATGCTTCATTTCAGGTTTACTGTATCCCTTGGACCCTCTTATTGACAAAGAAACACAGAAAGTGCATCGGAATTAAATAGAAAAGGCACAATGCTGACTTAAGTACAAGAAGACTGAATCTTTCTACTGTCTATGTTTGGAACCATTCCTGTGACATTAGATATACATTCTGATGCTTCACTTCAGGTTTACTGTATCCCTTGGATCTTCTTATTGACGATGAAACACAGATAGTGCATCGGAGTTAAATACAGAAGGCACAATACCGACTTGAGTACAACAAGACTGACCCTCCCTACTGTCTATGTTTTGAACCATTCCTGTGACACTAGTAATAGATTCCGATACTTCACTTCAGGTTTACTGTATCCCTCTGACCTTCTTTTTGACGATGAAACACAGAAATTGGATCGGACTTAAATACAAAAGGTACAATGCCGACTTAAGTACAAGAAGACTGACTCTTCTTACTGTCTATGTTTTGAACCATTCCTGTGACACTAGTTATAGATTCCGATGCTTCACTTCAAATTTACTGTATGCCTTGGACCTTCTTATTGACGATGAAACACAGAAATTGCATCGGAATTAAATACAAAAGGCACAATGCCGAAATAAGTACAAGAAGGCTGACTCTTCTTACTGACTGTTTTGAACCATTCCTGTGACACTAGTTATAGATTCGGATGCTTCACTTCAGGTTTACTGTATCCCTCTGACCTTCTTATTGACGATGAAACACAGAAATTGCATCGGAATTAAATACAAAAGGCACAAGCCGACTTAAGTACAAGAAGACTGACTCTTCGTACAGACTATGTTTTGAACCATTCCTGTGACACTAGTTATAGATTCCGATGATTCACTTCAGGTTTACTGTATCCCTTGGACCTTCTTATTGACAATGAAACACAGAAATTGCATCGAAATTAAATAGAAAAGGCACAATGCCGACTTAAGTACAAGAAGACTGACTCTTCTTACTGACTATGTTTGGAACCATTCCTGTGACACTAGTTATAGATTCCGATGCTTCACTTGAGTTTTACTGCTTCCCTCTGACCTTCTTATTGACGATGAAACACAGATATGGCATCGGAATTTAATAGAAAAGGCACAATGCCGACTTAAGTACAAGAAGACTGACTCTTCTTACTGACTATGATTTGAACCATTCCTGTGACACTAGTTATAGATTCCGATGTTTCACTTCAGGTTTACTGTATCGCTCTGACATTCTTATTGACGATGAAACACAGAAATTGCATCGGAATTAAACAGAAAAGGCACAATGTCGACTTAAGTACAAGAAGACTGACTCTTCTTACTGTCTATGATTTGAACCATTCCTGTGACACTAGTTATAGATTCCGATGCTTCACTTCAGGTTTACTGTATCCCTCTGACCTTCTTATGGACGATGAAACACAGAAATTGCATCGGAATTAAATACAGAAAGCAAATTGCCGACTTAAGTACAAGAAGACTGACTCTTCTGACTGTCTATGATTTGAACCATTCCTGTGACACTAGTTATAGATACCGATGCTTCACTTCAGGTTTACTGTGTCCCTTGGACCATCTTATTGACGATGAAACACAGAAATTGCATCGGAATTAAATAGAAAAGGCACAATGCCGACTTAAGTACAAGAAGACTGACTATTCTTACAGTCTATGTTTTGAACCATTCCTGTGACACTAGTTATAGATTCCGATGCTTCACTTCTGGTTTACTGTATCCCTTGGACCTTCTTATTGACGATGAAACACAGAAAGTTAATCGGAATTAAATTGAAAAGGCACAATGCTGACTTAAGTACAAGAAGACTGACTCTTCCTACTGTCTATGTTTTGAACCAATCCTGTGACACTAGTTATACATTCCGATGCTTCACTTCAGGTTTACTGTATCCCTCTGACCTTCTTATTGACGAAGAAACACAGAAATTGCATCGGAATTGAATTCAAAAGGCACAATGCCGACTTAAGTACAAGAAGACTGACTCATCTTACTGACTGTTTTTAACCGTCCTGTGACACTAGTAATAGATTCCGATGCTTAACTTCAGGTTTACTGTACCCCTCTGACCTTCTTATTGACGTTGAAACACAGATATTGCATCGGAATTAAATACAAAAGGCACAATGCCGAAATAAGTACATGAAGGCTGACTCTTCTTACTGACTGTTTTGAACCATTCCTGTGACACTAGTTATAGATTCGGATGCTTCACTTCAGGTTTACTGTATCCCTCTGACCTTCTTATTGACGATGAAACACAGAAATTGCATCGGAATTAAATACAAAAGGCACAATGCCGACTTAAGTACAAGAAGACTGACTCTTCTTTTTGTCTATGCTTTGAACCATTCCTGAGACACTAGTTATAGATTCCGATGCTTCACTTCAGGTTTACTGTATCCCTTGGACGTTCTTATAGACGATGAAACACAGAAATTGCAGCGGAATTAAATACAAAAGGCACAAGCCGACTTAAGTACAAGAAGACTGACTCTTCGTACAGACTATGTTTTGAACCATTCCTGTGACACTAGTTATAGATTCCGATGATTCACTTCAGGTTTACTGTATCCCTTGGACCTTCTTATTGACGATGAAACACAGAAATTGCATCGAAATTAAATAGAAAAGGCACAATGCCGACTTAAGTACAAGAAGACTGACTCTTCTTACTGACTATGTTTGGAACCATTCCTGTGACACTAGTTATAGATTCCGATGCTTCACTTGAGTTTTACTGCATCCCTCTGACCTTCTTATTGACGATGAAACACAGATATGGCATCGGAATTTAATAGAAAAGGCACAATGCCGACTTAAGTACAAGAAGACTGACTCTTCTTACTGACTATGATTAGAACCATTCCTGTTACACTAGTTATAGATTCCGATGTTTCACTTCAGGTTTACTGTATCCCTCTGACCTTCTTATTGACGATGTAACACAGAAATTGCATCGGAATCAAACAGAATAGGCACTATGTCGACTTAAGTACAAGAAGACTGACTCTTCTTACTGTCTATGATTTGAACCATTCCTGTGACACTAGTTATAGATTCCGATGCTTCACTTCAGGTTTACTGTATCCCTCTGACCTTCTTATGGACGATGAAACACAGAAATAGCATCGGAATTAAATACAGAAAGCAAATTGCCGACTTATGTACAAGAAGACTGACTCTTCTTACTGTCTATGATTTGAACCATTCCTGTGACACTAGTTATAGATACCGATGCTTCACTTCAGGTTTACTGTGTCCCTTGGACCATCTTATTGACGATGAAACACAGAAATTGCATCGGAATTAAATAGAAAAGGCACAATGCCGACTTAAGTACAAGAAGACTGACTATTCTTACAGTCTATGCTTTGAACGATTCCTGTGACACTAGTTATAGATTCCGATGCTTCACTTCAGTTTTACTGTTTCCCTTGGACCTTCTTATTGACGATGAAACACAGAAAGTTAATCGGAATTAAATTGAAAAGGCACAATGCTGACTTAAGTACAAGAAGACTGACTCTTCCTACTGTCTATGTTTTGAACCAATCCTGTGACACTAGTTATACATTCCGATGCTTCACTTCAGGTTTACTGTATCCCTCTGACCTTCTTATTGACGATGAAACACTGAAATTGCATCGGAATTAAATTCAAAAGGCACAATGCCGACTTAAGTACAAGAAGACTGACTCATCTTACTGACTGTTTTGAACCGTCCTGTGACACTAGTAGTAGATTCCGATGCTTAACTTCAGGTTTACTGTACCCCTCTGACCTTCTTATTGACGTTGAAACACAGATATTGCATCGGAATTAAATACAAAAGGAACAATGCCGACTTAAGTACAAGAAGACTGACTCTCCTTACTGTCTATGTTTTGTACCATTCCTGTGACACTAGATATAGATTCCGATGCTTCACTTCAGGTTTACTGTATCCCTCTGACCTTCTTATTGACGATGAAACACAGAAATTGCATCGGAATTAAATAGAAAATGCACAATGCCGACTTAAGTACAAGAAGACTGACTCATCTTACCGTCTATGTTTTGAACCACTCCTGTGACGCAAGTTACAGATTCCGGTGCTTCACTTCAGGTTTACTGTATCCCTCTGACCTTCTTATTGACGATGAAACACTGAAATTACAACGGAATTAAATAGAAAAATCACAATGCCAACTTAAGTACAAGAAGACTGACACTTCTTACTGTCTATGTTTGAACCATTCCTGTGACACTAGTTATAGATTCCGATGCTTCACTTCAGGTTTACTGTATCCCTTGGACTTTCTTATTGACGATGAAACACAGAAATTGCATCTGAATTAAATACAAAATTCACAATGCCGACTTAGGTACAAGAAGACTGACCCTTCTTACTGTCTATGTTTTGAACCATTCCTGTGTCACTAGTTAGAGATTCCGATGCTTCACTTAAGGTTTAATGTATCCCTATGACCTTCTTATTGACGATGAAGCACAGAAATTGCATCGGAATTAAATACAAAAGGCACATTGCCGACTTAAGTACAAGAAGACTGACTCTTCGTACTGACTATGTTTGAACCATTCCTGTGACCCTAGTTATAGATTGCGATGATTCACTTCAGGTTTACTGTATCCCTTGGACCTTCTTATTGACGATGAAACACAGAAATTGCATCGGAAATAGATAGAAAAGGCACAATGCCAACTTAAGTACAAGAAGACTGACTCTTCTTACTGTCTATGTTTCGAACCATTCCTGTGACGCTAGTTACAGATTACGATGCTTCACTTCAGATTTATTGTATCCCTCTGACCTTTTTATTGCCCATGAAACACAGAAATTGCATCGGAATTAAATGGAAAAGACACAATGCCGACTTAAGTACATGAAGACTTACTCTTCCTACTGTCTATGCTTTGAACCATTCCTGTGACCCTAGTTACAGATTCCAATTCTTCACTTCAGGTTTACTGTATCCCTCTGACCTTCTTTTTGACGATGAAACACAGAAATTGGATCGGAATTAAATCCAAAAGGCACAATGCCGACTTAAGTACAAGAAGACTGACTCTTCTTTCTGACTATATTTGAACCATTTCTGTGATACTAGTTATAGATTCCGATGCTTCACCACAGGTTTACTGTATCCCTCTGACCTTCTTATTGACGATGAAACACAGATATTGCATCGGAATGAAATAGAAAAGGCACAATGCCGTCTTAAGTACAAGAAGACTGACTCTTCTTACTGACTATGATTTGAACCATTCCTGTGACACTAGTTATAGATTCCGATGCTTCACTTCAGGCTTACTGTATCCCGCAGACCTTCTTATTGACGAAGAAACACAGAAATTGCATCGGAATTAAATAGAAAAGGCACAACGCCGACTTAAGTACAAGAAGACTGACTCTTCTTACTGTCTATGATTTGAACCATTCCTGTGACACTAGTTATAGATTCCGATGCTTCACTTCAGGTTTACTGTATCCCTTGGACCTTCTTATTGACGATGAAACACAGAAATTGCATCGGAATCAAATACAAAATGCACAATGCCGACATAAGTACAAGAAGATTGACTCTTCTTACTGACTATGTTTTCAACCATTCCTGTGACACCAGTCATAGATTCCGATGCTTCACTTCATGTTTACTGTACCCCTCTGAGCTTCTTATTGACGATGAAACACACGAATTGCATCGGAATTAAATACAAAAGGCACAAAGCCAACTTAAGTACATGTAGACTGACTCTTCCTACTGTCTATGTTTTGAAACATTCCTGTGACCTTAGTTATAGATTCCGATGCTTCATTTCAGGTTTACTGTATCCCTTGGACCCTCTTATTGACAAAGAAACACAGAAAGTGCATCGGAATTAAATAGAAAAGGCACAATGCTGACTTAAGTACAAGAAGACTGAATCTTTCTACTGTCTATGTTTGGAACCATTCCTGTGACATTAGATATACATTCTGATGCTTCACTTCAGGTTTACTGTATCCCTTGGATCTTCTTATTGACGATGAAACACAGATAGTGCATCGGAGTTAAATACAGAAGGCACAATACCGACTTGAGTACAACAAGACTGACCCTCCCTACTGTCTATGTTTTGAACCATTCCTGTGACACTAGTAATAGATTCCGATACTTCACTTCAGGTTTACTGTATCCCTCTGACCTTCTTTTTGACGATGAAACACAGAAATTGGATCGGACTTAAATACAAAAGGTACAATGCCGACTTAAGTACAAGAAGACTGACTCTTCTTACTGTCTATGTTTTGAACCATTCCTGTGACACTAGTTATAGATTCCGATGCTTCACTTCAAATTTACTGTATGCCTTGGACCTTCTTATTGACGATGAAACACAGAAATTGCATCGGAATTAAATACAAAAGGCACAATGCCGAAATAAGTACAAGAAGGCTGACTCTTCTTACTGACTGTTTTGAACCATTCCTGTGACACTAGTTATAGATTCGGATGCTTCACTTCAGGTTTACTGTATCCCTCTGACCTTCTTATTGACGATGAAACACAGAAATTGCATCGGAATTAAATACAAAAGGCACAAGCCGACTTAAGTACAAGAAGACTGACTCTTCGTACAGACTATGTTTTGAACCATTCCTGTGACACTAGTTATAGATTCCGATGATTCACTTCAGGTTTACTGTATCCCTTGGACCTTCTTATTGACAATGAAACACAGAAATTGCATCGAAATTAAATAGAAAAGGCACAATGCCGACTTAAGTACAAGAAGACTGACTCTTCTTACTGACTATGTTTGGAACCATTCCTGTGACACTAGTTATAGATTCCGATGCTTCACTTGAGTTTTACTGCTTCCCTCTGACCTTCTTATTGACGATGAAACACAGATATGGCATCGGAATTTAATAGAAAAGGCACAATGCCGACTTAAGTACAAGAAGACTGACTCTTCTTACTGACTATGATTTGAACCATTCCTGTGACACTAGTTATAGATTCCGATGTTTCACTTCAGGTTTACTGTATCGCTCTGACATTCTTATTGACGATGAAACACAGAAATTGCATCGGAATTAAACAGAAAAGGCACAATGTCGACTTAAGTACAAGAAGACTGACTCTTCTTACTGTCTATGATTTGAACCATTCCTGTGACACTAGTTATAGATTCCGATGCTTCACTTCAGGTTTACTGTATCCCTCTGACCTTCTTATGGACGATGAAACACAGAAATTGCATCGGAATTAAATACAGAAAGCAAATTGCCGACTTAAGTACAAGAAGACTGACTCTTCTGACTGTCTATGATTTGAACCATTCCTGTGACACTAGTTATAGATACCGATGCTTCACTTCAGGTTTACTGTGTCCCTTGGACCATCTTATTGACGATGAAACACAGAAATTGCATCGGAATTAAATAGAAAAGGCACAATGCCGACTTAAGTACAAGAAGACTGACTATTCTTACAGTCTATGTTTTGAACCATTCCTGTGACACTAGTTATAGATTCCGATGCTTCACTTCTGGTTTACTGTATCCCTTGGACCTTCTTATTGACGATGAAACACAGAAAGTTAATCGGAATTAAATTGAAAAGGCACAATGCTGACTTAAGTACAAGAAGACTGACTCTTCCTACTGTCTATGTTTTGAACCAATCCTGTGACACTAGTTATACATTCCGATGCTTCACTTCAGGTTTACTGTATCCCTCTGACCTTCTTATTGACGAAGAAACACAGAAATTGCATCGGAATTGAATTCAAAAGGCACAATGCCGACTTAAGTACAAGAAGACTGACTCATCTTACTGACTGTTTTTAACCGTCCTGTGACACTAGTAATAGATTCCGATGCTTAACTTCAGGTTTACTGTACCCCTCTGACCTTCTTATTGACGTTGAAACACAGATATTGCATCGGAATTAAATACAAAAGGAACAATGCCGACTTAAGTACAAGAAGACTGACTCTCCTTACTGTCTATGTTTTGTACCATTCCTGTGACACTAGATATAGATTCCGATGCTTCACTTCAGGTTTACTGTATCCCTCTGACCTTCTTATTGACGATGAAACACAGAAATTGCATCGGAATTAAATAGAAAATGCACAATGCCGACTTAAGTACAAGAAGACTGACTCATCTTACCGTCTATGTTTTGAACCACTCCTGTGACGCAAGTTACAGATTCCGGTGCTTCACTTCAGGTTTACTGTATCCCCCTGACCTTCTTATTGACGATGAAACACTGAAATTGCAACGGAATTAAATAGAAAAAGCACAATGCCGACATAAGTACAAGAAGACTGACTCTTCTTACTGACTATGATTTGAACCATTCCTGTGACGCTAGTTATACATTCCGATGCTTCACTTCAGGTTTACTGTATCCCTCTGACCTTCTTATTGACAATGAAACACAAAAATTGCATCGGAATTAAATAGAAAAGGCACAATGCCGACTTAAGTACAAGAAGACTGACTCTTATTTCTGACTATATTTGAACCATTCGTGTGATACTAGTTATAGATTCCGATGCTTAGCCTCAGGTTTACTGTATCCCTCTGACCTTCTTATTTACGATGAAACACAGATATTGCATCGGAATGAAATAAAAAAGGCACAATGGAGTATTAAGTACAAGAAGACTGACTCCTCTTACTGACTATGATTTGAACCATTCCTGTGACACTAGTTATAGATTCCGATGCTTCACTTCAGGCTTACTGTATCCCGCAGACCTTCTTATTGACGAAGAGACACAGAAATTGCATCGGAATTAAATAGAAAAGGCACAATGCCGACTGAAGTACAAGAAGACTGACTCTTCTTACTGTCTATGATTTGAACAATTCCAGTGACACTAGTTATAGATTCCGATGCTTCACTTCAGGTTTACTGTATCCCTTGGACGTTCTTATTGACGATGAAACACAGAAATTGCATCGGAATTAAATCAAAATGCACAATGCCGGCATAAGTACAAGAAGACTGACTCTTCTTACTGACTATGTTTTGAACCACTCCTGTGACACTAGTCATACATTCCGATGCTTCACTTCATGTTTACTGTACCCCTCTGACCTTCTTATTGACGATGAAACACGCAAATTGCATCGGAATTAAATACAAAAGGCACAATGCCGACTTAAGTACAACAAGACTGACTCTCCCTACTGTCTATGTTCTGAACCATTCCTGTGACACTAGTTATAGATTCCGATGCTTCACTTCAGGTTTACTGTATCCCTCTGACCTTCTTTTTGACGATGAAACACAGAAATTGGATCGGACTTAAATACAAAAGGTACAATGCCGACTTAAGTACAAGAAGACTGACTCTTCTTACTGTCTATGTTTTGAACCATTCCTGTGACACTAGTTATAGATTCCGATGCTTCACTTCAAATTTACTGTATCCTTTGGACCTTCTTATTGACGATGAAACACAGAAATTGCATCGGAATTAAATACAAAAGGCACAATGCCGACATAAGTACAAGAAGACTGACTCTTCTTACTGACTGTTTTGAACCATTCCTGTGACACTAGTTATAGATTCGGATGCGTCACTTCAGGTTTACTGTATCCCTCTGACCTTCTTACTGACGATGAAACACAGAAATTACATCGGAATTAAATACAAAAGGCACAATGCCGACTTAAGTACAAGAAGACTGACTCTTCTTTTTGTCTATGCTTTGAACCATTCCTGTGACACTAGTTATAGATTCTGATGATTCACTTCAGGTTTACTGCATCCCTTGGACATTCATATAGACGATGAAACACAGAAATAAAATCGGAATTAAATAGAAAAGGCACAATGCCGACTTAAGTACAAGAAGACTGACTCTTCTTACTGACTATGTTTGGAACCATTCCTGTGACACTAGTTATAGATTCCGATGCTTCACTTGAGTTTTACTGTATCCCTCTGACCTTCTTATTGACGATGAAACACAGATATGGCATCGGAATTTAATAGAAAAGGCACAATGCCGACTTAAGTACAAGAAGATTGACTCTTCTTACTGACTATGATTTGAACCATTCCTGTGACACTAGTTATAGATTCCGATGTTTCACTTCAGGTTTACTGTATCCCTCTGACCTTATTGACGATGAAACACAGAAATTGCATCGGAATTAAACAGAAAAGGCACAATGCCGACTTAAGTACAAGAAGACTGACTCTTCTTTTTGTCCATGCTTTTAACCATTCCTGTGACACTAGTTATAGATTCCGATGCTTCACTTCAGGTTTACTGTATCCCTTGGACCTTCTTATTGACAATGAAACACAGAAAGTGAATCGGAATTAAATAGAAAAGGCACAATGCTGACTTAAGTACAAGAAGACTGACTCTTCCTACTGTCTATGTTTTGAACCAATCCTGTGACACTAGTTATAGATTCCGATGCTTCACTTCAGGTTTACTGTATCCCTCTGACCTTCGTATTGACGATGAAACACAGAAATTGCATCGGAATTAAATTCAAAAGGCACAATGTCGACTTAAGTACAAGAAGACTGACTCTTCTTACTGACAGTTTTGAACCGTCCTGTGACACTAGTAATAGATTCCGATGCTTCAGTTCAGGTTTACTGTACCCCTCTGACCTTCTTATTGACGTTGAAACACAGAAATTGCTTCGGAATTAAATGTAAAAGGAACAATGCCGACTTAAGTACAAGAAGACTGACTCTCCTTACTGTCTATGTTTTGTACCATTCCTGTGACACTAGATATAGATTCGGATGCTTCACTTCAGGTTTACTGTATCCCTCTGACCTTCTTATTGATGATGAAACACAGAAATTGCATCGGAATTAAATAGAAAATGCACAATGCCGACTTAAGTACAAGAAGACTGACTCATCTTACCGTCTATGTTTTGAACCACTGCTGTGACGCAAGTTACAAATACAGGTGCTTCACTTCAGGTTTACTGTATCCCTCTGACCTTCTTGTTGACGATGAAACACTGAAATTGCAACGGAATTAAATAGAAAAAGCACAATGCCGACATAAGTACAAGAAGACTGACTCTTCTTACTGACTATGATTTGAACCATTCCTGTGATGCTAGTTATACATTCCGATGCTTCACTTCAGGTTTACTGTATCCCTCTGACCTTCTTATTGACGATGAAACACAGAAATTGCATCGGAATTAAATACAAAAGGCACAATGCCGACTTAAGTACAAGAAGACTGACTCTTCTTTCTGACTATATTTGAACCATTCCTGTGATACTAGTTATAGATTCCGATGCTTCACCTCAGGTTTACTGCATCCCTCTGACCTTCTTATTTACGATGAAACACAGATATTGCATCGGAATGAAATAGAAAAGGTACAATGGAGTATTAAGTACAAGAAGACTGACTCTTCTTACTGACTGTGATTTGAACCATTCCTGTGACACTAGTTATAGTTTCCGATGCTTCACTTCAGGCTTACTGTATCCCGCAGACCTTCTTATTGACGAAGAAACACAGAAATTGCATCGGAATTAAATAGAAAAGGCACAATGCCGACTTAAGTACAATAAGACTGACTCTTCTTACTGTCTATGATTTGAACCATTCCAGTGACACTAGTTATAGATTCCGATGCTTAGCTTCAGGTTCACTGTATCCCTCGGACCTTCTTATTGACGATGAAACACAGAAATTGCATCGGAATTAAATCAAAATTCACAATGCCGACATAAGTACAAGAAGACTGACTCTTCTTACTGACTATGATTTGAACCATTCCTGTGACACTAGTCATAGATTCCGATGCTTCACTTCATGTTTACTGTACCCCTCTGACCTTCTTATTGACGATGAAACACACAAATTGCATCGGAATTAAATACAAAAGGCACAATGCCGACTTAAGTACATGTAGACTGACTCTTCCTACTGTCTATGTTTTGAAACATTCCTGTGACCTTAGTTATAGATTCCGATGCTTCATTTCAGGTTTACTGTATCCCTTGGACCCTCTTATTGACGATGAAGCACAGAAAGTGCATCGGAATTAAATAGAAAAGGCACAATGCAGACTTAAGTACAAGAAGACTGAATCTTCCTACTGTCTATGTTTGGAACCATTCCTGTGACACTAGATATAGATTCCGATGCTTCACTTCAGGTTTACTGTATCCCTTGGATCTTCTTATTAACGATGAAACACAGATAGTGCATCGGAGTTAAGTACAAAAGGCACAATGCCGACTTAAGTACAAGAAGATTGACCCTTCTTACTGTCTATGTTTTGAACCATTCCAGTGACACTAGTTATAGATTCCGATGCTTCACTTCAAATTTACTGTATCCCTTGGACCATCTTATTGACGATGAAACACAGAACTTGCATCGGAATTAAATACAAAAGCCACAATGCCGACTTAAGTACAAGAAGACTGACCCTTCTTACTGACTGTTTTGAACCATTCCTGTGACACAAGTTATAGATTCGGATGCTTCACTTGAGTTTTACTGTATCCCTCTGACCTTCTTATTGACGATGAAACACAGATATGGCATCGGAATTTAATAGAAAAGGCACAATGCCGACTTAAGTACAAGAAGATTGACTCTTCTTACTGACTATGATTTGAACCATTCCTGTGACACTAGTTTTAGATTCCGATGTTTCACTTCAGGTTTACTGTATTCCTCTGACCTTGTTGACGATGAAACACAGAAATTGCATCGGAATTAAACAGAAAAGGCACATTGCCGACTTAGGTACAAGAAGACTGACTCTTCTTACTGTCCATGATTTGAACCATTCCTGTGACACTAGTTATAGATTCCGATGCTTCACTTCAGGTTTACTGTATCCCTCTGAGCTTCTTATGGACGATGAAACACAGAAATTGCATCGGAAATAAATACAGAAAGCAAATTGCCGACTTAAGTGCAATAAGACTGACTCTTCTCACTGTCTATGATTTGAACCATTCCTGTGACACTAGTTATAGATACCGATGCTTCACTTCAGGTTTACTGTATCCCTTGGACCATCTTATTGACGATGAAACACAGAAATTGCATTGGAATTAAATAGAAAAGGCACAATGCCGACTTAAGTGCAAGAAGACTGACTATTCTTACAGTCTATGGTTTGAACCATTCCTGTGACGCTAGTTACAGATTCCGATGCTTCACTTCAGGTTTACTGTATCCCTCTGACCTTCTTATTGACGATGAAACACAGAAATTGGATCGCAATTAAATAGAAAATGCACAATGCCGACTTAATTACAAGAAAACTGACTCTTCCTGCTGTCTATGTTTTGAACCATGCCTGTGACACTAGTTATAGATTCCGATGCTTCACTTCAGGTTTACTGTACCCCTCTGACCTTCTTATTAACGTTGAAACACAGATATTGCATCGGAATTAAATACAAAAGGAACAATGCCGACTTAAGTACAAGAAGACTGACTCTCCTTACTGTCTATGTTTTGAACCATTCCTGTGACACTAGATATAGATTCCGATGCTTCACTTCAGGTTTACTGTATCCCTCTGACCTTCTTATTGACGATGAAACACAGAAATTGCATCGGAATTAAATAGAAAAGACACAATGCCGACTTAAGTACAAGAAGACTGACTCAGCTTACCGTCTATGTTTTGAACCACTCCTGTGACGCAAGTTACAGATTCCGGTGCTTCACTTCATGTTTACTGAATCCCTCTGACCTTCTTATTGACGATGAAACACTGAAATTGCAACGGAATTAAATAGAAAAAGCACAATGCCGACTTAAGTACCAGAAGACTGACTCTTCTTACTGACTATGATTTGAACCATTCCTGTGACGCTAGTTATACATTCCGATGCTTCACATCAGGTTTACTGTATCCCTCTGACCTTCTTATTGACGATGAAACACAGAAATTGCATCGGAATTAAATAGAAAAGGCACAATGCCGACTTAAGTACAAGAAGACTGACTCTTCTTTCTGACTATATTTGAACCATTCCTGTGATACTAGTTATAGATTCAAATGCTTCACCTCAGGTTTACTGTATCCCTCTGACCTTCTTATTGACGATGAAACACAGATATTGCATCGGAATGAAATAGAAAAGGCACAATGGAGTATTAAGTACAAGAAGACTGACTCTTCTTACTGACTATGATTTGAACCATTCCTGTGACACTAGTTATAGATTCCAATGCTTCACTTCAGGCTTACTGTATACCGCAGACCTTCTTATTGACGAAGAAACACAGAAATTGCATCGGAATTAAATAGAAAAGGCACAATGCCGACTTAAGTACAAGAAGACTGACTCTTCTTACTGTCTATGATTTGAACCATTCCAGTGACACTAGTTATAGATTCCGATGCTTAACTTCAGGTTTACTGTATCCCTTGGACCTTCTTATTGACGATGAAACACAGAAATTGCATCGGAATTAAATCAAAATGCACAATGCCGACATAAGTACAAGAAGACTGACTCTTCTTACTGACTATGTTTTGAACCATTCCTGTGACACTGGTTATAGATTCCGATGATTCACTTCAGGTTTACTGTATCCCTTGGACCTTCGTATTGACGATGAAACACAGAAATTGCATCGGAAATTGATAGAAAAGGCACAATGCCAACTTAAGTACAAGAAGACTGACTCTTCTTACTGTCTATGTTTTGAACCATTCCTGTGACGCTAGTTACAGATTACGATGCTTCATTTCAGATTTACTGTATCCCTCTGACCTTTTTATTGACGATGAAACACAGAAATTGCATCGGAATTAAATAGAAAAGACACAATGCCGACTTAAGTACATGAAGACTTACTCTTCCTACTGTCTATGTTTTGAACCATTCCTGTGACCCTAGTTATAGATTCCGATGCTTCACTTCAGGTTTACTGTATCCCTCTGACCTTCTCTTTGACGATGAAACACAGAAATTGGATCGGACTTAAATACAAAAGGTACAATGCTGACTTAAGTACAAGAAGACTGACTCTTCTTACTGTCTATGTTTTGAACCATTCCTGTGACACTAGTTATAGATTCCGATGCTTCACTTCAGATTTACTGTATCCCATGGGCCTTCTTATTGACGATGAAACACAGAAATTGCATCGGAATTAAATTGAAAAGGCACAATGCTCACTTAAGAACAAGAAGACTGACTCTTCCTACTGTCTATGTTTTGAACCAATCCTGTGACACTAGTTATAGATTCCGATGCTTCACTTCAGGTTTACTGTATCCCTCTGACCTTCTTATTGACGATGAAACACAGAAATTGCATCGGAATTAAATTCAAAAGGCACAATGCCGACTTAAGTACAAGAAGACTGACTCTTCTTACTGACAGTTTTGAACCGTCCTGTGACACTAGTAATAGATTCCGATGCTTCAGTTCAGGTTTACTGTACCCCTCTGATCTTCTTATTGACGTTGAAACACAGATATTGCTTCGGAATTAAATGTAAAAGGAACAATGCCGACTTAAGTACAAGAAGACTGACTCTCCTTACTGTCTATGTTTTGTACCATTCCTGTGACACTAGATATAGATTCGGATGCTTCACTTCAGGTTTACTGTATCCCTCTGACCTTCTTATTGATGATGAAACACAGAAATTGCATCGGAATTAAATAGAAAATGCACAATGCCGACTTAAGTACAAGAAGACTGACTCATCTTACCGTCTATGTTTTGAACCACTCCTGTGACGCAAGTTACAAATTCAGGTGCTTCACTTCAGGTTTACTGTATCCCTCTGACCTTCTTGTTGACGATGAAACACTGAAATTGCAACGGAATTAAATAGAAAAAGCACAATGCCGACATAAGTACAAGAAGACTGACTCTTCTTACTGACTATGACTTGAACCATTCCTGTGATGCTAGTTATACATTCTGATGCTTCACTTCAGGTTTACTGTATCCCTCTGACCTTCTTATTGACGATGAAACACAGAAATTGCATCGGAATTAAATACAAAAGGCACAATGCCGACTTAAGTACAAGAAGACTGACTCTTCTTTCTGACTATATTTGAACCATTCCTGTGATACTAGTTATAGATTCCGATGCTTCACCTCAGGTTTACTGCATCCCTCTGACCTTCTTATTTACGATGAAACACAGATATTGCATCGGAATGAAATAGAAAAGGTACAATGGAGTATTAAGTACAAGAAGACTGACTCTTCTTACTGACTGTGATTTGAACCATTCCTGTGACACTAGTTATAGTTTCCGATGCTTCACTTCAGGCTTACTGTATCCCGCAGACCTTCTTATTGACGAAGAAACACAGAAATTGCATCGGAATTAAATAGAAAAGGCACAATGCCGACTTAAGTACAAGAAGACTGACTCTTCTTACTGTCTATGATTTGAACCATTCCAGTGACACTAGTTATAGATTCCGATGCTTAGCTTCAGGTTCACTGTATCCCTCGGACCTTCTTATTGACGATGAAACACAGAAATTGCATCGGAATTAAATCAAAATTCACAATGCCGACATAAGTACAAGAAGACTGACTCTTCTTACTGACTATGATTTGAACCATTCCTGTGACACTAGTCATAGATTCCGATGCTTCACTTCATGTTTACTGTACCCCTCTGACCTTCTTATTGACGATGAAACACACAAATTGCATCGGAATTAAATACAAAAGGCACAATGCCGACTTAAGTACATGTAGACTGACTCTTCCTACTGTCTATGTTTTGAAACATTCCTGTGACCTTAGTTATAGATTCCGATGCTTCATTTCAGGTTTACTGTATCCCTTGGACCCTCTTATTGACGATGAAGCACAGAAAGTGCATCGGAATTAAATAGAAAAGGCACAATGCAGACTTAAGTACAAGAAGACTGAATCTTCCTACTGTCTATGTTTGGAACCATTCCTGTGACACTAGATATAGATTCCGATGCTTCACTTCAGGTTTACTGTATCCCTTGGATCTTCTTATTGACGATGAAACACAGATAGTGCATCGGAGTTAAGTACAAAAGGCACAATGCCGACTTAAGTACAAGAAGATTGACCCTTCTTACTGTCTATGTTTTGAACCATTCCAGTGACACTAGTTATAGATTCCGATGCTTCACTTCAAATTTACTGTATCCCTTGGACCATCTTATTGACGATGAAACACAGAACTTGCATCGGAATTAAATACAAAAGCCACAATGCCGACTTAAGTACAAGAAGACTGACCCTTCTTACTGACTGTTTTGAACCATTCCTGTGACACATGTTATAGATTCGGATGCTTCACTTGAGTTTTACTGTATCCCTCTGACCTTCTTATTGACGATGAAACACAGATATGGCATCGGAATTTAATAGAAAAGGCACAATGCCGACTTAAGTACAAGAAGATTGACTCTTCTTACTGACTATGATTTGAACCATTCCTGTGACACTAGTTTTAGATTCCGATGTTTCACTTCAGGTTTACTGTATTCCTCTGACCTTGTTGACGATGAAACACAGAAATTGCATCGGAATTAAACAGAAAAGGCACATTGCCGACTTAGGTACAAGAAGACTGACTCTTCTTACTGTCCATGATTTGAACCATTCCTGTGACACTAGTTATAGATTCCGATGCTTCACTTCAGGTTTACTGTATCCCTCTGAGCTTCTTATGGACGATGAAACACAGAAATTGCATCGGAAATAAATACAGAAAGCAAATTGCCGACTTAAGTGCAATAAGACTGACTCTTCTCACTGTCTATGATTTGAACCATTCCTGTGACACTAGTTATAGATACCGATGCTTCACTTCAGGTTTACTGTATCCCTTGGACCATCTTATTGACGATGAAACACAGAAATTGCATTGGAATTAAATAGAAAAGGCACAATGCCGACTTAAGTGCAAGAAGACTGACTATTCTTACAGTCTATGGTTTGAACCATTCCTGTGACGCTAGTTACAGATTCCGATGCTTCACTTCAGGTTTACTGTATCCCTCTGACCTTCTTATTGACGATGAAACACAGAAATTGGATCGCAATTAAATAGAAAATGCACAATGCCGACTTAATTACAAGAAAACTGACTCTTCCTGCTGTCTATGTTTTGAACCATGCCTGTGACACTAGTTATAGATTCCGATGCTTCACTTCAGGTTTACTGTACCCCTCTGACCTTCTTATTAACGTTGAAACACAGATATTGCATCGGAATTAAATACAAAAGGAACAATGCCGACTTAAGTACAAGAAGACTGACTCTCCTTACTGTCTATGTTTTGAACCATTCCTGTGACACTAGATATAGATTCCGATGCTTCACTTCAGGTTTACTGTATCCCTCTGACCTTCTTATTGACGATGAAACACAGAAAATGCATCGGAATTAAATAGAAAAGACACAATGCCGACTTAAGTACAAGAAGACTGACTCAGCTTACCGTCTATATTTTGAACCACTCCTGTGACGCAAGTTACAGATTCCGGTGCTTCACTTCATGTTTACTGAATCCCTCTGACCTTCTTATTGACGATGAAACACTGAAATTGCAACGGAATTAAATAGAAAAAGCACAATGCCGACTTAAGTACCAGAAGACTGACTCTTCTTACTGACTATGATTTGAACCATTCCTGTGACGCTAGTTATACATTCCGATGCCTCACATCAGGTTTACTGTATCCCTCTGACCTTCTTATTGACGATGAAACACAGAAATTGCATCGGAATTAAATAGAAAAGGCACAATGCCGACTTAAGTACAAGAAGACTGACTCTTCTTTCTGACTATATTTGAACCATTCCTGTGATACTAGTTATAGATTCCGATGCTTCACCTCAGGTTTACTGTATCCCTCTGACCTTCTTATTGACGATGAAACACAGATATTGCATCGGAATGAAATAGAAAAGGCACAATGGAGTATTAAGTACAAGAAGACTGACTCTTCTTACTGACTATGATTTGAACCATTCCTGTGACACTAGTTATAGATTCCAATGCTTCACTTCAGGCTTACTGTATACCGCAGACCTTCTTATTGACGAAGAAACACAGAAATTGCATCGGAATTAAATAGAAAAGGCACAATGCCGACTTAAGTACAAGAAGACTGACTCTTCTTACTGTCTATGATTTGAACCATTCCAGTGACACTAGTTATAGATTCCGATGCTTAACTTCAGGTTTACTGTATCCCTTGGACCTTCTTATTGACGATGAAACACAGAGATTGCATCGGAATTAAATCAAAATACACAATGCCGACATAAGTACAAGTAGACTGACTCTTCTTACTGACTATGTTTTGAACCATTCCTGTGACACTGGTTATAGATTCCGATGATTCACTTCAGGTTTACTGTATCCCTTGGACCTTCTTATTGAAGATGAAACACAGAAATTGCATCGGAAATTGATAGAAAAGGCACAATGCCAACTTAAGTACAAGAAGACTGACTCTTCTTACTGTCTATGTTTTGAACCATTCCTGTGACGCTAGTTACAGATTACGATGCTTCATTTCAGATTTACTGTATCCCTCTGACCTTTTTATTGACGATGAAACACAGAAATTGCATCGGAATTAAATAGAAAAGACACAATGCCGACTTAAGTACATGAAGACTTACTCTTCCTACTGTCTATGTTTTGAACCATTCCTGTGACCCTAGTTATAGATTCCGATGCTTCACTTCAGGTTTACTGTATCCCTCTGACCTTCTTTTTGACGATGAAACACAGAAATTGGATCGGACTTAAATACAAAAGGTACAACGCTGACTTAAGTACAAGAAGACTGACTCTTCTTACTGTCTATGTTTTGAACCATTCCTGTGACACTAGTTATAGATTCCGATGCTTCACTTCAGATTTACTGTATCCCATGGGCCTTCTTATTGACGATGAAACACAGAAATTGCATCGGAATTAAATACAAAAGGCACAATGCCGACTTAAGTACAAGAAGACAGACTCCTCTTACTGACTGTTTTCAACCATTCCTGTGACACTTGTTATAGATTCGGATGCTTCACTTCAGGTTTACTGTATCCCTCTGACCTTCTCATTGACGATGAAACACAGATATAGCATCGGAATTAAATACAAAAGGCACAATGCCGACTTAAGTACAAGAAGACTGACTCTTCTTACTGACTATGTTTTGAACCATTCCTGTGACACTAGTTACAGATTCCGATGCTTCACTTCAGGTTTACTGTATCCCTCTGACCTTCTTATTGACGATGAAACACTGAAATTGCATCGGAATTAAATAGAAAAGGCACAATGCCAACTTAAGTACAAGAAGACTGACACTTCTTACTGTCTATGTTTTGACCATTACTGTGACACTAGTTATAGATTCCGATGTTTCACTTCAGGTTTACTGTTTCCCTAGGAGCTTCTTATTGACGATGAAACACAGAAATTACATCGGACTTAAATAGAAAAGGCACAATTCCGACTTAAGTACAAGAAGACAGACTCTTCTTACTGACTGCTTTCAACCATTCCTGTGATACTTGTTATAGATTCGGATGCTTCACTTCAGGTTTACTGTATCCCTCTGACCTTCTTATTGACGATGAAACACAGATATTGCATCGGAATTAAATACAAAAGGCACAATGCCGACTTAAGTACAACAAGACTGACTCTTCTTACTGACTATGTTTTGAACCATTCCTGTGACACTAGTTACAGATTCCGATGCTTCACTTCAGGTTTACTGTATCCCTCTGACCTTCTTATTGACGATGAAACACAGAAATTGCATCGGAATTAAATAGAAAAGGCACAATGCCAACTTAAGTACAAGAAGACTGACACTTCTTACTGTCTATGTTTTGAGCCATTCCTGTGGCACTAGTTATAGATTCCGATGCTTCACTTCAGGTTTACTGTATCCCTTGGACCTTATATTGACGATGAAACACAGAAATTACATCGGAATTAAATAGAAAAGGCACAATTCCGACTTAAGTACAAGAAGACTGACTCTTCTTACTGTCTATGATTTGAACCATTCCTGTGACGCTAGTTACAGATTACGATGCTTCACTTCAGGTTTACTGTATCCCTCTGACCTTCTTATTGACGATGAAACACAGAAATTGCATCGGAATTAAATAGAAAAGACACAATGCCGACTTAAGCACAAAAAGACTGACTCTTCTTTTGGTCTATGTTTGAACCATTCCTGTGACACTAGTTATAGATTCCGATGCTTCACTTCAGGTTTACTGTATCCCTTGGACTTTCTTATTGACGATGAAACACAGAAATTGCATCTGAATTAAATACAAAATTCACAATGCCGACTTAAGTACAAGAAGACTGACCCTTCTTACTGTCTATGTTTTGAACCATTCCTGTGTCACTAGTTAGAGATTCCGATGCTTCACTTAGTGTTTACTGTATCCCTCTGACCTTCTTATTGACGATGAAGCACAAAAATTGCATCGGAATTAAATACAAAAGGCACATTGCCGACTTAAGTACAAGAAGACTGACTCTTCGTACTGACTATGTTTGAACCATTCCTGTGACACTAGTTATAGATTCCGATGATTCACTTCAGGTTTACTGTATCCCTTGGACCTTCTTATTGACTACGAAACACAGAAATTGCATTGGAAATAGATAGAAAAGGCACAATGCCAACTTAAGTACATGAAGACTTTCTCTTCCTACTGTCTATGCTTTGAACCATTCCTGTGACCCTAGTTACAGATTACGATGCTTCACTTCAGATTTACTGTATCCCTTGGGCCTTCTTATTGACGATGAAACACAGAAATTGCATCGGAATTAAATACAAAAGGCACAATGCCGACTTAAGTACAAGAAGACAGACTCTTCTTACTGACTGTTTTCAACCATTCCTGTGACACTTGTTATAGATTCGGATGCTTCACTTCAGGTTTACTGTATCCCTCTGACCTTCTTATTGACGATGAAACACAGATATAGCATCGGAATTAAATACAAAAGGCACAATGCCGACTTAAGTACAAGAAGACTGACTCTTCTTACTGACTATGTTTTGAACCATTCCTGTGACACTAGTTACAGATTCCGATGCTTCACTTCAGGTTTACTGTATCCCTCTGACCTTCTTGTTGGCGATGAAACACAGAAATTGCATCGGAATTAAATACAAAAGGCACAATGTCGACTTAAGTACATGTAGACTGACTCTTCCCACTGTCTATGATTTGAAACATTCCTGTGACACTACTTATAGACTCCGATGCTTCATATCAGATTTACTGTATCCCTTGGACCTTCTTATTGACGATGAACCACAGAAAGTGAATCGGAATTAAATTGAAAAGGCACAATGCTCACTTAAGTACAAGAAGACTGACTCTTCCTACTGTCTATGTTTTGAACCAATCCTGTGACACTAGTTATAGATTCCGATGCTTCACTTCAGGTTTACTGTATCCCTCTGACCTTCTTATTGACGATGAAAAACAGAAATTGCATCGGAATTAAATACAAAAGGCACAATGCCGACTTAAGTACAAGAAGACTGACTCTTCTTACTGACTGTTTTGAACCGTCCTGTGACACTAGTTATAGACACCGATACTTCACTTCAGGTTTACTGTACCCCTCTGACCTTCTTATTGACGTTGAAACACAGATATTGCATCGGAATTAAATACAAAAGGAACAATGCCGACATAAGTACAAGAAGACTGACTCCCCTTACTGTCTATGTTTTGAACCATTCCTGTGACACTAGATATAGATTCCGATGCTTCACTTAAGGTTTACTGTATCCCTCTGACCTTCTTATTGACGATGAAACACAGAAATTGCATCGGAATTAAATTGAAAATGCACAATGCCGACTTAAGTACAGGAAGACTGAATCATATTACCGTCTACGCTTTGAACCATTCCTGTGACGCAAGTTACAGATTTCGATGCTTCACTTCAGGTTTACTGTATCCCTCTGACCTTCTTATTGACGTTGAAACACAGAAATTGCATCGGAATTAAATAGAAAAGGCACAATGCCGACATAAGTACAAGAAGACTGACTCTTCTTTCTGACTATATTTGAACCATTCCTGTGATACTAGTTATAGATTCCGATGCTTCACTTCAGGTTTACTGTATCCCTCTGACCTTCTTATTGACGATGAAACACAGATATTGCATCGGATTGAAATAGAAAAGGCACAATGCAGTCTTAAGTACAAGAAGACTAACTCTTCTTACTGACTATGATTTGAACCGTTCCTGAGGCACTAGTTATAGATTCCGATGCTTCACTTCAGGTTTACTGTATCCCGCTGACCTTCTTATTGACGAAGAAACACAGAAAGTGAATCGGAATTAAATAGAAAAGGCACAATGCCGACTTAAGTACAAGTAGACTGACTCTTCTTACGGACTGTTTTGAACCATTCCTGTGACACTAGTTATAGATTCCGATGCATCACTTCAGGTTTACTGTATCCCTTGGACCTTTTTATTGACGTTAAAACACAGAAATTGCATCTGAATTAAATAGAAAAGGCATAATGCCGACTTAATTACAAGAAGACTGACTCTTCTTAATGCCTATGTTTTGAACCATTCCTGTGACACTAGTTATAGATTCCCCTGCTTCACTGCAGGTTTACTGAATCCCTTGGTCCTTCTTATTGACGATGAAACACAGAAATTGCATCGGAATTAGATACAAAATGCACAATGCTGACATAAGTACAAGAAGACTGACTCTTCTTACTGACTATGTTTTGAACCATTCCTGTGACACTAGTCATAGATTCCGATGCTTCACTTCAGGTTTACTGTATCCCTCTGACCTTCTTTTTGACGATGAAACACAGAAATTGGATCGGACTTAAATACAAAAGGTACAATGCCGACTTAATTACAAGAAGACTGACTCTTCTTACTGTCTATGATTTTAACCATTCCTGTGACACAAGTTATAGATTCCGTTGCTTCACTTCAAATTTACTGTATCCCTTGGACCTTCTTATTGACGATGAAACACAGAAATTGCATCGGAATTAAATACAAAAGGCACAATGCCGACTTAAGTACAAGAAGACTGACTCTTCTTACGGACTGCTTTGAACCATTCCTGTGACACTAGTTATAGATTCGGATGCTTCACTTCAGGTTTACTGTATCCCTCTGACCTTCTTATAGACGATGAAACACAGAACATGCATCGGAATTAAATACAAAAGGCACAATGCCGACTTAAGTTCAAGAAGACTGACTCTTCTTTTTGTCTATGCTTTGAACCATTCCTGTGACACTAGTTATAGATTCCGATGCTTCACTTCAGGTTTACTGTATCCCTTGGACGTTCTTATTGACGATGAAACACAGAAATTGCATCGGAATTAAATACAATAGGCACAATGCCGATTTAAGTACAAGAAGACTGACTCTTCGTACAAACTATGTTTTGAACCATTCCTGTGACGCTAGTTATAGATTCCGATGATTCACTTCAGGTTTACTGTATCCCTTGGACCTTCTTATTAACGACGAAACACAGAAATTGCATCGGAATTAAATAGAAAAGGCACAATGCCGGCTTAAGTACAAGAAGACTGACTCTTCTTACTGACTATGTTTGGAACCATTCCTGTGACACTAGTTATAGATTCCGATGCTTCACTTGAGTTTTACTGTATCCCTCTGACCTTCTTATTGACGATGAAACACAGATATGGCATCGGAATTTAATACAAAAGGCACAATGGCGACTTAAGTACAAGAAGACTGACTCTTCTTACTGACAATGATTTGAACCATTCCTGTGACCCTAGTTATAGATTCCGATGTTTCACTTCAGGTTTACTGTATCCCTCTGACCTTCTTATTGACGAAGAAACACAGAAATTGCATCGGAATTAAACAGAAAAGACACAATGCCGACTTAAGTACAAGAAGACTGACTCTTCTTACTGTCTATGATTTGAACCATTCCTGTGACACTAGTTATAGATTCCGATGCTTCACTTCAGGTTTACTGTATCCCTTGTACCTTCTTATTGACGATGAAACACAGAAATTGCATCGGAATTAAATAGAAAAGCCACAATGCCGACTTAAGTACAAGAAGACTGACTGTTCTTACTGTCTAAGCTTTGAACCATTACTGTGACGCTAGTTACAGATTCCGATGCTTCACTTCAGGTTTACTGTATTCCTCTGACCATCTTATTAACGATGAAACACAGAAATTGCAACGGAATTAAATAGAAAAGGCACAATGCCGACTTAGGTAGAAGAAGTCTGACTCTGCCTACTGTCTATGTTTTGAACCATTCCTGAGATACTAGTTAGAGATCCGATGCTTCACTTCAGGTTTACTGTATCCCGCTGACATTCTTATTGACGATGAAACACAGAAACTGCATCGGTGTTAAATAGAAAAGGCACAATGCCGACTTAAGTTCAAGAATACTGACTCTTCTTACTGTCTATGTTTTGAACTATTCCTGTGACACTAGTTATAGATTCCGCTGCTTCACCTCAGGTTTACTGAATCCCTTGGTCCTTCTCATTGACGATGAAACAAAGAAATTGCATCGGAATTAGATACAAAATGCACAATGCTGACATAAGTACAAGAAGACTGACTCTTCTTACTGACTATGTTTTGAACCATTCCTGTGACACTAGTCATAGATTCCGATGCTTCACTTCAGGTTTACTGTATCCCTCTGACCTTCTTTTTGACGATGAAACACAGAAATTGGATCGGACTTAAATACAAAAAGTACAATGCCGACTTAAGTACAAGAAGACTGACTCTTCTTACGGACTGCTTTGAACCATTCCTGTGACACTAGTTATAGATTCGGATGCTTCACTTCAGGTTTACTGTATCCCTCTGACCTTCTTATAGACGATGAAACACAGAACATGCATCGGAATTAAATACAAAAGGCACAATGCCGACTTAAGTTCAAGAAGACTGACTCTTCTTTTTGTCTATGCTTTGAACCATTCCTGTGACACTAGTTATAGATTCCGATGCTTCACTTCAGGTTTACTGTATCCCTTGGACGTTCTTATTGACGATGAAACACAGAAATTGCATCGGAATTAAATACAATAGGCACAATGCCGATTTAAGTACAAGAAGACTGACTCTTCGTACAAACTATGTTTTGAACCATTCCTGTGACGCTAGTTATAGATTCCGATGATTCACTTCAGGTTTACTGTATCCCTTGGACCTTCTTATTAACGACGAAACACAGAAATTGCATCGGAATTAAATAGAAAAGGCACAATGCCGGCTTAAGTACAAGAAGACTGACTCTTCTTACTGACTATGTTTGGAACCATTCCTGTGACACTAGTTATAGATTCCGATGCTTCACTTGAGTTTTACTGTATCCCTCTGACCTTCTTATTGACGATGAAACACAGATATGGCATCGGAATTTAATACAAAAGGCACAATGGCGACTTAAGTACAAGAAGACTGACTCTTCTTACTGACAATGATTTGAACCATTCCTGTGACCCTAGTTATAGATTCCGATGTTTCACTTCAGGTTTACTGTATCCCTCTGACCTTCTTATTGACGAAGAAACACAGAAATTGCATCGGAATTAAACAGAAAAGACACAATGCCGACTTAAGTACAAGAAGACTGACTCTTCTTACTGTCTATGATTTGAACCATTCCTGTGACACTAGTTATAGATTCCGATGCTTCACTTCAGGTTTACTGTATCCCTTGTACCTTCTTATTGACGATGAAACACAGAAATTGCATCGGAATTAAATAGAAAAGCCACAATGCCGACTTAAGTACAAGAAGACTGACTGTTCTTACTGTCTAAGCTTTGAACCATTACTGTGACGCTAGTTACAGATTCCGATGCTTCACTTCAGGTTTACTGTATTCCTCTGACCATCTTATTAACGATGAAACACAGAAATTGCAACGGAATTAAATAGAAAAGGCACAATGCCGACTTAGGTAGAAGAAGTCTGACTCTGCCTACTGTCTATGTTTTGAACCATTCCTGAGATACTAGTTAGAGATCCGATGCTTCACTTCAGGTTTACTGTATCCCGCTGACATTCTTATTGACGATGAAACACAGAAACTGCATCGGTGTTAAATAGAAAAGGCACAATGCCGACTTAAGTTCAAGAATACTGACTCTTCTTACTGTCTATGTTTTGAACTATTCCTGTGACACTAGTTATAGATTCCGCTGCTTCACCTCAGGTTTACTGAATCCCTTGGTCCTTCTCATTGACGATGAAACAAAGAAATTGCATCGGAATTAGATACAAAATGCACAATGCTGACATAAGTACAAGAAGACTGACTCTTCTTACTGACTATGTTTTGAACCATTCCTGTGACACTAGTCATAGATTCCGATGCTTCACTTCAGGTTTACTGTATCCCTCTGACCTTCTTTTTGACGATGAAACACAGAAATTGGATCGGACTTAAATACAAAAAGTACAATGCCGACTTAAGTACAAGAAGACTGACTCTTCTTACTGTCTATGATTTTAACCATTCCTGTGACACTAGTTATAGATTCCGTTGCTTCACTTCAAATTTACTGTATCCCTTGGACCTTCTTATTGACGATGAAACACAGAAATTGCATCGGAATTAAATACAAAAGGCACAATGCCGACTTAAGTACAAGAAGACTGACTCTTCTTACGGACTGTTTTGAACCATTCCTGTCACACTAGTTATAGATTCGGATGCTTCACTTCAGGTTTACTGTATCCCTCTGACCTTCTTATTGACGATGAAACACAGAAATTGCATCGGAATTAAATACAAAAGGCACAATGCCGACTTAAGTACATGAAGACTGACTCTTCTTACTGACTATGTTTTGAACCATTCCTGTGACACTAGTTATAGATTCCGATGCTTCACTTCAGGTTTACTGTATCCCTCGGACTTTCTTATTGACGATGAAACACAGATATTGCATCGGATTGAAATAGAAAATGCACAATGCCGTTTTAAGTACAAGAAGACTGACTCTTCATACTGACTATGATTTGAACCGTTCCTGTGGCACTAGTTATAGATTCCGATGCTTCACTTCAGGTTTACTGTATCCCTTGGACCTTCTTATTGACGATGAAACACAGAAATTACATCGGAATTAAATAGAAAAGGCACAATTCCGACTTAACTACAAGAAGACTGACTCTTCTTACTGTCTATGTTTTGAACTATTCCTGTGACGCTAGTTACAGATTACGATGCTTCACTTCAGGTATACTGTATCCCTCTGACCTTCTTATTGACGATGAAACACAGAAATTGCATCGGAATTAAATAGAAAAGACACAATGCCGACTTAAGCACAAGAAGACTGACTCTTCTTTTTGTCTATGTTTGAACCATTCCTGTGACACTAGTTATAGATTCCGATGCTTCACTTCAGGTTTACTGGATCCCTTGGACTTTCTTATTGCCGATGAAACACAGAAATTGCATCTGAATTAAATACAAAATTCACAATGCCGACTTAAGTACAAGAAGACTGACCCTTCTTACTGTCTATGTTTTGAACCATTCCTGTGTCACTAGTTAGAGATTCCGATGCTTCACTTAAGGTTTACTGTATCCCTCTGACCTTCTTATTGACGATGAAGCACAGAAATTGCATCGGAATTAAATACAAAAGGCACATTGCCGACTTAAGTACAAGAAGACTGACTCTTCGTACTAACTATGTTTGAACCATTCCTGTGACACTAGTTATAGATTCCGATGATTAACTTCAGGTTAACTGTATCCCTCGGACCTTCTTATTGACGATGAAACACAGAAATTGCATCGGAAATAGATAGAAAAGGCACAATGCCGACTTAAGTATATGAAGACTTTCTCTTCCTACTGTCTATGTTTTGAACCATTCCTGTGACCCTAGTTACAGATTACGATGCTTCACTTCAGGTTTACTGTATCCCTCTGACCTTCTTTTTGACGATGAAACACAGAAATTGTATCGGACTTAAATACAAAAGGTACAATGCCGACTTAAGTACAAGAAGACTGACTCTTCTTACTGTCTATGGTTTGAACCATTCCTGTGACACTAGTTATAGATTCCGATGCTTCACTTCAGATTTACTGTATCCCTTGGGCCTTCTTATTGACGATGAAACACAGAAATTGCATCGGAATTAAATACAAAAGGAACAATTCCGACTTAAGTACAAGAAGACAGACTCTTCTTACTGACTGTTTTCAACCATTCCTGTGACACTTGTTATAGATTCGGATGCTTCACTTCAGGTTTACTGTATCCCTCTGACCTTCTTATTGACGATGAAACACAGATATTGCATCTGAATTAAATACGAAAGGCACAATGCCGACTTAAGTACAAGAAGACTGACTCTTCTTACGGAGTATGTTTTGAACCATTCCTGTGACACTAGTTACAGATTCCGATGCTTCACTTCAGGTTTACTGTATCCCTCTGACCTTCTTATTGACGATGAAACACAGAAATTGCATCGGAATTAAATAGAAAAGGCACAATGCCAACTTAAGGACAAGAAGACTGACACTTCTTACTGTCTATGTTTTGAACCATTGCTGTGACGCTAGTTACAGATTACGATGCTTCACTTCAGGTTTACTGTATCCCTCTGACCTTCTTATTGACGATGAAACACAGAAATTGCATCGGAATTAAATAGAAATGCACAATGCTGACTTAAGTACATGAAGACTGACTCTTTCTACTGTCTATGTTTTGTACCATTCCTGTGACCCTAGTTATAGATTCCGATGCTTCACTTCAGGTTTACTGTATCCCTTAGACCTTCTTATTGACGATGAAACACAGAAATTGCATCGGAATTAATTACAAAATGCCCAATGCCGACTTAAGTACAAGAAGACTGACTCTTCTTACTGACAATGGTTTGAACTATTCCTGTGACACTAGTTATAGATTCCGATGCTTCACTTCAGGTTTACTGTATCTCTCTGACCTTCTTGTTGGCGATGAACCACAGGAATTGCATCGGAATTAAATACAAAAGTCACAATGCCGACTTAAGTACATTTAGACTGACTCTTCCCACTGTCTATGATTTGAAACATTCCTGTGACACTACTTATAGATTCCGATGCTTCATTTCAGATTTACTGTATCCCTTGGACCTTCTTATTGACGATGAAACACAGAAAGTGAATCGGAATTAAATTGAAAAGGCACAATGCTGACTTAAGTACAAGAAGACTGACTCTTCCTACTGTCTATGTTTTGAACCAATCCTGTTACACTAGTTATAGATTCCGATGCTTCACTTCAGGTTTACTGTATCCCTCTGACCTTCTTATTGACGATGAAAAACAGAAATTGCATCGGAATTAAATACAAAAGGCACAATGCCGACTTAAGTACAAGAAGACTGACTCTTCTTACTGACTGTTTTGAACCGTCCTGTGACACTAGTTATAGATTCCGATGCTTCACTTCAGGTTTACTGTACCCCTCTGACCTTCTTATTGACGTTGAAACACAGATATTGCATCGGAATTAAATACAAAAGGAACAATGCCGACATAAGTACAAGAAGACTGACTCTCTTTACTGTCTATGTTTTGAACCATTCCTGTGACACTAGATATAGATTCCGATGCTTCACTTAAGGTTTACTGTATCCCTCTGACCTTCTTATTGACGATGAAACACAGAAATTGCATCGGAATTAAATAGAAAAAGCATAATGCAGACTTAAGTACAAGAAGACTGACTCTTCTTACTGACTATGATTTGAACCATTCCTGTGACGCTAGTTATAGATTCCGATGCTTCACTTCAGGTTTACTGTATCCCTCTGACCTTCATATTGACGTTGAAACACAGAAATTGCATCGGAATTAAATAGTAAAGGCACAATGCCGACATAAGTACAAGAAGACTGACTCTTCTTTCTGACTATATTTGAACCATTCCTGTGATACTAGTTATAGATTCCGATGCTTCACTTCAGGTTTACTGTATCCCTCTGACCTTCTTATTGACGATGAAACACAGGTATTGCATCGGATTGAAATAGAAAAGGCACAATGCCGACTTAAGTTCAAGAAGACTGACTCTTCTTTTTGTCTATGCTTTGAACCATTCCTGTGACACTAGTTATAGAATCCGATGCTTCACTTCAGGTTTACTGTATCCCTTGGACGTTCTTACTGACGATGAAACACAGAGATTGCATCGGAATTAAATACAAAAGGCACAATGCCGATTTAAGTACAATAAGACTGACTCTTCGTACAGACTATGTTTTGAACCATTCCTGTGACGCTAGTTAAAGATTCCGATGATTCACTTCAGGTTTACTGTATCCCTTGGACCTTCTTATTAACGACGAAACACAGAAATTGCATCGGAATTAAATAGAAAAGGCACAATGCTGGCTTAAGTACAAGAAGACTGACTCTTCTTACTGACTATGTTTGGAACCATTCCTGTGACACTAGTTATAGATTCCGATGCTTCACTTGAGTTTTACTGTATCCCTCTGACCTTCTTATTGACGATGAAACACAGATATGGCATCGGAATTTAATACAAAAGGCACAATGGCGACTTAAGTACAAGAAGACAGACTCTTCTTACTGACAATGATTTGAACCATTCCTGTGACACTAGTTATAGATTCCGATGTTTCACTTCAGGTTTACTGTATCCCTCTGACCTTCTTATTGACGAAGAAACACAGAAATTGCATCGGAATTAAACAGAAAAGACACAATGCCGACTTAAGTACAAGAAGACTGACTCTTCTTACTGTCTATATTTTGAACCATTCCTGTGACACTAGTTATAGATTCCGATGCTTCACTTCAGGTTTACTGTATCCCTTGTACCTTCTTATTGACGATGAAACACAGAAATTGCATCGGAATTAAATAGAAAAGCCACAATGCCGACTTAAGTACAAGAAGACTGACTCTTCTTACTGTCTATGCTTTGAACCATTACTGTGACGCTAGTTACAGATTCCGATGCTTCACTTCAGGTTTACTGTATTCCTCTGACCATCTTATTAACGATGAAACACAGAAATTGCATCGGAATTAAATAGAAAAGGCACAATGCCGACTTAGGTACAAGAAGTCTGACTCTGCCTACTGTCTATGTTTTGAACCATTCCTGAGACACTAGTTAGAGATCCGATGCTTCACTTCAGGTTTACTGTATCCCGCTGACATTCTTATTGACGATGAAACACAGAAACTGCATCGGTGTTAAATAGAAAAGGCACAATGCCGACTTAAGTACAAGAAGACTGACTCTTCTTACTGTCTATGTTTTCAACCATTCCTGTGACACTAGTTATAGATTCCGCTGCTTCACTTCAGGTTTACTGAATCCCTTGGTCCTTCTTATTGACGATGAAACACAGAATTTGCATCGGAATTAGATACAAAATGCACAATGCTGACATAAGTACAAGAAGATTGACTCTTCTTACTGACTATGTTTTGAACCATTCCTGTGACACTAGTCATGGATTCCGATGCTTCACTTCAGGTTTACTGTATCCCTCTGACCTTCTTTTTGACGATGAAACACAGAAATTGCATCAGACTTAAATACAAAAAGTACAATGCCGACTTAAGTACAAGAAGACTGACTCTTCTTACGGACTGTTTTGAACCATTCCTGTGACACTAGTTATAGATTCGGATGCTTCACTTCAGGTTTACTGTATCCCTCTGACCTTCTTATTGACGATGAAACACAGAAATTGCATCGGAATTAAATACAAAAGGCACAATGCCGACTTAAGTACATGAAGACTGACTCTTCTTACTGACTATGTTTAGAACCATTCCTGTGACACTAGTTATAGATTCCGATGCTTCACTTCAGGTTTACTGTATCCCTCGGACCTTCTTATTGACGATGAAACACAGATATTGCATCGGATTGAAATAGAAAATGCACAATGCCGTCTTAAGTACAAGAAGACTGACTCTTCTTACTGACTATGATTTGAACCGTTCCTGTGGCACTAGTTATAGATTCCGATGCTTCACTTCAGGTTTACTGTATCCCTTGGACCTTCTTATTGACGATGAAACACAGAAATTACATCGGAATTAAATAGAAAAGGCACAATTCGACCTTAAGTACAAGAAGACTGACTCTTCTTACTGTCTATGTTTTGAGCTATTCCTGTGACGCTAGTTACAGATTACGATGCTTCACTTCAGGTTTACTGTATCCCTCTGACCTTCTTATTGACGATGAAACACAGAAATTGAATCGGAATTAAATAGAAAAGACACAATGCCGACTTAAGCACAAGAAGACTGACTCTTCTTTTTGTCTATGTTTGAACCATTCCTGTGACACTAGTTATAGATTCCGATTCTTCACTTCAGGTTTACTGTATCCCTTGGACTTTCTTATTGACGATGAAACACAGAAATTGCATCTGAATTAAATACAAAATTCACAATGCCAACTTAAGTACAAGAAGACTGACCCTTCTTACTGTCTATGTTTTGAACCATTCCTGTGTCACTAGTTAGAGATTCCGATGCTTCACTTAAGGTTTACTGTATTCCTCTGACCTTCTTATTGACGATGCAGCACAGAATTTGCATCGGAATTAAATACAAAAGGCACATTGCCGACTTAAGTACAAGAAGACTGACTCTTCGTACTAACTATGTTTGAACCATTCCTGTGACACTAGTTATAGATTCCGATGATTAACTTCAGGTTTACTGTATCCCTTGGACCTTCTTATTGACGATGAAACACAGAAATTGCATCGGAAATAGATAGAAAAGGCACAATGCCAACTTAAGTACAAAAAGACTGACTCTTCTTACTGTCTATGTTTTGAACCATTCCTGTGACGCTAGTTACAGATTACGATGCTTCACTTCAGATTTACTGTATCCCTCTGACCTTTTTAATGTCGATGAAACACAGAAATTGCATCGGAATTAAGTAGAAAAGACACAATGCCGACTTAAGTATATGAAGAATTTCTCTTCCTACTGTCTATGTTTTGAACCATTCCTGTGACCCTAGTTACAGATTACGATGCTTCACTTCAGGTTTACTGTATCCCTCTGACCTTCTTTTTGACGATGAAACACAGAAATTGGATCGGACTTAAATACAAAAGGTACAATGCCGACTTAAGTACAAGAAGACTGACTCTTCTTACTGTCTATGTTTTGAACCATTCCTGTGACACTAGTTATAGATTCCGATGCTTCACTTCAGATTTACTGTATCCCTTGGGCCTTCTTATTGACGATGAAACACAGAAATTGCATCGGAATTAAATACAAAAGGCACAATGCCGACTTAAGTACAAGAAGACTGACTCTTCTTACTGAGTATGTTTTGAACCATTCCTGTGACACTAGTTAAAGATTCCGATGCTTCACTTCAGGTTTACTGTATCCCTCTGACCTTCTTATTGACGATGAAACACAGAAATTGCATCGGAATTACATAGAAATGCACAATGCTGACTTAAGTACATGAAGACTGACTCTTTCTACTGTATATGTTTTGTACCATTCCTCTGACCCTAGTTATGGATTCCGATGCTTCACTTCAGGTTTACTGTATCCCTTAGACCTTCTTATTGACGATGAAACACAGAAATTGCATCGGAATTAAATACAAAATGCACAATGCCGACTTAAGTACAAGAAGACTGACTCTTCTTACTGACAATGGTTTGAACTATTCCTGTGACACTAGTTATAGATTCCGATGCTTCACTTCAGGTTTACTGTATCTCTCTGACCTTCTTGTTGGCGATGAAACACAGGAATTGCATCGGAATTAAATACAAAAGTCACAATGCCGACTTAAGTACATGTAGACTGACTCTTCCCACTGTCTATGATTTGAAACATTCCTGTTACACTACTTATAGATTCCGATGCTTCATTTCAGATTTACTGTATCCCTTGGACCTTCTTATTGACGATGAAACACAGAAAGTGAATCGGAATTAAATTGAAAAGGCACAATGCTGACTTAAGTACAAGAAGACTGACTCTTCCTACTGTCTAAGTTTTGAACCAATCCTGTGACACTAGTTATAGATTCCGATGCTTCACTTCAGGTTTACTGTATCCCTCTGACCTTCTTATTGACGATGAAAAACAGAAATTGCATCGGAATTAAATACAAAAGGCACAATGCCGACTTAAGTACAAGAAGATTGACTCTTCTTACTGACTGTTTTGAACCGTCCTGTGACACTAGTTATAGATTCCGATGCTTCACTTCAGGTTTACTGTACCCCTCTGACCTTCTTATTGACGTTGAAACACAGATATTGCATCGGAATTAAATACAAAAGGAACAATGCCGACATAAGTACAAGAAGACTGACTCTCTTTACTGTCTATGTTTTGAACCATTCCTGTGACACTAGATATAGATTCCGATGCTTCACTTAAGGTTTACTGTATCCCTCTGACCTTCTTATTGACGATGAAACACAGAAATTGCATCGGAATTAAATAGAAAATGCACAATGCCGACTTAAGTACAGGAAGACTGAATCATATTACCGTCTATGTTTTGAACCATTCCTGTGACGCAAGTTACAGATTCCGATGCTTCACTTCAGGTTTACTGTATCCCTCTGACCTTCTTATTGACGATGAAACACTGAAACTGCATCGGAATTAAATAGAAAAAGCATAATGCAGACTTAAGTACAAGAAGACCTACTCTTCTTACTGACTATGATTTGAACCATTCCTGTGACGCTAGTTATAGATTCCGATGCTTCACTTCAGGTTTGCTGTATCCCTCTGACCTTCTTATTGACGTTGAAACACAGAAATTGCATCGGAATTAAATAGTAAAGGCACAATGCCGACATAAGTACAAGAAGACTGACTCTTCTTTCTGACTATATTTGAACCATTCCTGTGATACTAGTTATAGATTCCGATGCTTCACTTCAGGTTTACTGTATCCCTCTGACCTTCTTATTGACGATGAAACACAGATATTGCATCGGATTGAAATAGAAAAGGCACAATGCAGTCTTAAGTAGAAGAAGACTGACTCTTCTTACTGACTATGATTTGAACCGTTCCTGAGGCACTAGTTATAGATTCCGATGCATCACTTCAGGTTTACTGTATCCCTTGGACCTTCTTATTGACGATAAAACACAGAAATTGCATCTGAATTAAATAGAAAAGGCATAATGCCGACTTAAGTACAAGACCACTGACTCTTCTTACTGTCTATGATATTAACCAGTCCTGTGACACAAGTTATAGATTCCGTTGCTTCACTTCAAATTTACTGTATCCCTTGGACCTTCTTATTGACGATGAAACACAGAAATTGCATCGGAATTAAATACAAAAGGCACAATGGCGACTTAAGTACAAGAAGACTGACTCTTCTTACTGACAATGATTTGAACCATTCCTGTGACACTAGTTATAGATTCCGATGTTTCACTTCAGGTTTACTGTATCCCTCTGACCTTCTTATTGACGAAGAAACACAGAAATTGCATCGGAATTAAACAGAAAAGACACAATGCCGACTTAAGTACAAGAAGACTGACTCTTCTTACTGTCTATGATTTGAACCATTCCTGTGACACTAGTTATAGATTCCGATGCATCACTTCAGGTTTACTGTATCCCTTGTACCTTCTTATTGACGATGAAACACAGAAATTGCATCGGAATTAAATAGAAAAGCCACAATGCCGACTTAAGTGCAAGAAGACTGACTCTTCTTACTGTCTATGCTTTGAACCATTACTGTGACGCTAGTTACAGATTCCGATGCTTCACTTCAGGTTTACTGTATCCCTCTGACCATCTTATTAACGATGAAACACAGAAATTGCATCGGAATTAAATAGAAAAGGCTCAATGCCGACTTAGGTACAAGAAGTCTGACTCTTCTTACTGACTATGTTTTGAACCATTCCTGTGACACTAGTTATAGATTCCGATGCTTCACTTCAGGTTTACTGTATCCCTTGGACCTTCTTATTGACGATGAAACACAGAAATTACATCGGAATTAAATAGAAAAGGCACAATTCCGACTTAAGCACAAGAAGACTGACTCTCCTTTTTGTCTATGTTTGAACCATTCCTGTGACACTAGTTATAGATTCCGATTCTTCACTTCAGGTTTACTGTATCCCTTGGACTTTCTTATTGACAATGAAACACAGAAATTGCATCTGAATTAAATACAAAATTCACAATGCCAACTTAAGTACAAGAAGACTGACCCTTCTTACTGTCTATGTTTTGAACCATTCCTGTGTCACTAGTTAGAGATTCCGATGCTTCACTTAAGGTTTACTGTATCCCTCTGACCTTCCTATTGACGATGAAACACAGAAATTGCATCGGAATTAAATAGAAAAGGCACAATGCCGACTTAGGTACAAGAAGTCTGACTCTGCCTACTGTCTATGTTTTGAACCATTCCTGTGACACTAGTTATAGATTCGGATGCTTCACTTCAGGTTTACTGTATCCCTCTGACCTTCTTATTGACGATGAAACACAGAAATTGCATCGGAATTAAATACAAAAGGCACAATGCCGACTTAAGTACATGAAGACTGACTCTTCTTACTGACTATGTTTTGAACCATTCCTGTGACACTAGTTATAGATTCCGATGCTTCACTTCAGGTTTACTGTATCCCTCGGACCTTCTTATTGACGATGAAACACAGATATTGCATCGGATTGAAATAGAAAATGCACAATGCCGTCTTAAGTACAAGAAGACTGACTCTTCTTACTGACTATGATTTGAACCGTTCCTGTGGCACTAGTTATAGATTCCGATGCTTCACTTCAGGTTTACTGTATCCCTTGGACCTTCTTATTGACGATGAAACACAGAAATTACATCGGAATTAAATAGAAAAGGCACAATTCCGACTTAAGTACAAGAAGACTGACTCTTCTTACTGTCTATGTTTTGAGCTATTCCTGTGACGCTAGTTACAGATTACGATGCTTCACTTCAGGTTTACTGTATCCCTCTGACCTTCTCATTGACGATGAAACACAGAAATTGCATCGGAATTAAATAGAAAAGACACAATACCGACTTAAGCACAAGAAGACTGACTCTTCTTTTGGTCTATGTTTGAACCATTCCTGTGACACTAGTTATTGATTCCGATTCTTCACTTCAGGTTTACTGTATCCCTTGGACTTTCTTATTGACGATGAAACTCAGAAATTGCATCTGAATTAAATACAAAATTCACAATGCCAACTTAAGTACAAGAAGACTGACCCTTCTTACTGTCTATGTTTTGAACCATTCCTGTGTCACTAGCTAGAGATTCAGATGCTTCACTTAAGGTTTACTGTATCCCTCTGACCTTCTTATTGACGATGAAGCACAGAAATTGCATCGGAATTAAATACAAAAGGCACATTGCCGACTTAAGTACAAGAAGACTGACTCTTCGTACTAACTATGTTTGAACCATTCCTGTGACACTAGTTATAGATTCCGATGATTAACTTCAGGTTTACTGTATCCCTTGGACCTTCTTATTGACGATGAAACACAGAAATTGCATCGGAAATAGATAGAAAAGGCACAATGCCAACTTAAGTACAAGAAGACTGACTCTTCTTACTGTCTATGTTTTGAACCATTCCTGTGACGCTAGTTACAGATTACGATGCTTCACTTCAGATTTACTGTATCCCTCTGACCTTTGTAATGACGATGAAACACAGAAATTGCATCGGAATAAAATAGAAAAGACACAATGCCGACTTAAGTATATGAAGAATTTCTCTTCCTACTGTCTATGTTTTGAACCATTCCTGTGACCCTAGTTACAGATTACGATGCTTCACTTCAGGTTTACTGTATCGCTCTGACCTTCTTTTTGACGATGAAACACAGAAATTGGATCGGTCTTAAATACAAAAGGTACAATGCCGACTTAAGTACAAGAAGACTGACTCTTCTTACAGTCTATGTTTTGAACCATTCCTGTGACACTAGTTATAGATTCCGATGCTTCACTTCAGATTTACTGTATCCCTTGGACCCTCTTATTGACGATGAAACACAGAAATTGCATCGGAATTAAATACAAAAGGCACAATGCCGACTTAAGTACAAGAAGACTGACTCTTCTTACTGAGTATGTTTTGAACCATTCCTGTGACACTAGTTACAGATTCCGATGCTTCACTTCAGGTTTACTGTATCCCTCTGACCTTCTTATTGACGTTGAAACACAGAAATTGCATCGGAATTAAATAGAAAAGGCACAATGCCAACTTAAGTACAAGAAGACTGACACTTCATACAGTCTATGTTTTGAACCATTGCTGTGACGCTAGTTACAGATTACGATGCTTCACTTCAGGTTTACTGTATCCCTCTGACCTTCTTATTGACGATGAAACACAGAAATTGCATCGGAATTAAGTAGAAATGCACAATGCTGACTTAAGTACATGAAGACTGACTCTTTCTACTGTCTATGTTTTGTACCATTCCTGTGACCCTAGTTATAGATTCCGATGCTTCACTTCAGGTTTACTGTATCCCTTAGACCTTCTTATTGACGATGAAACACAGAAATTGCATCGGAATTAAATACAAAATGCACAATGCCGACTTAAGTACAAGAAGACTGACTCTTCTTACTGACAATGGTTTGAACTATTCCTGTGACACTAGTTATAGATTCCGATGCTTCACTTCAGGTTTACTGTATCTCTCTGAACTTCTTGTTGGCGATGAAACACAGGAATTGCATCGGAATTAAATACAAAAGTACACATGCCGACTTAAGTACATGTAGACTGACTCTTCCCACTGTCTATGATTTGAAACATTCCTGTGACACTACTTATAGATTCCGATGCTTCATTTCAGATTCACTGTATCCCTTGGACCTTCTTATTGACGATGAAACACAGAAAGTGAATCGGAATTAAATTGAAAAGGCACAATGCTGACTTAAGTACAAGAAGACTGACTCTTCCTACTGTCTATGTTTTGAACCAATCCTGTGACACTAGTTATAGATTCCGATGCTTCACTTCAGGTTTACTGTATCCCTCTGACCTTCTTATTGACGATGAAAAACAGAAATTGCATCGGAATTAAATACAAAATGCACAATGCCGACTTAAGTACAAGAAGACTGACTCTTCTTACTGACTGTTTTGAACCGTCCTCTGACACTAGTTATAGATTCCGATGCTTCACTTCAGGTTTACTGTACCCCTCTGACCTTCTTATTGACGTTGAAACACAGATATTGCATCGGAATTAAATACAAAAGGAACAATGCCGACATAAGTACAAGAAGACTGACTCTCTTTACTGTCTATGTTTTGAACCATTCCTGTGACACTAGATATAGATTCCGATGCTTCACTTAAGGTTTACTGTATCCCTCTGACCTTCTTATTGACGATGAAACACAGAAATTGCATCGGAATTAAATAGAAAATGCACAATGCCGACTTAAGTACAGGAAGACTGAATCATATTACCGTCTATGTTTTGAACCATTCCTGTGACGCAAGTTACAGATTCCGATGCTTCACTTCAGGTTTACTGTATCCCTCTGACCTTCTTATTGACGATGAAACACTGATATTGCATCGGAATTAAATAGAAAAAGCATAATGCAGACTTAAGTACAAGAAGACTGACTCTTCTTACTGACTATGATTTGAACCATTCCTGTGACGCTAGTTATAGATTCCGATGCTTCACTTCAGGTTTACTGTATCCCTCTGACCTTATTGACGTTGAAACACAGAAATTGCATCGGAATTAAATAGTAAAGGCACAATGCCGACATAAGTACAAGAAGACTGACTCTTCTTTCTGACTATATTTGAACCACTCCTGTGATACTAGTTATAGATTCCGATGCTTCACTTCAGGTTTACTGTATCCCTCTGACCTTCTTATTGACGATGAAACACAGATATTGCATCGGATTGAAATAGAAAAGGCACAATGCAGTCTTAAGTAGAAGAAGACTGACTCTTCTTACTGACTATGATTTGAACCGTTCCTGAGGCACTAGTTATAGATTCCGATGCTTCACTTCAGGTTTACTGTATCCCGCTGACCTTCTTATTGACGAAGAAACACAGAAATTGCATCGGAATTAAATAGAAAAGGCACAATGCCGACTTAAGTACAAGAAGACTGACTCTTCTTACTGTCTATGATTTGAACCATTCCTGTGACACTAGTTATAGATTCCGATGCATCACTTCAGGTTTACTGTATCCCTTATACCTTCTTATTGACGATAAAACACAGAAATTGCATCTGAATTAAATAGAAAAGGCATAATGCCGACTTAAGTACAAGGTGACTGACTCTTCTTACTGTCTACGTTTTGAACCATTCCTGTGACACTAGCTATAGATTCCGCTGCTTCACTTCAGGTTTACTGAATCCCTTGGTCCTTCTTATTGACGATGAAACACAGAAATTGCATCGGAATTAGATACAAAATGCACAATGCTGATATAAGTACAAGAAGACTGACCCTTCTTACTGACTATGCTTTGAACCATTCCTGTGACACTATTCATAGATTCCGATGCTTCACTTCATGTTTACTGTATCCCTCTGACCTTCTTTTTGACGATGAAACACAGAAATTGGATCGGACTTAAATACAAAAGGTACAATGCCGACTTAATTACAAGAAGACTGACTCTTCTTACTGTCTATGATTTTAACCATTCCTGTGACACAAGTTATAGATTCCGTTGCTTCACTTCAAATTTACTGTATCCCTTGGACCTTCTTATTGACGATGAAACACAGAAATTGCATCGGAATTAAATACAAAAGGCACAATGGCGACTTAAGTACAAGAAGACTGACTCTTCTTACTGACAATGATTTGAACCATTCCTGTGACACTAGTTATAGATTCCGATGTTTCACTTCAGGTTTACTGTATCCCTCTGACCTTCTTATTGACGAAGAAACACAGAAATTGCATCGGAATTAAACAGAAAAGACACAATGCCGACTTAAGTACAAGAAGACTGACTCTTCTTACTGTCTATGATTTGAACCATTCCTGTGACACTAGTTATAGATTCCGATGCTTCACTTCAGGTTTACTGTATCCCTTGTACCTTCTTATTGACGATGAAACACAGAAATTGCATCGGAATTAAATAGAAAAGCCACAATGCCGACTTAAGTACAAGAAGACTGACTCTTCTTACTGTCTATGCTTTTAACCATTACTGTGACGCTAGATACAGATTCCGATGCTTCACTTCAGGTTTACTGTATCCCTCTGACCATCTTATTAACGATGAAACACAGAAATTGCATCGGAATTAAATAGAAAAGGCACAATGCCGATTTAGGTACAAGAAGTCTGACTCTGCCTACTGTCTATGTTTTGAACCATTCCTGAGACACTAGTTAGAGATCCGATGCTTCACTTCAGGTTTACTGTATCCCGCTGACCTTCTTATTGACGATGAAACGCAGAAATTGCATCGGTATTAAATAGAAAAGTCACAATGCCGACTTAAGTACAAGAAGACTGACTCTTCTTACTGTCTATGTTTTGAACCATTCCTGTGACACTAGTTATAGATTCCGCTGCTTCACTTCCGGTTTACTGAATCCCTTGGTCCTTCTTATTGACGATGAAACACAGAAATTGCATCGGAATTAGATACAAAATGCACAATGCTGACATAAGTGCAAGAAGACTGACTCTTCTTACTGACTGTTTTGAAACGTCCTGTGACACTAGTTATAGATTCCGATGCTTCACTTCAGGTTTACTGTACCCCTCTGACCTTCTTATTGACGATGAAACACAGATATTGCATCGGAATTAAATACAAAAGGAACAATGCCGACATAAGTACAAGAAGAGTGACTCTCTTTACTGTCTATGTTTTGAACCATTCCTGTGACACTAGATATAGATTCCGATGCTTCACTTAAGGTTTACTGTATCCCTCTGACCTTCTTATTGACGATGAAACACAGAAATTGCATCGGAATTAAATAGAAAATGCACAATGCCGACTTAAGTACAGGAAGACTGAATCATATTACCGTCTATGTTTTGAACCATTCCTGTGACGCAAGTTACAGATTCCGATGCTTCACTTCAGGTTTACTGTATCCCTCTGACCTTCTTATTGACGATGAAACACTGAAACTGCATCGGAATTAAATAGAAAAAGCATAATGCAGACTTAAGTACAAGAAGACTGACTCCTCTTACTGACTATGATTTGAACCATTCCTGTGACGCTAGTTATAGATTCCGATGCTTCACTTCAGGTTTACTGTATCCCTCTGACCTTCTTATTGACGTTGAAACACAGAAATTGCATCGGAATTAAATAGTAAAGGCACAATGCCGACATAAGTACAAGAAGACTGACTCTTCTTTCTGACTATATTTGAACCATTCCTGTGATACTAGTTATAGATTCCGATGCTTCACTTCAGGTTTACTGTATCCCTCTGACCTTCTTATTGACGATGAAACACAGATATTGCATCGGATTGAAATAGAAAAGGCACAATGCAGTCTTAAGTAGAAGAAGACTGACTCTTCTTACTGACTATGATTTGAACCGTTCCTGAGGCACTAGTTATGGATTCCGATGCTTCACTTCAGGTTTACTGTATCCCGCTGACCTTCTTATTGACGAAGAAACACAGAAATTGCATCGGAATTAAATAGAAAAGGCACAATGCCGACTTAAGTACAAGAAGACTGACTCTTCTTACTGTCTATGATTTGAACCATTCCTGTGACACTAGTTATAGATTCCGATGCATCACTTCAGGTTTACTGTATCCCTTATAACTTCTTATTGACGATAAAACACAGAAATTGCATCTGAATTAAATAGAAAAGGCATAATGCCGACTTAAGTACAAGAAGACTGACTCTTCTTACTGTCTATGTTTTGAACCATTCTTGTGACACTAGCTATAGATTCCGCTGCTTCACTTCAGGTTTACTGAATCCCTTGGTCCTTCTTATTGACGATGAAACACAGAAATTGCATCGGAATTAGATACAAAATGCACAATGCTGACATAAGTACAAGAAGACTGACCCTTCTTACTGACTATGCTTTGAACCATTCCTGTGACACTATTCATAGATTCCGATGCTTCACTTCAGATTTACTGTATCCCTCTGACCTTCTTTTTGACGATGAAACACAGAAATTGGATCGGACTTAAATACAAAAGGTACAATGCCGACTTAATTACAAGAAGACTGACTCTTATAACTGTCTATGATTTTAACCATTCCTGTGACACAAGTTATAGATTCCGTTGCTTCACTTCAAATTTACTGTATCCCTTGGACCTTCTTATTGACGTTGAAACACAGAAATTGCATCGGAATTAAATACAAAAGGCACAATGGCGACTTAAGTACAAGAAGACTGACTCTTCTTACTGACAATGATTTGAACCATTCCTGTGACACTAGTTATAGATTCCGATGTTTCACTTCAGGTTTACTGTATCCCTCTGACCTTCTTATTGACGAAGAAACACAGAAATTGCTTCGGAATTAAACAGAAAAGACACAATGCCGACTTAAGTACAAGAAGACTGACTCTTCTTACTGTCTATGATTTGAACCATTCCTGTGACACTAGTTATAGATTCCGATGCTTCACTTCAGGTTTACTGTATCCCTTGTACCTTCTTATTGACGATGAAACACAGAAATTGCATCGGAATTAAATAGAAAAGCCACAATGCTGACTTAAGTACAAGAAGACTGACTCTTCTTACTGTCTATGCTTTGAACCATTACTGTGACGCTAGTTACAGATTCCGATGCTTCACTTCAGGTTTACTGTATCCCTCTGACCATCTTATTAACGATGAAACACAGAAATTGCATCGGAATTAAATAGAAAAGGCACAATGCCGACTTAGGTACAAGAAGTCTGACTCTGCCTACTGTCTATGTTTTGAACCATTCCTGAGACACTAGTTAGAGATCCGATGCTTCACTTCAGGTTTACTGTATCCCGCTGACCTTCTTATTGACGATGAAACACAGAAATTGCATCGGTATTAAATAGAAAAGTCACAATGCCGACTTAAGTACAAGAAGACTGACTCTTCTTACTGTCTATGTTTTGAACCATTCCTGTGACACTAGTTATAGATTCCGCTGCTTCACTTCCGGTTTACTGAATCCCTTGGTCCTTCTTATTGACGATGAAACATAGAAATTGCATCGGAATTAGATACAAAATGCACAATGCTGACATAAGTACAAGAAGACTGACTCTTCTTACTGACTATGTTTTGAACCATTCCTGTGACACTAGTCATAGATTCCGATGCTTCACTTCAGGTTTACTGTATCCCTCTGACCTTCTTATTGACGATGAAACACAGAAATTGCATCGGAATTAAATACAAAAGGCACAATGCCGACTTAAGTACATGAAGACTGACTCTTCTTACTGACTATGTTTTGAACCATTCCTGTGACACTAGTTATAGATTCCGATGCTTCACTTCAGGTTTACTGTATCCCTCGGACCTTCTTATTGACGATGAAACACAGATATTGCATCGGATTGAAATAGAAAATGCACAATGCCGTCTTAAGTACAAGAAGACTGACTCTTCTTACTGTCTATGATTTGAACCGTTCCTGTGGCACTAGTTATAGATTCCGATGCTTCACTTCAGTTTTACTGTATCCCGCTGACCTTCTTATTGACGAAGAAACACAGAAATTGCATCGTAATTAAATAGAAAAGCCACAATGCCGAATTAAGTACAAGAAGACTGACTCTTCTTACTGTCTATGATTTGAACCATTCCTGCGACACTAGTTATAGATTCCGATGCTTCACTTCAGGTTTACTGTATCCCTTGGACCTTCTTATTGACGATAAAACACAGAAATTGCATCGGAATTAGATAGAAAATGCACAATGCCGTCTTAAGTACAAGAAGACTGCCTCTTCTTACTGACTATGATTTGAACCGTTCCTGTGGCACTAGTTATAGATTCCGATGCTTCACTTCAGGTTTACTGTATCCCGCTGACCTTCTTATTGACGAAGAAACACAGAAATTGCATCGGAATTAAATAGAAAATGCACAATGCTGACATAAGTACAAGAAGACTGACTCTTCTTACTGACTATGTTTTGAACCATTCCTGTGACACTAGTCATAGATTCCGATGCTTCACTTCAGGTTTACTGTATCCCTCTGACCTTCTTATTGACGAAGAAACACAGAAATTGCATCGGAATTAAACAGAAAAGACACAATGCCGACTTAAGTACAAGAAGACTGACTCTTCTTACTGTCTATGATTTGAACCATTCCTGTGACACTAGTTATAGATTCCGATGCTTCACTTCAGGTTTACTGTATCCCTTGTACCTTCTTATTGACGATGAAACACAGAAATGGCATCGGAATTTAATAGAAAAGCCACAATGCCGACTTAAGTACAAGATGACTGACTCTTCTTACTGTCTATGCTTTGAACCATTCCTGTGACGCTAGTTACAGATTCCGATGCTTCACTTCAGGTTTACTGTATCCCTCTGACCATCTTATTAACGATTAAACACAGAAATTGCATCGGAATTAAATAGAAAAGGCACAATGCCGACTTAGGTACAAGAAGTCTGACTCTGCCTACTGTCTATGTTTTGAACCATTCCTGAGACCCTAGTTAGAGATCCGATGCTTCACTTCAGGTTTACTGTATCCCGCTGACCTTCTTATTGACGATGAAACAAAGAAATTGCATCGGTATTAAATAGAAAAGGCACAATGCCGACTTAAGTACAAGAAGACTGACTCTTCTTACAGTCTATGTTTTGAACCATTCCTGTGACACTAGTTATAGATTCCGCTGCTTCACTTCAGGTTTACTGAATCCCTTGGTCCTTCTTATTGACGATGAAACACAGAAATTGCATCGGAATTAGATACAAAATGCACAATGCTGACATAAGTACAAGAACACTGACTCTTCTTACTGACTATGTTTTGAACCATTCCTGTGACACTAGTCATAGATTCCGATGCTTCACTTCAGGTTTACTGTATCCCTCTGATCTTCTTTTTGACGATGAAACACAGAAATTGGATCGGACTTAAATACAAAAAGTACAATGCCGACTTAAGTACAAGAAGACTGACTCTTCTTACTGTCTATGATTTTAACCATTCCTGTGACACTAGTTATAGATTCCGTTGCTTCACTTCAAATTTACTGTCTCCCTTGGACCTTCTTATTGACGATGAAACACAGAAATTGCATCGGAATTAAATAACAAAGGCACAATGCCGAATTAAGTACAAGAAGACTGACTCTTCTTTTTGTCTATGCTTTGAACCATTCCTGTGACACTAGTTATAGATTCCGATGCTTCACTTCAGGTTTACTGTATCCCTTGGACGTTCATATTGACGATGAAACACAGAAATTGCATCGGAATTAAATACAAAAGGCACAATGCCGACTTAAGTACACGAAGACTGACTCTTCGTACAGACTAAGTTTTGAACCATTCCTGTGACGCTAGTTATAGATTCCGATGATTCACTTCAGGTTTACTGTATCCCTTGGACCTTCTCATTAACGACGAAACACAGAAATTGCATGGGAATTAAATAGAAAAGGCACAATGCCGACTTAAGTACAAGAACACTGACTCCTCTTACTGACTATGTTTGGAACCATTCCTGTGACACCAGTTATAGATTGCGATGCTTCACTTGAGTTTTACTGTATCCCTCTGACCTTCTTATTGACGATGAAACACAGATATGGCATCGGAATTTAATACAAAAGGCACAATGCCGACTTAAGTACAAGAAGACTGACTCTTCTTACTGACAATGATTTGAACCATTCCTGTGACACTAGTTATAGATTCCGATGCTTCACTTCAAGTTTACTGTATCCCTCTGACCTTCTTATTGACGATGAAACACAGATATTGAATCGGAATTAAATACAAAAGGCACAATGACCACTTAAGTACAAGAAGACTGCCATTTCTTACTGTCTATGCTTTGAACCATACCTGTGACACTAGTTATAGATTCCGATGCTTCACTTCAGGTTTACTGAATCCCTTCGACCTTCTTATTGACGATGAAACACCGAAATTGCATCGGAATTATATACAAAAGGCACAATGCCGACTTAAGTACAAGAAGACTGACTCTTCATACCGTCTATGTTTTGAACCATTCCTGTGACACTAGTTATTGATTCTGGTGCTACACTTCAGGTTTACTGTATCCCTCCGACCTTCTTATTGACGATGCAACACAGAAATTGCATCGGAATTAAATACAAAATGCACAATGCCGACTTAAGTACATGTTGACAGACTCTTCCTACTGTCTATGTTTGAAACATTCCTGAGACGCTAGTTATGGATTCCGATGCTTCATTTCAGGTTTACTGTATCCCTTGGACCTTCTTAATGACGATGAAACACATCAAGTGCATCGGAATTAAATAAAAAAGACACAATGCTGACTTAAGTACAAGAAGACCGACTCTTCTTACTGTCTAAGATTTGAACCATTCCTGTGACACTAGTTATAGATTCCGATGCTTCACTTCAGGTTTACTGTATCCCTTGTACCTTCTTATTGACGATGAAACACAGATATTGCATCGGAATTAAATAGAAAAGGCACAATGCCGACTTAGGTACTAGAAGTCTGACTCTTCTTACTGTCTATATTTTGAACCATTCCTGTGACACTAGTTATAGATTCCGATGCTTCACTTCAGGTTTACTGTATCCCTTGGACCTTCTTATTGACGATGAAACACAGAAATTGCATCGGAATTAAATACAAAAGGCACAATGCCGACTTAAGTACAAGAAGACTGACTCTTCTTACTCACTATGTTTGGAACCATTCCTATGACACTAGTTATAGATTCCGATGCTTCACTTGAGTTTTACTAAATCCCTCTGACCTTCTTATTGACGATGAAACACAGACATTGCATCGTAATTTAATAGAAAAGGCACAATGCCGACTTAAGCACAAGAAGACTGACTCTTCTTACTGACTATGATTTGAACCATTCCTGTGACACTAGTTATAGATTCCGATGCTTCACTTCACGTTTACTGTATCCCTCTGACCTTCTTATTTACGATGAAACACAGAAATTGCATCGGAATTAAACAGAAAAGGCACAATGCCAACTTTAGTACAAGAAGACTGACTCTTCTTACTGTCTATGATTTGAACCATTCCTGTGACACTAGTTATAGATTCCGATGCTTCACTTCAGGTTTACTGTATCCCTTGTACCTTCTTATTGACCATGAAACACATAAATTGCATCGGAATTAAATACAAAAGGCACAATGCCGACTTAAGTACAAGAAGACTGACTCTTCCTACTGTCTATGTTTTGAACCATTCCTGTGACACTTGTTATAGATTCTGATGCTTCACTTCAGGATTACTTTATCCCTATGACCTTCTTATTGACGATGAAACACAGATATTGAATCGGAATTAAATACAAAAGGCACAATGACGACTTAAGTACAAGAAGACTGCCATTTCTTACTGTCTATGCTTTGAACCATACCTGTGACACTAGTTATAGATTCCGATGCTTCACTTCAGGTTTACTGAATCCCTTCGACCTTCTTATTGACGATGACACACAGAAATTGCATCGGAATTATATACAAAAGGCACAATGCCGACTTAAGTACAAGAAGACTGACTCTTCATACTGTCTATGTTTTGAACCATTCCTGTGACACTAGTTATAGATTCCGGTGCTACACTTCAGGTTTACTGTATCCCTCCGACCTTCTTATTGACGATACAACACAGAAATTGCATCGGAATTAAATACAAAATGCACAATGCCGACTTAAGTACATGTAGACAGACTCTTCCTACTGTCTATGTTTGAAACATTCCTGAGACGCTAGTTATGGATGCCGATGCTTCATTTCAGGTTTACTGTATCCCTTGGACCATCTTAATGACGATGAAACACAGCAAGTGCATCGGAATTAAATGGAAAAGGCACAATGCTGACTCAATTACAAAAAGACTGACTCTTCTTTTTGTCTATGTTTTGAACCATTCCTGTGACACTAGTTATAGATTCCGATGCTTCACTTCAGGTTTACTGTATCCCTCTGACCTTCTTATTGACGAAGAAACACAGAAATTGCATCGGAATTAAACAGAAAAGACACAATGCTGACTCAAGTACAAGAAGACTGACTCTTCTTACTGTCTATGATTTGAACCATTCCTGTGACACTAGTTATAGATTACGATGCTTCACTTCAGGTTTACTGTATCCCTTGTACCTTCTTATTGACGATGAAACACAGAAATTGCATGGGAATTAAATAGAAAAGGCACAATGCCGACTTAAGTACAAGAAGACTGACTCTTCTTACTGACTATGTTTGGAACCATTCCTGTGACACGAGTTATAGATTCCGATGCTTCACTTGAGTTTTACTGTATCCCTCTGACCTTCTTATTGACGATGAAACACAGATATGGCATCGGAATTTAATACAAAAGGCACAATGCCGACTTAAGTACAAGAAGACTGACTCTTCTTACTGACAATGATTTGAACCATTCCTGTGACACTAGTTATAGATTCCGATGTTTCACTTCAGGATTACTGTATCCCTATGACCTTCTTATTGACGAAGAAACACAGAAATTGCATCGGAATTAAACAGAAAAGACACAATGCTGACTTAAGTACAAGAAGACTGACTCTTCTTACTGTCTAAGATTTGAACCATTCCTGTGACACTAGTTATAGATTCCGATGCTTCACTTCAGGTTTACTGTATCCCTTGTACCTTCTTATTGACGATGAAACACAGAAATTGCATCGGAATTAAATAGAAAAGGCACAATGCCGACTTAAGTACAAGAAGACTGACTCTTCTTACTGTCTATGCTTTGAACCATTCCTGTGACGCTAGTTACAGATTCCGATGCTTCACTTCAGGTTTACTGTATCCCTCTGACCATCTTATTAACGATGAAACACAGAAATTGCATCGGAATTAAATAGAAAAGGCACAATGCCGACTTAGGTACAAGAAGTCTGACTCTTCTTACTGTCTATATTTTGAACCATTCCTGTGACACTAGTTATAGATTCCGATGCTTCACTTCAGGTTTACTGTATCCCTTGGACCTTCTTATTGACGATGAAACACAGAAATTGCATCGGAATTAAATACAAAGGGCACAATGCCGACTTAAGTACAAGATGACTGACTCTTCTTACTGTCTATGTTATGAAGCATTCGTGTGACACTAGTTATAGATTCCGATGCTTCACTTCAGGTTTACTGTATCCCTCTGACCTTCTTATTGACGATGAAACACAGAAATTGCATCGGAATTAAATACAAAATGCACAATGCCGACTTAAGTACATGTAGACTGACTCTTCCTACTGTCTATGCTTGAAACATTCCTGAGACGCTACTTATGGATTCCGATGCTTCATTTCACGTTTACTGTATCTCTTGGACCTTCTTATTGACGATGAAACACAGAACGTGCATCGGAATTAAATTGAAAAGGCACAATGCTGACTTAAGTACAAGAATACTGACTCTTCATTTTGTCTATGTTTTGAACCATTCCTGTGACACTAGTTATAGATTCCGATGCTTCACTTCAGGTTTACTGTATCCCTGTGACCTTCTTATTGACGATGAAACACAGAAATTGCATCGGAAATAAATACAACAGGCACAATGCCGACTTAAGTACAAGAAGACTGACCTTTCTTACTGTCTATGCTTTGAACCATACCTGTGACACTAGTTATAGATTCCGATCCTTCACATCAGGTTTACTGTATCCCTCTGACCTTCTTATTGACGATGAAACACAGAAATTGCATCGGAATTAAATACAAAGGGCACAATGCGAACTTAAGTACAAGAAGACTGACTCTTCTTACTCACTATGTTTGGAACCATTCCTATGACACTAGTTATAGATTCCGATGCTTCACTTGTGTTTTACTAAATCCCTCTGACCTTCTTATTGACGATGAAACACAGATATTGCATCGTAATTTAATAGAAAAGGCACAATGCCGACTTAAGTACAAGAAGACTGACTCTTCTTACTGACTATGATTTGAACCATTCCTGTGACACTAGTTATAGATTCCGATGCTTCACTTCAGGTTTACTGTATCCCTCTGACCTTCTTATTTACGATGAAACACAGAAATTGCATCGGAATTAAACAGAAAATGCACAATGCCAACTTAAGTACAAGAAGACTGACTCTTCTTACTGTCTATGATTTCAACCATTCCTGTGACACTAGTTATAGATTCCGATGCTTCACTTCAGGTTTACTGTATCCCTTGTACCTTCTTATTGACCATGAAACACATAAATTGCATCGGAATTAAATACAAAAGGCACAATGCCGACTTAAGTGCAAGAAGACTGACTCTTCGTACAGACTATGCTTTGAACCATTCCTGTGACACTAGTTATAGATTCCGATGATTCACTTCAGGTTTACTGTATCCTTTGGACCTTCTTATTGACGATGAAACACAGAAGTTGCATCGGAATTATATAGAAAAGGCACAATGATGACTTAAGTACAAGAAGACTGACTCTTCTTACTGACTATGTTTGGAACCATTCCTGTGACACTAGTTATAGATTCCGATGCTTCACTTGAGTTTTACTGTATCCCTAGGACCTTCTTATTGACGATCAAACACAGAAATTTCATCGGAACAAAATACAAAAGGCACAATGCCGACTTAAGTACAAGAAGACTGACTCTTCTTACTGTCTATGATTTGAACCATTCCTGTGACACTAGTTATAGATTCCGATGCTTCACTTCAGGTTTACTGTATCCCTTGGACCTTCTTATTGACGAAGAAACACAGAAATTGCATCGGAATTAAATACAATAGGCACAATGCCGACTTAAGTACAAGAAGACTGACTCTTCTTACTGACTATGATTTGAACAATTCCTGTGACACTAGTTATAGATTACGATGCTTCACTTCAGGTTTACGGTATCCCTCTGACCTTATTGACGATGAAACACAGAAATTGCATCGGAATTAAATAGAAAAGGCACAATGCCGACTTAAGTACATGTAGACTGACTCTTCCTACTGTCTATGATTTGAAACATTCCGGTGACACTACTTATAGATTCCGATGCTTCACTTCAGGTTTACTGTATCCCTCTGACCTTCTTGTTGGCGATGAAACACAGAAATTGCAACGGAATTAAATACAAATGGCACAATTGAGACTTAAGTACATGTAGACTGACTCTTCCTACTGTCTATGATTTGAAACATTCCTGAGACACTACTTATAGATTCCGATGCTTCATTTCAGGTTTACTGTATCCCTTGGACCTTCTTATTGACGATGAAACACAGAAAGTGAATCGGAAATAAATTGAAAAGGGACATTGCTGACTTAAGTACAAGAAGACTGACTCTTCCTACTGTCTATGTTTTGAATTAATCCTGTGACACTAGTTATAGATTCCGATGCTTCACTTCATATTTACTGTATCCCTCTGACCTTCTTTTTGACGATGAAACACAGAAATTGCAACGGAATTAAATACAAAAGGCACAATGCCGACTTAAGTACAAGAAGACTGACTCTTCTTACTGACAGTTTTGAACCGTCCTGTGACACTAGTTATAGATTCCGATGCTTCACTTCAGGTTTACTGTACCCCTCTGACCTTCGTATTGACGTTGAAACACAGATATTGCATCGGAATTAAATACAAAAGGAACAATGCCGACTTAAGTACAAGAAGACTGACTCTCCTTACTGTCTATGTTTTGAACCATTCCTGTGACGCAAGTTACAGATTCCGATGCTTCACTTCAGGTTTACTGTATCCCTCTGACCTTCTTATGGACGATGAAACACTGAAATTGCATCGGAATTAAATAGAGAAAGCACAATGCCGACTTAAGTACAAGAAGACTGACTCTTCTTACTGACTATGATTTGAACAATTCCTTTGTCGCTAGTTATAGATTGCGATGCTTCACTTCAGGTTTACTGTATCCCTCTGACCTTCTTATTGACGATGAAACATAGAAATTGCATCGGAATTGAATAGAAAAGGCACAATGCCGACTTAAGTACAAGAAGACTGACTCTTCTTTCTGATTATATTTGAACCATTCTTGTGATACTAGTTATAGATTCCGATTCTTCTCTTCAGGTTTACTGTATCCCTCTGACCTTCTTATTGACGATGAAACACAGATATTGCATCAGAATGAAATAGAAAAGGCACAATGCCGTCTTAAGTACAAGAAGACTGACTCTTCTTACTGACTATGATTTGAACCATTCCTGTGACACCAGTTATAGATTCCGATGCTTCACTTCAGGTTTGCTGTATCCCTCTGACCTTCTTGTTGACGATGAAACACAGAAATTGCATCGGAATTAAATAGAAAAGGCACAATGCCGACTTAGGTACAAGAAGACTGACTCTTCTTACTGTCTATGATTTGAACCATTCCTGTGACACTAGTTATAGATTCCGATGCTTCACTTCAGGTTTACTGTATCCCTTGGACCTTCTTATTGACGATGAAACACAGAAATTGCATCGGAATTAAATAGAAAAGGCACAATGCCGACTTAAGTACAAGAAGACTGACTCTTCTTACTGTCTATGTTTTGAACCATTTCTGTGACACTAGTTATAGATTCCGCTGCTTCACTTCAGGCTTACTGAATCCCTTGGACCTTCTTATTGACGATGAAACACAGAAATTGCATCGGAATTAAATACAAAATGCACAATGCCGACATAAGTACAAGAAGACTGACTCTTCTTACTGACTATGTTTTGAACCATTCCTGTGACACTAGTCATAGATTCCGATGCTTCACTTCAGGTTTACTGTATCCCTCTTACCTTCTTATTGACGATTAAACACAGAAATTGCATCGGAATTAAATACAAAAGGCACAATGCCGACTTAAGTACATGTAGACTGACTCTTCCTACTGTCTATGTTTTGAAACATTCCTGTGACTTTATTTATAGATTCCGATGCTTCATTTCAGGTTTACTGTATCCCTTCGACCCTCTTTTTGACGATGAAACACAGAAAGTGCATCGGAATTAAATAGAAAAGGCACAATGCCGACTTAAGTACAAGAAGACTGAATCTTCCTACTGTCTCTGTTTGGAAGCATTCCTGTGACACTAGATATAGATTCCGATGCTTCACTTCAGGTTTACTGTATCCCTTGGATCTTCTTATTGACGTTGAAACACAGATAGTGCATCGGAGTTAAATACAAAAGGCACAATGCCGACTTAAGTACAACAAGTCTGACTCTTCCTACTGTCTATGTTTTGAACCATTCCTGTGACACTAGTTATAGATTCCGATGCTTCACTTAAGGTTTACTGTATCCCTCTGACCTTCTTTTTGACGATGAAACACAGAAATTGGATCGGACTTAAATACAAAAGGTACAATGCCGAATTAAGTACAAGAAGACTGACTCTTCTTACTGTCTATGTTTTGAACCATTCCTGTGACACTAGTTATAGATTCCGATGCTTCACTTCAAATTTACTGTATCCCTTGGATTTTCTTATTGACGATGAAACACAGAAATTGCATCGGAATTAAATACAAAATGCACAATGCCGACTTAAGTACAAGAAGACTGACTCTTCGTACTGTCTATGATTTGAACCATTCCTGAGACACTAGTTATAGATTCCGATGATTCACTTCTGGTTTACTGTGTCCCTTGGACCTTCTTATTGACGATGAAACACAGAAATTGCATCGGAATTAAACAGAAAAGGCATAATGACGACTTAAGTACAAGAAGACGGATTCTTCTTACTGACTATGTTTGGAACCATTCCTGTGACACTAGTTATAGATTCCGATGCTTCACTTGAGTTTTACTGTATCCCTCCGAACTTCTTATTGACGATGAAACAAAGTTATGGCATCGGAATTTAATAGAAAAGGCACAATGCCAACTTATGTACAAGAAGACTGACTCTTCTTACTGTCTATGATTTGAACCATTCCTGTGACACTAGTTATAGATTCCGATGCTTCACTTCAGGTTTACTGTATCCCTTGTACCTTCTTATTGACGATGAAACACAGACATTGCATCGGAATTAAATAGAAAAGGCACAATGCCGACTTAAGTAACAGAAGACTGATTCTTCATTCTGTCTATGCTTTGAACCATTCCTGTGACGCTAGTTACAGATTCCGATGCTTCACTTCAGGTTTACTGTATCCCTCTGACCATCTTATTAACGATGAAACACAGAAATTGCATCGGAATTAAATAGAAAAGGCACAATGCCGACTTAGGTACAAGAAGACTGACTCTTCCTACTGTCTATGTTTTGAACCATTCCTGTGACACTAGTTAGAGATTCCGATGCTTCACTTCAGGTTTACTGTATCCCGCTGACCTCCTTATTGACAATGAAACACAGAAATTCCATTGGTATTAAATAGAAAAGGCACAATGCCGACTTAAGTACAAGAAGTCTGACTCTTCTTACTGTCTATATTTTGCACCATTCCTGTGACACTAGATATAGATTCCGATGCTTCACTTCAGGTTTACTGTATCCCTTGGACCTTCATATTGACGATGAAACACAGAAATGGCATCGGAATTAAATACAAAAGGCACAATGCCGACTTAAGTACAAGATGACTGACTCTTCTTACTATCTATGTTTTGAACCATTCATGTGACACTAGTTATAGATTCCGATGCTTCACTTCAGGTTTACTGTATCCCTCTGACCTTCTTATTGACGATGAAACACAGATATTGAATCGGAATTAAATACAAAAGGCACAATGACGACTTAAGTACAAGAAGACTGACCTTTCTTACTGTCTATGCTTTGAACCATACCTGTGACACTAGTTATAGATTCCGATGCTTCACTTCAGGTTTACTGAATCCCTTCGACCTTCTTATTGACGATGAAACACAGAAATTGCATCGGAAATATATACAAAAGGCACAATGCCGACTTAAGTACAAGAAGACTGACTCTTCCTAATGTCTATGTTTTGAACCATTCCTGTGACAATAGTTATAGATTCCGGTGCTACACTTCAGGTTTACTGTATCCCTCCGACCTTCTTATTGACGATGCAACACAGAAATTGCATCGGAATAAAATACAAAATGCACAATGCCGACTTAAGTACATGTAGACAGACTCTTCCTACTGTCTATGTTTGAAACATTCCTGAGACGCTAGTTATGGATTCCGATGCTTCATTTCAGGTTTACTGTATCCCTTGGACCTTCTTATTGACGATGAAACACAGCAAGTGCATCGGAATTAAATAGAAAAGGCACAATGCTGACATAATTACAAGAAGACTGACTCTTCTTTTTGTCTATGTTTTGAACCAATCCTGTGACACTAGTAATAGATTCCGATGCTACACTTCCGGTTTACTGTATCCCTCTGACCTTCTTATTGACGATGAAACACAGAAATTGCATCGGAATTAAATACAAAAGGCACATTGCCGACTTAAGTACAAGAAGACTGACCTTTCTTAGTGTCTATGCTTTGAACCATACCTGTGACACTAGTTATAGATTCCGATGCTTCACTTCAAGTTTACTGAATCCCTTGGACGTTCTTATTGACGATGAAACACAGAAATTGCATCGGAATTAAATACAAAAGGCACAATGCCTACATAAGTACAAGAAGAATGACTCTTCCTACTGTCTATGCTTTGAACCATTCCGGTGACACTAGTTAAAGATTCCGATGCTACACTTCAGGTCTACTGTATCCCTCCGACCTTCTTATTGACGATGAAACACAGAAATCGCACCGGAATTAAATACAAAATGCACAATGCCGACTTAAGTACAAGAAGACTGACTCTTCTTACTGACTATGTTTGGAACCATTCCTATGACACTAGTTATAGATTCCGATGCTTCACTTGAGTTTTACTGTATCCCTCTGACCTTCTTATTGACGATGAAACACAGATATTGCATCGGAATTTAATAGAAAAGGCACAATGCCGACTTAAGTTCAAGAAGACTGACTCTTCTTACTGACAATGATTTGAATCATCCCTGTGACACTAGTTATAGATTCCGATGCTTCACTTCAGGTTTACTGTATCCCTCTGACATTCTTATTGACGATGAAACACAGAAATTGCATCGGAATTAAACAGAAAAGGCACAATGCCGACTTAAGTACAAGAAGACTGACTCTTCTTACTGTGTATGATTTGAACCATTTGTGTGCCACTAGTTATAGATTCCGATGCTTCACTTCAGGTTTACTGTATCCCTTGGACGTTCTTATTGACGATGAAACACAGAAATTGGATCGGAATTAAATACAAAAGGCACAGAGCCGACTTAAGTACAAGAGGACTGACTCTACTTACTGACTATGATTTGAACCATTCCTGTGACACTAGTTATAGATTCCGATGCTTCACTTCAGGTTTACTGTATCCCTCTGACCTTCTTATTGACGATGAAACACAGATATGGCATCGGAATTTAATAGAAAAGGCACAATGCCAACTTAAGTACAAGAAGACTGACTCTTCTTGCTGTCTGTGATTTGAACCATTCCTGTGACACTAGTTATAGATTCCGATGCTTCACTTCAGGTTTACTGTATCCCTTGTACCTTCTTATTGACGATGAAACACAGAAATTGCATCGGAATTAAATAGAAAAGGCACAATGCCGACTTAAGTAACAGAAGACTGACTCTTCTTACTGTCTATGCTTTGAACCATTCCTGTGACGCTAGTTACAGATTCCGATGCTTCACTTCAGGTTTACTGTATCCCTCTGACCATCTTATTTACGATGAAACACAGAAATTGCCTCGGAGTTAAATAGAAAAGTCACAATGCCGACTTAGGTACAAGAAGACTGACTCTTCCTACTGTCTATGATTTGAACCATTCCTGTGACACTAGTTAGAGATTCCGATGCATCACTTCAGGTTTACTGTATCCCGCTTACCTCCTTATTGACGATGAAACACAGAAATTGCATCGGTATTAAATAGAAAAGACACAATGCCGACTTAAGTACAACAAGTCTGACTCTTCTTACTGTCTATATTTTGAACCATTTCTGTGACACTTGTTATAGATTCCGATGCTTCACTTCAGGTTTACTGTATCCCTTGGACCTTCTTATTGACGATGAAACACAGTAATTGCTTCGGAATTAAATACAAAAGGCACAATACCGAGTTAAGTGCAAGATGACTGACTCTTCTTACTGTCTATGTTTTGAACCAATCATGTGACACTAGTTATGGATTCCGATGCTTCACTTCAGGTTTACTGTATCCCTCTGACCTTCTTATTGACGATGAAACACAGAAATTGCATCGGAATTAAATACAACATGCACAATGCCGACTTAAGTACATGTAGACTGACTCTTCCTACTGTGTATGTTTTGAAACATTCCTGTGACTTTATTTATAGATTCCGATGCTTCATTTCAGGTTTACTGTATCCCTTCGACCCTCTTTTTGACGATGAAACACAGAAAGTGCATCGGAATTAAATAGAAAAGGCACAATGCCGACTTAAGTACAAGAAGACTGAATCTTCCTACTGTCTCTGTTTTGAAGCATTCCTGTGACACTAGATTTAGATTCCGATGCTTCACTTCAGGTTTACTGTATCCCTTGGATCTTCTTATTGACGAGGAAACACAGATAGTGCATCGGAGTTAAATACAAAAGGCACAATGCCGACTTAAGTACAACAAGTCTGACTCTTCCTACTGTCTATGTTTTGAACCATTCCTGTGACACTAGTTATAGATTCCGATGCTTCACTTAAGGTTTACTGTATCCCTCTGACCTTCTTTTTGACGATGAAACACAGCAAGTGCATCGGAATTAAATAGAAAAGGCACAATGCTGACATAATTACAAGAAGACTGACTCTTCTTTTTGTCTATGTTTTGAACCAATCCTGTGACACTAGTAATAGATTCCGATGCTACACTTCCGGTTTACTGTATCCCTCTGACCTTCTTATTGACGATGAAACACAGAAATTGCATCGGAATTAAATACAAAAGGCACATTGCCGACTTAAGTACAAGAAGACTGACCTTTCTTAGTGTCTATGCTTTGAACCATACCTGTGACACTAGTTATAGATTCCGATGCTTCACTTCAAGTTTACTGAATCCCTTGGACGTTCTTATTGACGATGAAACACAGAAATTGCATCGGAATTAAATACAAAAGGCACAATGCCTACTTAAGTACAAGAAGAATGACTCTTCCTACTGTCTATGCTTTGAACCATTCCGGTGACACTAGTTAAAGATTCCGATGCTACACTTCAGGTCTACTGTATCCCTCCGACCTTCTTATTGACGATGAAACACAGAAATCGCACCGGAATTAAATACAAAATGCACAATGCCGACTTAAGTACAAGAAGACTGACTCTTCTTACTGACTATGTTTGGAACCATTCCTATGACACTAGTTATAGATTCCGATGCTTCACTTGAGTTTTACTGTATCCCTCTGACCTTCTTATTGACGATGAAACACAGATATTGCATCGGAATTTAATAGAAAAGGCACAATGCCGACTTAAGTTCAAGAAGACTGACTCTTCTTACTGACAATGATTTGAATCATCCCTGTGACACTAGTTATAGATTCCGATGCTTCACTTCAGGTTTACTGTATCCCTCTGACATTCTTATTGACGATGAAACACAGAAATTGCATCGGAATTAAACAGAAAAGGCACAATGCCGACTTAAGTACAAGAAGACTGACTCTTCTTACTGTGTATGATTTGAACCATTTGTGTGCCACTAGTTATAGATTCCGATGCTTCACTTCAGGTTTACTGTATCCCTTGGACGTTCTTATTGACGATGAAACACAGAAATTGGATCGGAATTAAATACAAAAGGCACAGAGCCGACTTAAGTACAAGAGGACTGACTCTACTTACTGACTATGATTTGAACCATTCCTGTGACACTAGTTATAGATTCCGATGCTTCACTTCAGGTTTACTGTATCCCTCTGACCTTCTTATTGACGATGAAACACAGATATGGCATCGGAATTTAATAGAAAAGGCACAATGCCAACTTAAGTACAAGAAGACTGACTCTTCTTACTGTCTATGCTTTGAACCATTCCTGTGACGCTAGTTACAGATTCCGATGCTTCACTTCAGGTTTACTGTATCCCTCTGACCATCTTATTTACGATGAAACACAGAAATTGCCTCGGAGTTAAATAGAAAAGTCACAATGCCGACTTAGGTACAAGAAGACTGACTCTTCCTACTGTCTATGTTTTGAACCATTCCTGTGACACTAGTTAGAGATTCCGATGCATCACTTCAGGTTTACTGTATCCCGCTTACCTCCTTATTGACGATGAAACACAGAAATTGCATCGGTATTAAATAGAAAAGACACAATGCCGACTTAAGTACAAGAAGTCTGACTCTTCTTACTGTCTATATTTTGAACCATTTCTGTGACACTTGTTATAGATTCCGATGCTTCACTTCAGGTTTACTGTATCCCTTGGACCTTCTTATTGACGATGAAACACAGTAATTGCTTCGGAATTAAATACAAAAGGCACAATACCGAGTTAAGTGCAAGATGACTGACTCTTCTTACTGTCTATGTTTTGAACCAATCATGTGACACTAGTTATGGATTCCGATGCTTCACTTCAGGTTTACTGTATCCCTCTGACCTTCTTATTGACGATGAAACACAGAAATTGCATCGGAATTAAATACAACATGCACAATGCCGACTTAAGTACATGTAGACTGACTCTTCCTACTGTGTATGTTTTGAAACATTCCTGTGACTTTATTTATAGATTCCGATGCTTCATTTCAGGTTTACTGTATCCCTTCGACCCTCTTTTTGACGATGAAACACAGAAAGTGCATCGGAATTAAATAGAAAAGGCACAATGCCGACTTAAGTACAAGAAGACTGAATCTTCCTACTGTCTCTGTTTTGAAGCATTCCTGTGACACTAGATTTAGATTCCGATGCTTCACTTCAGGTTTACTGTATCCCTTGGATCTTCTTATTGACGAGGAAACACAGATAGTGCATCGGAGTTAAATACAAAAGGCACAATGCCGACTTAAGTACAACAAGTCTGACTCTTCCTACTGTCTATGTTTTGAACCATTCCTGTGACACTAGTTATAGATTCCGATGCTTCACTTAAGGTTTACTGTATCCCTCTGACCTTCTTTTTGACGATGAAACACAGAAATTGGATCGGACTTAAATACAAAAGGTACAATGCCGAATTAAGTACAAGAAGACTGACTCTTCTTACTGTGTATGTTTTGAACCATTCCTGTGACACTAGTTATAGATTCCGATGCTTCACTTCAAATTTACTGTATCCCTTGCACCTTCTTATTGACGATGAAACACAGAAATTGCATCGGAATTAAATACAAAATGCACAATGCCGACTTAAGTACAAGAAGACTGACTCTTCGTACTGTCTATGATTTGAACCATTCCTGAGACACTAGTTATAGATTCCGATGATTCACTACTGGTTTACTGTGTCCCTTGGACCTTCTTATTGACGATGAAACACAGAAATTGCATCGGAATTAAACAGAAAAGGCATAATGACGACTTAAGTACAAGAAGACGGATTCTTCTTACTGACTATGTTTGGAACCATTCCTGTGACACTAGTTATAGATTCCGATGCTTCACTTGAGTTTTACTGTATCCCTCCGACCTTCTTATTGACGATGAAACACAGTTATGGCATCGGAATATAATAGAAAAGGCACAATGCCAACTGAAGTACAAGAAGACTGACTCTTCTTACTGTCTATGATTTGAACCATTCATGTGACACTGGTTATAGATTCCGATGCTTCACTTCAGGTTTACTGTATCCCTCTGACCTTCTTATTGACGATGAATCACAGAAATTGCATCGGAATTAAATACAAAATGCACAATGCCGACTTAAGTACATGTAGACTGACTCTTCCTACTGTCTATGTTTGAAACATTCCTGAGACGCTAGTTACGGATTCCGATGCTTCATTTCAGGTTTACTGTATCCCTTGGACCTTCTTATTGACGATGAGAAACAGCAAGTGCATCGGAATTAAATAGAAAAGGCACAATGCTGACTTAAGTACAAGAAGACTGACTCTTCTTTTTGTCTATGTTTTGAACCATTCCTGTGACACAAGTTATAGATTCCGATGCTTCACTTCAGGTTTACTGTACCCCTCTGACCTTCTTATTGACGATGAAACACAGATATTGAATCGGAATTAAATACAAAAGGCACAATGACGACTTAAGTACAAGAAGACTGACCTTTCTTACTGTCTATGCTTTGAACCATACCTGTGACACTAGTTATAGATTCCGATGCTTCACTTCAGGTTTACTGAATCCCTTCGACCTTCTTATTGACGATGAAACACAGAAATTGCATCGGAATTATATACAAAAGGCACAATGCCGACTTAAGTACAAGAAGACTGACTCTTCCTAATGTCTATGTTTTGAACCATTCCTGTGACAATAGTTATAGATTCCGGTGCTACACTTCAGGTTTAGTGTATCCCTCCGACCCTCTTATTGACGATGCAACACAGAAATTGCATCGGAATTAAATACAAAATGCACAATTCCGACTTAAGTACATGTAGACAGACTCTTCCTACTGTCTATGTTTGAAACATTCCTGAGACGCTAGTTATGGATTCCGATGCTTCATTTCAGGTTTACTGTATCCCTTGGACCTTCTTATTGACGATGAAACACAGCAAGTGCATCGGAATTAAATAGAAAAGGCACAATGCTGACTTCATTACAAGAAGACTGACTCTTCTTTTTGTCTATGTTTTGAACCATTCCTGTGACACTAGTTATAGATTCCGATGCTTCACTTCAGGTTTACTGAATCCCTTGGACGTTCTTATTGACGATGAAACACAGATATTGCATCGGAATTAAATACAAAAGGCACAATGCCGACTTAAGTACAAGAAGAATGACTCTTCCTACTGTCTATGCTTTGAACCATTCCGGTGACACTAGTTATAGATTCCGATGCTACACTTCAGGTCTACTGTATCCCTCCGACCGTCTTATTGACGATGAAACACAGAAATCGCACCGGAATTAAATACAAAAGGCACAATGCCGACTTAAGTATAAGAAGACTGACTCTTCTTACTGACTATGTTTGGAACCATTCCTATGACATAAGTTATAGATTCCGATGCTTCACTTGAGTTTTACTGTATCCCTGTGACCTTCTTATTGACGATGAAACACAGATATTGCATCGGAATTTAATAGAAAAGGCACAATGCCGACTTAAGTTCAAGAAGACTGACTCTTCTTACTGACTATGATTTGAATCATTCCTGTGACACTAGTTATAGATTCCGATGCTTCACTTCAGGTTTACTGTATCCCTTGGACGTTCTTATTGACGATGAAACACAGAAATTGCATCGGAATTAAATACAAAAGGCACAAAGCCGACTTAAGTACAAGAAGACTGACTCTACTTACTGACTATGAATTGAACCATTCCTGTGACACTAGTTATAGATTCCGATGCTTCACTTCAGGTTTACTGTATCCCTCTGACCTTCTTATTGACGATGAAACACAGATATGGCATCGGAATTTAATAGAAAAGCAAAATGCCAACTTATGTACAAGAAGACTGACTCTTCTTGCTGGCTATGATTTGAACCATTCCTGTGACACTAGTTATTGATTCCGATGCTTCACTTCAGGTTTACTGTATCCCTTGTACCTTCTTATTGACCATGAAACACAGAAATTGCATCGGAATTAAATAGAAAAGGCACAATGCCGACTTAAGTAACAGAAGACTGACTCTTCTTACTGTCTATGCTTTGAACCATTCCTGTGACGCTAGTTACAGATTCCGATGCTTCACTTCAGGTTTACTGTATCCCTCTGACCATCTTATTTACGATGAAACACAGAAATTGCATCGGAGTTAAATAGAAAAGTCACAATGCCGACCTAGGTACAAGAAGGCTGACTCTTCCTACTGTCTATGTTTTGAACCATTCCTGTGACACTAGTTAGAGATTCCGATGCTTCACTTCAGGTTTACTGTATCCCGCTGACGTCCTTATTGACGATGAAACACAGAAATTGCATCGGTATTAAATAGAAAAGACACAATGCCGACTTAAGTACAACAAGTCTGACTCTTCTTACTGTCTATATTTTGAACCATTTCTGTGACACTAGTTATAGATTCCGATGCTTCACTTCAGGTTTACTGTATCCCTTGGACCTTCTTATTGACGATGAACCACAGTAATTGCTTCGGAATTAAATACAAAAGGCACAATACCGACTTAAGTGCAAGATGACTGACTCTTCTTACTGTCTATGTTTTGAACCAATCATGTGACACTAGTTATAGATTCCGATGCTTCACTTCAGGTTTACTGTATCCCTCTGACCTTCTTATTGACGATGAAACACAGAAATTGCATCGGAATTAAATACAAAATGCACAATGCCGACTTAAGTACATGTAGACTGACTCTTCCTACTGTCTATGTTTGAAACATTCCTGAGACGCTAGTTATGGATTCCGATGGTTCATTTCAGGTTTACTGTATCCCTTGGACCTTTTTCTTGACGATGAAACACAGCAAGTGCATCGGAATTAAATAGAAAAGGCACAATGCTGACTTAAGTACAAGAAGACTGACTCTTCTATTTGTCTATGTTTTGAACCATTCCTGTGACACTAGTTATAGGTTCCGATGCTTCACTTCAGGTTTACTGTTTCCCTCTGACCTTCTTATTGACGATGAAACACAGAAATTGCATCGGAATAAAATACAAAAGGCACAATGCCGACTTAAGTACAAGAAGACTGACTCTTCGTACAGACTATGTTTTGAACCATTCCTGTGACACTAGTTATAGGTTCCGATGATTCACTTCAGGTTTACTGTATCCCTTGGACCTTTTTATTGACGATGAAACACAGATATTGCATCGGAATATTATAGAAAAGGCACAATGCCGACTTAAGTACAAGAACACTGACTCTTCTTACTGACTATGATTTGAACCATTCCTGTGACACTAGTTATAGATTCCGATGCTTCACTTCAGGTTTACTGTATCCCTCTGATCTTCTTATTGACGATGAAACACAGAAATTGCATAGGATTTAAACAGAAAATGCACAATGCCGACTTAAGTCCAAGAAGACTGACTCTTCTTACTGTCTATGATTTGAACCATTCCTGTGACACTAGTTATAGATTCCGATGCTTCACTTCAGGTTTACTGTATCCCTTGGACCTTCTTATTGACGATGAAACACAGAAATTGCAAAGGAATTAAGTAGAAAAGGCACAATGCCGACTTAAGTACAAGAAGACTGACTCTTCTTGCTGTCTATGCTTTGAACCATTCCTGTGACGCTAGTTACAGTTTCCGATGCTACACCTCAGGTTTACTTTATCCCTCTGACCATCTTATTAACGATGAAACACAGAAATTGCATCGGAATTAAATAGAAAAGGCACAATGCCGACTTAGGTACAAGAAGACTGACACTTCCTACTGTCTATGTTTTGAACCATTCCTGTGACAATAGTTAGAGATTCCGATGCTTCACTTCAGGTTTAATGTATCCCGCTGACCTTCTTATTGACGATGAACCACAGAAATAGCATCGGTATTAAATAGAAAAGGCACAATGCCGACTTAAGTACAAGAAGTCTGACTCTTCTTACTGTCTATATTTTGAACCATTCCTGTGGGACTAGTTATAGATTCCGATGCTTCACTTCAGGTTTACTGTATCCCTTGGACCGTCTTATTGACGATGAAACACAGAAATTGCATCGGAATAAAATACAAAAGGCACAATGCCGACTTAAGTACAAGATGACTGACTCTTCTTACTGTCTATGTTTTGAACCATTCCTGTGACACTAGTTATAGATTCCGATGCTTCACTTCAGGTTTACTGTATCCCTCTGACCCTCTTATTGACGATGAAACACTGAAATTGCATCGGAAATAAATACAAAAGGCACAATGACGACTTAAGTACATGTAGACTGACTCATCCTACTGTCTATGTTTGAAACATTCCTGTGACACTAGTTATGGATTCCGATGCTTCATTTCAAGGTTTACTGTATCCCTTGGACCATCTTATTGACGATGAAACACAGAAAGTGCATCGGAATTAAATAGAAAAGGCACAATGCTGACTTAAGTACAAGAAGACTGACTCTTCCAACTGTCTATGTTTTGAACCTTTCCTGTGACACTAGTTATAGATTCCGAAGCTTCACTTCAAGTATACTGTATCCCTCTGACCCTCTTATTGACAATGAAACACAGAAATTGCATCGGAATTAAATGCAAAAGGCACAATGGCGACATAAGTACAATGACCTTTCTAACTGACTATGCTTTGAACCATTCCTGTGACACTAGTTATAGATTCCGATGCTTCACTTCAGGTTTACTGAATCCCTGGGACCTTCTTATTGACGATGAAAAACAGAAATTGCATCGTAATTAAATACAAAAGGCACAATGCCGACTTAAGTACAAGAAGACAGACTCTTCCTACTGTCTATGTTTTGAACCATTCCTGTGACAGTAGTTATAGATTCCCATGCGACACTTCAGGTTTACTGTATCCCTCTGACCTTCTAATTGACGATGAATCACAGTAATTGCATCGGAATTAAATTGAAAAGGGCATAATGCCGACTTATGTACAAGAAGTCTGACTCTTCTTACTGTCTATGTTTTGAACCATTCCTGTGACACTAGATATAGACTCCGAAGCTTCACTTCAGGTTTACTGTGTCCCTTTGACCTTCTTATTGACGATGAAACACAGAAATTGCATCGGAATTACATACAAAAGGCACAATACCGACTTAAGTACTAGAAGACTGACTCTTCTTACTGACTATGTTTTGAACCATTCCTGTGACACTAGTTATAAATTCCAATGCTTCCCTTCAGGTTTACTGTATCCCTTTGACCTTCTTATTGACGATGAAACTCAGAAATTGCGTCGGAATTAAATACAAAAGGCACAATGCCGACTTAAGTACATGTAGACTGACTGTTCCTACTGTCTATATTTTGAAACATTCCTGTGACACTATTTATAGGTTCCGATGCTTCATTTCAGGTTTACTGTATCCCTTGAATCTTCTTATTGACGATGAAACACAGAAATTGCATCGGTATTAAATAGAAAAGGCACAATGCCGACTTAAGTACAAGAAGTCTGACTCTTCTTACTGTCTATATTTTGAACCATTCCCGTGGGACTAGTTATAGATTCCGATGCTTCACTTCAGGTTTACTGTATCCCTTGGACCTTCTTATTGACGATGAAACACAGAAATTGCATCGGCATTAAATACAAAAGGCACAATGCCGACTTAAGCACAAGATGACTGACTCTTCTTACTGTCTATGTTTTGAACCATTCCTGTGACACTAGTTATAGATTCCGATGCTTCACTTCAGGTTTACTGTATCCCTCTGACCCTCTTATTGACGATGAAACACAGAAATTGCATCGGAAATAAATACAAAAGGCACAATGCCGACTTAAGTACATGTAGACTGACTCTTCCTACTGTCTATGTTTGAAACATTCCTGTGACGCTAGTTATGGATTCCGATGCTTCATTTCAAGGTTTACTGTATCCTTTGGACCTTCGTATTGACGATGAAGAACAGAAAGTGCATCGGAATTAAATAGAAAAGGCACAATGCTGACTTAAGTACAAGAAGACTGACTCTTCCTACTGTCTATGTTTTGAACCATTCCTGTGACACTAGTTATAGATTCCGATGCTTCACTTCAGGTTTACTGTATCCCTCTGACCTTCTTATTGACGATGAAACACAGAAATTGCATCGGAATTAAATACAAAATGCACAATGCCGACTTAAGTACATGTAGACTGACTCTTCCTACTGTCTATGTTTGAAACATTCCTGAGACGCTAGTTATGGATTCCGATGGTTCATTTCAGGTTTACTGTATCCCTTGGACCTTTTTCTTGACGATGAAACACAGCAAGTGCATCGGAATTAAATAGAAAAGGCACAATGCTGACTTAAGTACAAGAAGACTGACTCTTCTATTTGTCTATGTTTTGAACCATTCCTGTGACACTAGTTATAGGTTCCGATGCTTCACTTCAGGTTTACTGTTTCCCTCTGACCTTCTTATTGACGATGAAACACAGAAATTGCATCGGAATTAAATACAAAAGGCACAATGCCGACTTAAGTACAAGAAGACTGACTCTTCGTACAGACTATGTTTTGAACCATTCCTGTGACACTAGTTATAGGTTCCGATGATTCACTTCAGGTTTACTGTATCCCTTGGACCTTTTTATTGACGATGAAACACAGATATTGCATCGGAATTTTATAGAAAAGGCACAATGCCGACTTAAGTACAAGAACACTGACTCTTCTTACTGACTATGATTTGAACCATTCCTGTGACACTAGTTATAGATTCCGATGCTTCACTTCAGGTTTACTGTATCCCTTGGACCTTCTTATTGACGATGAAACACAGAAATTGCAAAGGAATTAAGTAGAAAAGGCACAATGCCGACTTAAGTACAAGAAGACTGACTCTTCTTGCTGTCTATGCTTTGAACCATTCCTGTGACGCTAGTTACAGTTTCCGATGCTACACCTCAGGTTTACTTTATCCCTCTGACCATCTTATTAACGATGAAACACAGAAATTGCATCGGAATTAAATAGAAAAGGCACAATGCCGACTTAGGTACAAGAAGACTGACTCTTCCTACTGTCTATGTTTTGAACCATTCCTGTGACAATAGTTAGAGATTCCGATGCTTCACTTCAGGTTTACTGTATCCCGCTGACCTTCTTATTGACGATGAACCACAGAAATAGCATCGGTATTAAGTAGAAAAGGCACAATGCCGACTTAAGTACAAGAAGTCTGACTCATCCTACTGTCTATGTTTGAAACATTCCTGTGACACTAGTTATGGATTCCGATGCTTCATTTCAAGGTTTACTGTATCCCTTGGACCATCTTATTGACGATGAAACACAGAAAGTGCATCGGAATTAAATAGAAAATGCACAATGCTGACTTAAGTACAAGAAGACTGACTCTTCCAACTGTCTATGTTTTGAACCATTCCTGTGACACTAGTTATAGATTCCGAAGCTTCACTTCAGGTATACTGTATCCCTCTGACCCTCTTATTGACAATGAAACACAGAAATTGCATCGGAATTAAATGCAAAAGCACAATGGCGACATAAGTACAATGACCTTTCTAACTGACTATGCTTTGAACCATTCCTGTGACACTAGTTATAGATTCCGATGCTTCACTTCAGGTTTACTGAATCCCTGGGACCTTCTTATTGACGATGAAAAACAGAAATTGCATCGTAATTAAATACAAAAGGCACAATGCCGACTTAAGTACAAGAAGACAGACTCTTCCTACTGTCTATGTTTTGAACCATTCCTGTGACAGTAGTAATAGATTCCCATGCGACACTTCAGGTTTACTGTATCCCTCTGACCTTCTTATTGACGATGAATCACAGTAATTGCATCGGAATTAAATTGAAAAGGGCATAATGCCGACTTATGTACAAGAAGTCTGACTCTTCTTACTGTCTATGTTTTGAACCATTCCTGTGACACTAGATATAGACTCCGAAGCTTCACTTCAGGTTTACTGTATCCCTTTGACCTTCTTATTGACGATGAAACACAGAAATTGCATCGGAATTACATACAAAAGGCACAATACCGACTTAAGTACTAGAAGACTGACTCTTCTTACTGACTATGTTTTGAACCATTCCTGTGACACTAGTTATAAATTCCAATGCTTCCCTTCAGGTTTACTGTATCCCTTTGACCATCTTATTGACGATGAAACTCAGAAATTGCGTCGGAATTAAATACAAAAGGCACAATGCCGACTTAAGTACATGTAGACTGACTGTTCCTACTGTCTATATTTTGAAACATTCCTGTGACACTATTTATAGGTTCCGATGCTTCATTTCAGGTTTACTGTATCCCTTGAATCTTCTTATTGACGATGAAACACAGAAATTGCATCGGTATTAAATAGAAAAGGCACAATGCCGACTTAAGTACAAGAAGTCTGACTCTTCTTACTGTCTATATTTTGAACCATTCCTGTGGGACTAGTTATAGATTCCGATGCTTCACTTCAGGTTTACTGTATCCCTTGGACCTTCTTATTGACGATGAAACACAGAAATTGCATCGGCATTAAATACAAAAGGCACAATGCCGACTTAAGCACAAGATGACTGACTCTTCTTACTGTCTATGTTTTGAACCATTCCTGTGACACTAGTTATAGATTCCGATGCTTCACTTCAGGTTTACTGTATCCCTCTGACCCTCTTATTGACGATGAAACACAGAAATTGCATCGGAAATAAATACAAAAGGCACAATGCCGACTTAAGTACATGTAGACTGACTCTTCCTACTGTCTATGTTTGAAACATTCCTGTGACGCTAGTTATGGATTCCGATGCTTCATTTCAAGGTTTACTGTATCCTTTGGACCTTCGTATTGACGATGAAGAACAGAAAGTGCATCGGAATTAAATAGAAAAGGCACAATGCTGACTTAAGTACAAGAAGACTGACTCTTCCTACTGTCTATGTTTTGAACCATTCCTGTGACACTAGTTATAGATTCCGAAGCTTCACTTCAGGTTTACTGTATCCCTCTGACCCTCTTATTGACAATGAAACACAGAAATTGCATCGGAATTAAATACAAAAGGCACAATGGCGACATAAGTACAATGACCTATCTTACTGACTATGCTTTGAACCATTCCTGTGACACTAGTTATAGATTCCGATGCTTCACTTCAGGTTTACTGAATCCCTGGGACCTTCTTATTGACGATGAAAAACAGAAATTGCATCGTAATTAAATTCAAAATGCACAATGCCGACTTAAGTACAGGAAGACAGACTCTTCCTACTGTCTATGTTTTGAACCATTCCTGTGACAGTAGGTATAGATTCCCATGCGACACTTCAGGTTTACTGTATCCCTCTGACCTTCTTATTGACGATGAAACACAGTAATTGCATCGGAATTAAATTGAAAAGGGCATAATGCCGACTTATGTACAAGAAGTCTGACTCTTCTTACTGTCTATGTTTTGAACCATTCCTGTGACACTAGATATAGATTCCGAAGCTTCACTTCAGGTTTACTGTATCCCTTTGACCTTCTTATTGACGATGAAACACAGAAATTGCATCGGAATTACATACAAAAGGCATAATATCGACTTAAGTACAAGAAGACTGACTCTTCTTACTGACTATGTTTTGAACCATTCCTGTGACACTAGTTATAAATTCCGATGCTTCACTTCAGGTTTACTGTATCCCTCTGACCTTCTTATTGACGATGAAACTCAGAAATTGCGTCGGAATTAAATACAAAAGGCACAATGCCGACTTAAGTACATGTAGACTGACTGTTCCTACTGTCTATATTTTGAAACATTCCTGTTACACTAGTTATAGATTCCGATGCTTCATTTCAAGTTTACTGTATCCCTTGAATCTTCTTATTGACGATGAAACACAGAAATTGCATCGGAATTAAATACAAAAGGCACAATGCCGCCTTAAGTACAAGAAGAATGACTCTTCTTACTGACTGTTTTGAACCATTCCTGTGACACTAGTTATAGATTCCGATGCTTCACTTCAGGTTTACTGTATCCCTTGGACCTTCTTATTGACGATGAAACACAGAAATTACATCGGAATTAAATACTAAAGGCACAATGCCGACTTAACTACAAGTAGACAGACTCTTCTTACTGTCTATGTTTTGAGCCAATCCTGTGACATGAGATATTCGCTATTTTTGACTTCATTAAAACAGCAAATACGAGTAGTTAATACTTTCAGCCAGAAGGCAAATACTTGTTTGTAAATAATGATTAATGTATAATTAGGCGTCGCATAGCGACGGTGGAATTTTCTAATGATGTAATTTGTCGTCTTTGGGCGGCAATAAAAACAGAAAAATGTGGATAGATATACGATCCTTCACTATTTTGTTCGCTGGAGAACAAATGAAGCCTTGAGCGCTAAGAAGACTTGTATTGTTTTTCTCAAGTAAGACGGACGCAGATTTGTGGCAGTCTGATCTAATTTTTTACTAAATGTATAAAAACGTGTGATGTCTAAGTTTGAGTGAAGTGTAAAGAACTGTTATAACTTACCGTGACGACGCACGAGCGACTCAAAGAAGACAATGGCCATATAAAAGAGCGCTCAATGAACATGATATGGACATAAAAATCTACCGTCATCGTAGTACTAAGCTTAAGGTACGATATATGTTTTAGTTATAATAAATATTTGTTTTGGGAATACTGAATCATTTAGCAGTGCTCATTCCTATTATCTCCTCAGTATTATTTTCATTTTAATTATGCATTTTGATAAGATTACAGACACAGAGATCAGCAGTCCAACGTGCGTGTTATATTGATAACAAGAAAACTGTTTTATCGTCTTTTTGAATCAGCTTTAATATTGAATTTCCCTTTTGTGTGATGTTACAGTTGTTTTTGCGCCCTTAAGAACTTTCTGGTCCCTTACGAAATTGTCTTGTCATAACAATAACTTCACAACCGGTATGATCGTATCTACGATCATGAAGTCATTAGAAAGACGATAATGCGATTTCTTAATCAATAGCACGCTAGTTGTGACTGCCTCAAGCCACGCGAAACTGCAAGTAAAAACTATTCACATCTCATAATGCAATATTTTATGACAATGGTCAATCCACGATTCTTACGCCAATTGTCGTTGATAAAACAGTAAGATAAATCTCAATTTCCAACTTTCCATTGAATAACAACATCAATTTTATTTTGTAACATCACACTTGGCGCCCGAACAGGGACTTGACCAAAAATTAGTTCAGATTCTTGGAAAATTTCTATGTGCTTGTGTTAATATATGTTCTGTCGTTTCATGTACACATAATCTCTCTGTGAGAATGACAGAAAATACGCTGGTCGATAACGCAGTTTAATTATCGAGAGAAAGGGAAAGAAAAGAGACGCGAATTTGCTGAGACAACATAGCGGTAACCATGCCATCAAAAAGTAAGTCAGAATTTTGCATACGCAGTGTAGTGCTTCAGTAGCAACGTTGCTTTTCCAAGTCGATCCACATCCTTTCTATCTCCTTCCCGCTATAGAAAATCTGCATTATTTTATCTTTCAAAGTAAAATTATTCGTAGTCTGATAACAGAAATAATTTCTCCCCATTGTTAGTATAGCTGTTTTACATTTTCAACATGGTGGATAGTGTGTGCAATTTGCAGTGAAGAGCATCTTCATTCATTTCTCTGAAACGTTTAGGTTCCATCTTGTCTTCTCGCCAGATAGAATTTCATTTGTTGCTCACGCGAGAGCGGTGCTCTTAGCGGATTCACCACGTCACTGACAAACGACGAAAGCCTTACGTAGAACGTGATTTACTGACGAAAATGGCAGATAGTAAACAGAGACAGATGACAATAGGAGACGGGAGTGAAGACGTTAATAGTATTCCATACCCTTTACGATCGCGAATGGTAGGTTCCCGTGTGGAAACTGAACTAACCATGTCTGTAACAGGGGAAAGAGACCCTAAAGTCCTAATTCTTCCCGCTGCAGCTACAAATGACCTCGGTGTGTTAATGGAAATGCTGAAACAACAGTTTGACGCAGTAAATGAGACTATAAAAACACAAAATGAGACTGTTAACGCCCGATTAGATGCTGTAAGCGAATCAGTAAAAACACAAAATGTGACTGTTAACGCCCGATTAGATGCTGTAAGCGAATCAGTAAAAACACAAAATGAGACTGTTAACGCCCGATTAGATGCTGTAAGCGAATCAATAAAAACACAAAATGAGACTGTTAACGCCCGATTCGATGCTGTAAGCGAATCAGTAAAAACACTAATTGAGGCTGTTAACGTCCGATTAGATGCTGTAAGCGAATCATTAAAAACACAGCTAGGCACAATCAAAACAGATCTGCGTAAAGAAATTACGGCTGAATTAAATACCCATTTGGGTGAGGTGCAAACTAAGATCAGTGATCAAATTCAGAAAATGCAGAAACAGGTGAAAAGTGAAATAGCTGAAGTATCTGGAACATTTAACACAAAAATTCAGGCAGCTACCAAAGAAATAAACTCAGTTAGACAAGCAGTATCTGACATTGAAGGTGTAGTGGAGGATCTGTCGAGGCAGATAGACTCAATCAATATTGAAGAACAGGTTAAGAGCACCGTGAAAGCACACACGGAGGCATTGTCGGAACACTACGGTGAATGGATAAAGGGTAAAGATATTTTTATCGAAAAGAAGGTCAGGGAGGAGCTTAGGGAGACTGTCAAGGATGTAACTTATGAAATCTTAGCTGCTCCTGGTAAGACTGGAGACACAGTGGTTTCTGAATTGGGACAGATTCGGAGGACACTTACACGGGATCTTCCCGAGTGGAAGCAGCAAGTAGTGGACGAAGTCAGAATGCTGAGAAACTGGGTAGAAAATCCGCACACGCATACGCAAACTATAGGGAACAACTATTTAGACGGTGACGAATGTCAGTCAACTCCTTATTGTTCACCGCCTGATTACATGCAAAACTACAGTCCTGTTGAGTCCCGAGTAGGGAAAATAAATGATCCGCCCACAATCGTGAGTTTAATGCAAGAGGAAAGTGTGATTAAGCATCGCACTTTTCCTGTTTTTCATCCGCAGAAGCGAGAAATACACCCCATCGTGTTCCTAAAGAATTTTTCCGGCATATTTCCCAGGAGCTGGACAGACAGACAGCGTATTCAGTTCGTCACTGGCTTTATTTCTGGTGATGCAGCATTATGGGGAACGGAAATGGTAGACACGTGTAGGAATGATGAAGAGTTTGAGAAAATGTTCTTGGCAAAATTTTGGAGTAATGGGGTACAGCAAAGATTAAGGAAGGAGGTGTATGGTGCGGAAATTTTCAATGAGAAGCATGGAAGTCTCCGGCGATACTTCGAGAAGTATCTTGCTAAAATTAAATTCTGGGATTCTCCGATTTCTTCCAAGGACGTAATTATGATTCTCAAAAGCAAACTCCCTGTGTCTATTAGAGAGAACTAGTAAATGCGTCCGAAGAAGACACGGATGTATTCCTTTCTGTGTTGGATTCCTTAGATTTAATTAGCGAGGATGTGCGCTCCAAGGTTGGCAGCGGCAAATTCTTCCCTGGCTGCCAGCAGAATGCATCGCACGCGGACAACAATGCGCCGAAGGAGAGAGCGAGCTACTGCGACCGCTGTTGCCAACCGGCCAGCCGTTATAAAAACGCAAATGGCAATAACTTTAAATGGAAGCAGAAAACCAATTACAGTAATCAGCAGAGATACCACCCAATTTACAACCACCAGGAACAACATCAGTACGGAAACCCACCCTTTAATTCTGCGCCTGAGCAGTATGGAAATCCTCCACAAACGATTGGTAATTTTTCAAATGGACCAGTGTACAATCAAAGTTATAGGTCGAAATATAGCAAGTGGCATGGGCAAGGCGGAGGCCACCCAGCACATCAGAACAACTTTTCACAGAATAGAGGACCGCGGAACAATTTTCAAACGGTACCAAATGCGAACTTTCCTTCACAAGGAAATGGTTCTGCCGGCAACCAAAAGATCGGGCGACAGCAGCCGTCTCAAGTATTTTATTCACAAGTGAATGCACCCAGTGGATTTTACCCCTCTACACCGGCATTTGTACCACATAACCAGCACCAATATCAAACGGAACAAACACTTAAGGCCATGAATGACAAACAGGTTAAACATCCTGCGGAAAATTAGAGGCAGCACCTTTCAGCCACCTAGAGGTCGCTGCCGGTTCCAGTGGGGGCACTAATGAATACTCTGATTCTGAGTATGCTAATGCGATACGGTACGACCATGAGACCGACTTACGAGATGACCTTGCACCTGACCTAGAAGCTCAAGACATTAATGACATTTATGATGAACAGGTCCAGGCTTAGATTAAGATTTCTATTGCCAACATTCCTGTCACAGCCATTGTTCATACAGGAGCAAACATCAATGTGATGTCATCATGTCTCTTCAGACAGGTGTCTTCTGTTTCAAAAGTTTTATCATTGCCGATTCAGGGCTGCTCCATATCGGGAGCGACTGGTCCATTGAAACAAAGAGTTAGTTTACAGACACTGCTGATAGAATCTGTTTTGGTTTCTTACCTCTTGCGTACTGGAAATTTCCTTGTGTGAACTGTTAATGATAAGTATTGTGTTGAACAGCGCACGGACTTCATGGTAACGGCTACTACATGTAAACTTTAAGTATTAAATGCTATATATGTAAAAATTGTTTATAGTGATGGACATTGAACTGATATTTCTTCAACAAGCTGAAGCAGGAAATTGGGGTTGCACCAAGAATTTCAATTTAATTTTAAGTTAGTATTAAGAAAAAAAAAGTGCTTGCGAGGCGATTGCCCGGAGCTATATAAATATGTAAAGGTGAGAAATGGAGAAGGATGCGTAAATAAGCACTTCTCTCAAGGTACAAGAAGATTTATAGATTTATTATTAGTAATGTAAGTACTTGAAGTTCTGTTGTAAAAGCCCAAATTACCTGCTTAAAAAAAAAAAAAAAAAAAAAAAAAAGATACATGGTCAAACAGTCCAGACAGTGGACAGGAGTAGAAGAAATAGCTTAAAGTTCAGTTAAAGCGTGCTGTTAAATGGAAAAACAAGTGGTAACCCACATGTGTTCACGCAAGGCGACAATAAGCTGTAGTAAGCTAAGTTAGGTGAAATACAGTACAAATAGAGGCAAACCATGAAGCATCAATAATGTAGCGTAAGTACTCCACGAGGCCATTAATTGCTATGAAAGTAAACTATTACCCTGTGATCGGAGCCCAATGTAAAGAGAATATGAGGAATGTTAGCTGACGAATTGATTTCAGTAGAATAAAGGTACTAAATAACCACACAGCAAGCCCCCTGTATCATAAATAAGTCCAAGTAAAGATCTTCAGAAGATTTGTAGTGTAATCTAGCGACCATTCAATACCCTAATTGAAGGCTAATCCAAAGAACAAGCAATTCCGTGATATTTAAACTTAATACTGAGTATAACCACAGTAAGACGTAGAAGTAGCAAAGCATGCTGTAATGAAAGACGTTGAAATTTATATATGTGCCTATGTTTATTATGATAATTTTATTTACATGCAGATTTTATTGTAAAAATGTCTCCTCAGACACTCCTCTTATGAAATCCATTTTCCTTGTGCCCGTTCCTTTTGATCCTGGTTCATTAACCCAGACCAAGGGTCGACTTGAAAAGGCACGTGTGCTTCGAGGCAAAGCAGTGCTTATGAGAAATGAGACACGTAGCGTGATGAACTTCGCTAGCTTTGGTAATGTTTGTTATGGACCGGTTGCGTAAACCCAGTGAACTGTCGGTAATTCCATTCATGCGAAAAATAGTAGACGCGCGTTACCCTTTTTTTTTTTTTAAACAGAGAACGATTGCTGAGTACATGAAGCGAAGAGGGTGACCTATTGTTATCCAGTCTGCCCTCAAATAAAAAAAAAATTGGCAAGCACAAAGGAGAGCACAAAAAAAAAGATTCAGCGTTAAATGCATACTCGTTAAGTAGTAGATATGCTGCGTGGCACTAGAAAATGATCTTGGGTGCACTAAAGAATAAATGCAACGAGTGTTGCGAAACCTGTAGTTTTCATAATGAGGAGATGAGCCCTTAAAAGAAAGTTTGAAAGAATATTTTTAGGTTCACTAGTGAAAGTAAACCTTGAGATATAAAGAGTCCATTCATAAAGCAGTTGTTCACTGGACTTAACAAAAGGAGTGACCATTAATTGTAAATATTAGCCCGTAAGTGATCTTTTGTAAATAGTAGAATTAAGTCTTTCTGTACCAATGGAGGAAACCTGCAAAATTAATTGTTTTGTAAATGAACTCTATCGGCGAAGGAACTAAGCACGAATGCTGTGTGAAGATGCACACTAAAGTGCGACGTGCATCATAGAAATAACTGTTCACTGTATATTAGTGGTGGTGTTGTACTGCAAGTGTAAAAAGAAGTCAAGGCTACGACAACAGGTGCAACGCAAAGTTCAGTGTTGTTCTAAGTGCAGCGACAGCTAAAACATTCGTCGTCACTTACCTGTGAGCCTCATGGGAGGCAGTTGACAGAGAAGTATGGAGGCAGCTTCAGTGTCTGGCTCCTCCGATGGAAAACGCGCGCGAGGTGTTTGTATCGATGCACTCGTGTGATACGAAGTTCACAAAAAAAAGGAGCACTCGACGACCAGCAGCTCTGTTACAGCCTGAGCGCGAACGGATACTGAGTGTTGGAGCTCACGCAACACTGTGCAGCCGCTGTGAGTGGCTGACGTGTGGGTGACGAAACAATCCAAACTTTAAACTGCTAACCGCCATGACTTCCATCGTACATACTGGAGGAAAGACATTTGTACACTTGTGTGACTACATCTTCATATGTAAATTAAGCGATTTTCTTGAGCTGAAGTTAAGATGAGTGAGAAGTAGATTCTTCACAATAAAGGATGGCAGCCAAAAACAGTTGCAGGATAGAATTTTTTTATTAAAATTCTTGACCAAGGTTTCGGTACATATAAATATACCTTCATCAGAAGTAAAATTTCCTGAATAGAAAGACACATACATTACAAAAGCCATATCAACGAAAGTTAGAAACAGAAGCTTAAATAACGGTGAAATTCCTAAAGTAATACAGGCACACAATCTTTAGTACTTACTAAAATTACATCATGCACTGGAGAATAATAAAACAATTATGCCAAAAGGCGTCGTCAGTAATTAAAATATCATCTCCATTTGTACAACATGTGTAATGGGCACAGGATTAAAGCGAACAGTTTAACAATGTTACTTCGCCTATGAACTGTTGAGACACGAGTGTGAAGGCACTAAGGCAGATTGTTTCGCCGAGAGAGGGCACTTGCATGTGCCAGACTCGCGCATATTACAATCCATAAATACATACATAAGCGCATCAAAAATTATTAAAGGTTGTGTTAATTCAAACTTTGTCTTAATAAATAAAGCGTATCACGCCAATTAAAGACATTTATGTAAACTAGAAATATAGAACCAAATTTACCTGTGTCCTAGTGTCAAACGGATAAAGCTTGCGCTTGGAACATCTAACGAGAGAGGGCACTACTGTAAAGCGCGAGAGTCTCGCGTAACGTAGGCAGTGAAATACATACTAGCGAAACAACCTAAATGTTATAATAAAACAAAACCATCTGTCTGTATGAATAAAACATAGTAGTCATTTAACCACACATACACATTGAAATTCATAATTAACAAACATCACAATATGTAGATCCCAACAAGACAGGAAAAGCGCATTTCACCGGCATCAACAAGCAAGAAGATAACTCCTAGTCAGCCAGACTATATTACATTAAGGCAATGAGGGGTTTGAAACTGTCTAAAAAATTTTGTTGTTTCGAAGCTGCACCTGTTCATTAAGAACAAAACCATCTTTTAGAGACAGATGCTTGAAAATCTCTAATTCTTCGAGCAAGTCTAGTTTGTCACCTTTATCAGCTTCATGAAGCAGCTCTACGTCATCCAGTTCACTTGGCGTGTGCTGTAAGAGCCATAGATGTTCAGCAAAGGTGGAATTATATACGCTTTCCCCATTTTTACCTAACCTGTGTTCTTTATACCTAACTTTAATGGGTCTACCTGTCTGCCCTATGTAATAGTTTGGGCAGTCGTTACAAGTAATTTTGTATACACCGGACTTAGTGCTGAGTTCTTCTCGTGCTCCAATATTATGAATTACTCTACGTTTGAGGCTATTATTTACGGAAAAAGCAACTCTATAACCGTATTGTTTCTGTAAAAGTCTTTTAATCTTTTATGAAACGTTCCCTAAAAATGGAATAGAAATAAAGTTATTACTCTCATAGTTTTTTGCCCTGTTATCTCCTAAAGTAGAAAATTTTACAGCTGTTTTGTTCTTAGCAATTTGGTCAATTAATTTAGGGTCGTAACCATTGTTAGTAGCTATTGATTTTAATAAAAATATTTCATTTTCAAAACAATTCTGTGCTAAAGGTGTGCTCACAGCGCGATGAACTGCAGAATGAAAAAAGGCGATCTTGTGAGTTTGAGGATGACAGGAATCTGCTGGAATAATATTATCAGAAAAAGTTTCTTTACGGAAAATGTCGAAGCTAATAGTGTTACCTGATAACTTAAGTTTCAAATCAAGAAAATTGAGTTCTCTCTCGTTATTTTGTATCTCTTTTGTAAATTTCATTTTCTCGTGGAAACTGTTGAAAACATGAAACAGTTGTTGTAGATCTTGGTCACACCCTTGAAATAGTATGAGTATATCATCAACATAACGAGCATAAAAAGAAATCTTATTGCCTAACGTAGGGTTGTTTTTGAAGAAATTTTCTTCTAGTGCATTCATAAAGATGTCAGCAAAGATGCCAGCTAACGGGCAACCCATGGCTAAGCCGAATGGTTGCTCATACATTTTACCATTAAACTGAAAGTAATTGTAATCTAGTACAACCTGCAGTAGTGACATAAGTTCCGACAACTGTAGCTCACTTAAAGTTTTATGTTGTCGAATGTTACCTTCAATAATCTTAAGAGTGATATCCACTGGAACATTAGTGTATAAACTTACGACGTCAAAAGAAACCAAACGAGAGGAAGAAGTGATCTCTATTGATTTTAGCTTGTTTATTACCTCAGCACTATTTTTAACAGAGTAATTGTTTCCAAAAACAAAGGCTTCTTTAATTTTAGTGTGTAAAAATCTCGCTAATTTGTGATGTGGGCTCTTTATTCCATTAACAATGGGACGAACTGGGTGTTGACTTTTGTGTACTTTAAACTGACTTCTAAACGTAGGTGCTCTAGGGTTCATGTTAATTAAGGTTTTCTTTTGAAACTCTTTCATAAGATGTTTACTTCTTCTTAACGTATCTCTAATTTTCTTTTGTAACGTAGGGGTATGATCCTGCTCAATTTCAAATATACCATTTTCTTCTAAAAAAGCCAAAGTTTTAGCAATGTATTCACTTTTATAGGCTACAACAAGCGAATTTCCTTTGTCTGATTTAGTGATGAGAGCCTCATTATTTTTTAATTTACGGTTAATACTAGTAATAATGTTACCACCTCTCTGTTTTAAATCACTGTTTTTTACCGACTTGACCTCTCTTTCTATAATTGCGCTACATTCATGAGCTATCCTATTTTGTTGGGATTTTTCAGTTGTTACGGAGTCAAGACCAACTTTAAGGTCAACAATAAAATTATCTATCACTTTAGGATCGTTAATATCAGGCATGAAATTGTATTTAAAACCTCTCGCTAGCATGGCGCTTTCTTGAGGGGTAAAGCTTATAGAAGTTTTGTTTAGTACTCTGTCGAAAAATTGGTGTTCGCAATTGACAGTTCTTTTTGCATGAACAACATTAGATTTTGGGGTAACATTTTCCAGTTTATGAAGTTTAAAATCATGCCTACACTGAATTTCAACCTTACGATTGTGTAACCACTCATTAACACTATGCCAAACACGGTCTACGTGAAAGTTAAAATAATCTTTAAAAGTTCTAGTAATACAGAGATACAATGAGTAAGCTTCTTCATTTAGTTTATCTTTCTTCTTATAAAGGTCACTGATTCTGTCACTCATAATTTGTTTCACCAGTTTAGCTTTAGTAGATGGAAACTTCTTACACTGTTTCACATTGATAAAAGCTTTCACATAATTCGGTGTCAAATGGCGTCTCTCACACTGTTTAGTGAAGTCAATAGCCATACCTGTTTTCAGGATTTTAAATGAGATGTCCATGTATTTCGAAACAGCCTTTGAAACCTGGGCAGGTACATATTTCAAGATTTTAAATGTGGCTGCAGCAGCAACTGTTAAAATTCTTCACAATAAAGGATGGCAGCCAAAAACAGTTGCAGGATAGAATTTTTTTATTAAAATTCTTGACCAAGGTTTCGGTACATATAAATATACCTTCATCAGAAGTAAAATTTCCTGAATAGAAAGACACATTCATTAGAAAAGCCATATCAACGAAAGTGAGAAACAGAAGCTTAAATAACGGTGAAATTGCTAAAGTAATACAGGCACACAATCTTTAGTACTTACTAAAATTACATCATGCACTGGAGAATAATAAAACAATTATGCCAAAAGGCGTCGTCAGTAATTAAAATATCATCTCCATTTGTACAACATGTGTAATGGGCACAGGATCAAAGCGAACAGTTTAACAATGTTACTTCGCCTATGAACTGTTGAGACACGAGTGTGAAGGCACTAAGGCAGATTGTTTCGCCGAGAGAGGGCACTTGCATGTGCCAGACTCGCGCATATTACAATCCATAAATACATCCATAAGCGCATCAAAAATTATTAAAGGTTGTGTTAATTCAAACTTTGTCTTAATAAATAAAGCGTATCACGCCAATTAAAGACATTTATGTAAACTAGAAATATAGAACCAAATTTACCTGTGTCCTAGTGTCAAACGGAAATGTTATTACAACATTTTGGTTGTTTCCCTAGTATGTATTTCACTGCCTACGTTACGCGAGACTCGCGCATTACAGTATTGCCCCCTCTCGTTAGATGTTCCAAGCGCAAGCTTTATCCGTTTGACACTAGGACACAGGTAAATTTGGTTCTATATTTCTAGTTTACATAAATGTCTTTAATTGGCGTGATACGCTTTATTTATTAAGACAAAGTTTGAATTAACACAACCTTTAATAATTTTTGATGCGCTTATGTATGTATTTATGGATTGTAATATGCGCGAGTCTGGCACATGCAAGTGCCCTCTCTCGGCGAAACAATCTGCCTTAGTGCCTTCACACTCGTGTCTCAACAGTTCATAGGCGAAGTAACATTGTTAAACTGTTCGCTTTAATCCTGTGCCCATTACACATGTTGTACAAATGGAGATGATATTTTAATTACTGATGACGCCTTTTGGCATAATTGTTTTATTATTCTCCAGTGCATGATGTAATTTTAGTAAGTACTAAAGATTGTGTGCCTGTATTACTTTAGCAATTTCACCGTTATTTAAGCTTCTGTTTCTCACTTTCGTTGATATGGCTTTTCTAATGAATGTGTCTTTCTATTCAGGAAATTTTACTTCTGATGAAGGTATATTTATATGTACCGAAACCTTGGTCAAGAATTTTAATAAAAAAATTCTATCCTGCAACTGTTTTTGGCTGCCATCCTTTATTGTGAAGAATTTTAACAGTTGCTGCTGCAGCCATGTTTAAATTCTTGAGAAGTAGATTGTTAGATTACTCAGACCTTAAAGCCATTAATACCGGCACTCCTGAACACTGCTAAAATGAATTATAATCCTGTCTCTTGATGGACAAAGAAAATGAATGTGCACTATAGGAAGACCTTAAACTCCAGACCAGTCCCGATCCTTAACAAATGTATCCAATAGGTTATAAGTTATACAAACAATTTTCCACTTCTTCTGTTTCATATTGTAAATAAAAACCCGGGAAGCCGCATGAATTCCTGGCACCACAGCGGAAAGGACAGATGTACTGCATGATGAACGCCGTAGACAGCTAACACAGAAAGTGAAAGCATCACGAAGTGTAGTGCTACGTTATTAAACTGTAATTGAACCACAATGAGTCAACAGATGCTCGAACATTGTCCACTCTAGTTTAGTGAAAATAAGCACTCACTGTACTCATGTATTAGTTGTTAAGCTTAAGAGTAAGTAATTTCTGAGTTCTATCCCCTGAAGAGCGAAATGAACGTTCACTTATTGTTATAAGCAAATATGGACCTAACTTAAAAATGCACATAAATGTTAGTCTTGGTATTATGGAATGAAGTGACTGATGAACAAAGAATGAAAAACTTTATTTTGAAAAATGATAAATATCTGATATATGTTTATAAATGTAATTTCAATTTAAGTACACAGTACGCCAGTAACATTATGTAAATGTCACACCAAAAATCACGAATATCTCATGAGGACATGAGGATCGAGGTAATCCTTCGGCATTCCCTCTCTCCTCATGGGAGGCAATGAGATATTCGCTACTTTTGACTTCATTAAAACAGCGAATACGAGTAGTTAATACTCTCAGCCAGAAGGCAAATACTTGTTTGTAAATAATGATTAATGTATAATGAGGCGTCGCATAGCGACGGTGGAATTTTCTAATGATGTAATTTGTCGTCTTTGGGCGGCAATAAAAACAGAAAAATGTGGATAGATATACGATCCTTCACTATTTTGTTCGCTGGAGAACAAATGAAGCCTTGAGCGCTAAGAAGACTTGTATTGTTTTTCTCAAGTAAGACGGACGCAGATTTGTGGCAGTCTGATCTAATTTTTTACTAAATGTATAAAAACGTGTGATGTCTAAGTTTGAGTGAAGTGTAAAGAACTGTTATAACTTACCGTGACGACGCACGTGCGACTCAAAGAAGACAATGGCCATATAAAAGAGCGCTCAATGAACATGATATGGACATAAAAATCTACCGTCATCGTAGTACTAAGCTTAAGGTACGATATATGTTTTAGTTATAATAAATATTTGTTTTGGGAATACTGAATCATTTAGCAGTGCTCATTCCTATTATCTCCTCAGTATTATTTTCATTTTAATTATGCATTTTGATAAGATTACAGACACAGAGATCAGCAGTCCAATGTGCGTGTTATATTGATAACAAGAAAACTGTTTTATCGTCTTTTTGAATCAGCTTTAATATTGAATTTCCCTTTTGTGTGATGTTACAGTTGTTTTTGCGCCCTTAAGAACTTTCTGGTCCCTTACGAAATTGTCTTGTCATAACAATAACTTCACAACCGGTATGATCGTATCTACGATCATGAAGTCATTAGAAAGACGATAATGCGATTTCTTAATCAATAGCACGCTAGTTGTGACTGCCTCAAGCCACGCGAAACGGCAAGTAAAAACTATTTACATCTCATAATGCAATATTTTATGACAATGGTCAATCCACGATTCTTACGCCAATTGTCGTTGATAAAACAGTAAGATAAATCTCAATTTCCAACTTTCCATTGAAAAACAACATCAATTTTATTTTGTAACATCACAGACACTATTTATGGATTCTGATGCTTCACTTCATGTTTACTGTATCACTCTGACCTTCTTATTGACGATGAAACACAGACATTGCATCGGAATTAAATACAAAAGGCACAATGCCAACTTAAGTACAAGAATACTGACTCTTCTTACTGTCTATGTTTGAAACCATTCCTGTGACACTAATAGATTCCGATGCTTCATTTCAGGTGTACTGCATCCCTTGGACCTTGTTATTGACGATGAAACACGGAAATTGCATTGGAATTAACTAGAAAAGGCACAATGCCGACATAAGTACAAGAAGACTGACTCTTCTTACTGTCTATGTGTTGAACCATTCCGGTGACACTAGTTATAGATTCCGATGCCTTACTTCAGGTTTACTGTATCCCTCTGACCTTCTTATTGACGATGAAACACAGAAATTAAATCGGAATTAAATAGAAAAGGCACAATGCCGACTTAAGTACAAGAAGACTGACTCTTCCTACTGACTATGTTTTGAACCATTCCTGTGACACTAGTTATAGATTCCGATGCTTCAGTTCAGGTTTACTGTATCCCTCAGACCTTCTTATTCACGATGAATCACAGAAATTACATCGGAATTTAATTAAAAGGGCACAATGCTGACTTAAGTACAAGAAGACTGACTCTTCTTACTGTTTATGATTTGAACAATTCCTGTGACACTAGTTCTAGATTACGATGCTTCACTTCAGGTGTACTGTATCCCTTGGCCCTTCTTATTGACGATGAAACACAGAAATTACATCGGAATAAATTACTAAAGGCACAATGCCGACTTAACTACAAGTAGACTGACTCTTCTTACTGTCTATGTTTTGAACCAATCCTGTGACACTATTTATGGATTCTGATCCTTCACTTAATGTTTACTGTATCCCTCTGACCTTCTTATTGACGATGAAACACAGAAATTGCATCGGAATTAAATACAAAAGGCACAATGCCGACTTAAGTACAAGAAGACTGACTCTTCTTTCTGACTATGTTTTGAACCATTGCTGTGACACTAGTTATAGATTCCGATGCCTCTCTTCAGGTTTACTGTATCCCTTGAACCTTCTTATTGACGATAAAACACAGAAATTGCATCGGAATTAAATACAAAAGGCACATTGCCGACTTAAGTACAAGTAGTCTGACTCTTCCTACTGTCTATGATTTAAACCATTCCTGTGACACTAGTTAGAGATTTCGATGTTTCACTTCAGGTTTACTGTATCCCTCTGACCTTCTTATTGACGATGAAACTCAGTAATTGCATCGGAATTAAATTGAAAAGGGCACAATGCCGACTTAAGTACAAGAAGACTGACTCTTCTTACTGTCTATGTATTGAACCATTCCTGTGACACTAGTTATAGATTCTGATGCTTCTCTTCAGGTTTACTGTAACTCTTGGACATTCTTATTCACGATGAAATACAGTAATTGCATCAGAATTAAGTACAAAATGCACAATGCAAACTTAAGTACAAGAAGACTGACTCTTCTTACTGACTATGTTTTGATCCATTCCTGTGACACTAGTTATGGATTCCGATTCTTCACTTCAGGTTTACTGTATCCCTCTGACCTTCTTATTGACGTTGAAACACAGATATTGCATCGGAATTAAATATATATAAGGCACAATGCCGACTTAAGTACATGTAGACTGACTCTTCCTACTGTCTATGTTTGAACCATTCCTGTGAAATTAGTTACAGATTCCGATGCTTCACTTCAGGGTTACTGTATGCCTTGGACCTTCTTATTGACGATGAAACACAGAAATTGCATCGGAATTAAATACAAAAGGCCCAGTGCCGACTGAAGTACAAGAAGACTGACACTTCCTACTGTCCATGTTTTGAACCATTCCTGTGACACTAGTTATAGATTCCGATGCTTCACTTCCGGTTTACTGCATCCCTCTGACCATCTTATTGACGATGAAACACCGAAATTGCATCGGAATGAAATATAAAAGGCACAATGCCGACTAAAGTACAAGAAGACTGACCATTCCTACTGTCTATGTTTTGAACCATTCCTGTGACACTAGTTATAGATTCCGACGCTTCACTTCAGGTTGACAGTATACCTTGGACCTTCTCATTGACGATGAAACACAGATATTGCATCGGAATAAAATAGAAAAGACACAATGCCGACTTAAGTACAAGAAGACTGACTCCTCCTACTGTCTATGTTTTGAACCATTCCTGTGACACTAGTTATAGATTCTGATGCTTCACTTCAGGATTACTTTATCCCTATGACCTTCTTATTGACGATGAAACACAGAAATTACATCGGAATTAAATACAAAAGGCACAATGCCGACTCAAGTACAAGAAGACTGACTCTTGATACTGTCTATGTTTTGAACCAATCCTGTGACACTAGTTACAGATTCCGATGCTTCACTTCAGGTTTACTGTATCCCTCCGACCGTCTTATTGACGATGAAACACAGACATTGCATCGGAATTAACTACAAAAGGCACAATGCCCACTTATGTACAAGAGACTAACTCATCTTTCTGTCTATGATTTGAACCATTCCTGTGACACTAGTTATAGAATCCGATGCCTCTCTTCAGGATTACTGTATCCCTGTGACCTTGTTATTGACGATGAAACACAGAAATTGCATCGGAATTAAATAGAAAGGGCACAATGCCGACTTAAGTACAAGAATTCTGACTCTTCTTACTGTCTATGTTTTGACCATTCCTGTGACACTAGTTATAGATTACGATGTTCCACTTCATGTTTACTGTATCCCTCTGGCCTTCCTATTGAAGATGAAACACAGAAATTGCATCGGAATTAAATAGAAAAGGCACAATGCCGACTTTTGTACAAGAAGACTGACTCATCTTAATGTCTAAACTTGAACTATTCCTGTGACACTAGTTATGGGTTCTGATGCTTCACTTCAGGTTTTCTGTATCCCTTGGACCTTCTTATTGACAACGAAACACCGAAATTGCATCGGAATTAAATAGAAATGGCACAATGCCGACTTAAGTACAAGTAGTCTGACTCTTCCTACTGTCTATGATTTGAACCATTCCTGTGACACTACTTATAGATTCCGATGCTTCACTTCAGGTTTACTGTATCCATACGTCCTTCTTATTGACGATGAAACACAGATATTGCATCGGAATTAAATACGAAAGGCACAATGCCGAGTTAAGTTCAAGAAGACTGACTCTTCCTACTGTCTATGTTTTGAACCATTCCTGTGACACTAGTTATGGATTCCGATGCTTCACTTCAGGATTACTGTATCCCTCTGACCGTCTTATTGACGATGAAACACAGAAATTGCATCGGAATTAAATAGAAAAGGCACAATGCCGACTTAAGTACAAGAAGACTGACTCATCCTACTGTCTATGATCTGAACCATTCCTGTGACACTAGTTATAGATTCCGATGCCTCACTTCTGGTTTACTGTATCCCTCCGACCGTCTTATTGACGATGAAACACAGAAATTGCATTGGAATTAAATACAAAAGGCACAATGCCGACTTAAGTACAAGAAGACTGACTCTTCTTACTTACTATTTCTTAATCCATTCCTATGACACTAGTTATAGATTCCGATGGTTCACATCAGATTAACTGTATCCCTCTGACCTTCTTATTGACGTTGAAACAACGACATTGCATCGGAATTAAATAGAACAGGCACAATGCCGACTTAAGTACAAGAAGACTGACTCTTCTTACTGTCTATCTTTTGAACCCTTCCTGTGACACTAGTTATAGATTCCGATGCTTAACTTCAGGTTTACTGTATCCCTCCGACCTTCTTATTGACGATGAAACACAGAAATTGCATCGGAATTAAATAGAAAAGGCACAATGCCGACTTAAGTACAAGAAGACTGACTCTTCTTACTGACTATGTTTTGAACCATTCCTGTGACACTAGTTATAGATTCCGATGCTTCACTTCAGGTGAATTGCATCGCTATGACCTTATTGACGATGAAACACAGAAATTGCATCTGAATTAAATAGAAAAGGCACAATGCCGACTTAAGTACAAGAAGACTGACTCTTCTTACTGTCTATGTTTTGAATCATTCCTGTGACACTAGTTATAGATTCCGATGATTCACTTCAGGTTTACTGTATCCCTCTGACCGTCTTATTGACGATGAAACACCAAAATTGCATCGGAATTAAATACAAAAGGCACAATGCCGACTTAAGTACAAGAAGTCTGACTCTTCTTACTGACTATGTTTTGAACCATTCCTGTGACACCACTTATAGATTCCGATGCTTCACTTCCGGTTTACTGTATCCCTCTGACCTTCTTATTGACGATGAAACACAGAAATTGCATCGGAAGTTAATACAAAAGGCACAATGCCGACTTAAGTACAAGAAGACTGACTCTTCTTACTGACTATGTTTTGAACCATTCCTGTGACACTAGTTATAGATTCCGATGCTTCACTTCAGGTGACCTGCATCCCTTCGACCTTCTTATTGACGATGAAACACAGAAATTGCATCTGAATTAAATAGAAAAGGCACAATGCCGACTTAAGTACAAGAAGAATGACTCTTCTTATTGTCTATGTTTTGAACCATTCCTGTGACACTAGTTATAGATTCCGATGATTCACTTCAGGTTTACTGTATCCCTCTGACCGTCTTATTGACGATGAAACACCAAAATTGCATCGGAATTAAATACAAAAGGCACAATGCCGACTTAAGTACAAGAAGTCTGACTCTTCTTACTGACTATGTTTTGAACCATTCCTGTGACACCAGTTATAGATTCCGATGCTTCACTTCCGGTTTACTGTATCCCTCTGACCTTCTTATTGACGATGAAACACAGAAATTGCATCGGAATTAAATACAAAAGGCACAATGCCGACTTAAGTACAAGAAGACTGACTCTTCTTACTGTCTATGATTTGAACCAATGCTGTGACACTAGTTATAGATTCCGATGCTTCACTTCAGGTGAACTGCATCCCTTCGACCTTCTTATTGACGATGAAACACAGAAATTGCATCGGAATAAATAGAAAAGGCACAATTCCGACTTAAGTACAAGAAGACCGACTCTTCTTACTGTCTATGTTTTGAACCTTTCCTGTGACACTAGTTATAGATTCCAATGCTTCACTTCAGGTTTACTGTATCCCTCTGACCTTCTTATTGACGATGAAACACCGAAATTGCATCAGAATTAAATACACTCCTGGAAATGGAAAAAAGAACACATTTACACCAGTGTGTCAGACCCACCATACTTGCTCCGGACACTGCGAGAGGGCTGTACAAGCAATGATCACACGCATGGCACAGCAGACACACCAGGAACCGCGGTGTTGGCCGTCGAATGGCGCTAGCTGCGCAGCATTTGTGCACCGCCGCCGTCAGTGTCAGCCAGTTTGCCGTGGTATACGGAGCTCCATCGCAGTCTTTAACACTGGTAGCATGCCGCGACAGCGTGGACGTGAACCGTATGTGCAGTTGACGGACTTTGAGCGAGGGCGTATAGTGGGGATGCGGGAGGCGGGGTGGACGTACCGCCGAATTGCTCAACACGTGGGGCGTGAGGCCTCCACAGTACATCGATGTTGTCGCCAGTGGTCGGCGGAAGGTGCACGTGCCCGTCGACCTGGGACCGGACCGCAGCGACGCACGGATGCACGCCAAGACCGTAGGATCCTACGCAGTGCCGTAGAGGACCGCACCGCCACTTCCAAGCAAATTAGGGACACTGTTGCTCCTGGGGTATCGGCGAGGACAATTCGCAACCGTCTCCATGAAGCTGGGCTACGGTCCCGCACACCGTTAGGCCTTCTTCCGCTCACGCCCCAACATCGTGCAGCCCGCCTCCAGTGGTGTCGCGACAGGCGTGAATGGAGGGACGAATGGAGACGTGTCGTCTTCAGCGATGAGAGTCGCTTCTGCCTTGGTGCCAATGATGGTCGTATGCGTGTTTGGCGCCGTGCAGGTGAGCGCCACAATCTGGACTGCACACGACCGAGGCACACAGGGCCAACACCCGGCATCATGGTGTGGGGAGCGATCTCCTACACTGGCCGTACACCACTGGTGATCGTCGAGGGGACACTGAATAGTGCATGGTACATCCAAACCGTCATCGAAACCATCGTTCTACCATTCTTAGACCGGCAAGGGAACTTGCTGTTCCAACAGGACAATGCACGTCAGCATGTATCCCGTGCCACCCAACGTGCTCTAGAAGGTGTAAGTCAACTACCCTGGCCAGCAAGATCTCCGGATCTGTCCCACATTGAGCATGTTTGGGACTGGATGAAGCGTCGTCTCACGCGGTCTGCACGTCCAGCACGAACGCTGGTCCAACTGAGGCGCCAGGTGGAAATGGCATGGCAAGCCGTTCCACAGGACTACATCCAGCATCTCAACGATCGTCTCCATGGGAGAATAGCAGCCTGCATTGCTGCGAAAGGTGGATATACACTGTACTAGTGCCGACATTGTGCATGCTCTGTTGCCTGTGTCTATGTGCCTGTGGGTCTGTCAGTGTGATCATGTGATGTATCTGACCCCAGGAATGTGTCAATATAGTTTCCCCTTCCTGGGACAATGAATTCACGGTGTTCTTATTTCAATTTCCAGGAGTGTACAAAAGGCACATTGACGACTTAAGTACAAGAAGTCTCACTTTTCTTACTGTCTATGTTTTGAACCATTCCTGTGACACTAGTTATAGATTCCGATGTTTCACTTCAGGTTTACTGTATCCCTCTGACCATGTTATTGAAGATGAAACACAGAAATTGCATCGGAATTAAATAGAAAAGGCACACTGCCGACTTAAGTACAAGAAGACTGACTCTTCTTATTGTCTATGCTTTGAACCATTCCTGTGACACTAGTTATAGATTCCGATGCTTCACTTCAGGTGAACTGCATTTCTTGGACCTTCTTATTTACGATGAAACACAGAAATTGCATCGGAATTAAATAGAAAAGGCACAATGCCGACTTAAGTACAAGAAGACTGACTCTTCTTACTTACCTAATTTGGAACCATTCCTGGGACACTAGTTATAGATTCCGATGCTTCAATTCAGGTTTACTGTATCCCTCTGACCTTCTTATTGACAATGAAACACAGAAATTGCATCGGAATTAAATAGAAAAAGCACAATGCCGACTTAAGTACAAGAAGAGTGACTCTTCTTACTGATTATGATTTGTACAATTCCTGTGACACTAGTTATAGACTCCGATGCTTCACTTCAGGTTTACTGTATACCTCTGACTTTCTTATTGACAATGATACACAGAAATTGCATCGGAATTAAATAGAAAAGGCACAATGCCGACTTAAGTACAAGAAGACTGACTCTTCTATCTGACTATGTTTTGAACCATTCCTGTGACACTAGTTATTGATTCCGATGCCTCACTTCAGGTTTACTGTATCCCTTGGACCTCCATATTGACGATGAAACACAGAAATGGCATCGGAATTAAATACAAAAGGCACAATGCCGACTTAAGTACAAGAAGACTGACTCTTCCTACTGTCTATTTTCTGAACCATTCCTGTGACACTAGTTATAGATTCCGATGCTTCACTTCAGGTTTAGTGTATACTTCTGACCTTCTTTTTGACGATGAAACACAGAAATTGCATCGGAAATAAATAGAAAATGCACAATGCTGACTTAAGTACAAGAAGACTGACTGTTCTTACTGTCTATGATTTGAACCAATGCTGTGACACTAGTTATAGATTCCGATGCTTCACTTCAGGTGTACTGTATCCCTTGGACCTTCTTATTGACGATAAAACACAGAAATTGCATCGGAATTAAATAGAAAGGGCACAATGCTGACTTAAGTAAAAGAAGACTGACTCTTCTTACTGTTTATGATTTGAACCATTCCTGTGACACTAATTGTTGATTACAATGCTTCACTTCAGGTGTACTGTCTCCCTTGGACTTTCTTATTGACGATGAAACACATAAATTACATCGGAATTAAATACAAAAGGCAAAATGCCGTTTAACTACAAGTAGGCTGACTCTTCTTATTGTCTATGTTTTGAACCATTCCTGTGACACTAGTTATGGATTCTGATGCTTCATTTCAGGTTACTGTATCCCTCTGACCTTCGTATTGACGATGAAACACAGAAATTGCATCGCAATTAAATGCAAAAGGCACAATGCCGACTCAAGTACAAGAAGACTGACTCTTCCTACTGTCTATGATTTTATCCATTCCTGTGACATTAGTTATAGATTCCGATGCTTCACTTCAGGTTTACTGTATCCCTCTGACCTTCTTATTGATGATGTATCACAGAATCGGCATCGGAAGTAAATAGAAAAGGCACAATGCCGACTTAAGTACAAGAAGACTGACTCTTCTTACTGACTATGTTTTGAACCATTCCTGTGACACTAGTTATACATTGCGATGCTTCACTTTAGGTTTACTGTATCCCTAATACCGTCGTATTGACGATGAAACACAGGAATAGCATCGGAATTATATACAAAATGCACAATGCCGACTTAAGTACATGTAGACTGAGCCTTCCTACTGTCTGTGTTTTGAACCATTCCTGTGACACTAGTTATAGATTCCGATGATTCACTTCAGGTTTACTGTATCCCTCTGTCCTTCTTATTGACGATGAAACACAGAAATTGCATCGGAATTAAATACAAAAAGCACAATGCCGTCTTAAGTACAAGAAGACTGACTCATCTTACTGTCTATGTTTTGAACCATTCCTGTGACACTAGTTATAGATTCCGATGCCTCACGTCAAGTGTACTGCATCCATTGGACATTCTTATTGACGGTGAAACACAGAAATTGCATCGGAATTAAATAGAAAAATCACAATGCCGACTTAAGTACAAGAAGACTGACTCTTCTCACTGACAATGTTTTGAACCATTCCTGTGACGATAGTTATTGATTCCGATTCTTCACTTCAGGTTTACTGTATCCCTTGGACCTTCTTATTGACGATGAAACACAAAAATTGCATCGGAATTAAATACAAAAGGCACAATGACGACTTAAGTACATGTAGACTGACCCTTCCTACTGTCTGTGTTTGAACCATTCCTGTGACACTAGTTATAGATTCCGATGATTCACTTCAGGTTTACTGTATCCCTCTGTCCTTCTTATTGACGATGAAACACAGAAATTGCATCGGAATGAAATTGAAAAAGGAACAATTCCGACTTAAGTACAAGAAGACTGACTCTTCTTACTGTCTATGTTTTGAACCATCCCTGTGACACTAGTTATAGATTCCGATGCCTCACGTCAGGTGTACTGCATCCATTGGACATTCTTATTGACGGTGAAACACAGAAATTGCATCGGAATTAAATAGGAAAATCACAATGCCGACTTAAGTACAAGAAGACTGACTCTTCTCACTGACAATGTTTTGAACCATTCCTGTGACGATAGTTATTGATTCCGATTCTTCACTTCAGGTTTACTGTATCCCTTTGACCTTCTTATTGACGATGAAACACAAAAATTGCATCGGAATTAAATACAAAAGGCACAATGACGACTTAAGTACATGTAGACTGACCCTTCCTACTGTCTGTGTTTTGAACCATTCCTGTGACACTAGTTATAGATTCCGATGATTCACTTCAGGTTTACTGTATCCCTCTGTCCTTCTTATTGACGATGAAACACAGAAATTGCATCGGAATTAAATACAAAAAGCACAATGCCGACTTAAGTACAAGAAGACTGACTCATCTTACTGTCTATGTTTTGAACCATTCCTGTGACACTAGTTATTGATTCCGATGCTTCACTTCAGGTTTACTGTATCCCTTGGACCTTCTTATTGACGACGAAACACAGAAATTGCATCGGAATTAAATAGAAAAGGCACAATGCCGACCTATGTACAAGAAGACTAACTCTTCCTACTGTCTATGTTTTTAAACATTCCTGTGACACTAGTTATAGATTCCGATGCTTCACTTCAGGTTTACTGTATCCCTCTGACCTTCTTATTGACAATGAAACACAGAAACTGCATCGGAATTAGATACAAAAAGCACAATGCCGACTTAAGTACAAGAGGACTGACTCTTATTACTGTCTATGTTTTGAAGAATTCCTGTGACGCTAGTTATAGATTCCGATGCTTCACTTCAGGTTTACTGTATCCCTTGGACCTTCATATTTACGACGAAACACAGAAATTGCATCGGAATTAAATAGAAAAGGCACAATTCCGACTTAAGTACAAGAAGACTGACTCTTCTTACTGTCTATGTTTTGAACCATTCCTGTGACACTAGTTATAGATTCCGATGCTTCACTTCAGGTTTACTGTATCCCTCTGACCTTCTTATTGACGATGAAACACAGAAATTTGCATTGGAATTAAATAGAAAAGGAACAATGCCGACTTAAGTACAAGGAGACTGACTCTTCTCACTGACTATGTTTTGAACCAATCCTGTGACACTAGTTATTGATTCCGATTATTCACTTCAGGTTTACTGTATCCCTTGGACCTTCTTATTGACGATGAAACACAAAAATTGCATCGGAATAAAATACAAAAGGCACAATGACGACTGAAGTACATGTAGACTGACTCTTCCTACTGTCTATGTTATGAACCATTCCTGTGACACTAGTTATAGATTCTGATGATTCACTTCAGGTTTACTTTATCCCTCTGACCTTCTTATTGACGATGAAATACAGAAATTGCTTCGGAATTAAATAGAAAAGGCAGAATGCCGACTTAAGTACAAGAAGAATAACTCTTCCTGCTGTCTATGTTTTGAACCATTCCTACGACACTAGTTATGGATTCCGATGCTTCACTTTAAGTTTACTGTATGCCTTGACCCTTCTTATTGACGATGACACATAGATATTGCATCGGAATTAAATACAAAAACACAATGCCGACTTAAGTACAAGAGGACCAACTCTTCTTACACTGTATGATTTGAGCCTTTCCTGTGAGGAAAGTTTTAGATATCGATGCTTCACCTCAGTTTTACTTTATCCCTTCGACCTTCTTATTGACGAGGAAACACAGAAGTTGCAACGCAATAAAATCCAAAAGGCACAATGCCGACATAAGTACAAGAAGACTGACAATTCTTACTGTCTATGATTTGAACCTATCCAGTGAGACCAGTTTTAGATTCCGATGCTTCACGTCACGTTCACTGTATCCTTTGAACTTTCTTATGGACGATGAAACACAGAAATTGCATCGGAATTAAATACAAAAGGCACAATGCCGACTCAAGTACAAGAAGACTGACTCTTCTTACTGTCTATGTTTTGAACCTTTCCTGAAACACCTGTTTTAGATTCCGATGCTTCACATCAGGTTTACTGTATCCCTTGGACCTTCATATTGACAATGAAACAAAGAAATTGCATCGGATTTAAATATATAAGGCACAATGCCGGCTTAAGTAAGGAAGAGTGACACTTCTTATTGTCTATGTTTTGAACCTTTCCTGTGAAACCAGTTTTAGATTCCGATGCTTCGCTTCAGGTTTACCGTATCCCTTGGGCCTTCTTGTTGACGATGAAACACAGTTATTTCATCGGAATTAAATACAAATGGCACAATGCCGACTTAAGTACAAGAGGACTGACTCTTATTACATTCTATAATTTGAACTTTTCCTGTGAGACCAGTTTTAGATTCTGATGCTCTTCAGGTTTACTGTATCCCTTGGACCTTCTTATTGACGATGAAACACAGAAATTGCATCGGAATTAAATACAAAAGGCACAATGCCGACTTAAGTACAGGAAGACTGACTCTTCTTACTGTCTATGATTTGAAACTTTCCTGTGAGACCAGTTTTATATTCCGATGCTTCACTTCTGGTTTACTGTATCCCTTGGACCTTCTTATTCACGAAGAAACACAGAAATTGAATCGGCATTAAATACAAAAGGCACAATGCCGACCTAAGTACAAGAAGACTGACACTTATTACTGTCTATGTTTAGAACCTTTCCTGTGAGACCGGTTTTAGATTCCGATGGTTCATTTCGGATTTACTGTATCCCTTGGAGCTTGTTATTGACGATGAAACACAGAAATTGCATCGGTATTAAATACAAAATGCACAATGCCGACTTAAGTACAAGAAGACTGACTCTTCTTACTGTCTATGTTTTGAACCTTTACTGTGATATCAGTTTTAGATTCCGGTGCTTCACTTCAGTTTTACTGTATCCCTTGGACCTTCTTATTGACGTTGAAACACAGAAATTGCATCGGAATTAAATACAAAAGACACAATGCCGACTTAAGTACAAGAAGACTGACTCTTCGTACTCTCTATGAATTGAACCTTTCCTGTGAGACTTGTTTTAGATTCCGATGCTTCGCTTCCGGTTTACTGTATCCCTTGGACCTTCTTATTGACGAAGAAACACAGAAATTGCATCGGAATTAAACACAAAATGCACAATGCCGACCTAAGTACAAGACGACTGACACTTATTACTATCTATGCTTAGAATCTTTCCTGTGAGACCGGTTTTAGAGTCCGATGGTTCACTTCGGGTTTACTGTATCCCTTGGATCTTGTTATTGACGATGAAACACAGAAATTGCATCGGAATTAAATACAAAATGCATGATGGCGACTTAAGTACAAGAAGACTGACTTTTCTTACTGTCTATTTTTTGAACCTTGACTGTGAGACCAGTTTTAGATTCCGGTGCTTACGTGCTTACCTTCAGGTTTACTGTATCCCTTGGACCTTCTTATTGACGATGAAATACGGAAATTGCATCGGAATTAAATACAAAAGGCACAATGCCGACTTAAGTAAAAGAAGACTGACTCTTCGTACTCTCTATGATTTGAACCTTTCCTGTGAGACCAGTTTTAGATTCCGATGCTTCACTTCAGGTTAACTGTATCACTTGGACCTTCTTGTTGACGATGAAACACAGAAATTGCATCGGAATTAAATACAAAAGGCACAATGAAGACTGAAGTACAAGAAGACTGACTCTTGATACTGTTTATGATTTGAACCTTTCCTGTAACACCAGTTTTAGATTCTGTAGCTTCACTTCAGGTTTACTGTATTCCTTGGACCTTCTTTTTGACGATGAAACCCAGAAATTGGATCGGCATTAAATACAAAAGGCTCAATGCCGACATAAGTACAAGAAGACTGACTCTTCTTAAGGTCTATGTTTTGAAACTTTCCTGTAACACCAGTTTTAGATCCCGATGCTTCACTTTAAGTTTACTGTATGCCTTGACCCTTCTTATTGACGATGACACATAGATATTGCATCGGAATTAAATACAAAAAGCACAATGCCGACTTAAGTACAAGAGGACCAACTCTTCTTACACTCTATGATTTGAGCCTTTCCTGTGAGGAAAGTTTTAGATATCGATGCTTCACCTCAGTTTTACTTTATCCCTTCGATCTTCTTATTGACGATGAAACACAGAAATTCAAACGGAATTAAATACAAAAGTCACAATGCCGACATAAGTACAAGAAGACTGACAATTCTTACTGTCTATGATTTGAACCTTTCCAGTGAGACCAGTTTTAGATTCCGATGCTTCACGTCACGTTCACTGTATCCTTTGAACTTTCTTATAGGCGATGAAACACAGAAATTGCATCGGAATTAAATACAAAAGGCACAATGCCGACTGAAGTACAAGAAGACTGAATCCACTTACTGTCTATGTTTTGAACCTTTCCTGAAACACCTCTTTTAGATTCCGATGCTTCACATCAGGTTTATTGTATCCCTTAGACCTTCATATTGACGATGAAACAAAGAAATTGCATCGGATTTAAATATAAAAGGCACAATGCCGACTTAAGTAAGGAAGAGTGACACTTCTTATTGCCTATGTTTTGAACCTCTCCTGTGAAGCCAGTTTTAGATTCCGATGCTTCACTTCAGCTTTACCGTATCCCTTGGACCTTCTTAATCACGATGAAACACAGAAATTGCATCGGAATTCAATACAAAAGGCACAATGCTGACTTAAGTACAAGAAGACTGGCTCTTCTTACAGTCTACGTTTTGTGCCTTTCCTGTGAGACCAGTTTTAGATTCCGATGCTTCACTTCAGGTTTACTGTATCCCTTGGACCTTCTTATTGACGATGAAACACAGAAATTGCATCCAAATTAAATACAGAAGGCGCAATGCCGACTTAAGTACAAGAAGACCGACTTTTGTTCTGTCTATATTTTGAACCTATCCTGTGAGACCTGTTTCAGATTCCGAATCTGCACTTCAGGTTTACTGTATCCCTTGGACCTTCTTATTGATGATGAAACACCGAAATTGCATCGGATTTAAATACAAAACGCACAATGCCGACTTAAGTACAAGAAGACTGACTCTTCTTACTGTCTACGTTTGAACCTTTCCCCTGAGACCAGTTTTAGATTCCGATGTTTCGCTTCAGGTTTACCGTATCCCTTGGGCCTTCTTATTGAAAATGAAACACAGTTATTTCATCGGAATTAAATACAAAAGGCACAATGCCGACCTAAGTACAATAGGACTGACTCTTATTACATTCTATGATTTGAACCTTTCCTGTGAGACCAGTTTTAGATTCTGATGCTCCACTTTAGGTTTACTGTATCCCTTGGACCTTTTTATTGACGATGAAACACAGAGATTGCATCGGAATTAAATACAAAAGGCACAATGCCGACTTAAGTGCAGGAAGACTGACTCTTCTTACTGTCTATGATTTGAACCTTTCCTGAGAGACCAGTTTTAGATTCCGATGCTTCACTTCAGGTTTACTGTATCTCTTGGACCTTCTTATAGACGATGAAAAACAGAAATTTGAACGGAATGAAATACAAAAGACACAATGCTGACTTAAGTACAAGTACACTGACTCTCCTTACTGTCCATCTTTTGAACCTTTCCTGTGAGACCACTTTTATATTCCGATGCTTCACTTCAGGTTTACTGTATCCCTTGGACTTTCTTATTGACGTTGAAACACATACATGGCATGGGAATTAAACACAAATGGCACAATGCCGACTGAAGTACCAGAAGACTGACTCTTCTTATTGTCTATGTTTTGAACCTTTCCTGTGAGACCAGTTTTAGATTCCGATGCTTCACTTTAGGTTTATTGTATGCCTTGACCCTTTTTATTGACGATGAAAAACAGATATTGCATCGGAATTAAATACAAAAAGCACAATGCCGACTTAAGTACAAGAGGACCAAGTCTTCTTACACTCTGTGATTTGGGCCTATCCTGTGAGGCCAGTTTTAGATATCGATGCTTCAACTCAGGTTTACTTTATCCCTTCGACCTTCTTATTGACGATGATTTACAGATAGTGCAACGGAATTAATTTGAAAAGGCACAATGCCGACTTAAGTACAAGAAGACTGACAATTCTTACTGACTATGATTTGAACCTTTCCTGTGAGACCAGTTTTAGATTCTGATGCTTCACGTCACGTTCACTGTATCCTTTGGACTTTCTTATTGACGATGAAGCACTGAAATTGTATCGGAATTAATTACAAAAGGCACAATGCCGACTGAAGTACAAGAGGACTGACGCTTCTTACTGTCTATGTGTTGAACCTTTCCTGTAACACCTGTTTTAGATTCCGATGCTTCACATCAGGTTTACTGTATACCTTGGACCTTCTTATTGACGATGAAACAAAGAAATTGCATCGGATTTAAATATAAAAGGCACAATGCCGACTTAAGTAATTAAGAGTGACACTTCTTATTGACTATGCTGCGAACCTTTCCTGTGAAACCAGTTTTAGATTCCGATGCTTCACTTCAGCTTTACCGTATCCCTTGGACCTTCTTATTCACGATGAAACACAGAAATTGCTTCGGAATTCAATACAAAAGGCACAATGCTGACTTAAGTACAAGTAGTCTGACTCTTCTTACAGTCTACGTTTTGTGCCTTTCCTGTGAGACCAGTTTTAGATTCCGATGCTTCACTTCAGGTTTACTGTGTCCCTTGGACGTTCCTATTGCCGATTAAACAAAGAAATAGCATCCAAATTAAATACAGAAGGCGCAATGCCGACTTAAGTACAAGAAGACTGACCCTTGTTACTGTCTATGTTTTGAACCAATCCTGTGAGACCTGTTTTAGATTCCGAATTTGCACTTCAGGATTACTGTATCCCTTGGACCTTCTTATTGATGATGAAACACAGAAATTGCATCGGAATTAAATACAAAAGGCACAATGCCGACTTACGTACAAGAAGACTGACTCTTCTTACTGTCTATGATTTGATCCTTTCCTGTGAGACCATTTTTACGTTCCGATACTTGACTTCAGGTTTAGAGTATCCCTTGGGCCTTCTTATTGACGATGAAACACAGAAATTAGATCGGAATTAAATAGAAAAGGCACTATGCCGACTTAGGTACAAGAGGACTGACACTTCTTACATTCTATGATTCGAACCTTTCCTATGAGACCAGTTTTAGATTCCAATGCTTCACTTCAGGTTTACTTTATCCCTTGGACCTTCTTATTGACGATGAAACTCAGAAATAGCATCGGAATTAAATACAAAAGGCACAATGCCGACTTAAGTACAGGAAGACTGACTCTTCTTACTGTCTATGATTTGAACCATTCCTGTGAGACCAGTTTTAGATTCCGGTGCTTCACTTCAGGTTTACTGTATCCCTTGGACCTTCTTATTGACGAAGAAACACAGAAATTGCATCGGAATTAAATACAAAAGGACAATGCCGACCTAAGTACAAGAAGTCAGACACTTATTACTGTCAATGTTTAGAACCATTCCTGTGAGACCGGTTTTAGATTCCGATGGTTCATTTCGGATTTACTGTATCCCTTGGACCTTGATATTGACGATAAAACACAGAAATTGCATCGGAATTAAATACAAAATGCACAATGAAGACTTAAGTACAAGAAGACTGACTCTTCTTACTGTCTATGTTTTGAACCTTTACTGTGATACCAGTTTTAGATTCCGGTGCTTCACTTCAGATTTACTGTATCCCTTGGACTTTCTTATTGACGATGAAACACAGAAATTGCATCGGAATTAAATACAAAAGGCACAATGCCGACTTAAGTACAAGAAGACTGACTCTTCTTTCTGTCTATGGTTTGAACCTTTCCTGTGAGACCAGTTTTAGATTCCGATGCTTCACTTCAGGTTTACTGTATCTCTTGGACCTTCTTATAGACGATGAAAAACAGAAATTTGAACGGAATGAAATACAAAACACACAATGCTGACTTAAGTACAAGTACACTGACTCTCCTTACTGTCCATCTTTTGAACCTTTCCTGTGAGACCACTTTTATATTCCGATGCTTCACTTCAGGTTTACTGTATCCCTTGGACTTTCTTATTGACGTTGAAACACATACATGGCATCGTAATTAAATACAAATGGCACAATGCCGACTGAAGTACAAGAAGACTGATTCTTCTTATTGTCTATGTTTTGAATCTTTCCTGTGAGACCAGTTTTAGATTCCGATGCTTCACTTTAGGTTTATTGTATGCCTTGACCCTTTTTATTGACGATGAAAAACAGATATTGCATCGGAATTAAATACAAATAGCACAATGCCGACTTAAGTACAAGAGGACCAAGTCTTCTTACACTCTATGATTTGGGCCTATCCTGTGAGGTCAGTTTTAGATATCGATGCTTCACCTCAGGTTTACTTCATCCCTTCGACCTTCTTATTGACGATGATTTACAGATAGTGCAACGGAATTAAATTGAAAAGGCACAATGCCGACTTAAGTACAAGAAGACTGACAATTCTTACTGACTATGATTTGAACCTTTCCTGTGAGACCAGTTTTAGATTCTGATGCTTCACGTCACGTTCACTGTATCCTTTGGACTTTCTTATTGACGATGAAGCACTGAAATTGCATCGGAATTAATTACAAAAGGCACAATGCCGACTGAAGTACAAGAAGACTGTCGCTTCTTACTGTCTATGTGTTGAACCTTTCCTGTAACACCTGTTTTAGATTCCGATGCTTCACATCAGGTTTACTGTATCCCTTGGACCTTCTTATTGACGATGAAACAAAGAAATTGCATCGGATTTAGATATAAAAGGCACAATGCCGACTTAAGTAAGGAAGAGTGACACTTCTTATTGACTATGCTTCGAACCTTTCCTGTGAAACCTGTTTTAGATTCCGATGCTTCACTTTAGCTTTACCGTATCCCTTGGACCTTCTTATTCACGATGAAACATAGAAATTGCATCGGAATTCAATACAAAAGGCACAATGCTGACTTAAGTACAAGAAGACTGACTCTTCTTACAGTCTACGTTTTGTGCCTTTCCTGTGAGACCAGTTTTAGATTCCGATGCTTCACTTCAGGTTTACTGTGTCCCTTGGACGTTCCTATTGCCGATTAAACAAAGAAATAGCATCCAAATTATATACAGAAGGCGCAATGCCGACTAAAGTACAAGAAGACTGACCCTTGTTACTGTCTATGTTTTGAACCAATCCTGTGAGACCTGTTTCAGATTCCGAATTTGCACTTCAGGATTACTGTATCCCTTGGACCTTCTTATTGACGAAGAAACACAGAAATTGCATCGGAATTAAATACAAAAAGCACAAGGCCGACCTAAGTACAAGAAGACAGACACTTATTACTGACTATGTTTAGAACCTTTCCTGTGAGGCCGGTTTTAGATTCCGATGGTTCATTTCAGGTTTACTGTATCCCTTGGATCTTGTTATTGACGATGAAACACAGAAATTGCATCGGAATTAAATACAAAATGCACAATGAAGACTTAAGTACAAGAAGACTGACTCTTCTTACTGTCTATGTTTTGAACCTTTACTGTGATACCAGTTTTAGATTCCGGTGCTTCACTTCAGGTTTACTGTATCCCTTGGACATTCTTATTGACGATGAAACACAGAAATTGCATCGGAATTAAATACAAAAGGCACAATGCCGACTTAAGTACAAGAAGGCTGACTCTTCTTACTCTCTATGATTTGAACCTTTCTGTGAGACCAGTTTTAGATTCCGATGCTTCACTTCAGGTTTACTGTATCACCTGGACCTTCTTATTGACGATGAAACACAGATATTTGAACGGAATGAAATACAAAAGGCACAATGCTGACTTAAGTACAAGAACACTGACTCTCCTTACTATCCATCTTTTGAACCTTTCCTGTGAGACCACTTATATATTCCGATGCTTCACTACAGGTTTACTGTATTCCTTGGACCTTCTTATTGACGATGAAACACAGAAATTGCATCGGAATTAAATACAAAAGGCACCATGCCGAATTACGTACAAGAAGACTGACTCTTCTTACTGTCTATGCTTTGATCCTTTCCAGTGAGACCATGTTTTAGGTTCCGATACTTGACTTCAGGTTTAGAGTATCCCTTGGGCCTTCTTATTGACGATGAAACACAGAAATTAAATCGGAATTAAATACAAAAGGCACTATGCCGACTTAGGTACAAGAGGACTGACACTTCTTACATTCTATGATTCGAACCTTTCCTATGAGCCCAGTTTTAGATTCCGATGCTTCACTTCAGGTTTACTGTATCCCTTGGACCTTCTTATTGACGATGAATCACAGAAATTGCATCGGATTTAAATATAAAAGGCACAATGCCTACTTAAGTAAGGAAGAGTGACTCTTCTTACTGATTATACTTTGATCCTTTCTAGTGAAACCAGTTTTAGATTCCGATGCTTTACTTCAGCTTTACCGTATCCCTTGGACCTTCTTATTCACGATAAAACACAGAAATTGCATCGAGATTCAATACAAAAGGCACAATGCAGACTTAAATGCAAGAAGACTGATTCTTCTTACTCTCTATGATTTGAACCTATCCTGTGAGACCTGTTTCAGATTCCGATTCTGCACTTCACGTTTACTTTATCCCTTGGATCTTCTTATTGACGATGAAACACAGAAATTGCATCGGATTTAATTACAAAATGCATAATGCCGACTTAAGCACAAGAAGACTGACTCTTCTTACTGTCTACGTTTGAACCTTTCCTGTGAGACTAGTTTTAGATTCCGATGCTTCGCTTCAGGATTACTGTATCTCTTGGACCTTCTTATTGACGAAGAAACACAGAAATTGCATCGGAATTAAACACAAAAGGCATAATGCCGACCTAACTACAAGAGGACTGACTCTTATTACTGTCTATGTTTAGAATCTTTCCTGTGAGACCGGTTTTAGATTCCGATGGTTCACTTCGGGTTTACTGTATCCCTTGGACCTTGTTATTGACGATGAAACTCAGAAATTGCATCGGAATTAAATAGAAAATGAACAATGCCGACTTAATTACAAGAAGACTGACTCTTCTTTTGTCTATGTTTTGAACCTTTACTGTGAGACCAGTTTTAGAATCCGATGCTTCACGTCACGTTCACTGTATCCTTTGGACCTTCTTGTTGACGATGAAACACAGAAATTGCATCGGAATTAAATACAAAAGACACAATACCGACTGAAGTTCAAGAAGACTGACTCTTCTTACTGTCTATGTTTTGATCCTTTCCTGTAACACCAGTTTTAGATTCCGGTGCTTCACATCAGGTTTACTGTATCCCTTGGACCTTCTTATTGACGATGATTTACAGAAATTGCATCGGATTTAAATATAAAAGGCACAATGCCGACTTAAGTAAGGAAGAGTGACTCTTCTTACTGTCTATGTTTTGAACCTTTCGTGTGAAACTAGTTTTAGATTCCGATGCTTCACTTCAGCTTTACCGTATCATTTGGACCTTCTTATTCACGATGAAACACAGAAATTGCATCGGAATTCAATACAAAAGGCACAATGTTTGACTTAAGTACAAGAAGACTGACTCTTCTTACAGTCTACGTTTTGTGCCATTCATGTGAGACTAGTTTTAGATTCCGATGCTTCACTTCAGGTTAACTGTGTCCCTTGGACGTTCTTATTGACGATGAAACACAGAAATTGCATCCAAATTAAATACAGAAGGCGCAATGCCGACTTAGGTACAAGAAGACTGACTCTTGTTACTGTCTATGTTTTGAACCTATCCTGTGAGACCTGTTTCAGATTCCGAATATACACTTCAGGTTTACTGTATCCCTTGGACCTTCTTATTGATGATGAAACACAGAAATTGCATCGGATTTAAATACAAAACGCACAATGCCGACTTAAGTACAAGGTGACTGACTCTTCTTACTGTCTACGTTGAAACCTTTCCTCTGAGACCAGTTTTAGATTCCGATGCTTCACACCACGTTTAATGTGTCCCTTGGACCTTCTTATTGTCGATGGAACACAGAAATTGCATCGGAATTAAATACAAAAGGCACAATGCCGACTTATGTGCGAGGAGACTGACTCTTCTTACAGTCTATGTTTTGAGCCTTCCCTGTGAGACCAGTTTTAGATTCCGATGCTTCACTTCAGGTTAACTGTATCCCTTGCGCCTTCTTATTGAAGATGAAACACAGAACTTGCATCGAAATTAAATACAAAAGTCACAATGCCGACTTACGTACAAGAAGACTGACTCTTCTTACTGTCTACGTTTGAACCTTTCCTGTGAGACCAGTTTTAGGTTCCGATACTTGCCTTCAGGTTTAGAGTATCCCTTGGGCCTTCTTATTGACGATGAAACACAGAAATTAGATCGTAATTAAATACAAAAGGCACAATGCCGACTTAGGTACAAGAGGACTGACACTTCTTACATTCTATGATTTGAACCTTTCCTATTAGACTAGTTTTAGATTCCGATGTTTCATTTCAGGTTTACTGTCTCCCTTGGACCTTCTTATTGACGATGAAACACCGAAATTGCATCGGAATTAAATACAAAATTCACAATTCCGACTTATGTATAAGAAGTCTGACTCTTCTTACTGTCTATGTTTGGAACCTGTCCTGTGAGACCCGTTTAAGTATCCGATGCTTCAGATCAGCTTAACTGTATGCCTTGGACCTTCTTATTGACGAAGAAACACAGAAATTGCATCGGGATTAAACACAAAAGGCATAATGCCGACCTAAGTAGAAGAGGACTGACTCTTATTACTGACTATGTTTAGAATCTTTCCTGTGAGACCGGTTTTAGATTCCGATGATTCACGTCACGTTCACTGTATCCTTTGGACCTTCTTGTTGACGATGAAACACAGGAATTGCATCGGAATTAAATACAAAAGACACAATGCCGATTGAAGTTCAAGAAGACTGACTCTTCTTACTGTCTATGTTTTGAACCTATCCTGTGAGACCTGTTTCAGATTCCGATGCTTCACATCATGTTAACTGTGTCCCTTGGACCTTCTTATTGTCGATGGAACACAGAAATTGCATCGGAATTAAATACAAAAGGCACAATGCCGACTTATGTGCGAGGAGACTGACTCTTCTTACAGTCTATGTTTTGAGCCTTCCCTGTGAGACCAGTTTTAGATTCCGATGCTTCACTTCAGGTTAACTGTATCCCTTGCGCCTTCTTATTGAAGATGAAACACAGAAATTGCATCGGAATTAAATACAAAAGTCACAATGCCGACTTACGTACAAGAAGACTGACTCTTCTTGCTGTCTACGTTTGAACCTTTCCTGTGAGACCAGTTTTAGGTTCCGATACTTGACTTCAGGTTTAGAGTATCCCTTGGACCTTCTTATTGACGATGAAACACCGAAATTGCATCGGAATTAAATACAAAATGCACAATTCCGACTTATGTACAAGAAGTCTGACTCTACTTACTGTCTATGTTTGGAACCTGTCCTGTGGGACCCGTTTAAGTATCCGATGCTTCAGATCAGCTTAACTCTATGCCTTGGACCTTCTTATTGACGATGAAACACAGAAATTGCATCGGAATTAAATACAAAAGGCACAAAGCCGACTTAAGTACAAGAACACTGACTCTTCTTAATGTCTATGTTTTGAACTTTTGCTGTGAGACCAGTTTTAGATTCCGATGCTTCACTTCAGGTTTACTGTATTCCTTGGACCTTCTTTTTGACGATGAAACACAGAAATTGCATCGGCATTAAATACAAAAGGCACAATGCCGACTTAAGTACAAGAAGAGTGACTCTTCTTCCTGTCTATGTTTTGAACCTTTCCTGTAACACCAGTTTTAGATTCCGATCCTTCACTTTAGGTTTACTGTACGCCTTGACCCTTCTTATTGACGATGAAACACAGATATATCATTGGAATGAAATACAAAAAGCACAATGCCGACTTAAGTACAAGAGGACCAACTCTTCTTACACTCTATGATTTTAGCCTTTCCTGTGAGGCCAGTTTTAGATATCGATGCTTCACCTCAGGTTTACTTTATACCTTCGACGTTCTTATTGACGATGATACACAGAACTTGCAACGGAAATAAATACAAAAGGCGCAATGAAGACATAAGTACAAGAAGACTAACACTTCTTACTTTCTATGATTTGAACATTTCCTGTGAGACCAGTTTAAGATTCCGATGCCTCACGTCACGTTCACTGTATCCTATGGACCTTCTTATTGAAAATGAAACACAGAAATTGCATCGGAATTAAATACAAAAGGCACAATGCCGACTTAAGTACAAGAAGACTGACTCTTCTTACTGTCTATGTTTTGAACCTTTCCTGTAACACCAGTTTTAGATTCCGATGCTTCACTTCAGGTTTACTGTATCCCTTGGACCTTCTTATTGACGATGAAACACAGAAATTGCATCGGATTTAAATATAAAAGGACAATGCCGACTTAAGTAAGGAAGAGTGACTATTCTTACTGTCTATGCTTGGAACCTTTCCTGTGATACCAGTTTTAGATTCCGATGCTTCACTTCAGCTTTACCATATCCCTTGGACCTTCTTATTCACGATGAAACACAGAAATTGCATCGGAATTAAATACAAAATGCTCAATTCCGACTTATGTACAAGAAGTCTGACACTTCTTACCGTCTATGTTTTGAACCTATCCTGTGAGACCTGTTTCAGATGCCGAATATGCACTTCAGGTTTACTGTATCCCTTGGACCTTCTTATTGATGATGAAACACAGAAATTGCATCGGATTTAAATACAAAACGCACAATGCCGACTTAAGTACAAGATGACCTACTCTTCTTACTGTCTACGTTTAAACCTTTCCTCTGAGACCAGTTTTAGATTCCGATGCTTCACACCATGTTTACTGTGTCCCTTGGATCTTCTTATTGTCGATGGAACACAGAAATTGCATCGGAATTAAATACAAAAGGCACAATGCCGACTTATGTGCGAGGAGACTGACTCTTCTTACAGTCGATGTTTTGAGCCTTCCCTGTGAGACCAGTTTTAGATTCCGATGCTTCACTTCAGGTTAACTGTATCCCTTGCGCCTTCTTATTGAAGATGAAACACAGAAATTGCATCGGAATTAAATACAAAAGTCACAATGCCGACTTACGTACAAGAAGACTGACTCTCCTTACTGTCTACGTTTGAACCTTTCCTGTGAGACCAGATTTAGGTTCCGATACTTGACTTCAGGTTTAGAGTATCCCTTGGGCCTTCTTATTGACGATGAAACACAGAAATTAGATCGTAATTAAATACGAAAGCCACAATGCCGACTTAGGTACAAGAGGACTGACACTTCTTACATTCTGTGATTTGAACCATTCCTATTAGACTACTTTTAGATGCCGATGTTTCACTTCAGGTTTACTGTCTCCCTTGGACCTTCTTATTGACGATGAAACACCGAAATTGCATCGGAATTAAATACAAAATGCACAATTCCGACTTATGTACAAGAAGTCCGACTCTACTTACTGTCTATGTTTGGAACCTGTCCTGTGGGACCCGTTTAAGTATCCGATGCTTCAGATCAGCTTAACTCTATGCCTTGGACCTTCTTATTGACGATGAAACACAGAAATTGCATCGGAATTAAATACAAAAGGCACAAAGCCGACTTAAGTACAAGAACACTGACTCTTCTTACTGTCTATGTTTTGAACTTTTGCTGTGAGACCAGTTTTAGATTCCGATGCTTCACTTCAGGTTTGCTGTATTCCTTGGACCTTCTTTTTGACGATGAAACACAGAAATTGCATCGACATTAAATACAAAAGGCACAATGCCGACTTAAGTACAAGAAGACTGACTCTGCTTACTGTCTATGTTTTGAACCTTTCCTGTAACACCAGTTTTAGATTCCGATGCTTCACTTTAGCTTTACTGTACGCCGGGACCCTTCTTATTGACGATGAAACACAGATATATCATTGGAATGAAATACAAAAAGCACAATGCCGACTTAAGTACAAGAGGACCAACTCTTCTTACACTCTATGATTTTAGCCTTTCCTGTGAGGCCAGTTTTAGATATCGATGCTTCACCTCAGGTTTACTTTATACCTTCGACGTTCTTATTGACGATGATACACAGAACTTGCAACGGAAATAAATACAAAAGGCGCAATGAGGACATAAGTACAAGAAGACTGACACTTCTTACTTTCTATGATTTGAACATTTCCTGTGAGACCAGTTTGAGATTCCGATGCCTCACGTCACGTTCACTGTATCCTATGGACCTTCTTATTGAAAATGAAACACAGAAATAGCATCGGAATTAAATACAAAAGGCACAATGCCGACTTAAGTACAAGAAGACTGACTCTTCTTACTGTCTATGTTTTGAACCTTTCCTGTAACACCAGTTTTAGATTCCGATGCTTCACTTCAGGTTTACTGTATCCCTTGGACCTTCTTATTGACGATGAAACACAGAAATTGCATCGGATTTAAATATAAAAGGACAATGCCGACTTAAGTAAGGAAGAGTGACTATTCTTACTGTCTATGCTTGGAACCTTTCCTGTGATACCAGTTTTAGATTCCGATGCTTCACTTCAGCTTTACCATATCCCTTGGACCTTCGTATTCACGATGAAACACAGAAATTGCATCGGAATTCAATACAAAAGGCCCAATGGTGACTTAAGTACAAGTAGACTGACTCTTCTTACAGTCTACGTTTTGTGCCTTTCCTGTGAGACCAGTTTTAGATTCCGATGCTTCACTTGTTCTTATTGACGATGAAACACAGAAATTGCATCCAAATTAAACTCAGAAGGCACATTGTCAACTTAAGTACAAGAAGACTGACTCTTGTTACTCCCTATGTTTTGAACCTATCCTGTGACACCTGTTTCAGTTCCTAAGCTGCACTTCAATTTTACTGTATCCCTTGGACCTTCTAATTGACGATGAAACACAGAAATTGCATCGGATTTAAATACAAAACGCACAATGCCGACTTAAGTACAAGAAGACTGACTCCTCTTACTGTCTACGTTTGAACCTTTCCTGTGAGACTAGTTTTAGATTCCGATGCTTTGCTTCAGGTTTACTGTATCCCTTGGACCTTCTTATTGACGTTGAAACACAGATTTTGAATCGGATTTAAATATAAAAGGCACAATGCCGACTTAATTAAGGGAGAGTGACTATTCTTACTGTCTATGCTTGGAACCTTTCCTGTGATACCAGTTTTAGATTCCGATGCTTCACTTCAGCTTTACCGTATCCCTTGGACCTTCTTATTCACGATGAAACACAGAAATTGCATCGGAAATCAATACAAAAGGCACAATGGTGACTTAAGTACAAGAAGACTGACTCTTCTTACGGTCTACGTTTTGTGCCTTTCCTGTGAGACCAGTTTTAGATTCCGATGCTTCACTTGTTCTTATTGACGATGAAACACAGAAATTGCATACAAATTAAATACAGAAGGCACATTGTCGACTTAAGTACAAGAAGACTGACTCTTGTTACTCCCTATGTTTTGAACCTATCCTGTAACACCTGTTCCAGATTCCTATGCTGCACTTCAGTTTTACTGTATCCCTTGGACCGTCTAATTGACGATGAAACACAGAAATTGCATCGGATTTAAATACAAAACGCACAATGCCGACTTAAGTACAAGAAGACTGACTCCTCTTACTGTCTACGTTTGAACCTTTCCTGTGAGACTAGTTTTAGATTCCGATGCTTCGCTTCAGGTTTACCGTATCCCTTGGGCCTTCTTATTGACGATGAAACACAGTTATATCATCGGAATTAAATACAAAAGGCGCAATGCCGACTTATGTACAAGAAGACTGACTCTTCTTACTGTCAATGCTTTGAACCTTTCACGTAACACCAGTTTTAGATTCCAATGCTTCACTTTAGGTTTACTGTATGCCTTGACCCTTCTTATTGACGATGAAACACAGAAATTGCATCGGAATTAAATACAAAAGGCACAATGCCGACTGAAGTACAAGAACACTGACTCTTCTTACTGTCTGTATTTTGAACCTTTCCTGTGAGACGAGTTTTAGAATCCGATGCTTCACTTCAGGTTTACTGTATTCCTTGGACCTTCTTTTTGACGATGAAACACAGAAATTGCATCGGCATTAAATACAAAAGGCACAATGCCGACTTAAGTACAAGATGACTGACTCTTCTTACTGTCTATGTTTTGAACCTTTCCTGTAACACCAGTTTTAGATTCCGATGCTTCACTTTAGGTTTACTGTACGCCTTGACCCTTCTTATTGACGATGAAACACAGATATATCATTGGAATGAAATACAAAAAGCACAATGCCGACTTAAGTACAAGAGGACCAACTCTTCTTACACTCTATGATTTTAGCCTTTTCTGTGAGGCCAGTTTTAGATATCGATGCTTCACCTCAGGTTTACATTATACCTTCGACCTTCTATTTGACGATGATACACAGAAATTGCAACGGAAATAAATACAAAAGGCACAATGCCGACATAAGTACAAGAAGACTGACACTTCTTACTGTCTATGATTTGAACATTTCCTGTGAGACCAGTTTTAGATTCCGATGCCTCACGTCACGTTCACTGTATCCTATGGACCTTCTTATTGACGATGAAACAAAGAAATTGCATCGGAATTAAATACAAAAGGCACTATGCGGACTTAAGTACAAGAAGACTGACTCCTCTTTCTGTCTACGTTTGAACCTTTCCTGTGAGACTAGTTTTAGATTCCGATGCTTCGCTTCAGGTTTACCGTATCCCATGGGCCTTCTTATTGACGATGAAACACAGTTATTTCATCGGAATTAAATACAAAAGGCACAATGCCGACTTATGTACAAGAAGACTGACTCTTCTTACTGTCAATGTTTTGAACCTTTCCTGTAACACCAGTTTTAGATTCCGATGCTTCACTTTAGGTTTACTGTATGCCTTGACCCTTCTTATTGACGATGAAACACAGATATTGCATCGGAATTAAATACAAAAAGCACAATGCCGACTTAAGTACAAGAGTACCAACTCTTCTTACACTCTATGATTTTAGCCTTTCCTGTGAGGCCAGTTTTAGATATCGATGCTTCACCTCAGGTTTACTTTATAGCTTCGACCTTCTTATTGATGATGATACACAGAAATTGCAACGGAAATAAATACAAAAGGCACAATGCCGACATAAGTACAAGAAGACTGACACTTCTTACTGTCTATGATTTGAACATTTCCTGTGAGACCAGTTTTAGATTCCGATGCCTCACGTCACGTTCACTGTATCCTATGGACCTTCTTATTGACGATGAAACACAGAAATTGCATCGGAATTAAATACGAAAGGCACAATGCCGACTTAAGTACAAGAAGACTGACTCTTCTTACTGTCTATGTTTTGAACCTTTCCTGTAACACCAGTTTTAGATTCCGATGCTTCACTTCAGGTTTACTGTATCCCTTGGACCTTCTTATTGACGATGAAACACAGAAATTGCATCGGATTTAAATATAAAAGGCACAATGCCGACTTAAGTAAGGAAGAGTGACTATTCTTACTGTCTATGCTTGGAACCTTTCCTGTGATACCAGTTTTAGATTCCGATGCTTCATTTCAGCTTTACCGTATCCCTTGGACCTTCTTATTCACGATGAAACACAGAAATTGCATCGGAATTCAATACAAAAGGCACAATGGTGACTTAAGTACAAGAAGACTGACTCTTCTTACAGTCTACGTTTTGTGCCTTTCCTGTGAGACCAGTTTTAGATTCCGATGCTTCACTTGTTCTTATTGACGATGAAACACAGAAATTGCATCCAAATTAAATACAGAAGGCACATTGTCGACTTAAGTACAAGAAGACTGACTCTTGTTACTCCCTATGTTTTGAACCTATCCTGTGACACCTGTTTCAGATTCCTATGCTGCACTTCAGTTTTACTGTATCCCTTGGACCTTCTAATTGACGATGAAACACAGAAATTGCGTCGGATTTAAATACAAAACGCACAATGCCGACTTAAGTACAAGAAAACTGACTCCTCTTACTGTCTACGTTTGAACCTTTCCTGTGAGACCAGTTTTAGATTCCGATGCTACACTTGTTGTTATTGACGATGAAACACAAAAATTGCATCCAAATTAAATACAAAAGGCACATTGTCGACTTAAGTACAAGAAGACTGACTCTTGTTACTCCCTATGTTTTGAACGTATCCTGTGACACCTGTTTCCGATTCCTATGCTGCACTTCAGTTTTACTGTATCCCTTGGACATTCTAATTGACGATAAAACACAGAAATTGCATCGGATTTAAATACAAAACGCACAATGCCGACTTAAGTACAAGAAGACTGACTCCTCTTACTGTCTACGTTTGAACCTTTCCTGTGAGAGTAGTTTTAGATTCCGATGCTTCGCTTCAGGTTTACCGTATCCCTTGGGCCTTCTTATTGACGATAAAACACAGTTATTTCATCGGAATTAAATACAAAAGGCACAATGCCGACTTATGTACAAGAAGACTGACTCTTCTTACTGTCAATGCTTTGAACCTTTCCTGTAACACCAGTTTTAGATTCCGATGCTTCACTTTAGGTTTACTGTATGCCTTGACCCTTCTTATTGACGATGAAACACAGATATTGCATGGGAATTAAATACAAAAAGCACAATGCCGACTTAAGTACAAGACGACCAACTCTTCTTACACTCTATGATTTTAGCCTTTCCTGTGAGGCCAGTTTTAGATATCGATGCTTCACCTCAGGTTAACTTTATACCTTCGACCTTCTTATTGACGATGATACACAGAAATTGCAACGGAAATAAATACAAAAGGCACAATGCCGACATAAGTACAAGAAGACTGACACTTCTTACTGTCTATGATTTGATCATTTCCTGTGAGACCAGTTTTAGATTCCGATGCCTCACGTCACGTTCACTGTATCCTATGGACCTTCTTATTGACGATGAAACACAGAAATTGCATCGGAATTAAATACAAAAGGCACAATGCCGACTTAAGTACAAGAAGAGTGACTCTTCTTACTGTCTATGTTTTGAACCTTTCCTGTAACACCAGTTTTAGATTCCGATGCTTCACTTCAGGTTTACTGTATCCCTTGGACCTTCTTATAGACGATGAAACACAGAAATTGCATCGGATTTAAATATACAAGGCACAATGCCGACTTAAGTAAGGAAGAGTGACACTTCTTACTGTCTATGATTTGAACATTTCCTGTGACACCAGTTTTAGATTCCGATGCCTCACGTCACGTTCACTGTATCCTACGGACCTTCTTATTGACGATGAAACACAGAAATTGCATCGGAATTCAATACAAAAGGCACAATGGTGACTTAAGTACAAGAACACTGACTCTTCTTACAGTCTACGTTTTGTGCCTTTCCTGTGAGACCAGTTTTAGATTCCGATGCTTCACTTGTTCTTATTGACGATGAAACACAGAAATTGCATCCAAATTAAATACAGAAGGCACATTGTCGACTTAAGTACAAGAAGACTGACTCTTGTTACTCCCTATGTTTTGAACCTATCCTGTGACACCTGTTTCAGACTCCTATGCTGCACTTCAGTTTTACTGTATCTATTGGACCTTCTAATTGACGATGAAACACAGAAATTGCATCGGATTTAAACACAAAACGCACAATGCCGACTTAAGTACAAGAAGACTGACTCCTCTTACTGTCTACGTTTGAACCTTTCCTGTGAGACTAGTTTTAGATTCCGATGCTTCGCTTCAGGTTTGCCGTATCCCTTGGGCCTTCTTATTGACGATGAAACACAGTTATTTCATCGGAATTAAATACAAAAGGCACAATGCCGACTTATGTACAAGAAGACTGACTCTTCTTACTGTCAATGCTTTGAACCTTTCCTGTAACACCAGTTTTAGATTCCAATGCTTCACTTTAGGTTTACTGTATGCCTTGACCCTTCTTATTGACGATGAAACACAGAAATTGCATCGGAATTAAATACAAAAGGCACAATGCCGACTGAAGTACAAGAACACTGACTCATCTTACTGTCAGTATTTTGAACCTTTCCTGTGAGACCAGTTATAGATTCCGATGTTTCACTTCTGGTTTACTGTATTCCTTGGACCTTCTTTTAGACGATGAAACACAGAAATTGCGTTGGCTTAAATACAAAAGGCACAATGCCGACTTATGTACAAGAAGACTGACTCTTCTTACTGTCAATGTTTTGAACCTTTCCTGTAACACCAGTTTTAGATTCCGATGCTTCACTTTAGGTTTACTGTATGCCTTGACCCATCTTAGTGACGATGAAACACAGATATTGCATCGGAATTAAATACAAAAAGCACAATGACGCCTTAAGTACAAGAAGACTGACTCTTGTTACTGTCTATGTTTTGAACCTATCCTGTGAGACCTGTTTCAGATTCCGATGCTGCACTTCAGGTTTACTGTATCTCTTGGACCTTCTTATTGACGAAGAAACACAGAAATTGCATGGGAATTAAATAAAAAAGACACAATACCGACTTAAGTATAAGAATACTGACGCTTGTTACTGTCTATGATTAGAACGTTTCCTGTGAGACAGGTTTTAGATTAAAATGGATCACTTCGGGTTTACCATATCCCTTGGACCTTGTTATTGACGATGAAACACAGAAAATGCATCGGATCTAAATACAAAATGCACAATGCCGACGTAAAAACAAGAAGTCTGACTCTTCATACTGTCTATGTTTTGATCCTTTACTGTGAGACCAGTTTTAGATTCCGGTGCTTCACTTCAGGTTTACTGTATCCCTTGGAACTTCCTATTGACGATCAAACAAAGAAATGGCATCGGAGTTACATACAAAAAGCACAATACCGACATAAGTACAAGATGACTGACTCTTCTTACTCTCTATGATTTGAACCATTCCTGTGAGACCAGTTTTAGTTTCCGATGCTTCACTTCAGGTTTACTGTATCCCTTGGACCTTCTTATTGACGAAGAAACACAGAAATTTGAACGGAATTAAATACAAAAGGCACAATGCTGAGTTAAGTACAAGTAGACTGACCCTTCTTACTGTCTATGTTTTGAACCTGTCGTGTGAGACCCGTTTAAGAATCCGATGCTTCAGCTCAGGTTTACTGTTTGCCTCGGACCTTCTTATTGACGATGAAACACAGAAATTGCATCGGAATTGAATACAAAACGCACAATGCCGACTTAAGTAGAAGAACACTGACTCTTCTTACTGTCTATGATTTAAACCTTTCCTGTGAGACCGGGTTTAGATTCCGATGCTTCACTTCAGGTTTACTGTATTCCTTGGACCTTCTTTTTGACGATGAAACACCGAAATTGCATCGGCATTAAATAGAAAAGGCACAATGCCGACTTAAGTACAAGAAGACTGACTCTACTTACTGTCTATGTTTTGAACCTTTCCTGTAACACCAGTTTTAGATTCCGATGCTTCACTTTAGGTTTACTGTATGCCTTGACTCTTCTTATTGACGATGAAACACAGATATTGCATCAGAATTAAATACAAAAAGCACAATGCCGACTTAAGTATAAGAGGACCAACTCTTCTTACACTCTATGATTATAGCCTTTCCTGTGAGGCCAGTTTTAGATATCGATTCTTCACCTCAGGCTTACTTTTTCCCTTCGACCTTCTTATTGACAATGATACACAGAAATTGCATCGGAATTAAATACAAAAGGCACAATGCCGACTTAAGTACAAGAAGACTGACTCTTCTTACTGTCTATGTTTTGTACCTTTGTTGTAACACCAGTTTTAGATTCCGATGCTTCACCTCAGGTTTACTGTATCCCTTGGACCTTGACGATGAAACACAGAAATTGCATCGGAATTAAATACAAAATGCACGATGCCGACTTAAGTACATGGAGACTGACTGTTCTTAGTGTCTATGCTTTGAACCTTTCCTGTGAGACCAGTTTTAGATTCCGATGCTTCACTTCAAGTTTACTGTATGCCTTGACCCTTCTTATTGACGATGAAACACAGACATTGCATCGGAATTTAATACAAAATGCACAATGCCATCTTAGGTACAAGATGACTGACTCTTCTTACTGTCTATGTTTTGAACCTTTACTGTAACACCAGTTTTAGATTCCGATGCTTCAATTCAGGTTTACTGAATCCCTTGGACCTTCTTATTGACGATGAAACACAGAAATTGCATCGGATTTAAATATAAAACGCACAGTGCCGACTTAAGTAATTATTAGTGACTCTTCTTACTGTCTATGCGTTGAACCTGTCCTGTGAAACCAGTTTTAGATTCCGATGCTTCACCTCAGCTTTACCACATCCCTTGGATCTTCTCATTCACGATGAAACACAGAAATTTTATCTGAATTCAATACAAAAGGCACAATGCTGACTTAAGTACAAGGAGACTGATTCTTCTTACAGTCTACGTTTTGTGCCTTTCCTGTGAGCCCAGTTTTAGATTCCGATGCTTCACTTCAGGTTTACTGTGTCCCTTGGACCGTCTTATTGACGATGAAACACAGTTATTGCATCGGAATGAAATACAAAAGGCACAATGCCGACTTATTTGCAAGAGGACTGACTCTTCTAAATTCTATGTTTTGAACCTTTACTGTGAGATCAGTTTTAGATTCCGATGCTTCACTTCAGGTTTACTATTTCCCTTGGTCCTTCTTAGTGACGATGAAACACAGAAATTGCATCGGAATGAAATACACAATGCACGATGATGACTTAAGTACAAGAAGACTGACTCTTCTTAGTATCTATGTTTTGAATCTTTCCTAAGAGTACCGTTTTAGATTCCGGTGCTTCACTTCAGGTTTACTGTATCCCTTGGACCTTCTTATTGACGATGAAACACAGAAATTGCATCGGAATTAAATCCAAAAGGCACAATGCCGACTTAAGTACATGAAGACTGACTCTTCTTACTGTCTATGATTTTAACCTTTCCTGTGAGAACAGTTCTAGATTCCGATGCCTCACTTCAGGTTTACTGTATATCTTGGACCTTCCTGCTGACGATGAAACTCAGAAATTTGAACGGAATTAAATACAAAAGGCACAATGCTAATTTAAGTACATGAAGACTGAATCTCCTTACTGTCCATGTTTTGAACCTTTCCTGTGAGACCAGTTTTAGATTCCGTTGCTTCACTTCAGGTTTACTGTATCCTTGGACCTTCTTATTGACGATGAAACACAGACATTGCATCGGAATTAAATCCAAAAGGCACAATGCCGACTTAAGTACAAGAAGTTTGACTCATCGTACAGTCTATGTTTTGAACCTTTCCTGTGAGACCAGTTTTAGATTCCGTTGCTTCACTTCAGGTTTACTGTATCCTTGGAACTTCTTATTGACGATGAAACACAGAAATTGCATCAGAATTAAATACAAGAAGAATAAAGCCGACTTAAGTACAAGGATACTGACGCTTATTACTGTCTATGTTTTGATCCTTTCCTGTGAGACCAGTTTTAGATTCCGATGCTTCACTTCAGGTTAACTGTATCCCTTGGATCTTCTTATTGACGATGTAACACCGAAATTGCATCGGAATTAAATATGTAAGGCACAATGCCGACTTACGTACAAGAAGACTGACTCTTCTTATTGTCTATGTTTGAATCATTCCTGTGAGACCAGTTTTAGATTCCGATGCTTCACTTCAGGTTTACAGTATCCCTTGGCCCTTCTTGTTGACGATGAAACTCAGAAATTGCATCGGAATTAAATACAAAATGCACGACGCCGACTTAAGTACAAGAGGACTGACTTGTCTTACATTCTAGGATTTGAACCTTTCTATGAGACCAGTTTTAGATTCCGATGCTTCACTCTAGGTTTACTGTCTACCCTTGGCCTTCTTATTGACGATGAAACACAGAAATTGCATCTGAATTGAATACAAAAGGCACAATGCCGAATAAAGTACGAGGAAATTGAGTCTCCTTACTGTCTATGTTTTGAACCTTTCCTCTGAGACCAGTTTTAAAGTCCGATGCTACACTTCAGGTTTACTGTATCCCTTGGACCTTCTTATTGACGATGAAACCCAGAAATTGCAAAGGAATTAAATACGAAAGGCACAATTCCGATTTAAGAACAACAAGACTGACTCTTCTTACTGTCTATGTATTGAGCCTGTCCTGTGAGACCCGTTTAAGGATCCGATGTTTCACTTCAGGTTTACTGTATGCCTTGACCCTTCTTATTGACGATGAAACACAGAAATTGCATCGGAATTCAATACAAAAGGCACAATGCCAACTTAAGTACAAGAAGACTGACTCTTCTTACTGTCCATGTTTTGAACCGTTCCTGTGAGACCAGTTTTAGATTCCGATGCTTCACTTCAGGTTTACTGTATCCCTCTTACCTTCTTATTGACGAAGAAACACAGACATTGCATCGGAAATAAATACAAAAGGCACAATGCCGACTTAAGTACAAGAAGATTGACTCTTCTTACTGTCTATGTATTGAGCCTGTCCTGTGAGAACCGTTTAAGAATTCGATGCTTCACTTCAGGTTTACTGTATGCCTTGACCCTTCTTATTGACGATGAAACACAGAAATTGCATCGGAATTCAATACAAAAGGCACAATGCCAACTTAAGTACACGAAGACTGACTCTTCTTACTGTCTATGTTTTGAACCTTTCCTGTAACACCAGTTTTAGATTCCGATGCTTCACTTCAGGTTTACTGAATCCCTTGGACTTTCTTATTGACGATGATACACAGAAATTGCATCGGATTTAAATATAAAATGCACAGTGCCGACTTAAGTAAGGAAGAGTGACTCTTCTTACTGTCTATGCTTTGTCCCTTTCCTGTGAAACCAGTTTTAGATTCCGATGCTTGACCTCAGCTTTACCGTATCGCTTGGATCTTCTCATTCACGATGAAACACAGAAATTGCATCTGAATTCAATACAAAAGGCACAATGCTGACTTAAGTACAAGGAGACAGACTCTTCTTACAGTCTACGTTTTGTGCCTTTCCTGTGAGCCCAGTTTTAGATTCCAATGCTTCACTTCAAGTTTACTGTGTCCCTTGGACCGTCTTATTGACGATGAAACACAGTTATTGCATCGGAATGAAATACAAAAGGCACAATGCCGACTTAATTGCAAGAGGACTGACTCTTCTAAATTCTATGTTTTGAACCTTTAGTGTGAGATCAGTTTTAGATTCCGATGCTTCACTTCAGGTTTACTATATCCCTTGGTCCTTCTTAGTGACGATGAAACACAGAAATTGCATCGGAATTAAATACACAATGCACGATGATGACTCAAGTACAAGAAGACTGACTCTTCTTAGTATCTATGTTTTGAATCTTTCCTAAGAGTACCGTTTTAGATTCCGGTGCTTCACCTCAGGTTTACTGTATCCCTTGGACCTTGACGATGAAACACAGAAATTGCATCGGAATTAAATACAAAATGCACGATGCCGACTTATGTACATGGAGACTGACTGTTCTTAGTGTCTATGCTTTGAACCTTTCCTAAGAGTACAGTTTTAGATTCCGGTGCTTCACTTCAGGTTTACTTTATCTCTTGGACCTTCTTGCTGACGATGAAACTCAGAAATTCGATCGGAATTAAATACAAAAGGCACAATGCTGACTTAAGTACAAGAAGACTGACTCTCCTTACTGTCCATGTTTTGAACCTTTCCTGTGAGACCAGTTTTAGATTCCGATGCTTCACTTCAGGTCAACTGTATCCCTTGGACCTTCTTATTGTCGATGAAACACAGAAATTGCATCGGAAATTTAATACGTAAGGCACAATGCCGTCTTACGTACAAGAAGACTGGCTCTTCTTACTGTGTATGTTTGAACCTTTCCTGTGAGACCAGTTTTAGATTCCGATGCTTCACTTCAAGTTTACTGTATGCCTTGACCCTTCTTATTGACGATGAAACACAGACATTGCATCGGAATTTAATACAAAATGCACAATGCCATCTTAGGTACAAGATGACTGACTCTTCTTACTGTCTATGTTTTGAACCTTTACTGTAACACCAGTTTTAGATTCCGATGCTTCAATTCAGGTTTACTGAATCCCTTGGACCTTCTTACTGACGATGAAACACAGATATTGCATCGGATTTAAATATAAAACGCACAGTGCCGACTTAAGTAATTGTTAGTGACTCTTCTTACTGTCTATGCGTTGAACCTGTCCTGTGAAACCAGTTTTAGATTCCGATGCTTCACCTCTGCTTTACCACATCCCTTGGATCTTCTCATTCACGATGAAAAACAGAAATTGCATCAGAATTCAATACAAAAGGCACAATGCTGACTTAAGTACAAGGAGACTGATTCTTCTTACAGTCTACGTTTTGTGCCTTTCCTGTGAGCCCAGTTTTAGATTCCGATGCTTCACTTTAGGTTTACTGTGTCCCTTGGACCGTCTTATTGACGATGAAACACAGTTATTGCATCGGAATCAAATACAAATGGCACAATGCCGACTTAATTGCAAGAGGACTGACTCTTCTAAATTCTATGTTTTGAACCTTTAGTGTGAGATCAGTTTTAGATTCCGATGCTTCACTTCAGGTTTACTAAATCCCTTGGTCCTTCTTAGTGACGATGAAACACAGAAATTGCATCGGAATTAAATACACAATGCACGATGATGACTTAAGTACAAGAAGACTGACTCTTCTTAGTATCTATGTTTTGATCTTTCCTAAGAGTACCGTTTTAGATTCCGGTGCTTCACTTCAGGTTTACTGTATCCCTTGGACCTTCTTATTGACGATGAAACACAGAAATTGCATCGGAATTAAATCCAAAAGGCACAATGCCGACTTAAGTACATGAAGACTGACTCATCTTACTGTCTATGATTTTAACCTTTCCTGTGAGAACAGTTCTAGATTCCGATGCCTCACTTCAGGTTTACTGTATATCTTGGACCTTCCTGCTGACGATGAAACTCAGAAATTTGAACGGAATTAAATACAAAAGGCACAATGCTGATTTAAGTACATGAAGACTGAATCTCCTTACTGTCCATGTTTTGAACCTTTCCTGTGAGACCAGTTTTAGATTCCGTTGCTTCACTTCAGTTTTACTGTATCCTTGGACCTTCTTATTGACGATGAAACACAGACATTGCATCGGAATTAAATACAAAAGGCACAATGCCGACTTAAGTACAAGAAGTTTGACTCATCGTACAGTCTATGTTTTGAACCTTTCCTGTGAGACCAGTTTTAGATTCCGTTGCTTCACTTCAGGTTTACTGTATCCTTGGAACTTCTTATTGAAGATGAAACACAGAAATTGCATCAGAATTAAATACAAGAAGAATAAAGCCGACTTAAGTACAAGGATACTGACGCTTCTTACTGTCTATGTTTTGATCCTTTCCTGTGAGACCAGTTTTAGATTCCGATGCTTCACTTCAGGTTAACTGTATCCCTTGGATCTTCTTATTGACGATGTAACACCGAAATTGCATCGGAATTAAATATGTAAGGCACAATGCCGACTTACGTACAAGAAGACTGACTCTTCTTATGGTCTATGTTTGAATCATTCCTGTGAGACCAGTTTTAGATTCCGATGCTTCACTTCAGGTTTACTGTATCCCTTGGCCCTTCTTGTTGACGATGAAACTCAGAAATTGCATCGGAATTAAATACAAAATGCACGACGCCGACTTAAGTACAAGAGGACTGACTTGTCTTACATTCTAGGATTTGAACCTTTCTATGAGACCAGTTTTAGATTCCGATGCTTCACTCTAGGTTTACTATCTACCCTTGGCCTTCTTATTGACGATGAAACACAGAAATTGCATCTGAATTAAATACAAAAGGCACAATGCCGAATAAAGTACGAGGAAATTGACTCTCCTTACTGTCTATGTTTTGAACCTTTCCTCTGAGACCAGTTTTAAAGTCCGATGCTACACTTCAGGTTTACTGTATCCCTTGGACCTTCTTATTGACGATGAAACCCAGAAATTGCAAAGGAATTAAATACGAAAGGCACAATTCCGATTTAAGAACAACAAGACTGACTCTTCTTACTGTCTATGTATTGAGCCTGTCCTGTGAGACCCGTTTAAGGATCCGATGTTTCACTTCAGGTTTACTGTATGCCTTGACCCTTCTTATTGACGATGAAACACAGAAATTGCATCGGAATTCAATACAAAAGGCACAATGCCAACTTAAGTACAAGAAGACTGACTCTTCTTACTGTCCATGTTTTGAACCGTTCCTGTGAGACCAGTTTTAGATTCCGATGCTTCACTTCATGTTTACTGTATCCCTTTTACCTTCTTATTGACGACGAAACACAGACATTGCATCGGAAATAAATACAAAAGGCACAATGCCGACTTAAGTACAAGAAGATTGACTCGTCTTACTGTCTATGTATTGAGCCTGTCCTGTGAGAACCGTTTAAGAATCCGATGCTTCACTTCAGGTTTACTGTATGCCTTGACCCTTCTTATTGACGATGAAACACAGAAATTGCATCGGAATTCAATACAAAAGGCACAATGCCAACTTAAGTACACGAAGACTGACTCTTCTCACTGTCTATGTTTTGAACCTTTCCTGTAACACCAGTTTTAGATTCCGATGCTTCACTTCAGGTTTACTGAATCCCTTGGACTTTCTTATTGACGATGAAACACAGAAATTGCATCGGATTTAAATATAAAATGCACAGTGCCGACTTAAGTAAGGAAGAGTGACTCTTCTCACTGTCTATGCTTTGTACCTTTCCTGTGAAACCAGTTTTAGATTCCGATGCTTGACCTCAGCTTTACCGTATCGCTTGGATCTTCTCATTCACGATGAAACACAGAAATTGCATCTGAATTCAATACAAAAGGCACAATGCTGACTTAAGTACAAGGAGACTGACTCTTCTTACAGTCTACGTTTTGTGCCTTTCCTGTGAGCCCAGTTTTAGATTCCGATGCTTCACTTCAGGTTTCCTGTATCCCTTGGCCCTTCTTATTGACGATGAAACACAGAAATTGCATCGGAATTAAATACAAACGGCACAATGCCGAATTAAGAACAAGAGGACTGACTCATTTTACATTCTATGATTTGAACCTTTCCTGTGAGACCAGTTTTAGATTCCGATGTTTCACTTCAGGTTTCCTGTATTCCTTATACCTTCTTATTGACGATGAAACACATGAATAACATCGGAGTTAAATACAAAAGGCACAGTGCCGACTTAAGTACAAGGGGACTGACTCGTCTTTCATTCTAGGATTTGAACCTTTCTATGAGACCAGTTTTAGATTCCGATGCTTCCCTTCCGGTTTACTGTCTCCCTTGGACCTTCTTATTGACGATGAAACACCGAAATTTCATCGGAATTAAATACAAAATGCACAATGCCGACTTAAGTACAAGAAGACTGACTCTTCTTACTGTCTATGTATTGAGCCTGTCCTGTGAGACCCGTTTAAGAATCCGATGCTTCACTTCAAGTTTACTGTATGCCTTGACCCTTCTTATTGACGATGAAACACAGAAATTGCATCGGAAGTAAATACAAAAGGCACAATGCCATTTTAAGTACAAGAAGACCGACTCTTCTTACTGTCTATGATTTGAACCTTTCCTGTAACACCAGTTTTAGATTCCGATGCTTCAATTCAGGTTTACTGAATCCCTTGGACCTTCTTATTGACGATGAAACACAGAAATTGGATCAGATTTAAATATGAAAGGCACAGTGCCGACTTAAGTAAGGAAGAGTGACTCTTCTTACTGTCTATGCTTTGAACCTTTCCTGTGAAACCAGTTTTAGATTCCGATGCTTCACCTCAGCTTTACCGTATCCCATGGATCTTCTCATTCACGATGAAACACAGAAATTGCATCTGAATTCAATACAAAAGGCACAATGCTGACTTATGTACAAGGAGACTGACTCTTCTTACAGTCTACGTTTAGTGCCTTTCCTGCGAGCCCAGTTTTACATTCCGATGCTTCACTTCAGGTTTACTGTATCCCTTGGACCTTCTTATTGTCGATGAAAGACAGAAATTGCATCGGAATTAAATACAAAATGCACGATGATGACTTAAGTACAAGAAGACTGACTCTTCTTAGTGTCTATGTTTTGAATCTTTCCTAAGAGTACCGTTTAAGATTCCGGTTCTTCACTTCAGGTTTACTGTATCCCTTGAACCTTCTTATTGACGATGAAACACAGAAATTGCATCGGAATTAAATACAAAAGCCACAATGCCGACTTAAGTGCTAGAAATCTGACTCTTCTTACTGTCTATGATTTGAACCTTTCCTGTGAGAACAGTTTTGGATTCCGATGCGTCACTTCAGGTTTTCTGTATATCTTGGACCTTCTTGCTGATGATGAAACTCAGAAATTTGAACGCAATTAAATACAAAAGGCACAATGCTGATTTAAGTACATGAAGACTGAATCTCCTTACTGTCCATGTTTTGAACCTTTCCTGTGAGACCAGTTTTAGATTCCGATGCTTCACTTCTGGTTTACTGTATCCTTGGACCTTCTTATTGACGATGAAACTCAGACATTGCATCGGAATTAAATACAAAAGGCACAATGCCGACCTAAGTACAGGAAGTTTGACTCATCGTACAGTCTATGTTTTGAACCTTTCCTGTGAGACCAGTTTTAGATTCGAATGCTTCACATCAAGTTTACTGTATCCCTTGGACCTTCTTACTGTCGATGAAAGACAGAAATTGCATCAGAATTAAATACAAGAAGAATAATGCCGACTTACGTACAAGAAGACTGACTCTTGTTATTGTCTATGTTTGAATCTTTCCTGTGAGGCCAGTTTTTTTTTCCGATGCTTCACTTCAGGTTTACTGTATCCCTTGGACCTTCTTATTGACGATGAACAACCGAAATTGCATCGGAATTAAATACAAAATCACAATGCCGAATTAAGTACAAGAAGACTGACTCTTCTTACTGTCTATGTTTTGAACCTTTCCTGTGAGACCAGTTTTAGTTTCCGAAGGTTCACTTCAGGTTTACTGTATCCCTTGGACCTTCGGATTGTCGATGAAACTCAGAAACTGCATCGGAATTAAATACAAAATGCACGATGCCGACTTAAGTACAAGAGGACTGACTTGTCTTACATTCTAGGATTTGAACCTTTCAATGAGACCAGTTTTAGATTCCGATGCTTCACTCTAGGTTTACTGTCTCCCTTGGACCTTCTTATTGATGATGTAACACAGAAATTGCACCTGAATTAAATACAAAAGGCACAATGCCGAATAAAGTACGAGGAAATTGACTCTTCTTACTGTCTATGTTTTGAACCTTTCCTCTGAGACCAGTTTTAAAGTCCGATGCTACACTTCAGGTTTACTGTATCCCTTGGACTTTCTTATTGACGATGAAACCCAGAAATTGCAAAGGAATTAAATACGAAAGCCACAATGCCGATTTAAGTACAACAAGACTGACTCTTCTTACTGTTTATGATTTGAAACTTTCCTGTGAGACCAGTTTTAGATTCCAATGCTCAACTTCAGGTTTACTGTATCCCTTGGGCCTTCTAATTGACGATGAAACACAGAAATTGCATTGGGATTTAATACAAAAGGCACAATGCCGAAATGAGTACAAGAATACTGACACCTATTACTGTCTATGTTTTGATCCTTTCCTGTGAGACCATGTTTAGATTCCGATGCTTCACTTCAGGTTTACTGTATCTCTTGGCCATTCTTATTGACGATGAAACACAGAAATTGTGTCGGAATTAAATACAAAAGGCACAATGCCGACTTAAGTACAAGAGTACTGACCCTTCTTACATTCTATGAATTGAACCGTTCCTGTGAGACCAGTTTAAATTCCGATGCTTCACTTCAGGTTTACTGTATCCCTTATACCTTCTTATTGACGATGAAACACAGAAATTACATGGGATCTAAATACAAAGGGCACAATGCCGACTAAAGTCCAAGAGGACTGACTCTTCTTACATTCTAGGATTTGAACCTTTCCTATGAGACCAGCTTTAGATTCAGATGCTTCACTTCTCGTTTCCTGTCTCCCTTGGACCTTCTTATTGACGATGAACAACCGAAATTGCATCGGAATTAAATACAAAATCACAATGCCGAATTAAGTACAAGAAGACTGACTCTTCTTACTGTCTATGTTTTGAACCTTTCCTGTGAGACCAGTTTTAGTTTCCGAAGGTTCACTTCAGGTTTACTGTATCCCTTGGACCTTCGGATTGTCGATGAAACTCAGAAACTGCATCGGAATTAAATACAAAATGCACGATGCCGACTTAAGTACAAGAGGACTGACTTGTCTTACATTCTAGGATTTGAACCTTTCAATGAGACCAGTTTTAGATTCCGATGCTTCACTCTAGGTTTACTGTCTCCCTTGGACCTTCTTATTGATGATGTAACACAGAAATTGCACCTGATTTAAATACAAAAGGCACAATGCCGAATAAAGTACGAGGAAATTGACTCTTCTTACTGTCTATGTTTTGAACCTTTCCTCTGAGACCAGTTTTAAAGTCCGATGCTACACTTCAGGTTTACTGTATCCCTTGGACTTTCTTATTGACGATGAAACCCAGAAATTGCAAAGGAATTAAATACGAAAGCCACAATGCCGATTTAAGTACAACAAGACTGACTCTTCTTACTGTTTATGATTTGAACCTTTCCTGTGAGACCAGTTTTAGATTCCAATGCTCAACTTCAGGTTTACTGTATCCCTTGGGCCTTCTAATTGACGATGAAACACAGAAATTGCATTGGGATTTAATACAAAAGGCACAATGCCGAAATGAGTACAAGAATACTGACACCTATTACTGTCTATGTTTTGATCCTTTCCTGTGAGACCATGTTTAGATTCCGATGCTTCACTTCAGGTTTACTGTATCTCTTGGCCATTCTTATTGACGATGAAACACAGAAATTGTGTCGGAATTAAATACAAAAGGCACAATGCCGACTTAAGTACAAGAGTACTGACCCTTCTTACATTCTATGAATTGAACCGTTCCTGTGAGACCAGTTTAAATTCCGATGCTTCACTTCAGGTTTACTGTATCCCTTATACCTTCTTATTGACGATGAAACACAGAAATTACATGGGATCTAAATACAAAGGGCACAATGCCGACTGAAGTCCAAGAGGACTGACTCTTCTTACATTCTAGGATTTGAACCTTTCCTATGAGACCAGCTTTAGATTCAGATGCTTCACTTCTCGTTTCCTGTCTCCCTTGGACCTTCTTATTGACGATGAAACACCGAAATTGGATCGGAATTAAATACAAAATGCACAATGCCCACTTAAGTAAAAGAAGACTGACTCAATTACTGTCTATGTTTTGAACCTGTCCTGTGAGACCCGTTTAAGTATCCGATGCTTCAGTTCAGGTTTACTGTATGCCTTGGACCTTCTTATTGACGATGAAACACAGAAATTGCATCGGAGTTAAATACAAAAGGCACAAAGCCGACTTAAGTACAAGAAGACTGACTCTTCTTACTGTCTATGTTCTGAAGCTTGACTGTGAGACCAGTTTTAGAATCCGATGCTTCACTTCAGGTATACTGTATCCCTCGGACCCTCTTATTGACGATGAAATACAGAAAATGCATCGGAATTAAATACAAAACGTTCAATGCTGACTGCAGTACAAGAAGACTGGCTCTACTTACTGTCTATGCTTTGGACCTTTCCTGTGAGACCGGTTTTAGATTTCGATGATCCACTTCAGGTTTACTGTAATCCTTGGATCTTCATATAGACGATGAATCACAGAAAATGCATTGGAATTAAATGCAAAAGGCACAATGCCTACTTACGTACAAGAAGACTGACTTTTATTACTGTCTATGTTGGAACCTTTCCTGTGAGACCTGTTTTAGGTTCCGATGTTTCACTTAGGGTTTACTGTATCCCTTGGGCCTTCTAATTGACGATAAAACACAGAAATTGCATCGGGATTTAATACAAAAGGTACAAAGCCGACATAAGTACAAGAGGACTAACTCTTCTTACATTCTATGACCTGAGCCTTTCCTGTGTTTCCAGATTTAGATATCGATGCTTCGCCTCATGCTTACTGTATCCCTTGGACATTCTTATTGGCGATAAACACAGAAAATGCATCGGAATTAAATACAAAAGGCACAATGTCGAATTAAGTACAAGAAGACACACTCTTCTTACTGCCTATGATTTGACCCGTTCCTGTGAGACCAGTTTTAGATTCCGGTGCTTCACTTCATGTTTACTGTATCTCTTAGACCTTCTTATTGACGATGAAACACAGATATTTGATCGGAATTAAATACAAAAGGCACAATGCCGACTTGAGTACACGAAGACTGACACTCATTACTGCCTATGTTTTGAACATTTCCTGTGAGACCAGTTTTAGTTTCCGATGGTTCACTTCAGGTTAACTGTATCCCTTGGACTTTCTTATTAACGATGAAACACAGAAATTGCATCGGAATTAAATACAAAAGGCACAAACCCGACCTACGTGAAAGAAGACTGACTCTCTTATTGTCTATGTTTGAACCTTTCCTGTGAGACCAGTTTTAGATTTCGATTCTTCACTTCAGGTTTACTGTATACTTTGGCCCTTCTTATAGACGATGAATTACAGAAATTGCAACGGAATTAAATACAAAAGGCACAATGCCGACTTAAGTACAAGAGGACTGACTCTTCTTACATTCTATGAACTGATCCTTTCCTCTGAGACCAGTTATAGATTCCGATGCTTCACTTCAGGTTTACTGTATCCCTTATACCTTCTTATTGACGATGAAACACAGAAATTACATGGGAATTAAATACAAAAGGCACAATGCCGACTTAAGTACAAGAGGACTGACTCTTCTTACATTCTAGGATATGAACCTGTCCTATGGGACCATTTTTAGATTCCGATGCTTCACTTCAGGTTTACTGTCTCCCTGGGACCTTCTTATATATGATGAAACACCGAAATTGCATCGGAATTAAATACAAAATTTACAATGCCGACTTAAGTACAAGGAGACTGACTGTTCTTACTGTCTATGTTTTGAACCAGGCCAGTGAGACCCGTTTAAGAATCTGATGCTTCACTTCAGGTTTACTGTATGCCTTGGACCTTCTTATTGACGATGAAACACAAAAATTGCATCGGAATTACATACAAAAGCACAATAATGACTTAAGTACAAGAAGACTGACTCTTCTTACTGTCTATGTTTTGAACCTTTCCTGTGAGACCAGTTTAAGATTCCGGTGCTTCATTTCAGGTTTACTGTATCCCTTGGACCTTCTTATTGACGATGAAACACAGAAATTGCACCGGAATTAAATACAAAAGGCACAATGCCGACTTAAGTACAAGAAGACTGACTCCTCTTACTGTCTATGTTTGAGCGTTTCCTGTGAGACCAGTTTTCGGTTTCGATGCTTCACTTCAGGTTTACTGTATCCCTTGGGCCTTCTAATTGACGATGAAACACAGAAATTGCATCGGCATTAAATACAAAAGGCACAAAGCCGACATAAGTACAAGAGGACTAACTCTTCTTCCATTCCATGACTTGAGCCTTTCCTGTGAGACCAGATTTAGATATCGATGCTTCACCTCATGTTTACTGTATCCCTTGGACATTCTTATTGACGATGAAACACAGAAATTGCATCGGTATTAAATACAAAAGCCACAATGCCGAATTAAGTACAAGAAGACTGACTGTTCTTACTGTCTATGTTTTGAACCTGTCCTGTGAGACACGTTTAAGAATCCGATGCTTCCCTCCAAGTTTACTGTATGCCTTGGACCTTCTTCTTGACGATGAAACACAGCAATAGCATCGGAACTAAATACAAAAGGCACAATGCCGACAAAAGTACAAGAGGACTGACCCTTCTTACATTCTATGATTTGAACCTTTCTTGTGAGACCTGTTTCAGATTCTGATGCTTCACTTCCTGTTTACCATATCTCTTGGACCTTCTTATTGACGATGAAACAGAGATTTTCGACCGGAATTAAATACAAAAGGCACAATGCTGACTTGAGTACAAGAAGTCTGACACTCATTACTGTCTATGTTTTGAACCATTCCTGTGAGACCAGTTTTAGTTTCCGATGGTTCACTTCAGGTTAACTGTATCCCTTGGACCTTCTTATTGACGATGAACCACAGAAATTGCATCGGAATAAAAAAAAAGGCACAATGCCGACCTCAGTACAAGAAGACTGACTATCCTTACTGTATATTTTTGAACCTTTCCTGTGAGACCAGTTTCAGATTCAGATGCTTCACTTCAGGTTTACTGTATCCCTTGGACCTTCTTATTGACGATGAAACACAGAAATTGCATCGGAATTAAATTCAATAGGCACAAGGCCGACTTAAGTACAAGAAGACTGACTACTCATACTATCTACGTTTTGAACCTCTCGTGTGAGACCAGTTTTTGATTCCGATGCTTCAGTGCAGGTTTACTGTATTCCTTGGACCTTCTTGTTGACGGTGAAACACAGAAATTTCATCGGAATTAAATACAAAAGGCACAATGCCGAATTTAGTACAAGGGGACTGACTCTTCTTACATTCTATGATTTGTACCTTTCCTGTGAGACAAGTTTTAGATTCCGAAGCTTCACTTCAGGTTTACTGTTTCCCTTGGACCTTCTTATTGACGTTGAAACACAGAAATTGCATCGGAATTAAATACAATAGGCACAATGCCGACTTAAGTACAAGAAGACTGACTCCTCATACTGTCTATGTTTAAAACCTATCCTATGAGCCCAGTTTTAGATTCCAATGCTTCACTTCAGGTTTACTATATCCCTTGGGCCTGCTTATTGCCGATGAAACACAGAAATTGCACCGGAATCAACTAAAAAAGGCACAATGCCGACTTACGTACAAGAAGACTGACTCTACTTAATGTCTATGTATTGAACCGTTCCTGTGAGACCACTTTTAGATTCCGATGTTTCACGTCTGGTTTACTGTATCCCTTGCACCTTCTTATTGACGATGAAACACAGAAATTGCATCGGAATTAAGTACAAAAGGCAGAATGCCGACATAAGTACAAGAGGACTGACTCTTCTTACATTCTATGATTTGAACCTTTCCTGTGAGACAAGTTTTATATTCCGATGCTTCACATCATGTTTACTGTATCCCTTGGACCTTTACATTAACGATGAGACACAGAAATTGCATCGGAATTAGATACAAAAGGCACAATGCCGACTTATGTACAAGAAGACTGACTCTGGATACTGTCTATGTTTGAACCTTTCCTGTGACACCATTTGTAGATTCCGATGCTTCACTTCAGGTTAATTGTATCCCTTGGACCTTCTTATTGACGATGAAACACAGAAATTGCATCGGAATTAAATACAAAAGGCACAATTCTGACTTACGTACAAGAAGACTGACTCTACTTACTGTCTATGTTTGAACTTTTCCTGTGGGACCATTTTTAGATTCCGATGCTTCACTTCAGGTTTACTGTATCCCTTGGGCCATCTTATTGACGATGAAACACAGAAATTGAATCGGAATTAAATACAAAAGGCACAATGCCGACTTAAGTACAAGAGGACTGACTCTTCTTACGTTCTATGATTTGAACTTTTCCTGTGAGACCAGTTTTAGATTCCGATGCTTCACTTCAGGTTAACTGTATTCCTTATACCCTTTTATTGACGATGAAACACAGAAATTGCATCGGAATTAAATACAAAAGGCACAATGCCGACTTAAGTACAGGAGGACTGACTCTTCTTACATTCTATGATTTGAACCTTTCCTGTGAGAACAGTTTTAGATTCCGATACTTCTCATTATGTTTACTGTATCCCTTGGACCTTCACATTATCGATGAGACACAGAAATTGCATCGGAATAAGATACAAAATCCACAATGCCGACTTAAGTACAAGGAGACTGACTCATCTTACTGTCTATGTTTTGAACCGTTCTTGTGAGACCAGTTTAAGATTCCGATGCTTAACTTCGGATTAACTTTATCCATTGCGCCTTCTTATTGACGATGAAACACAGATATTGCATCGGAATTAAATATAAAAGGCACAATGCCGACTTAAGTACAGGAAGACCGACTCTTCTTACTGTCTAACTTTTGATCCTTTCCTGTGAGACATGTTTTAGATTCCGATGACTTACTTCAGGTTAACTGTATCCCTTGGGCCATCTATTTGATGATGAAACACCGAAATTTCGTCGGATTTAAATACAAAACGCACAATGACGACTTAAGTACAAGAAGACTTACTCTTCCTACTGTCTACTTTTGAACCTTTCCTGTGAGGCCAGTTTTCGATTCCGATGCTTCGCTTCAGGTTTACTGTATCCCTTGGACCTTCTTATTGACGATGAAACACAGAAATTGCATCGGAATCAACTAAAAAAGGCACAATGCCAACTTACGTACAAGAAGACTGACTCTACTTGCTGTCCATGTATTGAACCTTTCCTGTGAGACTCCTTTTAGATTCCGATGTTTCACGTCTGGTTTACTGTATTCCTTGGACCTTCTTATTGACGATGAAACACAGAAATTGCATCGGAATTAAATACAAAAGGCACAATGCCGACTTACGTACAAGAGACTGACTCTTCTTACTGTCTATGTTTGAACCTTTCCTGTGAGACCAGTTTTAGATTCCGATGCTTCACTTCAGGTTTACTGTATCCCTTGGGCCTTCTTATTGACGATGAATCACAGAAATTACATCGGAATTAAATACAAACGGCACAATGCCGACTTAAGTACAAGAGGACTCACACTTCTTACGTTCCATGATTTGAACTATTCCTGTGAGACCAGTTTTAGATTCCGAACCTTCACTTCAGGTTTACTGTATCCCTTATACCATCTTATTGACGATGAAACACAGAAATTACATCCGAATTAAATACAAAAGTCACAATGCTGACTTCAGTACATGAGGACTGACTTTTCTTACATTCTATGATTTGAACCTTTCCTATGAGACCAGTTTTAGATTGCGATGCTTCACTTCAGGTTTACTGTCTCCCTGGGACCTCCTTATTGACGATGAAACACCGAAATTGCATCGGAATTAAATACAAAATGCAGAATGCGGACTTAAGTACAAACAGACTGACTCTTCTTACTGTCTATGTTTGAACCTGTCCTGTGAGACCCGTTTAAGAATCCGATGCTTCACTTCAGATTTACTGTATCCCTTATACCTTCTTATTGACGATGAAACACAGAAATTACATCGGAATTAAATACAAAAGGCACAATGCCGACTTAAGTACAAGAAGACTGACTCTTCTTACTCTCTATGTTTAGAACCTTTCCTATGAGACCCGTTTAAGAATTCGATGCTTCACTTCAGGTTTATTGTACGCTTTGGACCTTCTTATTCACAATGAAACACAGAAATTGCATCGGAATTAAATACAAAAGGCACAATGCCGACTTAAGTACAAGAAGACTGACTCTTCATACTGTCTATGTTTTGAACCTTTCCTGTTAAAAATGTTTTAGATTCCGATGCTTCACTTCAGGTGTATTGTATCCCTTGGACCTTCTTATTGACGATGAGATACAGAAATTACATCGGAATTAAATTCAAAAGGCACAATGCCGACTTCAGTACAAGAGGACTGACTCTTCTTAATTTCTATGATTTGAACCTTTCCTATGAGACCAGTTTTAGATTCCGATGCTTCACTTCTGGTTTACTGTCTCCCTTGGACCTCCTTATTGACGATGAAACTCCGAAATTGCATCGGAAATACATACAAAATGCACAATGCCGACTTAAGTACAAGAAGACTGACTCTTCTTACTGTCTATGTTTGAAACTGTCCTGTGAGACCCGTTTAAGAATCCGATGCTTCACTTCAGGTTTACTGTATGCTTTGGACCTTCTTATTGACAATGAAACAAAGAAATTGCATCGAAATTAAATACAAAAGGTACAATGCTGACTGAAGAACAAGAAGACTGACTCTACTTACTGTCTATGCTTTGCACCTTTCCTGTGAGACCAGTTTTAGATTCCGATGCTTCACTTCAGGTTAACTGCATCCCTTGGACCTTCGTATTGACGATGAAACACAGCAATTGCATCGGAATTAAATACAAAAGGCACAATGAAGACTTACGTACATGAAGACTGATTCTTCTTACTGTCTATGTTTGAATCATTCCTGTGAGACCTGTTTTAGATTCCGATGCTTCACGTCAGGTTCACTGTATCCCTTGGGCCTTCTTATTGAAGATGAAACACAGAAATTGCATCGGAATTAAATACAAAAGGCACAATTCTGACTTACGTACAAGAAGACTGACTCTACTTACTGTCTATGTTTGAACTTTTCCTGTGGGACCATTTTTAGATTCCGATGCTTCACTTCAGGTTTACTGTATCCCTTGGGCCTTCTTATTGACGATGAAACACAGAAATTACATCGGAAATAAATACAAAAGGCACAATGCCGAATTTAGTACAAGAGGACAGACTCTTCTTACATTCTATGATTTGAACCTTTCCTGTGAGACAAGTTTTAAATTTCGATGCTTCACTTCAAGTTTACTGTTTATCTTGGACCTTCTTATTGACGATGAAACACAGAAATTGCCTCGGGATTAAATACAAAAGGCACAATGCCGACTTAAGTACTTACTGTTTATGCATTGAACCTTTCCTGTGAGACCAGTTTCAGATTCCGATGCTTCACTTCAGGGTTACCGTATACCATGGACCTTCTTGTTGACGAGGAAACATAGAGATTGCATCTGAATTAAATACAAAATGCACAATGCCGACTTAAGTACAAGAAGACTGACTCTTCTTCCTGTCTAAGTTTCGATCCTTTCCTGTGAGACAAGTTTTAGTTTCCGATGATTCACTTCAGGTTTACTGTATGCCTTGTACCTTCTTATTGACAGAAATTGCATCGGAATTAAAAACAAAACGCACAATGACGACTAAAGTACAAGAAGACTGACTCTTCTTACTGTCTATGTATTGAACCAGTCCTGTGAGGCCCGTTTTAGATTCCGAAGCTTCACTTCAGGTTAACTCTATCCCTTGGAACATCTTATTGACGATGAAACACAGAAATTGCATCGGAATTAAATGCTAAAGGCACAATGCCGACTTACGTACAAGAAGACTGACTCTTTTTACTGGCTATGGTTGAACCTTTCCTGTGAGACCAGTTTTAGATTCCGATGCTACACTTCAGGTTTACTGTATCCCTTGGGCCTTCTTATTGACGATGAAACACAGAAATTGCATTGGAACTAAATACAAAAGGCACAATGCCGACTTAAGTACAAGAGGACTGACTCTTCTTACATTCTATGATTTGAACCTTTCCTGTGAGACCAGTTTTAGATTCCGATGCTCCACTTCAGGTTCACTGTATCCCTTGCACCTTCTTATTGACGATGAAATACAGAAATTGCATCGGAATTAAATACAAAAGGAACAATGCTGACTGAAGTTCAAGATGACTGACTCTACTTACTGTCTAAGCTTTGAACCTCTCCTGTGAGACCAGTTTTAGATTCCGATGCTTCACTTCAGGTTTACTGTATCGCTTGGATCTTCTTATTCACGATGAAACACAGAAAATGAATTGGAATTAAATAGAAAAGGCACAATTCCGACTTAAGTACAAGGAGACTGACTCTTCTTACTGTCTATGATTTGAAACTTTCCTGTGAGACAAGTTTTACATTCCGATGCATAACTTCAAGTTTACTGTATCCCTGGGACCTTCTTATTGACGATCAAACACAGATATTGCATCGGGATTAAATAAAAAAGGCACAATGCCGACTTCAGTACAAGAATACTGACTCTTCTTACTGTCTATGCTTTGAACCTTTCCTGTGAGACCAGTTTTAGATTCCGATGCTTCACTTCAGGTTTAGTGTATCCCTCGGACCTTCTTGTTGACGATGAAAGGCAGAAATTGCATCGGAATTAAATACAAAATGCCCATGCTGACTTACATTCAAGAAGACTGACTCCTCTTACTGTCTATGTTTGAACCATTCCTGTGAGACCAGTTTTAGATTCCGATGCTTCACTTCAGGTTTACTGTATCCCTTGGGCGTTCTTATTGACGATGAAACACACAAATTGCATCGGAATTAAATACAAAAGGCACAATGCCGACTTAAGTACAAATAGACTGACTCCTCTTGCTGTCCATGTTTTGAACCTTTCCTCTTAGACCAGTTTTAGATTACGATGCTTCACTGCAGGTTCACTGTATCCCTTGGGCATTCTTATTGACGATGAAACACTGAAATTGTATCGGAATTAAATACAAATGGCACAATGCCGACTTAAGTACAAGAGGACTGACTCTTCTTACATACTATGATTTGAACCTTTCCTGCGAGACCAGTTTTAGATTCCGATGCTTCACTTCAGGTTAACTGTATTCCTTGGACCTTCTTGTTGACGATGAAACACAGAAATTGCATCGGAAGTAATTACAAAAGGCTCAATGCCACATTTAGTACAAGACGACTGAACTTCTTACATTCTATATTTGTACCTTTCCTGTGAGACAAGTTTTACATTCCGATGCTTCACTTCAGGTTTACTGTTTCCTTTGGACCATCTTATTGACGACGAAACACAGAAATTACATCGGAATTAAATACAAACGGCACAATGCCGACTTAAGTACAAGAGGACTCACACTTCTTACGTTCCATGATTTGAACTTTTCCTGTGAGACCAGTTTTAGATTCCGAACCTTCCCTTCAGGTTTACTGTATCCCTTATACCATCTTATTGACGATGAAACACAGAAATTACATCCGAATTAAATACAAAAGTCACAATGCTGACTTCAGTACATGAGGACTGACTTTTCTAACATTCTATGATTTGAACCTTTCCTATGAGACCAGTTTTAGATTGCGATGCTTCAGTTTAGGTTTACTGTCTCCCTGGGACCTCCTTATTGACGATGAAACACCGAAATTGCATCGGAATTAAATACAAAATGCAGAATGCGGAGTTAAGTACAAGAAGACTGACTCTTCTTACTGTCTATGTTTTGAACCATTCCTGTGACACTAGTTATAGATTCCGCTGCTTCACTTCAGGTTACTGAATCCCTTGGACCTTCTTATTGACGATGAAATACAGAAATTACATCGGAATTAAATTCAAAAGGCACAATGCCGACTTCAGTACAAGAGGACTGACTCTTCTTACATTCTATGATTTGAACCTTTCCTATGAGACAAGTTTTGGATTCGGATGCTTCACTTCAGGTTTACTGTCTCCCTTGGACCTCCTTATTGACGATGAAACACCGAAATTGCATCGGAAATACATACAAAATGCACAATGCCGACTTAAGTACAAGAAGACTGACTCTTCTTACTGTCTATGTTTGAAACTGTCCTGTCAGACCCGTTTAAGAATCCGATGCTTCACTTCAGGTTTACTGTATGCTTTGGACCTTCTTATTGACAATGAAACACAGAAATTGCATCGGAATTAAATACAAAAGGTACAATGCTGACTGAAGAACAAGAAGACTGACTCTACTTACTGTCTATGCTTTGCACCTTTCTTGTGAGACCAGTTTTAGATTCCGATCCTTCACTTCAGGTTAACTGTATCCCTTGGACCTTCGTATTGACGATGAAACACAGCAATTGCATCGGAATTAAATACAAAAGGCACAATGAAGACTTACGTACATGAAGACTGATTCTTCTTACTGTCTATGTTTGAATCATTCCTGTGAGACCTGTTTTAGATTCCGATGCTTCACGTCGTGTTCACTGTATCCCTTGGGCCTTCTTATTGAAGATGAAACACAGAAATTGTATCGGAATTAAATACAAAAGGCACAATGCCGACTTAAGTACAAGAGGACTGACTCTTCTTACATTCTGAGATTTGAACCTTTCCGGTGAGACCAGTTTTAGATTTCGATGCTTCACTTCAGGTTTACTGTATCCCTTGGACCTTCTTATTGACGATGAAACACAGAAATTGCATCGGAATTAAATACAAAAGGCATAATGCCGACTTAGGTACAAGAAGACTGACTCTTCTTACTGTCTATGTTTTGAACCTTTCCTGTGAGATCAGTTTCAGATTCAGATGCTTTACTGCAGGTTTACAGTATCCCTTGGACCTTCTTATTGGCGATGAAACACAGAAATTCCATCGGAATTAAATACAAAAGGCAAAATGCCGACTGAAGTACAAGAAGACTGTTTCCTCTTACTGTCTATGTTTGAACCTGTCCTGTGAGACCCGTATAAGAATCCGATGCTTCACTTCAGGTTTACTGTATGCTTTGTACCTTCTTATTGACAATGAAACACAGAAATTGTATCGGAATTAAATTCAAAAGGCACAATGCCGACTTAAGTACAAGAAGACTGACTCTTCTTGCTGTCTATCTTTTGAACCTTTCCTGTTAAAAATATTTTAGATTCCGATCCTTAACTTCAGGTTTACTGTATCCCTTGGACCTTCTTATTGACGATGAAATACAGAAATTGTATCGGAATTAAATACAAAAGGTACAATGCTGACTGATGTACTAGAAGATTCATTCTACTTACTGTCTATGATTTGAACCTTTCCTGTGAGACCAGTTTTAGAATCCGATGCTTCACTTCAGGTTCACTGTATCCCTTGGGCATTCTTATTGACGATGAAACACAGAAATTGTATCGGAATGAAATACAAACGGCACACTGCCGACTTAAGTACAAGAGGACTGACTCTTCTTACATTCTATGATTTGAACTTTTCCTGTGAGACCAGTTTTAGATTCCGATGCTTCACTTCAGGTTTACTGTATTCCTTGGACCTTCTTGTTGACGATGAAACACAGAAATTGCATCAGAAGTAATTACAAAAGGCTCAATGCCACATTTAGTACAAGACGACTGAACTTCTTACATTCTATATTTGTACCTTTCCTGTGAGACAAGTTTTACATTCCGATTCTCACTTCAGGTTTACTGTTTCCTTTGGACCATCTTATTGACGACGAAACACAGAAATTGCCTCGGGATTAAATACAAAAGGCACAATGCCGACTTAAGTACAAGAAGACTGACTCTTCTTACTGTCTATGTTTTGAACCTTTCCTGTGAGACCAGTTTTAGATTCCGATGCTTCACTTCAGGTTTACTGTATCTCTTGGACTTTCTTATTGACGAGGAAACACAGAATTTCCATCGGATTTAAATACCAAAGGCACAATGCCGACTGAAGTACAAGAAGACTGACTCCTCATTCTGTCTATGTTTTGAACCTATCCTGTGAGACCACTTTTAGATTCCAATGCTTCACTTCAGGTTTACTATATCCCTTGGACTTGCTTATTGCCGATGAATCACAGAAATTGTATCGGAATTAACTAAAAAGGCACAATGCCGACTTACGTACAACAAGACTGACTCTTCTTACTGTCTATATATTGAACCTTTCCTTGAGACCACTTTTAGATTCCGATGTTTCACGTCTGGTTTACTGTATCCCTTGGACCTTCTTATTGACGATGAAACACCGAAATTGCATCGGAATTAAATACAAAAGGAAAAATGCCGACATAAGTACAAGAAGACTGACTCTTCTTACTGTCTATGTATTGAACCATTCCCGTGAGGCCAGTTTTAGATTCCGAAGCTTCACTTCAGGTTAACTGTATCCCTTGGAACATCTTATTGACGATGAAACACAGAAATTGCATCGGAATTAAATGCTAAAGGCACAATGCCGACTTACGTACAAGAAGACTAACTCTTTTTACTGTCTATGGTTGAACCTTTCCTGTGAGACCAGTTTTAGATTCCGATGCTACACTTCAGGTTTTCTGTATCCCTTGGGCCTTCTTATTGACGATGAAACACAGAAATTGCATTGGAATTAAATACAAAAGGCACAATGCCGTCTTAAGTACAAGAGGACTGACTCTTCTTACATTCTATGATTTGAACCTTTCCTGTGAGACCAGTTTTAGATTCCGATGCTTCACTTCAGGATCACTGTATCCCTTGCACCTTCTTATTGACGATGAAATACAGAAATTGCATCGGAATTAAATACAAAAGGAACAATGCTGACTGAAGTGCAAGATGACTGACTCTACTTACTGTCTATGCTTTGAACCTCTCCTGTGAGACCAGTTTTAGATTCCGATGCTTCACTTCAGGTTTACTGTATGCTTTGGACCTTCTTATTGACAATGAAACACAGAAATTGCATCGGAATTAAATACAAAAGGTACAATGCTGACTGAAGAACAAGAAGACTGACTCTACTTACTGTCTATGCTTTGCACCTTTCATGTGAGACCAGTTTTAGATTCCGATCCTTCACTTCAGGTTAACTGTATCCCTTGGACCTTCGTATTGACGATGAAACACAGCAATTGCATCGGAATTAAATACAAAAGGCACAATGAAGACTTACGTACATGAAGACTGATTCTTCTTACTGTCTATGTTTGAATCATTCCTGTGAGACCTGTTTTAGATTCCGATGCTTCACGTCGTGTTCACTGTATCCCTTGGGCCTTCTTATTGAAGATGAAACACAGAAATTGTATCGGAATTAAATACAAAAGGCACAATGCCGACTTAAGTACAAGAGGACTGACTCTTCTTACATTCTGAGATTTGAACCTTTCCGGTGAGACCAGTTTTAGATTTCGATGCTTCACTTCAGGTTTACTGTATCCCTTGGACCTTCTTATTGACGATGAAACACAGAAATTGCATCGGAATTAAATACAAAAGGCATAATGCCGACTTAGGTACAAGAAGACTGACTCTTCTTACTGTCTATGTTTTGAACCTTTCCTGTGAGATCAGTTTCAGATTCAGATGCTTTACTGCAGGTTTACAGTATCCCTTGGACCTTCTTATTGGCGATGAAACACAGAAATTCCATCGGAATTAAATACAAAAGGCAAAATGCCGACTGAAGTACAAGAAGACTGTTTCCTCTTACTGTCTATGTTTGAACCTGTCCTGTGAGACCCGTATAAGAATCCGATGCTTCACTTCAGGTTTACTGTATGCTTTGTACCTTCTTATTGACAATGAAACACAGAAATTGTATCGGAATTAAATTCAAAAGGCACAATGCCGACTTAAGTACAAGAAGACTGACTCTTCTTGCTGTCTATCTTTTGAACCTTTCCTGTTAAAAATATTTTAGATTCCGATCCTTCACTTCAGGTTTACTGTATCCCTTGGACCTTCTTATTGACGATGAAATACAGAAATTGTATCGGAATTAAATACAAAAGGTACAATGCTGACTGATGTACTAGAAGATTCATTCTACTTACTGTCTATGATTTGAACCTTTCCTGTGAGACCAGTTTTAGAATCCGATGCTTCACTTCAGGTTCACTGTATCCCTTGGGCATTCTTATTGACGATGAAACACAGAAATTGTATCGGAATTAAATACAAACGGCACAATGCCGACTTAAGTACAAGAGGACTGACTCTTCTTACATTCTATGATTTGAACTTTTCCTGTGAGACCAGTTTTAGATTCCGATGCTTCACTTCAGGTTTACTGTATTCCTTGGACCTTCTTGTTGACGATGAAACACAGAAATTGCATCAGAAGTAATTACAAAAGGCTCAATGCCACATTTAGTACAAGACGACTGAACTTCTTACATTCTATATTTGTACCTTTCCTGTGAGACAAGTTTTACATTCCGATTCTCACTTCAGGTTTACTGTTTCCTTTGGACCATCTTATTGACGACGAAACACAGAAATTGCCTCGGGATTAAATACAAAAGGCACAATGCCGACTTAAGTACAAGAAGACTGACTCTTCTTACTGTCTATGTTTTGAACCTTTCCTGTGAGACCAGTTTTAGATTCCGATGCTTCACTTCAGGTTTACTGTATCTCTTGGACTTTCTTATTGACGAGGAAACACAGAATTTCCATCGGATTTAAATACCAAAGGCACAATGCCGACTGAAGTACAAGAAGACTGACTCCTCATTCTGTCTATGTTTTGAACCTATCCTGTGAGACCACTTTTAGATTCCAATGCTTCACTTCAGGTTTACTATATCCCTTGGACTTGCTTATTGCCGATGAATCACAGAAATTGTATCGGAATTAACTAAAAAGGCACAATGCCGACTTACGTACAAGAAGACTCTTCTTACTGTCTATATATTGAACCTTTCCTTGAGACCACTTTTAGATTCCGATGTTTCACGTCTGGTTTACTGTATCCCTTGGACCTTCTTATTGACGATGAAACACCGAAATTGCATCGGAATTAAATACAAAAGGAAAAATGCCGACATAAGTACAAGAAGACTGACTCTTCTTACTGTCTATGTATTGAACCATTCCCGTGAGGCCAGTTTTAGATTCCGAAGCTTCACTTCAGGTTAACTGTATCCCTTGGAACATCTTATTGACGATGAAACACAGAAATTGCATCGGAATTAAATGCTAAAGGCACAATGCCGACTTACGTACAAGAAGACTAACTCGTTTTACTGTCTATGGTTGAACCTTTCCTGTGAGACCAGTTTTAGATTCCGATGCTACACTTCAGGTTTTCTGTATCCCTTGGGCCTTCTTATTGACAATGAAACACAGAAATTGCATTGGAATTAAATACAAAAGGCACAATGCCGTCTTAAGTACAAGAGGACTGACTCTTCTTACATTCTATGATTTGAACCTTTCCTGTGAGACCAGTTTTAGATTCCGATGCTTCACTTCAGGATCACTGTATCCCTTGCACCTTCTTATTGACGATGAAATACAGAAATTGCATCGGAATTAAATACAAAAGGAACAATGCTGACTGAAGTGCAAGATGACTGACTCTACTTACTGTCTATGCTTTGAACCTCTCCTGTGAGACCAGTTTTAGATTCCGATGCTTCACTTCAGGTTTACTGTATCGCTTGGATCTTCTTATTCAAGATGAAACACAGAAAATGAATCGGAATTAATTAGAAAAGGCACAATGCCGACTTAAGTACAAGGAGACTGACTCTTCTTACTGTCTATGATTTGAAAGTTTCCTGTGAGACAAGTTTTACATTCCGATGCATAACTTCAAGTTTACTGTATCCCTGGGACCTTCTTATTGACGATCAAACACAAAAATTGCATCGGGATTAAATAAAAAAGGCACAATGCAGACTTCAGTACAAGAATACTGACTCTTCTTACTGTCTATGCTTTGAACCTTTCCTGTGAGACCAGTTTTAGATTCCGATGCTTCACTTCAGCTTTAGTGTATCCCTCGGACCTTCTTGTCGACGATGAAAGGCAGAAATTGCATCGGAATTAAATACAAAAGGCACAATGCTGACTTACATTCAAGAAGACTGACTCTTCTTACTGTCTATGTTTGAACCTTTCCTGTGAGACCAGTTTTAGATTCCGATGCTTCACTTCAGGTTTACTGTATCCCTTGGGCGTTCTTATTGACGATGTAACACACAAATTGCATCGGAATTAAATACAAAAGGCACAATGCCGACTTAAGTACAAGAAGACTGACTCCTCTTGCTGTCCATGTTTTGAACCTTTCCTCTTAGACCAGTTTTAGATTACGATGCTTCACTGCAGGTTCACTGTATCCCATGGGCATTCTTATTGACGAAGAAACACAGAAATTGTATCGGAATTAAATACAAAAGGCACAATGCCGACTTAAGTACAAGAGGACTGACTCTTCTTACATACTATGATTTGAACCTTTCCTGTGAGACCAGTTTTAGATTCCGATGCATCACTTCAGGTTTACTGTATTCCTTGGACCTTCTTGTTGACGATGAAACACAGAAAATGCATCGGAAGTAATTACAAAAGGCTCAATGCCACATTTAGTACAAGACGACTGAACTTCTTACATTCTATATTTGTACCTTTCCTGTGAGACAAGTCTTACATTCCGATGCTTCACTTCAGGTTTACTGTTTCCTTTGGACCATCTTATTGACGACGAAACACAGAAATGGCCTCGGGATTAAATACAAAAGGCACAATGCCGACTTAAGTACAAGAAGACTGACTCTTCTTACTGTCTATGTTTTGAACCTTTACTGTGAGACCAGTTTTAGATTCCGATGCTTCACTTCAGGTTTACTGTATCCCTTGGACTTTCTAATTTACGAGGAAACACCTAATTTGCATCGGATTTAAATACCAAAGGCACAAAGCCGACTTAAGTACAAGAAGACTGACTCCTCATTCTGTCTATGTTTTGAACCTATCCTGTGAGACCACTTTTAGATTCCAATGCTTCACTTCAGGTTTACTCAATCCCTTGGACTTGCTTATTGCCGACGAATCACAGAAATTGTATCGGAATTAACTAAAAAGGTACAATGCCGACTTACGTACAAGAAGACTGACTCTTCTTACTGTGTATATATTGAACCTATCCTTGAGACCACTTTTAGATTCCGATGTTTCACGTCTGGTTTACTGTATCGCTTGGACCTTCTTATTGACGATGAAACACCGAAATTGCATCGGAATTAAATACAAAAGAAAAAATGCCGACATAAGTACAAGAAGACTGACTCTTCTTACTGTCTATGTATTGAACCATTCCTGTGAGGCCAGTTTTACATTCCGAACCTTCACTTCAGGTTAACTGTATCCCTTGGAACATCTTGTTGACGATGAAACACAGAAATTGCATCGGAATTAAATGCTAAAGGCACAATGCCGACTTACGTACAAGAAGACTGACTCTTCTTACTGTCTATGGTTGAACCTTTCCTGTGAGACCAGTATTAGATTCCGATTCTACACTTCAGGTTTACTGTATCCCTTGGGCCTTCTTATTGACGATGAAACACAGAAATTGCATCGGAATTAATTACAAAAGGCATAATGCCGACTTAAGTACAAGAGGACTGACTCTTCTTACATTCTATGATTTGAAACTTTCCTGTGAGACCAGTTGTAGATTCCGATGCTTCACTTCAGGTTCACTGTATCCCTAGCACCTTCTTATTGTCGATGAAATACAGAAATTGCATCGGAATTAAATACAAAAGGAACAATGCTGACTGAAATGCAAGATGACTGACTCTACTTACTGTCTATGCTTTGAACCTCTCCTGTGAGACCAGTTTTAGATTCCGATGCTTCACTTCAGGTTTACTGTATCGCTTGGATCTTCTTATTCACGATGAAACACAGAAAATGAATCGGAATTATATAGAAAAGGCACAATGCCGACTTAAGTACCAGGAGACTGACTCTTCTTACTGTCTATGGTTTGAAACTTTCCTGTGAGACAAGTTTTACATTCCGATGCATAACTTCAAGTTTACTGTATCCCTGGGACCTTCTTATTGACGATCAAACACAGAAATTGCATCGGGATTAAATAAAAAAGGCACAATGCCGACTTCAGTACAAGAATACTGACTCTTCTTACTGTCTATGCTTTGAACCTTTCCTGTGAGACCAGTTTTAGATTCCGATGCTTCACTTCAGGTTTACTATATCCCTTGGAACTTCTTATTGACGAGGAAACAAAAGAAATTGAATGGGAATTAAATAGAAAATGCACAATGCCAACTGAAGTACAATAAGACTGACTCTTCTGACTGTCTAAGTTTCGATCCTTTCCTGTGAGACAATTTTTAGGTTCCGATGATTCACTTCAGGTTTATGTATCCCTTGGACCTTCTTATAGACGATGAAATACAGAAATTGCATCGGAATTAAATACAAAAGAAACAATGCTGACTGAAGTGCAAGATGACTGACCCTACTTACGGTCTATGCTTTGAACCTCTCCTGTGAGACCAGTTTTAGATTCCGATGCTTCACTTCAGGTTTACTGTATCGCTTGGATCTTCTTATTCACGATGAAACACAGAAAATGAATCGGAATTAAATAGAAAAGGCACAATGCCGACTTCAGTACAAGAAGACTGACTCTTCTTACTGTCTATGCTTTGAACCTTTCCTGTGAGACAGTTTTAGATTCCGATGATTCACTTCAGGTTTACTGTATACCTTGGACCATCTTATTTACGATGAAACACAGAAATTGCATCGATATTAAATACAAAAGGCACAATGTCGACTTAAGTACAAGAAGACTGACTCATCATACTTTCTGTGTTTTGAACCTTTCCTGTGAGACCAGTTTTAGATTCTGATGCTTCACTTCAGGTTTACTGTATCCCTTGGACCTTCTTATAGACGATGAAATACAGAAATTGCATCGGGATTAAATACAAAAGGCACAATGCCAACTTTAGTACAAGAGGACAGGTTCTTCTTACATTCTAAGATTTGAATCTTTCCTGTGTGACCAGTCTTGGATTCCGATGCTTCACTTCAGGTTTACTGTATAACTTGAAGCTTTTTATTGACGATGAAACACAGAAATTGCATCGCAATTAAATACATATGGCACAATGCCGGCTTAAGTACAAGAAGACTGACTCTTTATACTGTCTATGCTTTGAACCTTTCCTGTGCGACAAGTTTTACATTCCGATGATTCACTTCTGGTTTACTGTATCCCTTGGGCCATCTATTTGAGGAAGAAACACAGAAATTGCATCGGAATTAAATACAAAAGGCACAATGCCGACTTAAGTACAAGAAGACTGACACTTCTTATTGACAATGATTTGAACCTTTCCTGTAAGACCAGTTTTAGATTCCGATGTTTCACGCCTGGTTTACTGTATCCCTTGGACCTTTTTATTGACGATGAAACACAGAAATTGCATCGGAATTAAATACATAAGGCACAATGCCGACTTAAGTACAAGAAGACTGACTCTTTATACTGTCTATGATTAGAATCTTTCCTGTGAGACAAGTTTTAGATTCCGATGATTCACTTCTGGTTTACTGTATCCCTTGGGCCATCTATTTGACGATGAAAGACAGAATTTGCATCGGGATAAAATACAAAAGGCACAATGACGACTTAAGTTCAAGAAGACTGACGCTTCTTATTGTCAATGTTAAGAATCTTTCCTGTGAGACCAGTTTTAGATTCCGATGTTTCACGTCTGGCTTACTGTATCCCTTGGACCCTCTTATTGACGATGAAACACAGAAACTGCATCGGAAATAAATACAAAACACACAAAGCCGACTTAAGAAAAGAAGACTGACTCTCTTACTGTCTATGTTTTGAACCTTTCCTGTGAGACCAGTTTCAAATTCAGATGATTTACTTCAGGTTTAGTGTATCCCTCGGACCTTCTTGTTGACGATGAAAGGCAGAAATTGCATCGGAATTAAATACAAAAGGAACAATGCTGACTTACATTCAAGAAGACTGACTCTTCTTACTGTCTATGTTTGAACCTTTCCTGTGAGACCAGTTTCAGATTCCGATGCTTCACTTCAGGTTTACTGTATCCCTTGGGCGTTCTTATTGACGATGAAACACAGAAATTGCATCGGAATTAAATGCTAAAGGCACAATGCCGACTTACGTACAAGAAGACTGACTCTTCTTACTGTCTATGTTTTGAACCTTTCCTGTGAGACCAGTTTTAGATTCCGATGCTTCACTTCAGGTTTACTGTATCCCTTGGACTTTCTAATTTACGAGGAAACACAGAATTTGCATCGGATTTAAATACCAAAGGCACAATGCCGACTTAAGTACAAGAAGACTGACTCCTCATTCTGTCTATGTTTTGAACCTATCCTGTGAGACCACTTTTAGATTCCAATGCTTCACTTCAGGTTTACTATATCCCTTGGACTTGCTTATTGCCGACGAATCACAGAAATTGTATCGGAATTAACTAAAAAGGTACAATGCCGACTTACGTACAAGAAGACTGACTCTTCTTACTGTCTATGTTTGAACCTTTCCTGTGAGACCAGTTTTACATTCCGTTGCTACACTTCAGGTTTACTGTATACCTTGGGCCTTCTTATTGACGATGAAACACAGAAATTTCATCGGAATTAAATACAAAAGGCACAATGACGACTTACGTACAAGAGGACTGACTCTTCTTACATTCTATGATTTGAACCTTTCCTGTGAGACCAGTTTTAGATTCCGATGCTTCACGTCAGGTTTACTGTATCCCTTGGACCTTCTTATTGACGATGAAATACAGAAATTGCATCGGAATTAAATACAAATGGAACAATGCTGACTGAAGTGCAAGATGACTGACCCTACTTACTGTCTATGCTTTGAACCTCTCCTGTGAGACCAGTTTTAGATTCCGATGCTTCACTTCAGGTTTACTGTATCGCTTGGATCTTCTTATTCACGATGAAACACAGAAAATGAATCGGAATTAAATAGAAAAGGCACAATGCCGACTTCAGTACAAGAAGACTGACTCTTCTTACTGTCTATGCTTTGAACCTTTCCTGTGAGACCAGTTTTAGATTCCGATGATTCACTTCAGGTTTACTGTATACCTTGGACCATCTTATTTACGATGAAACACAGAAATTGCATCGATATTAAATACAAAAGGCACAATATCGACTTAAGTACAAGAAGACTGCCTCATCATACTTTCTATGCTTTGAACCTTTCCTGTGAGACCAGTTTTATATTCTGATGCTTCACTTCAGGTTTACTGTATCCCTTGGTCCTTCTTGTTGACGATAAAATACAGAAATGGCATCGGGATTAAATACAAAAGGCACAATGCCAACTTAAGTACAAGAGGACAGACTCTTCTTACATTCTAAGTTTGAATCTTTCCTGTGTGACCAGTCTTGGATTCCGATGCTTCACTTCAGGTTTACTGTATAACTTGAAGCTTTTTATTGACGATGAAACACAGAAATTGCATTGGAATTAAATACATACGGCACAATGCCGGCTTAAGTACAAGAAGACTGACTCTTTATACTGTCTATGATTTGAACCTTTCCTGTGAGACAAGTTTTAGATTCCGATGATTCACTTCTCGTTTACTGCATCCCTTGGGCCATCTATTTGACGATGAAACACAGAAATTGCATCGGGATTAAATACAAAACGCACAATGCCGACTTAAGTACAAGAAGACTCACGCTTCTTATTGTCAATGTTTTGAACCTTTCCTGTGAGACCAGTTTTAGATTCCGATGCTTCACTTCAGGTTTACTATATCCCTTGGATCTGTTTATTGGCGATGAAACACAGAAATTGCATCGGAATTAAATAAAAATGGCACAATGCTGACTTACATAAAAGAAGACTGACTCTCTTACTGTCTATGTTTTGAACCTTTCCTGTGAGACCTGTTTCAAATTCAGATGATTCACTTCAGGTTTCCTGTATCCCTTGGACCTTCTTATTGACGATGAAACAGAGAAATTGCATCGGAATTAAATACAATAGGCACAATGCCGACTTAAGTAGAAGATGACTGACTCCTAATACTGTCTATGTTTAGAACCAATCCTGTGAGACCAGATTCAGATTCCAATGCTTCACTTCAGGATTACTATATCCCTTGGACCTGCTTATTGCCGAAGAAACACAGAAATTGCATCGGAATTAACTAAAAAAGGCACAATGCCGACTTACGTACATGAAGACTGACTCTCCTTACTGTCTATGTGTTGAACCTTTCCTGTGAGACCAGTTTTAGATTCCGATGCTTCACTTCAGGTTTACTATATCCCTTGGACCTTCTTGTGGACGATGAAATACAGAAATTGTATCGGGATTAAATACAAAAGGCACAATGCCGACTTTAGTACAAAAGGACAGACACTTCTTACATTCTATGATTTGAACCTTTCCTGTGTGACCAGTCTTGGATTCCGATGCTACACTTCAGGTTTACTGTATCCCTTGGACCTTGTTATTGACGATGAAACACAGATCTTGCGTCGGAATTAAGTACAAAAGGCACAATGCCGACTTAAGTACAAGAATACTGACTCTTCTTACTGTCTATGAATTGAACCTTTCCTGTGAGACCAGTTTTAGAATCCGATGCTTCACTTCTGGTTTACTGTATCCCTTGGACCATCTTATTGACGTTGAGACACAGAAATTGCATCGATATTAAATACAATTGGCACAATGTCGACTTAAGTACAAGAAGACTGACTCATCATACTGTCTATGTTTTGAACATTTCCTGTGAGACCAGTTTTAGATTCTGATGCCTCACTTCAGGTTTACTGTATCCCTTGGACCATTTTAATTACGATGAAACACACAAATTGCATCGGAATTAAATACAAAAGGCACAATGCCGACTTACGTACAAGAAGACTGACTCCTCTTGCTGTCCATGTTTTGAACCTTTCCTCTGAGACCAGTTTTAGATTCCGATGCTTCACTTCAGGTTCACTGTATCCCTTGGGCATTCTTATTGACGATGAAACACAGAAATTGTATCGGAATTAAATACAAAAGGCACAATGCCGACTTAAGTACAAGAGGACTGACTCTTCTTTTATTCTATGATTTGAACCTTTCCTGTGAGACCAGTTTTAGATTCCGATGCTTCACTTCAGGTTTACTGTATTCCTGGGACCTTCTTGTTGACGATGAAACACAGAAATTGCATCGGAAGTAATTACAAAAGGCACAATGCCGCATTTAGTACAAGACGACTGAACTTTTTACATTCTATATTTGTACCTTTCCTGTGAGACAAGTTTTACATTCCGATGCTTCACTTCAGGTTTACTGTTTCCTTTGGACCGTCTTATTGACGACGAAACACAGATTATGCCTCGGGATTAAATACAAAAGGCACAATACCGCCTTAAGTACAAGAAGACTGACTCTTCTTACTGTCTATGTTTTGAACCTTTCCTGTGAGACTAGTTTTAGATTCCGATGCTTCACTTCAGGTTTACTGTATCCCTTGGACCTTCTTATTGACGAGGAAACACAGAAATTGAATGGGAATTAAATAGAAAATGCACAATGCCAACTGAAGTACAATAAGACTGACTCTTCTTACTGTCTAAGTGTCGATCCTTTCCTGTGAGACAAGTTTTATGTTCCGATGATTCCCTTCAGGTTTATGTATCCCTTGGACCTTCTTATTGACGATGAATCACATAATTTGCATCGGATTTAAATACCAAAGGCACAATGCCGACTTAAGTACGAAGAGACTGACTCATCATACTGTCTATGTTTTGAACCTTTCCTGTGAGACCAGTTATAGATTCTGATGCTTCACTTCAGGTTGACTGTATCCCTTGGTCCTTCTTGTTGACGATAAAATACAGAAATTGCATCGGGATTAAATACAAAAGGCACAATGCCAACTTTAGTACAAGATGACAGACTCTTCTTACATTCTAAGATTTGAATCTTTCCTGTGTGACTAGTCTTGGATTCCGATGCTTCACTTCAGGTTTACTGTATAACTTGAAGCTTTTTATTGACGATGAAACACAGAAATTGCATCGGAATTAAATACATATGGCACAATGCCGGCTTAAGTACAAGAAGACTGACTCTTTATACTGTCTATGCTTTGAACCTTTCCTGTGAGACAAGTTTTACATTCCGATGATTCACTTCTGGTTTACTGTATCCCTTGGGCCATCTATTTGAGGATGAAACACAGAAATTGCATCGGAATTAAATACAAAAGGCACAATGCCGACTTAAGTACAAGAAGACTGACACTTCTTATTGACAATGATTTGAACCTTTCCTGTGAGACCAGTTTTAGATTCCGATGTTTCACGCCTGGTTTACTGTATCCCTTGGACCTTTTTATTGACGATGAAACACAGAAATTGCATCGGAATTAACTAAAAATGGCACAATGCCGACTTACCTACAAGTAGACTGACTCTTCTTACTGTCTATGTTATGAACCTTTCCTGTGAGACCAGTTTTTGATTCCGATTTTTCACGTCTGGCGTACTGTATCCCTTGGACCTTCATATTGACGATGAAACACAGAAATTGCATCGGAAATAAATACAAAACGCACAATGCCGACTTAAGAAAAGAAGACTGACTCTCTTACTGTCTATGTTTGGAACCTTTCCTGTGAGACCAGTTTCAGATTCAGATGATTCACTTCAGGTTTCCTGTATCCCTTGGACCTTCTTATTGATGATGAAACAGAGAAATTGTATCGGAATTAAATACAATAGGCACAATGCCGAATTAAGTAGAAGAAGACTGACTCCTAATACTGTCTATGTTTAGAACCAATCCTGTGAGACCAGATTTAGATTCCAATGCTTCACTTCAGGTTTACTATATCCCTTGGACCTGCTTATTGCCGATGAAACACAGAAATTGCATCGGAATTAACTAAAAAAGGCACAATGCCGACTTACATACAAGAAGACTGACTCTCCTTACTGTCTATGTATTGAACCTTTCCTGTGAGACCAGTTTTAGATTCCGATGCTTCACTTCAGGTTTACTATATCCCTTGGACCTTCTTGTGGACGATGAAATACAGAAATTGCATCGGGATTAAATACAAAAGGCACAATGCCGACTTTAGTACAAAAGGACAGCCACTTCTTACATTCTATGATTTGAACCTTTCCTGTGTGACCAGTCTTGGATTCCGATGCTTCACTTCAGGTTTACTGTATCCCTTGGACCTTGTTATTGACGATGAAACACAGAACTTGCATCGGAATTAAGTACAAAAGGCACAATGCTGACTTAAGTACAAGAAGACTGACTCTTCTTACTGTCTATGTATTGAACCTTTCCTGTGAGACCAGTTTTAGATTCCGATGCTTCACTTCAGGTTTACTGTATCCCTAGGACCATCTTATTGACGATGAAACACAGAAATTGCATCGATATTAAATATAATTGACACAATGTCGACTTAAGTACAAGAAGACTGACTCATCATACTGTCTATGTTTTGAACATTTCCTGTGAGACCAGTTTTAGATTCTGATGCCTCACTTCAGGTTTACTGTATCCCTTGGACCATTTTATTTACGATGAAACACACAAATTGCATCGGAATTAAGTACAAAAGGCACAATGCCGACTTACGTACAAGAAGACTGACTCCTCTTGCTGTCCATGTTTTGAACCTTTCCTCTGAGACCAGTTTTAGATTCCGATGCTTCATTTCAGGTTCACTGTATCCCTTGGGCATTCTTATTGACGATGAAACACAGAAATTGTATCGGAATTAAATACAAAAGGCACAATGCCGACTTAAGTACAAGAGGACTAACTCTTCTTACATTCTATGATTTGAACCTTTCCTGTGAGACCAGTTTTAGATTCCGATGCTTCACTTCAGGTTTACTGTATTCCTGGGACCATCTTGTTGACGATGAAACACAGAAATTGCATCGGAAGTAATTACAAAAGGCACAATGCCGCATTTAGTACAAGACGACTGAACTTCTTACATTCTATATTTGTACCTTTCCTGTGAGACAAGTTTTACATTCCGATGCTTCACTTCAGGTTTACTGTTTCCTTTCGACCTTCTTATTGACGACGAAACACAGAAATTGCCTCGGGATTAAATACAAAAGGCAGAATACCGTCTTATGTACAAGAAGACTGACTCTTCTTACTGTCTATGTTTTGAACTTTTCCTGTGAGACCAGTTTTAGATTCCGATGCTTCACTTCAGGTTTACTATATCCCTTGGACCTTCTTATTGACGAGGAAAGACAGAAATTGAATGGGAATTAAATAGAAAATGCACAATGCCAACTGAAGTACAATAAGACTGACTCTTCTTACTGTCTAAGTTTCGATCCTTTCCTGTGAGACAAGTGTTAGGTTCCGATGATTCACTCAGGTTTATGTATCCCTTGGACCTTCTTATTGACGATGAATCACATAATTTGCATCGGATTTAAATACCAAAGGCACAATGCCGGCCTAAGCACAAGAAGACTGACTCCTCATTCTGACTATGTTTTGAACCTATCCTGTGAGACCACTTTTAGATTCCAATGCTTCACTTCAGGTTTACTGTACCCCTTGGACTTGCTTATTGCCAATGAATCACAGAAATTGTATCGGAATTAACTAAAAAGGCACAATGCCGACTTACGTACAAGAAGACTGACTCTTCTTACTGTCTATGTATTGAACGTTTCCTGTGAGACCACTTTTAGATTCCGATGTTTCACATCTGGTTTACTGTATCCCTTGGACCTTCTTATTGACGATGAAACACCGAAATTGCATCGGAATTAAATACAAAAGGAAAAATGCCGACATAAGTACAAGAAGACTGACTCTTCTTACTGTCTATGTATTGAACCATTCCTGTGAGGCCAGTTTTAAATTACGAAGCTTGACTTCAGGTTAACTGTATCCCTTGGACCATTTTATTGACGATGAAACACATAAATTGCATTGGAATTAAATGCTAAAGGCACAATGCCGACTTACGTACAAGAAGACTGACTCTTCTTACTGTCTATGGTTGAACCTTTCCTGTGAGACCAGATTTAGATTCCGATGTTACACTTCAGGTTTACTGTTTCCCTTGGGCCTTCTAATTGACGATGAAACACAGAAATTGCATCGGAATTAAATACAAAAGGCACAATGACGACTTAAGTACAAGAGGACTGACTCTTCTTACATTCTATGATTTGAACCTTTCCTGTGAGACCAGTTTAAGATTCCGATGCTTCACTTCATGTTTACTTTAACCCTTGGACCATCTTAATTACGATGAAACACAGAAATTGCATCGATATTAAATACAATAGGCACAATGTCGACTTAAATACAAGAAGACTGACTCATCATACTGTCTATGTTTTGAACCTTTCCTGTGAGATCAGTTTTAGATTCTGATGCTACACTTCAGGTTTACTGTATCCCTTGGTCCTTCTTGTTGACGATGAAATACAGAAATTGCATAGGGATTAAATACAAAAGGCACAATGCCGACTTAAGTACAAGAGGACTGACTCTTCTTGCATTCTATGATTTGAAACTTTCTTGTAAGACCAGTTTTAGATTCCGATGTTTCACGCCTGGTTTACTGTATCCCTTGGACCTTTTTATTGACGATGAAACACAGAAATTGCATCGGAATTACATACAAAAGGCACAATGCCGACTTAAGTACAAGAAGACTGACTCTTCTTACTGTCTATGAATTGAACCTTTCCAGTGAGACCAGTTTTAGATTCCCATGCTTCACCTCATGTTAACTGTAACCCTGGGACCACCCTATTGACGATGAAACACAGAAATTGCATCGATATTAAACACAATAGGCACAATGTCGACTTAAGTACAAGAAGACTGACTCATCATACTCTCTATGTTTTGAACCTTTCCTGTGAGACCAGTTTTAGATTCTGATGCTTCACTTCAGGTTTACTGTATCCCTTGGACCTTCTTGTTGACGATATAATACAGAAATTGCATCGGGATTAAATACAAAAGGCACAATGCTGCCTTTAGTACAAAAGGACAGACTCTTCTTACATTCTATGATTTGAAACTTTCCTGTGTGACCAGTCTTGGATTCCAATGCTTCACTATAGGTTTACTGTATCCCTTGGACATTCTTATTGACGATGAAACACAGAACTTGCATCGGAATTAAGTACAAAAGGCACAATGCCGACTAAAGTACAAGAGGACTGACTCTTATTACATTCTATGATTTGAACCTTACCTGGGAGACCAGTTTTAGATTCCGATGCTTCACTTCAGGTTTACTGTATCCCTTGGACCTTCTTATTGACGATGAAACACAGCAATTGCATCGGAATTAAATAGAGAAGGCACACTGCCGACTTAAGTACAAGAAGACTGACTCTACTTACTATCTAAGTTTTGATCCTTTCCTGTGAGACAAGTATTAGATTCCGATGATTCACTTCTGGTTTACTATATCCCTTGGGCCATCTATTTGACGATGAAACACAGAAATTGCATCGGGATTAAATACAAAAGGCACAATGTTGCCTTTAGTACATGAAAACTGACTCTTCTTACTGTCAATGCTTTGAACCTTTCCTCTGAGACCAGTTTTAGATTCCGATGCTTCACTTCAGGTTTACTATATCCCTTGGACCTGCTTCTTGCCGACGAAACACAGAAATTACATCGGAATTAACTAAAAAAGGCACAATGCCGACTTACGTACAAGAAGACTGACTCTTCTAACTGCCTATGTATTGAACCTTTCCTGTGAGACCAGTATTAGCTTCCGATGCTTCACTTCAGGTTTACTGTATCCCTTGGACCACCGTATTGACGATGAAACACAGAAATTGCATCGATATTAAATACAATAGACACAATGCCGACTTAAGTAAATGAAGACTGACTCTTCTTACTGTCTAAGCTTTGATCCATTCCTGTGAGACAAGTTTTAGATTCCGATGATTCACTTCTGGTTTACTGTATCCCTTGGGCCATCTATTCGACGATGAAACACAGAAATTGCATTGGGATTAAATACAAAAGGCACAATGCCGACTTAAGTACAAGAAGACTGACTCTTCTTACTGTCTAAGTTTCGATCCTTTCCTGTGAGACAAGTTTTAGGTTCCGATGCTTCAGTTCAGGTTTACTGTATCCCTTGGACCTTCTTATTGACGTTGAAACACAGAAATTGCATCGTAATTAAATACAATACGCACAATGCCGACTTAAGTACAAGAAGACTGACTCCTCATACTGTCTATGTTTTGAACCTATCCTGTGAGACCAGTTTTAGATTCCAATGCTTCTCTTGAGGTTTGCTATATCCCTTGGACCTGCTTATTGCGACGTAACACAGAAATTGCATCGGAATTAACTAAAAGATTCACTATGCCGACTTACGTACAAGAAGACTGCCTCTTCTTACTGTCTATGTATTGAACCTTTCCTGTGAGACCAATTTTAGATTCGGATGTTTCACGTCTGTTTTACTGTATCCCTTGGACCTTCTTATTGACGATGAAACACAGAAATTGCATCGGAATTAAATACAAAAGGCACAATGTCGCCTTAAGTACAAGAAGACTGACTCTTCTTTCTGTCTATGTTTTGAACCTTTCCTGTGAAATCTGTTTCAGATTCAGATGCTTCACTTCAGTTTTACTGTATCCCTTGGACCTTCATATTGTCGATGAAACACATAAAGTGCATCGGAATTAAATACAGTAGGCACAATGCCGACTTAAGTACAAGAAGACTGACTCCTCGTACTGTCTATGTTTTGAACCTTTCCTGTGAGACCAGTTTTAGTTTCCGATGCTTCAATTCCGGTTTACTGTATTCCTTGAACCTTCTTGTTGACGAGGAATCACAGAAATTGCATCGGAATTAAATACAAAAGCCACAATGCCGACTTCAGTACAAGAGGACTGACTCTTCTTACATTCTATGATTTGAAATTTTCCTGTGAGGCAAGTTTTAGATTCCGATGCTTCACTTCAGGTTTACTGTATCCCTTGGACATTCTTATTGACGAGGAAACACAGAAATTGCATCGGAATTAAATAGAAAAGGCACAATGCGGACTTAAGTACAAGAAGACTGACTCTTCTTCCTGTCTAAGATTCGATCCTTTCCTGTGAGACAAATTTTAGATTCCGATGAGTCACTTCTGGTTTACTGTATCCCTTGGGGCATCTAATTGACGATGAAACACAGAAATTGCATCGGTATTAAATATAAAAGGCACAATGCCGACTTAAGTACAAGAAGACTGACTCTTCTTACTGTCTATGTTTTGAACTTTTCCTGTGAGACCAGTTTTAGATTCCAATGCTTCTCTTCCGGTTTACTACATCCCTTGTACCTTCCTTTTGACGATGAAACACAGAAATTGCGTCGGATTTGAATAGAAAAGGCACAATGCCGTTTTAAGTACAAGAAGACTGACTCTTCTTACTGTCTATGTTTGAACCATTCCTGTGAGACCAGATTTAGATTCCGATGCTTCCCTTCAGGTTTACTGTATCCCTTGGGCCTTCTTATTGACGATGAAACACAGAAATTGCATCGGAATTAAATACAAAAGGCACAATGCCGACTTAAGTAGAAGAGGACTGACTCTTCTTACATTCTGTGATTTAAACCCTTCCTGTGAGACTAGCTATAAATTCCGATGCTTCACTCCCGGTTTACTGTATCCCTTGGACCTTCTTATTGACGATGAAACACAGAAATTGCCTCGGGATTAAATACAAAAGGCACAATGCCGACTTAAGTACAAGAAGTCTGACTCTTCTTACTGTCTATGCATTGAACCTTTCCTGAGAGACCAGTTTAGATTCCGAAGCTTCACTTCAGGTTTACTAAATCCCGTGGACCTTCTTATTGACGAAGAAACAAAGAAATTGCAACGGAATTAAATAGAAAAGACACAATGCCGACTTAAGTACAAGTAGACTGACTCTTCTTACTGTCTAAGATTCGATCCGTTCCTGTGAGACAAGTTTTAGATTCCGATGATTCACTTCTGGTTTACTTTATCCCTTGGGCCATCTAATTGACGATGAAACACAGAAATTGCATCGGTATTAAATATTAAAGGCACAATGCCGACTTAAGTACATGAAGACTGACTCTTCTTACTGTCTATGTTTTGAACCTTTCCTGTGAGACCAGTTTCAGATTCAGATGCTTCACTTCAAGTTTACTATATCCCTTGGACCTTCTTTTTGACGATGAAACACAGAAATTGCATTGGAATTAAATACCATAGTCACAATGCCGACTTAAGTACAAGAAGACTGCCTCCTCTTACTGACTATGTTTTGAACCTTTCCTTTGTGACCAGTTTTAGATTCCGATGCTTCACTTCAGGTTTAATGTATTCCTTGGACCTTCTTGTTGACGATGAAACACAGAAATGGCATCGGAAATAAATACAAAAGGCACAATGCGGAATTTAGTACAAGAGGACTGACTCTTCTTACATTCTATGATTTGAACCTTTCCTGTGAGACAAGTTTTAGATTCCGATGATTCACTTCTGGTTTACTTTATCCCTTGGGCCATCTAATTGACGATGAAACACAGAAATAGCCTCGGGATTAAATACAAAAGGCACAATGCCGACTTAAGTACAAGAAGACTGACTCTTCTTACTGTTTATGCATTGAACCTTTCCTGTGAGACCAGTTTCAGATTCCGATGCTTCACTTCAGGTTTACCGTATCCCATGGACCTTCTTGTTGACGAGGAAACATAGAGATTGCATCGGAATTAAATAGGAAAGGCAGAATGCCGACTTAAGTACAAGAAGACTGACTCTTCTTACTGTCTATGCATTGAATCTTTCCTGTGAGACCAGTTTTAGATGCCGAAGCTCCACTTCAGGTTTACAGTATCCCTTGGACCTTCTTATTGACGAGGAAACACAGAAATTGTATCGGAATTAAATACAAAATGCACAATGCCGACTTAAGTACAAGAAGACTGACTCTTCTTACTGTCTAAGTTTCGATCCTTTCCTGTGAGACAAGTTTTAGGTTCCGATGATTCACTTCAGGTTTACTGTATCCCTTGGGGCATCTAATTGACGATAAAACACAGAAATTGCATCGGTATTAAATATACAAGGCACAATGCCGCCTTAAGTACAAGAAGACTGGCTCTTCTTACTGTCTATGTTTTGAACCTTTCCTGTGAGACCAGTTTCAGATTCAGATGCTTCACCTCAAGTTTACTACATCCCTTGTACCTTCTTTTTGACGATGAAACACAGAAATTGCGTCGGATTTAAATAGAAAAGGCACAATGCTGTCTTAAGTACAAGAAGACTGACTCTTCTTACTGTCTATGTTTGAACAATTCCTGTGACAAGAGATTTAGATTCCGATGTTTCCCTTCAGGTTTGCTGTATCCTTTGTACTTTCTTATTGACGATGAAACACAGAAATTGTATCGGAATTAAATAGATAATGCACAATGCCGACTTAAGTACAAGAAGACTGATTCTTCTTACTGTCTAAGTTTCGATCCTTTCCTGTGAGACTAGTTTTAGGTTCCGATGATTCACTGCAGGTTACCTGTATCCCTTGGACCTTCTTATTGACGATAAAAGACAGAAATTGCATCGGAAGTAAATGCAAAAGGCACAATGCCGACTTACGTACAAGAAGACTGACTCTTGTTACATTCTATGTTTTGAACTCTTCCTGTGAGACTAGTTTTAGATTCCGATGCTTCACTGCAGGTTTACTGTATTTCTTGGACCTTCTTGTTGACGATGAAACACAGAAATTGCATCGGAAATAAATACAAAAAGCACAATGCCGAATTTAGTACAAGAGGACTGACTCTTCTTACATTCTATGATTTGAACCTTTCCTGTGAGACAAGTTTTAAATTTCGATGCTTCACTTCAAGTTTACTGTTTATCTTGGACCTTCTTATTGACGATGGAACACAGAAATTGCCTCGGGATTAAATACAAAAGGCACAATGCCGACTTAAGTACTTACTGTTTATGCATTGAACCTTTCCTGTGAGACCAGTTTCAGATTCCGATGCTTCACTTCAGGGTTACCGTATCCCATGGACCTTCTTGTTGACGAGGAAACATAGAGATTGCATCGGAATTAAATACAAAATGCACAATGCCGACTTAAGTACAAGAAGACTGACTCTTCTTCCTGTCTAAGTTTCGATCCTTTCCTGTGAGACAAGTTTTAGTTTCCGATGATTCCCTTCAGGCTTACTGTATCCTTGGATCTTCTTATTGACGATGAAACACAGAAATTGCATCGGAATTAAATACGAAAGGCACAATGCCGACTTAAGTACAAGAAGACTGACTCTTCTTACTGTCTATGTATTGAACCTTTCCTGTGAGACCAGTTTTAGATTCCGAAGCTTCACTTCAGGTTACCTGTATCCCTTGGACCTTTTTATTGACGATAAAACACAGAAATTGCATCGGAATTAAATGCAAAAGGCACAATGCCGACTTACATACAAGAAGACTGACTCTTGTTACATTCTATGATTTGAACCCTTCCTGTGAGACTAGTTTTAGATTCCGATGCTTCACTTCAGGTTTACTGTATCCCTTGGGCCTTCGTATTGACGATGAAACACAGAAATTGCATTGGAATTAAATACAAAATGCACAATGCCGACATAAGTAGAAGAGGACCGACTCTTCTTACATTCTATGATTTGAACCCTTCCTGTGAGACTAGCTTTAGATTCTGATGCTTCACTTCAGGTTTACTGTATCCCTTAGACCCTCTTATTGACGATGAAACACAGAAATTACATCGGAATTAAATACAAAAGGCACAATGCCGACTTATGTATAAGAAGACTGACTCATCTTGCTGTCTATGTTTTGAACCTGTCCAGTGAGACAAGTTTAAGAATCCGATGCTTCCCTTCAGGTTTACTGTATGCCTTGGACCTTCTTAATGTCGATGAAACACAGAAATTGCATCGGAAATAAATACAAAAGGCACAATGCCTACTTAAGTACAAGAATACTGACTCCTCTGACTGTCTATGTTTTGATCCTTTCCTGTGAGACCAGTTTTAGATCCGATGCTACACTTCAGGTTTACTGTAACCCTTGGACCTTCTTATTGACGAGGAAACACAGAAATCGCCCCGGAATTAAATAGTAAAGGCACAATGCCGACTTAAGTACAAAAATACTGACTCTTCTTACTGTCTAAGTTTCGATCCTTTCTTGTGAGACAAGTTTTAGGTTCCGATGATTCACTTCAGGTTTACTGTATCACTAGGACCTTCTTGTTGACGATGAAACACAGAAATTGCATCGTAATTAAATACAATAGGCACAATGCCGATTTAAGTACAAGAAGACTGACTCCTCATACTGTCTATGTTTTGAACATTTCCTGTGAGACCAGTTATAGTTTCCGATGCTTCAATTCCGGTTTACTGTATTCCTACTACCTTCTTGTTGACGAAGAAACACAGAAATTGCATCGGAATTAAATACAAAAACCACAATGCCGACTTCAGAACAAGAGGACTGACTCTTCTTACATTCTATGATTTGAAACTTTCCTGTGAGACAAGTTTAAGATTCCGATGCTTCACTTCAGGTTTACTGTATCCCTTGGACCTTCTTCCTGACGATGAAACATAGAAATTGTCTCCGGATAAATACAAAAGGCACAATGCCGACATAAGTACAAGAAGACTGACTCTTCTTACCGTCTATGCATTGAACCTTTCCTGAGAGACCAGTTTTAGATTCCGAAGCTTCACTTCAGTATACTGTATCCCTTGGACCTTCTTATTGACGAAGAAACACAGAAATTGCATCGGAATGAAATAGAAAAGGCACAATGCCGACTTAAGAACAAGTAGACTGACTCTTCTTACTGTCTAAGATTCGATCCGTTCCTGTGAGACAAGTTTTAGATTCCAATGATTTACTTCTGGTTTCCTGTATTCCTTGGACCTTCTTGTTGACGATGAAACACAGAAATTGCATCGGAAATAAATACAAAAGGCACAATGCCGAATTTAGTACCAGAGGACTGACTCTTCTTACATTCTATGTTTGAACCTTTCCAGTAAGGCAAGTTTTTAGATTCCGATGCTTGACTTCTAGTTTACTGTATCCCTTGGGCCTTCTTATTGGCGATGAAACACAGAAATTGCATCGGAATTAAATACAAAAGGCACAATGCCGACTTAAGTAGAAGAGGACTGACTCTTCTTACATTCTATGATTTGATCCCTTCCTGTGAGACTAGTTTTAGATTCCGATGCTTCACTTCAGGTTTACTGTATCCCTTGGACCTTCTTATTGACGATGAAACACAGAAATTACATCGGAATTAAATACAAAAGGCACATTGCCGACTTAAGTACAAGATGACTAAATCTTCTTACTGTCTATGCATTGAACCTTTCCTGTGAGACCAGTTTCAGATTCCCAAGCTTCACTTCAGGGTTACCGTATCCCTTGGACCTTCTTATTGACGAGAAAACACAGAGATTTACTCGGAATTAAATAGAAAAGGCACAATGCCGACTTAGGTACAAGAAGACTGACTCTTCTTACTGTCTATGCATTGAATCTTTCCTGTGAGACCAGTTTTAGATGCCGAAGCTCCACTTCAGGTTTACAGTATCCCTTGGACCTTCTTATTGACGAGGAAACACAGAGATTGTATCGGAATTGAATACACAATGCACAATGCCGCCTTAAGTACAAGAAGACTGACTCCTCTTACTGTCTAAGTTTCGATCCTTTCCTGTGAGACAAGTTTTAGGTTCCGATGATTCACTTTAGGTTTGCTGTATCCTTGGACCTTCTTGTTGACGATGAAACACAGAAATTGCATCGGAATTAAATACAATAGGCACAATGCAGACTTACGTACAAGAAGACTGACTCTTCTTACTGTCTATGTCTTGTACCTTCCTTGTGACACCAATTTTAGATTCCGATGTTTCACGTCTGGTTTACTGTATCTTTTGGACCTTCGTATTGACGATGAAACACAGGAATTGCATCGGAATGAAATACGAAAGGCACAATGCCCACTTAAGTACAAGAAGACTGACTCTTGTTACTGTCTATCTATTGAACCTTTCCTGTGAGACCAGTTTTAGATTCCGAAGCTTCACTTCAGGTTACCTGTATCCCTTGGACCTTCTTATTGACGAGGAAACACAGAGATTGTATCGGAATTGAATACACAATGCACAATGCCGCCTTAAGTACAAGAAGACTCACTCTTCTTACTGTCTAAGTTTCGATCCTTTCCTGTGAGACAAGTTTTAGGTTCCGATGATTCACTTTAGGTTTGCTGTATCCTTGGACCTTCTTGTTGACGATGAAACACAGAAATTGCATCGGAATTTAATGCAAAAGGCACAATACCGACTTACGTACAAGAAGACTGACTCTTCTTACCGTCTATGTTTGAACCTTTCCTGTGAGACCAGTTTTAGATTCCGATGCTTGACTTCAGGTTTACTGTATCCCTTGGGCCTTCTTATTGACGATGAAACACAGAAATTGCATCGGAATTAAATACAAAAGGCACAATGCCGACTTATGTAGAAGAGGACTGACTCTTCTTACATTCTATGATTTGAACCTTTCCTGTGAGACTAGTTTTAGATTCCGATGCTTTACTTCAGATTTACTGTATCCCTTGGACCTTCTTGTTGACGATGAAACACAGAAATTACATCGGAATTAAATACAAAAGGCACAATGCCGACTTAAGTACAAGAATTGAGACTCTTCTGACTGTCTATGTTGTGATCCTTTCCTGTGAGACCAGTTTTAGATCCGACGCTACACTTCAGGTTTACTGTATCCCTTGGACCATCTTATTGACGATGAAACACAGAAATTGCATCGTTATTAAATACAATAGGCACAATGCCGACTTAAGTACAAGAAGACTGACTCATCATACTGTCTATGTTTTGAACCCTTACTGTGAGACCAGTTTAAATTCTGATGCTTCACTTCAGGTTTACTGTATCCCTTGGACCTTCTTGTTGACGATGAAATACAGAAATGGGATCGGAATTAAATACAAAAGACACAATGCCGACTTAAGTACAAGAAGACTGTTTCTTCTTACTGCCTAAGATTTTATCCTATCCTGTGAGACAAGTTTTAGTTTCCGATGATTCACTTCTGGTTTACTGTATCCCTTGAGCAAACTATTTGACGATGAAACACAGAAATTGCATCGGGATTAAATACAAAATGCACAATGCCGACTTAAGTACAAGAAGACTGACTCTTTCCTACTGTCTATGTTTTGAACCTCTATTGTGTGACTGGTTTTCGATTCCGATGCTTCAATTCAGATTTACAATATCCCTTGGACCTGCTTATTGCCGATGAAACACAGAAATTGCATCGGAATTAACTGAAAATGGCACAATGCCGACTTACGTACAAGAAGACTGACTCTTCTTACTGTCTATGTATTGAACCTTTCCTGTGAGACCAGTTTTAGAAACCGATGTTTCACGTCCGGTTTACTGTATCCCTTGGACTTTCTTATTGACGATGAAACACAGAAATTGCCTCGGGATTAAATACAAAGGGCTCAATGCCGACTTATGTACCAGAAGATCGACTCTTCTTACTGTCTATGTTTTGAACCTTTTCTATGAGACCAGTTTTTGATTCCAATGCTTCACTTCAGGTTCACTGTATCCCTTGGATCTTATTATTGACGAGGAAACACAGAAATTGCCCCGGAATTAAATAGTAAAGGCACAATGACGACTTAAGTACAGGAAGACTGATTCTTCTTACTGTGTAAGTTTCGATCCTTTCCTGTGAGACAAGATTTATGTTCCGATGATTCACTTCAGGTTTACTGTATCCCTTGGACCTTCTTATTGACTTTGAAACACAGAAATTGCATCGGAATTAACCAAAAAAAGGCACAATGCCGATTTACGTACAAGAAGACTGACTCTTCTCACTGTCTATGTATTGAACCTTTCCTGTGAGACCAATTTTAGATTCGGATGTTTCGCGTCTTTTTTACTGTATCCCTTGGACCTTCTTAATGACGATGAAACACAGAAATTGCATCGGAATTAAATACAAAAGGCACAATGCCGACTTAAGTAGAAGAGGACTGACTCTTCTTACGTTCTATGATTTGAACCCTTCCTGTGAGACTAGTTTTAGATTCCGATGCTTCACTTCAGGTTTACTGTATCCCTTGGACCTTCTTATTGACGATGAAACACAGAAATTACATCGGAATTAAATACAAAAGGCACATTGCCGACTTAAGTACAAGATGACTGAATCTTCTTACTGTCTATGCATTGAACCTTTCCTGTGAGACCAGTTTCAGATTCCCAAGCTTCACTTCAGGGTTACCGTATCCCTTGGACCTTCTTATTGACGAGAAAACACAGAGATTTACTCGGAATTAAATAGAAAAGGCACAATGCCGACTTAAGTACAAGAAGACTGACTCTTCTTACTGTCTATGCATTGAATCTTTCCTGTGAGACCAGTTTTAGATGCCGAAGCTCCACTTCAGGTTTACAGTATCCCTTGGACCTTCTTATTGACGAGGAAACACAGAGATTGTATCGGACTTGAATACACAATGCACAATGCCGCCTTAAGTACAAGAAGACTGACTCTTCTTACTGTCTAAGTTTCGATCCTTTCCTGTGAGACAAGTTTTAGGTTCCGATGATTCACTTTAGGTTTGCTGTATCCTTGGACCGTCTTGTTGACGATGAAACACAGAAATTGCATCGGAATTAAATACAATAGGCACAATGCAGACTTACGTACAAGAAGACTGACTCTTCTTACTGTCTATGTATTGTACCTTCCTTGTGAGACCAATTTTAGATTCCGATGTTTCACGTCTGGTTTACTGTATCCCTTGGGCCTTCTTATTGACGATGAAACACAGAAATTGCATCGGAATTAAATACAAAAGGCACAATGCCGACTTAAGTAGAAGAGAACTGACTCTTCTTACATTCTATGATTTGAACCCTTCCTGTGAGACTAGTTTTAGATTCCGATGCTTTACTTCAGGTTTACTGTATCCCTTGGACCTTCTTGTTGACGATGAAACACAGAAATTACATCGGAATTATATACAAAAGGCACAATGCCGACTTAAGTACAAGAAGACTGACTCATCTTGGTGTCTATGTTTTGAACCTGTCCTGTGAGACAAGTTTAAGAATCCGATGCTTCCCTTCAAGTTTACTGTATGCCTTGGACCTTCTTATTGACGATGAAACACAGAGATTGCATCGGAATTAAATACAAAAGGCACAATGCCGACTTAAGTACAAGAATTGAGACTCTTCTGACTGTCTATGTTTTGATCCTTTCCTGTGAGACCAGTTTTAGATCCGATGCTACACTTCAGGTTTACTGTATCCCTTGGACCATCTTATTGACGATGAAACACTGAAATTGCATCGCTATTAAATACAATAGGCACAATGCCGACTTAAGTACAAGAAGACTGACTCATCATACTGTCTATGTTTTGAACCCTTACTGTGAGACCAGTTTAAATTCTGATGCTTCACTTCAGGTTTACTGTATCCCTTGGACCTTCTTGTCGACGATGAAATACAGAAATGGGATCGGAATTAAATACAAAAGACACAATGCCGACTTAAGTACAAGAAGACTGACTCTTTCCAACTGTCTATGTTTTAAACCTCTATTGTGAGACAGGTTTTCGATTCCGATGCTTCAATTCAGGTTTACAATATCCCTTGGACCTGCTTATTGCCGATGAAACACAGAAATTGCATCGGAATTAACTAAAAAAGGCACAATGCCGACTTATTTACAAGAAGACTGACTCTTCTTACTGTCTATGTATTGAACCTTTCCTGTGAGACCAGTTTTAGAAACCGATGTTTCACGTCTGGTTTACTGAATCCCTTGGACTTTCTTATTGACGATGAAACACAGAAATTGCCTCGGGATTAAATACAAAGGGCTCAATGCCGACTTATGTACCAGAAGACTGACTCTTCTAACTGTCTATGTTTTGAACCTTTTCTATGAGACCAGTTTTAGATTCCAATGCTCACTTCAGGTTCACTGTATCCCTTGGACCTTATTATTGACGAGGAAACACAGAAATTGCCCCGGAATTAAATAGTAAAGGCACAATGCCGACTTAAGTACAGGAAGACTGATTCTTCTTACTGTGTATGTTTCGATCCTTTACTGTGAGACAAGTTTTAGGTTCCGATGATTCACTTCAGGTTTACTGTATCCCTTGGACCTTCCTATTGACTTTGAAACACAGAATTTGCATCGTAATTAAATACAATAGGCACAATGCCGACTTAAGTACAAGAAGATTGACTCCTCATACTGTCTATGTTTTGAACCTATCCTATGAGACCAGTTTTAGATTCCAATGCTTCCCTTCAGGTTTGCTATATCATTTGGACCTGCTTATTGCCGACGAAACACAGAAATTGCATCGGAATTAACCAAAAAAAGGCACAATGCCGACTTACGTACAAGAAGACTGACTCTTCTTACTGTCTATGTATTGAACCTTTCCTGTGAGACCAGTTTTAGAAACCGATGTTTCACGTCCGGTTTACTGTATCCCTTGGACTTTCTTATTGACGATGAAACACAGAAATTGCCTCGGGATTAAATACAAAGGGCTCAATGCCGACTTATGTACCAGAAGATCGACTCTTCTTACTGTCTATGTTTTGAACCTTTTCTATGAGACCAGTTTTTGATTCCAATGCTTCACTTCAGGTTCACTGTATCCCTTGGATCTTATTATTGACGAGGAAACACAGAAATTGCCCCGGAATTAAATAGTAAAGGCACAATGACGACTTAAGTACAGGAAGACTGATTCTTCTTACTGTGTAAGTTTCGATCCTTTCCTGTGAGACAAGATTTATGTTCCGATGATTCACTTCAGGTTTACTGTATCCCTTGGACCTTCTTATTGACTTTGAAACACAGAAATTGCATCGGAATTAACCAAAAAAAGGCACAATGCCGATTTACGTACAAGAAGACTGACTCTTCTCACTGTCTATGTATTGAACCTTTCCTGTGAGACCAATTTTAGATTCGGATGTTTCGCGTCTTTTTTACTGTATCCCTTGGACCTTCTTAATGACGATGAAACACAGAAATTGCATCGGAATTAAATACAAAAGGCACAATGCCGACTTAAGTAGAAGAGGACTGACTCTTCTTACGTTCTATGATTTGAACCCTTCCTGTGAGACTAGTTTTAGATTCCGATGCTTCACTTCAGGTTTACTGTATCCCTTGGACCTTCTTATTGACGAGAAAACACAGAGATTTACTCGGAATTAAATAGAAAAGGCACAATGCCGACTTAAGTACAAGAAGATTGACTCCTCATACTGTCTATGTTTTGAACCTATCCTATGAGACCAGTTTTAGATTCCAATGCTTCCCTTCAGGTTTGCTATATCATTTGGACCTGCTTATTGCCGACGAAACACAGAAATTGCATCGGAATTAACCAAAAAAAGGCACAATGCCGACTTACGTACAAGAAGACTGACTCTTCTTACTGTCTATGTATTGAACCTTTCCTGTGAGACCAATTTTAGATTCGGATGTTTCGCGTCTTTTTTACTGTATCCCTTGGACCTTCTTAATGACGATGAAACACAGAAATTGCATCGGAATTAAATACAAAAAGCACAATGCCGACTTAAGTTCAAGAAGACTGACTCTTCTTTCTGTCTATGTTTTGAACCTTTCCTGTGAGACCTGTTTCAGATTCAGATGCTCCACTTCAGGTTTACTGTATCCCTTGGACCTTCTTATTGACGATGAAACACATAAATTGCATCGGAATTAAATACAGTAGGCACAATGCCGACTTAAGTACATGAAGACTGACTCCTCATACTGTCAATGTTTTGAACCTTTCCTGTGAGACCAGTTGTAGTTTCCGATGCTTCAATTCCGGTTTACTGTATTCCTTGTACCTTCTTGTTGACGAAGAAACACAGAAATTGCATCGCAATTAAATACAAAAGCCACAATGCCGACTTCAGTACAAGAAGACCGACTCTTCTTACTGTCTAAGATTCGATCCATTCCTGTGAGACATGTTTTAGATTCCGATGATTCACTTCTGGTTTACTGTATCCCTTGGGCCATCTAATTGACGATGAAACACAGAAATTGAATCGGTATTAAATATAAAAGGCACAATGCCGACTTAAGTACAAGAAGACTGACTCCTCTTACTGTTTAAGTTTCGATCCTTTCCTGTGAGACAAGTTTTAGGTTCCGATGATTCACTTCAGGTTTACTGTATCCCTTGGACCTTCTTATTGACGATGAAACACAGAAATTGCATGGGAATTAAATACAAAACGACAATGCCGACTTAAGTACAAGAAGACCGACTCCTCATACTGTCTATGTTTTGAACCTATCCACTGAGAACAGTTATAGATTCCAATGCTTCACTTCAGCTTTACTATAGCCCTTGGGCCTGCTTATTGCCGACGAAACACAGAAATTGAATCGGATTTAAATACAAAAGGCACAATGCCGAATTAAGTACAAGAACACTGACTCTTGTTTCCGTCTATGCTTTGAACCTTTCCTGTGAGACCAGTTTCATATTCCGAAGCTTCACTTCAGGGTTACCGTATCCCTTGGACCTTCTTCTTGACGAGGAAACACAGAGTTTGCATCGGAATTAAATAGAAAAGGCGCAATGCCGACTTAAGTACAAGAAGACTGACTCTTCTTACTGTCTATGCATTGAATCTTTCCTGTGGAACCAGTTTTAGATACCGAAGCTCCACTTCAGGTTTACAGTATCCTGCGCTGAAGACCTTGCTGTCGTGCGCCCCCAACACCCTTCTACTACTACTACTACTACCCTTTGACCTTCTTATTGACGAGGAAACACAGAAATTGTATCGGAATTAAATACAAAATGCACAATGCCGCCTTAAGTACAAGAAGACTGACTCTTCTTACTGTCTAAGTTTCGATCTTTCCTGTGAGACAAGTTTTAGGTTCCGATTATTCACTTCAGGTTTACTGTATCATTGGACCTTCTTATTGACGATGAAACACAGAAATTGCATCGGAATTAAATACAATAGGCACAATGCCGACTTAAGTACAAGAAGACTGACTCCTCATACTGTCTAAGTTCTGAACCTATCCTGTGAGACCAGTATTAGATTCAAATTTTTCACTTCAGGTTTACTATATCCCTTGGACCTGCGTATTGCCGATGAGACACAGAAATTGCGTCGGTATTAACTAAAAAAGGCACAATGCCGACTTACGTACAAGAAGACTGACTCTTCTAACTGTCTATGTATTGAACCTTTCCTGTGAGATCAGTTTTAGCTTCCAATGCTTCACTTCAGGTTTACTGTATCCCTTGGACCAACTTCTTGACAATGAAACACAGAAATTGCATCGCTAATAAATACAATAGGCACAATGCCGACTTAAGTACATGAAGACTGACTCATCATACTGTCTATGTTTTGAACCCTTACTGTGAGACCAGTTTAAATTCTGATGCTTCACCTCAGGTTTACTGTATCCCTTGGACCTTCTTGTCGACGATGAAATACAGATATTGCATCGGAATTATATACAAAAGGCACAATGCCGACATAAGTACAAGAAGACTGACTCTTCTTTCTGTCTATGTTTTGAACCTTTCCTGTGAGACCTGTTTCAGATTAAGGTGCTTCACTTCAGGTTTACTGTATCCCTTGTACCTTCTTATTGTCGATGAAACACATAAATTGCATCGGAATTAAATACAGTAGGCACAAAGCCGACGTAAGTACAATAAGAATGACTCCTCATACTGTCTATGTTTTGAACCTTTCCTGTGAGACCAGTTTTAGTTTCCGATGCTCCAATTCCGGTTTACTGTATTCCTTGTTCCTTCTTGTTGACGAAGAATCACAGAAATTGCATCGCAATTAAATACAAAAGCCACAATGCCGACTTCAGTACAAGAGGACTGACTCTTCTTACATTCTATGATTTGAAACTTTCCTGTGAGACAAGTTTTAGATTCCCATGCTTCACTTCAGGTTTACTGTATCCCTTGGACCTTCGTATTGCCGTTGAAACACAGAAATTGCCTCGGGATTAAATACAAAAGTCACAATACCGACTTAAGTACAAGAAGACTGACTCTTCTTTCTGTCTATGATTCGATCCATTCCTGTGAGACAAGTTTTAGATTCCGATGATTCACTTCTGGTTTACTGTATCCCTTGGGCCATCTAATTGACGATGAAACACAGAAATTGCATCGGTATTAAATATAAAAGGCACAATGCCGACTTAAGTACAAGAAGACTGACTCTTCTTACAATCAAAGTTTCGATCCTCTCCTGTGAGACAAGATTTAGGTTCCGATGATTCACTTCAGGTTTACTGTATGCCTTGGACCTTCTTATAGACGAAGAAACACAGAAATTGATTAGGGATTTAATACAAGAGGCACAAAGCCGACTTACGTACAAGAAGTCTGAATCTTCGTACTGTCTATGCATTGAACCTATCCTGTGATACCAGTTTCAGATTCCGTAGCTTCACTTCAGGGTTACCGTATCCCTTGGACCTTCTTATTGACGAGGAAACACAGAGATTGCATCGGAATTAAATAGAAAAGGCAGAATGCCGACTTAAGTACAAGAAGACTGACTCTACTTACTGTCTATGCATTGAATCTTTCCTGTGAGACCAGTTTTAGATGCCGAAGCTCCACTTCAGGTTTACAGTATCCCTTGGACCTTCTTATTGACGATGAAACACATAAATTGCATCGGAATTAAATACAGTAGGCACAATGCCGACTTAAGTACAAGAAGACTGACTCCTCGTACTGTCTATGCTTTGAACCTATCCTGTTAGACCAGTTTTAGATTCCAATGCTTCCCTTCAGGTTTGCTATATCCCTTGGACCTGCTTATTGCCGACGAAACACAGAAATTGCATCGGAATTAACTAAAAAAGGCACAATGCCGACTTACGTACAAGAAGACTGACTCTTCTTACTGTCTATGTATTGAACCTTTCCTGTGAGACCAATTTTAGATTCGGATGTTTCACGTCTGTTTTACTGTATCCCTTGGACCTTCTTATTGACGATGAAACACAGAAATTGCATCGGAATTAAATACAAAAAGCACAATGCCGACTTAAGTTCAAGAAGACTGACTCTTCTTTCTGTCTATGTTTTGAACCTATCCTGTGAGACCTGTTTCAGATTCAGATGCTCCACTTCAGGTTTACTGTATCCCTTGGACCTTCTTATTGACGATGAAACACATAAATTGCATCGGAATTAAATACAGTAGGCACAATGCCGACTTAAGTACATGAAGACTGACTCCTCATACTGTCAATGTTTTGAACCTTTCCTGTGAGACCAGTTGTAGTTTCCGATGCTTCAATTCCGGTTTACTGTATTCCTTGTACCTTCTTGTTGACGAAGAAACACAGAAATTGCATCGCAATTAAATACAAAAGCCACAATGCCGACTTCAGTACAAGAAGACCGACTCTTCTTACTGTCTAAGATTCGATCCATTCCTGTGAGACATGTTTTAGATTCCGATGATTCACTTCTGGTTTACTGTATACCTTGGGCCATCTAATTGACGATGAAACACAGAAATTGAATCGGTATTAAATATAAAAGGCACAATGCCGACTTAAGTACAAGAAGACTGACTCCTCTTACTGTTTAAGTTTCGATCCTTTCCTGTGAGACAAGTTTTAGATTCCGATGATTCACCTCTGGTTTACTGTATCCCTTGGGCCATCTAATTGACGATGAAACACAGAAATTGCATCGGTATTAAATATAAAAGGCACAATGCCGACTTAAGTACAAGAAGACTGACTCTTCTTACAGTCAAAGTTTCGATCCTTTCCTGTGAGACAAGATTTAGGTTCCGATGATTCACTTCAGGTTTACTGTATGCCTTGGACCTTCTTATAGACGAAGAAACACAGAAATTGATTAGGGATTTAATACAAGAGGCACAAAGCCGACTTACGTACAAGAAGTCTGAATCTTCGTACTGTCTATGCATTGAACCTATCCTGTGATACCAGTTTCAGATTCCGTAGCTTCACTTCAGGGTTACCGTATCCCTTGGACCTTCTTATTGACGAGGAAACACAGAGATTGCATCGGAATTAAATAGAAAAGGCAGAATGCCGACTTAAGTACAAGAAGACTGACTCTACTTACTGTCTATGCATTGAATCTTTCCTGTGAGACCAGTTTTAGATGCCGAAGCTCCACTTCAGGTTTACAGTATCCCTTGGACCTTCTTATTGACGATGAAACACATAAATTGCATCGGAATTAAATACAGTAGGCACAATGCCGACTTAAGTACAAGAAGAATGACTCCTCGTACTGTCTATGCTTTGAACCTATCCTGTTAGACCAGTTTTAGATTCCAATGCTTCCCTTCATTTTTGCTATATCCCTTGGACCTGCTTATTGCCGACGAAACACAGAAATTGCATCGGAATTAACTAAAAAAGGCACAATGCCGACTTACGTACAAGAAGACTGACTCTTCTTACTGTCTATGTATTGAACCTTTCCTGTGAGACCAATTTTAGATTCGGATGTTTCACGTCTGTTTTACTGTATCCCTTGGACCTTCTTATTGACGATGAAACACAGAAATTGCATCGGAATTAAATACAAAAGGCACAATGCCGACTTAAGTACAAGAAGACTGACTCTCCTTTCTGTCTATGTTTTGAACCTTTCCTGTGAGACCTGTTTCAGATTCAGTTGCTTCACTTCAGGTTTACTGTATCCCTTGGACCTTCTTATTGCCGATGAAACACAGAAATTGCGTCGGGATTAAATACAAAAGGCACAATGGCGACTTAAGTACAAGAAGACAGACTCTTCTTACTGTCTATGCATTGAGCCGTTCCTGTGAGACCAGTTTTAGATTCCGAAGCTTCACTTCAGGTTTACTATAGACCTTGGACCTGCTTATTGCCGACGAAACATAGAAATTGCATCGGATTTAACTAAAAAAGGCACAATGCCGACTTACGTACAAGAAGAGTGACTTTTCTTACTGTCTATTTATTAAACCTTTCCTGTGAGACCACTTTTAGATTCCGATGTTTGACGTCTTTCTTACTGTATCCCTTGGACCTTCTTAATGACGATGAAACACAGAAATTGCATCGGAATTAAATACAAAAGGCACAATGCCGAATTAAGTACAAGAAGACTGACTCTTCTTTCCGTCTACGCTTTGAACCTTTCCTGTGAGACCAATTTCAGATTCAGATGCTTCACTTCAGGTTTACTGTATTCCTTGGACCTACTTCTTGACGATGAAACACAGATATTGCATCGGAATTAAATACAAAAGCCACAATGCCGACTTTACTACAAGAGGACTGACTTTTCATACATTCTACGATTTGAACCTTTCCTGTGAGACAAGTTTTAGATTCCGATGCTGCACTTCCGGTTTACGGTATGCCTTGGACCTTCTTATTGACTAAGAAACACAGAAATTGCCTCGGGATTAAATACAAGAGGCACAAAGCCGACTTAAGTACAAGAAGACTGAATCTTCTTACTGTCTATTCACTGAACCTTTCCTGTGAGACCAGTTTCAGATTCCGAAGCTTCACTTCAAGGTTGCCGTATCCATTGGACCTTGTTATTGACGAGGAAACACAGAGATTGCATCGGAATTAAATAGAAAAGGCAGAATGCCGACTTAAGTACAAGAAGACTGACTCTTCTTAGTGTCTAAGTTTCGATCCTTTACTGTGAGACAAGTTTTAGATTCCGATGATTCAATTCTGGTTTCCTGTAGCCCTTGGGCCCACTAATTGACGATGAAACACAGAAATTGCATCGGTATTAAATATAAGAGGCACAATGTCAACTTATGTACAAGGAGACTGACTCTTCTTACTGTTTATGTATTGAACCTTTCTTGTGAGACCAGTTTTAGATATCGATGCTTCACTTCAGGTTTAATCTATCCCTTGGACCTGCTTGTTGCCGATAAAGCACAGAAATAGCATTGGAATTAAATACAAAAGGCACAATGCCGACTTACATACAAGAAGAGTGACTTTTCTTACTGTGTATATTTCAACCTTTCCTGTGAGACCAGTTTTAATTTCCGATGCTCCACTTCAGGTTTACTGTATCCCTTCGGGCTTCTCATTGACGATGAAACACAGAAATTGCATCGGAATTAAATACAAACGGCACATTGCCGACTTAAGTACAAGAGGACTGACTCTTCTTACATTCTATGATTTGAACCTTTCCTGTGACACAAGTTTTAGATTCCGATGCTTCACTTCAGGTTTACTGTATCTCTTGGACCTTCTTATTGACGATGAAACACAGAAATTGCATCGAAATTAAATACAATAGGCACAAGGCCGAAATAAGTAAACGAAGACTGGCTCCTCATACTGTCTATGTTTTGAACCGTTCCTGAGAGACCAGTTTATTTTCCGATGCTTCACTTCAGGTTTACTGATTCCCTTGGGCCTTCTTATTGACAATGAAACAATGAAATTGCTTCGCTATTAAATACAAAAGGTACAATGCTGACTGAAGTACAAGAAGACTGACTCTACTTACTGTCTATGTTTTGAACCTTTCTTGCGAGACCAGTTTTTTATTCCGATGCATCACTTCAGGTTTACTTTATCCCTTGGATTTTCTTATTCACGATGAAAAACAGAAAATGCACCGGAATTAAATACAAAAGGCACAATGCCGACTTAAGTACAAGCAGACTGACTCTTCTTAATGTCTATGTTTTGAACCATTCCTGTAAGACCGGTTTTAGATTCCGCTGCTTCACTTCAGGTTTACTACATCCCTTGGACCTACTTGTTGACGATGAAACTCAGAAATTGCAACGGAATTAATAAAAAAGGCAAGATGACGACTTCAGTACAGGAAGACTAACTCATCTTACAGTGTATGTTTGAATATTTCTTGTGAGACCAGTTTTAGATTCCGGTGCTTCACTTCAGGTTTACTGTATCCTTTGGCCCTTCTTATTGACGATGAAGCACAGAAATTGGATCGGAATTAAGTACAAAATGCACAGTGCCGACTTAAGTACAAGAAGACTGACTCTTCTTACTGTCTATGTTTTGAACCTTTATTGTAGGAGCAGTTTTAGATTCCGATGCTTCAATTCAGGTTTACTGTATCCCTTGGACCTTCTTATTGACGATGAAACACAGAAATTTCATCGGAATTAAATTCAAAAGGTACAATGCTGACTGAAGTACAAGAAGACTGACTCTACTTACTGTCTATGTTTTGAACCTTTCCTGTGAGACCAGTTTTAGATTGTGATGCATCACTTCAGGTTTACTGTATCCCTTGGATCTTCTTATTCACGATGAAACACAGAAAATCCATCGAAATTAAATACAAAAAGCACAATGCCGACGTCAGTACAAGAAGACTGACTCTTCTTACTGTCTATGTTTTGAACCTTTATTGTGAGACCAGTTTTAGATTCCGATGCTTCACGACAATTTTACTGTATCCGTTGGACCATCTTCTAGACGAGGAAACACAGAAAATGCATCGGAATTAAATACAAATGACATAGCCGACATAAGTACAAGAAGACTGACTCTTCTTACTGTCTATGTTTTGAACCTTTCCTGTGAGACCAGTTTTAGATTCCGATGCTTCACTTCAGGTTTACTGTATTCCTTGGGCCTTCTAATAGACGATGAAACACAGAAATTGCATCGGTGTTAAATACAAAAGGCACAATGGCGACTTAAGTACAAGAAGACTGACTCTTCTCACTCTCTATGTTTTGAACCGTTCCAGTGAGTCTAGTTGTAGATTCCGCTGCTTTACTTCAGGTTTACTATATCCCTTGGACCTTCTTGTTGACGATGAAACACAGAAATTGCAACGGATTTAATAAAAAAGGCACAATGCCGTCTTAAGTACAAGATGACTGAGTCTTCTCACTCTGTATGTTTTGAACCGTTCCTGTGAGACCAATTTTAGATTCCGCTGCTTCACTTCAGGTTTACTATATCCCTTTGAAGTTTTTATTGACGATGAAGCACAGAAATGGCAACGGAATCCTGTGAGACCAATTTTAGATTCTGATGCTTCACTTCAGCTTTACACTATCCCTGGGACCTTCGTATTGACGATGAAACGCAGAAATTGCATCGGAATTAAATACAAAATGCACAATGCCGACTCAAGTACAAGAAGACTGACTCCTCTTACTGTCAATGATTTGAACCTTTCCTGTGAGACCAGTTTTAGATTCCGATGCTTCACTTCAGGTTTACTGTATCCCTTGGGCCTTCTTATTGACGATGAAACACAGATATTGCATAGGAATTAAATACAAAAGGCACAATGCCGACTTACGTACAAGAAGACTGACGCTTCTTACTGTCTATGTTTTGAACTCTTCCTGTGAGACCGGTTTTAGATTTCGATGCTTCACTTCAGGTTTACTGTATCCCTTGGCCCTTCTTATTGACGATGAAACACAGAAATTGGATCGGAATTAAGTGCAAAATGCATAGTGCCGACTTAAGTACAAGAAGACTGACTCTTCTTACTGTCTATGTTTGGAACCTTTATTGTGAGACCAGTTTTTGATTCCGATGCTTCAATTTAGGTTTACTGTATCCCTTGGGCCTTCTTTTTGACAATGAAACCATGAAATTGCTTCGGTATTAAATACAAAATGTTCAATGCTGACTGAAGTACATGAAGACTGACTCAACTTACTGTCTATGTTTTGAACCTTTCCTGCGAGACCAGTTATTTATTCCGATGCATCACTTCAGGTTTACTGTATCCCTTGGATCTTCTTATTCACGATGAAACACAGAATATGCATCGGAATTAAAAAAAAAGGCACAATGCCGACTTAAGTACAAGAAGACTGACTCTTCTTAACGTCTATGTCTTGAACCTTTCCTGTAAGACCGGTTTTAGATTCCGCTGCTTCACTTCAGGTTTACTATATCCCTTGGACCCACTTGTTGACGATGAAACACAGAATTTGCTACGGAATTAATAAAAAAGGCAAAATGCCAACTTAAGTACAAAAAGACTGACTCTTCTTACCGTCTATGTTTGTATTTTTCCTGCGAGACCAGCTTTACATTCCGATGCTTCATTTCAGGTTAACTGTACCCCTTAGACCTCTTTATTGACGGTGAAACATAGAAATTGCAACGAAATTAAATACAAAAGGCACAATGCCGACTTCAGTACAGGAAGACTGACTCATCTTACAGTGTATGTTTGAACGTTTCTTATGAGACCAGTTTTAGATTCCGATGCTTCACTTCAGGTTTAGTGTATCCCTTGGACCTTCTTATTGACGATGAAACACAGATATTGCATCGGAATTAAATGCAAAAGGCACAATGCCGACTTAAGTACAAGAGGTCTGACTCTTCTTACATTCTATGATTTGAACCCATCCTGTGAGACCAGTTATAGATTCCAATGTTCCACTTCAGGTTTACTGTATCCCTTGGTCGCCCTTATATACTATGTAACACAGAAATTGCATAGGAATTAAATACAAAAGGCACAGTGCCGACATAAGTACAAGAAGACTAACACTTCTTACTGTCAATATTTTGAACCTTTCCTGTGAGACCAGTTTGAGATTCCGCTGCTTCACTTCAGGTTTACTGTATGCCATGGACCTTCTTATTGACAATGAACCACTGAAATTGCATCGGAATTAAATACCAAAGGCACAATGCCGACTTAAGTACAAGAAGACTGACTTTTCTTACTGTCTATGTTTTGTACATATCCTGTGAGACCAGTTTAAGATTCCGATGCATCACTTCAGGATTACCGTATGCCATGGACCTTCTTATTGACGATGAAACACAGAAATTGCATCGGAATTAAATACAAAAGGCACAATGCCGATCTAAGTACAACAACACTGACTCTTCTTACTGTCTATTATTTGAACCTTTCTGTGAGACCAATTTTAGATTCCGATGCTTCACTTCAGATTTACTGTATCCCTTGGACCTTCTTATTGACGATGAAACAATCAAATTGCTTCGGAATTAAATACAAAAGGTACAATGCTGACTGAAGTACAAGAAGACTGATTCTACTTATTGTCTATGCTTTGAACCTTTCCTGTGTAACCAGTTTTAGATTCCGATGCTTCTCTTCAGGTTTACTGTATCGCTTGGATCTTCTTCTACACGATGAAACACAGAAAATGCATCGGAATTAAATACGAAAGGCACAATGCCAACTTAAATACAGGAAGACTGATTCTTCTTACTCACTATGTTTTGAACCTTTCCTGTGAGACCAGTTTTAGATTCCAATGCTTCACTTCAGGTTTACTGAATCCCTGGGACCATCTTATTGACGATAAAACACAGTAATTGATCGGAAATAAGTACAAAATGCACAATGCCGACTTAAGTACAAGAAGACTGACTCTTCTTATTGTATATGTTTTGAACCTTTCCTGTGAGACCAGATTTAGATTCCGGTGCTGCACGTCAGGCTTACTGTATCCCTTGGACCTTAGTATAGACGAGGAAACACAGAAATTGCATCGGAATTAAATACAAAAGTCACAATGCCGATTTAAGTACGAGAAGACTGAGTCTTCATACTGTCTATCTTTTTGAACCTTTCCTGTGAAACCAGTTTTAGATTCCGATGCTTCACTTCAGGTTTACTGTATCCCTTGGGCCTTCTAATTGACGATGAAAGACAGAAATTGCATCTGTATTAAATACAAAAGGCACAATGGCGACATAAGTACAAGAAGACTGACTCTTCTTACTCTCTATGTTTTGAACCGTTCCTGTGAGACCAGTTTTAGATTCCGCTGCTTCACTTCAGGTTTACTACATCACTTCGAAGTTCTTATTGACGATGAAACACAGAAAAAGCAACGGAATCCTGTGAGACGAATTTTAGATTCTGATGCTTCACTTCAGCTTTACAGTATCCCTTGGACCTTCGTATTGACGATGAAACGCAGAAATTGCATCGGAATTAAATATCAAATGCTCAATGCCGACTTAAGTACAAGAAGACTGACTCTTCTTACTGTCAATGATTTGATCCTTTCCTGTGAGACCAGTTTGAGATTCCGATGCTTCACCTCAGGTTTACTGTATACCTTGGACCTTCTTATTGTCGATGAAACACAGATGTTGCATCGCAATTAAGTACAACAGGCACAATGCCGATTTAAGTACAAGTAGACTTACTCTTCTTACTGTCTATGTTTTGATCCTTTCCTGTGAGACCATTTTTAGATTCCGATGCTTCACTTCAGGTTAACTGTATCTCGTGGACGTTCTTATTGACGATGAAACACAGAAATTGCATCGGAATGAAATACAAAATGCACAATGCCGACTTACATACAAGAAGACTGACTCTACTCACTGTCTATGTTTGAACCTATCCTGTGAGACCAGTTTTAGATTCCGATGCTTCACTAAAGGTTGACTGTATCCCTTGGGCCTTCTTATTGACGATGAAACACAGAAATTGCATCGGAATTAAATACAAACGGCACAATGCCGACGCAGGTACTAGAGGACTGACTCTTCTTACATTATATGCTTTGAATCTTTCCTGTGAGCCCAGTTTTAGATTCCGATGCCTCACTTCAGGTTTACTGTATCACTTAGACCTTCTTATTGCCGATGAAACACAGAAATTGCATCGGAATTAAATACAAAATCACAATGCCACCTTAAGTACAAAGAGACTGACTCTTCTTACTGTCTATGTTTGAACCTTTCCTGTGAGACCAGTTTCAGATTCAGATGCTTCAGTTCAGGTTTACTGTATCCCCTGGACCTTCTTATTGTCGATGAAACACATATATTGCATCGGAATTAAATACATAAGGCACAATGCCGACGTAAGTACAAGCAGACTGACTCCTCTTACTGTCTATGTTTTGAACCTTTCCTGTGAGACCAGTTTTGGATTCCGATTCTTCACTTCATGTTTACTGTATCCCTTGGACCTTCTTGTTGACGATGAAACACTGAAATTGCATCGAAATTAAATACAAAAGGCACAACGCCGACTTAAGTACAAGAGGACTGACTCTTCTTACATTCTATGATTTGAACCTTTCCTGTGAGACAAGTTTTAGATTCCCATGCTTCACTTCAGGTTTACGGTATCCATTGGACTTTCCTATTGATGATGAAACACAGAAATTGCATCGGAATTAAATACAAATGGCACAATCCCGTCTTAAGTACAAGAAGACTGACTCATCTTACTGTCTATGTTTTGAAGCTTTCCTGTGAGACCAGTTTTTGATTCCGATACTTCACCTCAGGATTACTGTGTCCCTTGGACCTTCTTATAGACGATGAAACACAGAAATAGCATCGGAATTAAATACAAATGACACAATGCAGACTTAAGTACAAGAAGACTGCCTCTTCTTACCGTCTATGTTTTGAACCTTTCGTGTGGGGGCCAGTTTTAGATTCCAATGCTTCACTTCAGGTTAACTGTACCCCTTGGACCTTTTTATTGACGATGAAATACAGAAATTGCATCGGAATTAAATACGAAAGGCACAATGCTGACTTAAGTACAGGAAGACTGACTTCTCTTACTGTCTATGTTTCGACCTTTCCTATGAGACCAGTTTTAGATTCCGATGCTTCACTTCAAGTTTACAGTATCCCTTGCACCTTCTTATTGACAATGAAACACAGATATTGCATCGGAATTAAATACAAAAGGCACAATGCCGAGTTAAGTACAGGAAGACTAACTCTTCTTACTGTCTATGTTTTGAACCTCTTCTGTGAGACCAGTTTTAAAATCCGATTCTTCACTTCAGGTATACTGTATCCCTTGGACCTTCTTACTGACGATGAATCACAGAAATAGCATCAGAATTAAATACAGAAGGCATAATGCCGACTTAAGTACAAGAAGACTGACTCTTGTTACTGTCTATGTTTTGAACTTTTCCTGTGAGACCAGTTTTAGATTCCGATGCTTCACTTCTGCATTACAGTATCCCTTGGACCTTCGTATTGACGATCAAACGCAGAAATTGCATCGGAATTAAATACAAAAGGCACATTGCCAACTTAAGTACAAGAGGACTGACTGTTATTACATTCTATGATATGAACCTTTCCTGTGAGACCAGTTTGAGATTCCGATTCTTCACTTCAGGTTTACTGTATCCCTTGGACCTTCTTATTGACGATGATACACAGAAAATTAAATACAAAATCACAATGCCACCTTAAGTACAAAGACACTGACTCTTCTTACTGTCTAAGCTTTGAACCTTTCCTGTGAGACCAGTTTCAGATTCAGATGCTTCACTTCAGGTTTACTGTATCCCCTGGACCTTCTTATTGTCGATGAAACACAGATATTGCATCGGAATTAAATACGAAAGGCACAATGCTGACTTAATTACAAGAAGACTGTCTATACTTTGAACGTCTCCTGTGAGACCAGTTTTAGAAAACGATGCTTCACACCAAGTTTACAGTATCCCTTGGATCTTCTTATTGACGATGAAACACAGATATTGCATCGGAATTAAATACAAAAGGCACAATGCCGACTTAAGTACTAGCAGACAGACTCCTCTTACTGTCTATGTTTTGAACCTTTCCTGTGAGACCAGTTTTGGATTACGATTTTCACTTCATGTTTACTGTATCCCTTGGACCTTCTTGTTGACGACGAAACACAGAAATTGCATCGCAATTAAATACAAAAGCACAACGCCGACTTAAGTACAAGAGGACTGACTCTTCTTACATTCTATGATTTGAACCTTTCCTGTGAGACCAGTTATAGATTCCTATGCTTCACTTCAGGTTTACTGTATCCATTGGACCTTCTTATTGATGATGAAACACAGAATTTGCATCGGAATTAAATAGAAAAGACACAATGCAGACTTAAGTACAAGAAGACTGACTCTTCTTACCGTCTATGTTTTGAACCTTTCGTGTGGGCCAGTTTTAGATTCCAATGCTTCACTTCAGGTTAACTGTATCCGTTGAACCTTCTTATTGACGATGAAACACAGAAATTGCATCGGAATTAATTACGAAAGACACAATGCTGACTTAAGTACAAGAAGACTGACTCTTCTTACTGTCTATATTTTGAACCTTTCCTGTGAGACCAAATTTAGATTCCGATGCTTCACTTCAAGTTTACAGTTTCCCTTGGACCTTCTTATTGACGATGAAACACAGATATTGCATCGAAATTAATTACAAAATTCACAATGCCTACTTACTGTCTATGATTTGAAACTTTCCCGTGAGACCAGTTTTGAAATCCGATGCTTCACTTCAGGTATACTGTATCCCTTGGACCTTCTTATTGACGATGAAACACAGAAATTGCATCAGAATTAAATACAGAAGGCACAATGCCGACTTAAGTACAAGAGGACTGACTGTTATTACATTCTATGATATGAACCTTTCCTGTGAGACCAGTTTGAGATTCCGATGCTTCACTTCAGGTTTACTGTATCCCTTGGACCTTCTTATTGATGATGAAACACATAAATTACATCGTAATTAGATACAAAAGGCACAATGCCGACTTAAGTACAAGAGGACTGACTCTTCTTACATTCTATGATTTGAACCTATCCTGTGAGGCCAGTTTTAAATTCCGATGCTTCACTTCAGGTTTACTGTATCCCTTGGACCATCTTATTTACGATGAAACACCGAAATTGTATCGGAATTAAATACCAAAGGCACAATGCCGACTTAAGTACAAGAGAACTGACTTTTTTTACTGTCTATGTTTTGTATATTTCCTGTGAGACCAGTTTAAGATTCCGATTCTTCACTTCAGGTTTACCGTATGTCATGGACCTTCTTGTTGACGATGAAACACAGAAATTGAATAGGAATTAAATACAAAAGGCACAATGCCGACCTAAGTACAAGAAGACTGACTGTTCTTACTGCCTATGATTTGAACCTTTCCGGTGGGACCTGTTTTAGATTCCGATGCTTCACTTCAGATTTACTGTATACCTTGGACCTTCTTATTGACGATGAAACAATGAAATTGCTTCGGAATTATATACAAAAGTACAATGCTGACTGAAGTACAAGAAGGCTGACTCTACTTACTTTCTACGCTTTGAACCTTTCTTGTGAAACCAGTTTTGGATTCGGATGCTTCACTTCAGGTATACTGTATCCCTTGGACCTTCTTTTTGACGATGATACACCGAAATTTGCTTCGGAATTAAATACAGAAGGTACAATACCAACTTAAGTACAAGGAGACTGACTCTTCTTACTGTCTATGTTTTGAACCCGTCCTGTGAGACCAGTTCTAGATCCCGATGCATTACTTCAGGTTTTCTGTATCCCCTGGACCTCCTTATTGACGGTGAAACACAAAAATGGCATCGAAATTAAATACAAAAGGCACAATGACGACTTCGGGACCGGACGACTGACTCCTCTTACTGTCTATGTTTGAACCTTTCCTACGAGACCAGTTTTAGATTCCGATGCTTCACTTTAGGTTTACTGTATCCCTTGGACCTTCTTGTTTACGATGAAAGACAGAAATTGCATAGGAACTAAATACAGAAGGCACAATGCTGACTTAAGTACAAGGAGACTGACTCTTTTTACTATGTTTTGTACCTTTCCTGTGAGAGCAGTTTTAGATTTCGATGCTTCACCTCAGGTTTATTGTATCCCTTGGACCTTCCTATTGACGATCAAACACAGAAATTGCATCGGAATTAAATACAAAATGCACAATGCCGACCTAAGTACAAGAGGACTAACGCTACTTACATTCTATGACTTGAGCCATTCCTGTGAGCCCACTTTTAGATATCGATGCTTAAACCCATGACATTGTACCCCTTGGACCTTCTTATTGACGTTGAAACACAGAAATTGCATCGGAATTAAATACTAAAGGCACAATGCCAACTTAAGTACAAGAAGACTGACTCTTATTTTTGTCTATGTTTTGAACCTTAATGTAAGACTAGTTTTAGATTCCGATGCCTCACTTCAGGTTTACTGTATCACTTGTACCATCTTATTGACGACGAAACACAGATATTGCATTGGAATTAAATACAAAAGGCACAATGCCGACATAAGTACAAAAGGACTGACTCTTCTTACATTCTATGATTTGAACCTTTCCTGTGAGACCAGTTATAGATTCCTATGCTTCACTTCAGGTTTACTGTATCCACTGGACCTTCTTATTGATGATGTAACACAGAATTTGCATCGGAATTAAATACAAAAGGCACAATGCTGACTTAAGTACAAGAAGACTGACTCTTCTTACTGTCTATATTTTGAACCTTTCCTGTGTGACCAAATTTAGATTCCGATGCATCACTTCAAGTTTACAGTATCCCTTGGACCTTCTTATTGACGATGAAACACAGATATTGCATCGGAATTAAATACAAAAGTCAGAATGCCTACTTAAGTACAAGAAGACTGACTCTTCTTACTGTCTATGATTTGAAACTTTCCCGTGAGACCAGTTTTGAAATCCGATGCTTCACTTCAGGTATACTGTATCCCATGGACCTTCTTATTGACGATGAAACACAGAAATTGCATCAGAATTAAATACAGAAGGCACAATGCCGACTTAAGTACAAGAAGACTGACTCTTGTTACTGTCTATGCTTTGAACTTTTCCTGTGAGACCAGTTTTAGATTCCGATGCTTCACTTCAGCTTTACAGTATCCCTTGGACCTTCGTATTGACGATGAAACGCAGAAATTGCATCGGAATTAAATACAAAAGGCACAATGCCGACTTAAGTACAAGAGGACTGACTCTTCTTACATTCTATGATTTGAACCTATCCTGTGAGGCCAGTTTTAGATTCCGATGCTTCACTTCAGGTTTACTGTATCCCTTGGACCTTCTTATTTACGATGAAACACCGAAATTGTATCGGAATTAAATACCAAAGGCACAATGCCGACTTAAGTACAAGAAGACTGACTTTTTTTACTGTCTATGTTTTGTATATTTCCTGTGAGACCAGTTTAAGATTCCAATTCTTCACTTCAGGTTTACCGTATCCCTTGGACCTTCTTATTGACGATGAAACAATGAAATTGCTTCGGAATTATATACAAAAGTACAATGCTGACTGAAGTACAAGAAGACTGACTCTACTTACTGTCTATGCTTTGAACCTTTCCTGTGAAACCAGTTTTAGATTCCGATGCTTCACTTCAGGTATACTGTATCCCTTGGACCTTCTTGTTGACGATGATACACAGAAATTTGCTTCGGAATTAAATACAGAAGGTACAATACCAACTTAAGTACAAGGAGACTGACTCTTCTTACTGTCTATGATTTGAACCCGTCCTGTGAGACCAGTTCTAGATTCCGATGCATTACTTCAGGTTTTCTGTATCCCCTGGACCATCTTATTGACGATGAAACACAGAAATTGCATTGGCATTAAATAAAAAAGGGACAATGCCGACTTAAGTACAAGAGGACTGACTCTTCTTACTGTCTATGTATTGAATTTTTCTGTGAGAGCGGTTTTAGATTCCGGTGTTTCACTTCAGTATTATTGTACCCCTTGGACCTCCTTATTGACGGTGAAACACCAAAATTGAATCGAAATTAAATACAAAAGGCACAATGACGACTTCAGGTCCAGACGACTGACTCCTCTTACTGTCTATGTTTGAACCTTTCCTATGAGACCAGTTTTAGATTCCGATGCTTCACTTTAGGTTTACTGTATCCCTTGGACCTTCTTGTTGACGATGAAACACAGAAATTGCATAGGAACTAAATACAGTAGGCACAATGCCGACTTAAGTACAAGAAGACTGACTCTTCTTACAGTCTATGTTTTGTACCTTTCCTGTGAGAGCAGTTTTAGATTCCGAAGCTTCACCACAGGTTTACAGTATCCCTTGGACCTTCTTATTGACGATGAAACACAGAAATTGCATCGGAATTGAATACAAAAGGCACAATGCCGACTTAAGTACCAGAGGCTGACTCTTTTTACTATGTTTTGTACCTTTCCTGTGAGAGCAGTTTTAGATTTCGATGCTTCACCTCAGGTTTATTGTATCCCTTGGACCTTCCTATTGACGATCAAACACAGAAATTGCATCGGAATTAAATACAAAATGCACAATGCCGACCTAAGTACAAGAGGACTAACGCTACTTACATTCTATGACTTGAGCCATTCATGTGAGCCCACTTGTACATATCGATGCCTAACCCCATGACACTGTACCCCTTGGACCTTCTTATTGACGTTGAAACACAGAAATTGCATCGGAATTAAATACAAAAGGCACAATGCCCACATAAGTACAAGAAGACTGACTATTCTTTTTGTCTATGTTTTGAACCTTTCCTGTAAGACTAGTTTCAGATTCCGATGCCCCACTTCAGGTTTACTGTATCACTTGTACCTTCTTATTGACGACGAAACACAGATATTGCATTGGAATTAAATACAAAAGGCACAATGCCGACATAAGTACAAAAGGACTGACTCTTCTTACTGTCTATGTTTTGATCCTTTCCAGTGAGACCATTTTTAGATTCCGATGCTGCACTTCAGGTTTACTGTATCCCTTGGACCTTCTTATTGACGATAGAACAGAGAAATTGCATCGGAATGAAATACAAAAGGCACAATGAAGACTTACATACAAGAAGACTGACTCTTCTTACTGTCTATGTTTTGAACCTTTCCTGTATGACTAGTTTTAGATACCGACGCCTCACTTCAGGTTTACTGTATCACTTGGACCTTTTTATTGCCGAAGAAACACACAAATTGCATCGGAATTAAATACAAAATCACAGTGCCACCTTAAGTACAAAGATACTAACTCTTCTTACTGTCTATGGTTTGAACCTTTCCTGTGAGACCAGTTTGAGATTCAGATGCTTCACTTCATGATTACTGTATCCCCTGGACCTTCTTGTTGTCGATGAAACACAGATATTGCATCGGAATTAAATACAAAAGGCACAATGCCGACTTAAGTACCAGAGGCTGACTCTTTTTACTATGTTTTGTACCTTTCCTGTGAGAGCAGTTTTAGATTCCGATGCTTCACTTCAGGTTTTCTGCATCCCTTGGAGCTTCTTATTGACGATGAAACACCGAAATGGCATTAGAATTAAATACCAAAGGCACAATGCCGACTTAAGTACAAGAAGACTGACTTTTCTTACTGTCTATGTTTTGTACATTTTCTGTGAGACCAGTTTAAGATTCCGATTCTTCACTTCAGGTTTACCGTATGTCATGGACCTTCTTGTTGACGATGAAACACAGAAATTGAATAGGAATTAAATACAAAAGGCACAATGCCGACCTAAGTACAAGAAGACTGACTCGTCTTACTATCTACGATTTGAACCTTTCCTGTGAGACCAGATTTAGATTCCGATGTTTCACTTCATATTTACTGTATCCCTTGGACCATCTTCCTGACGAAGAAACAATGAAATTGCTTCGGAATTAAATACAAAAGTACATTGCTGACTGAAGTACAAGAGGACTGACTCTACTTAATGTCTATGCTTTGAACCTTTCCTGTGAGACCAGTTCTAGATTCCAATGCTTTACTTCAGGTTTACTGTATCCCTTGGGCCATCTTATTGACGATGAAACACAGAAATTGGATCAGAATTAAATACAGAAGGCACAATGCCGACTTAAGTACAAGAAGACTGACTCCTCTTACTGTCTATGTTTTGAACCTTTCCTGTGAGACCAGTTCTAGATTCCGATGCTTCACTTCAGGTTTACTGTATCCCTTGGGCCTTCTTATTGACGATGAAACACAGAAATTGCATCGGAATTAAATACAAACGTCACAATGCCGACGCAAGTACAAGTGGACGGACTCTTCTTACACTCTATGATTTGAACCTTTCCTGTGAGACCAGTTTTAGATTCCAATGCTTCACTTCAGGTTTACTGTATCCCTTGGACCTTCTTATTGACGATGAAACTCAGATATTACATCGGAATTAAATACAAAAGGCACAATGCCGACTTAAGTACAAGAGGACTGACACTTCTTACATTCTATGATTTGAACCTATCCTGTGAGACCAGTTTTAGATTCCGATGCTTCACTTCCGGTTTACTGTATCCCTTGGACCTTCTTATTGACAATGAAACACCGATATTGCATCGGAATTAAATACCAAAGGCACAATGCCGACTTAAGTACATGAAGAATGACTTTTCCTACTGTCTATGCTTTGTACATTTCCTGTGAGACCAGTTTAAGTTTCCGATGCTTCACCTCAGGTTTATCGTATGCCATGGACCTTCTTATTGACGATGAAACACAGAAATTGCATCGGAATTAAATACAAAAGGCACAATGCCAACCTAAGTACAAGAAGACCGACTCTTCTTACTGTCTATGATTTGAACCTTTCCTGTGAGACCACATTTAGATTCCGATGCTTCACTTCAGATTTACTGTATCCCTTGGACCTTCTTATTGAGGATGAAACAATGAAATTGCTTCGGAATTAAATACAAACGTACAATGCTGACTGAATTACATGAGGACTGACTCTACTTACTGTCTATGCATGAACCTTTCATGTGAATCCAGTTTTAGATTCCGATGCTTCACTTCAGGAATTCTGTATCCCTTGGACCTTCTTATTGACGATGAAACACAGAAATTGCATCAGAATTAAATACAGAAAGCACAATGCCGACTTAAGTACAATAAGACTGACTCTTCTTACTGTCTATGTGTTGTATTTTTCTGTGAGACCAGCTTTACATTCCGGTGCATTACTTCAGGTTTAATGTACCCCTTGGACCTCCTTATTGACGGTGAAACACAGAAATTGCATCGAAATTAAATACAAAGGCACAATGACGACTTCAGCACAGGACGACTGACTCCTCTTACTGTCTATGTTTGAACCTTTGCTATGAGACCAGTTTTAGATTCCGATGCTTCACTTTAGGTTTACTGTATCCCTTGGTTCTTCTTGTTGGCGATGAAACACAGAAATTGCGTAGGAATTAAATACAGAAGGCACAATGCCCACTTAAGTACAAGAAGACTGACTCCTCTTAACTTCTATGTTTTGTACCTTTCCTGTGAGAGCAGTTTTAGATTCCGATGCTTCACCTCAGGTTTACTGTATCCCTTGGACCTTCTTATTGACGCTGAAACACAGAAATAGCATCGGAATTAAATACAAAAGGCGCAATGCCGACTTAAGTACAAGAGGACTGACTCTTCTTACATTCTATGATTTGAACCATTCCTGTGTGACCAGTTTTAGTTTCCGGTGCTTCACCTCAGGTTTACTGTATACCTTTGACCTTCGTATTGTCGATGAAACACAGATATTGCATCGGATTTAAATACAAAAGGCACAATGCCGATTTAAGTACAAGTAGACTGACTCCTCTTACTGTCTATGTTTTGATCCGTTCCAGTGAGACCATTTTTGGATTCCGGTGCTTCACTTCAGGTTTACTGTATCCCTTGTACCATCTTATTGGCGATGATACACAGAAAATGCATCGGAATTAAATACAAAAGGCACAATGCCGACTTACATACAAGAAGACTGACTCATCTTACTGTCTATGTTTTGAACCTTCCCTGTGAGACCAGTTTTTGATTCCGATGCTTCACTCAGGTTTACAGTATCCCTTGGCCTTCCTATTGACGATGAAACACAGATATTGCATCGGAATTAAATACAAACGGCACAATGCTGAAGCAAGTACAAGAGGACTGACCCTTCTTACATTCTATGATTTGAATCTTTCCTGTGAGACCAGTTTTAGATTCCGATGCTTCACTTCAGGTTTACTGTATCCCTTGGAAATTCTTATTGACGATGAAACACAGATATTACATCGGAATTAAATACAAAAGGCACAATGCCGACTTAAGTACAAGAGGATTGACTCTTCTTACATTCTATGATCAGAACCTATTCTGCGAGACCAGTTTTAGATTCCGATGCTTCACTTCATGTTTACTGTATCCCTTGGACCTTCTTATTTACGATGAAACACCGAAATTGCATCGGAATTAAATACCAAAGGCACAATGCCGACTTAAGTACAAGAAGACTGATTTTTCTTACTGTCTATGTTTTGTGCATTTCCTGTGATAACTGTTCAAGATTCCGATGCTTCGCTTCAGGTTTATCATGTGCCATGAACCTTCTTATTGACGATGAAACACAGAAATTACATCGGAATTAAATACAAAAGGCACAATTCCGACTGAAGTACAAGCAGACTGACTCTTCTTACTGTCTATGTTTTGAACCTTTCCTGTGATACCAGTTTTGGATTCCCAATCTTCACTTCATGTTTACTGTATCCCTTGGACCTTCGTGTTGACGATGAAACACAGAAATTGCATCGAAATTAAATACAAAAGCCACAACGCCGACTCAACTACAAGAGGACTGACTCTTCTCACATTCTATGATTTGAACCTTTCCTGTGAGACCAGTTTTAGATTCCTATGCTTCACTCCGGATTTACTGTATCCATTGGACCTTCTTATTGATGATGAAACACAGAAATTGCTTCGGAAATAATTACAAAAGGCACAATGCCGACTTAAGTGCAAGAAGACTGACTCATCTTACTGTCTATGATTTGAAGCTTTCCTGTGAGACCATTTTTAGATTCCGATGCTTCACTTCAGATTTACTGTATCCCTTGGACCTTCTTATTGACGATGAAACAATGAAATTGCTTCGGAATTAAATACAAAAGTACAATGCTGACTGAAGTACCAGAAGACTGACTCTTCTTACTGCCTATGCTTTGAACCTTTCCTGTGAAACCAGTTTTAGATTCCAATGCTTCACTTCAGCTTTACTGTATCCCTTGGACCTTCTTATTGACGATGAAACACTGAAATTGCATCGGAATTTAATACAAAAGGCACAATGCCGACTTAAGTACAAGAAGACTGACTCTTCTTACTGTCTATGTTTTGTACCGTTCCTGTGATAGCATTTATATATTCCGATGCTTCACGACAGGTTTACTGTATCCCTTTGACCCTCTTATTGACGATGAAACACTGAAATTGCATCGGAATTTAATACAAAAGGCACAATGCCGACTTAAGTACAAGAGGACTGATTCTTCTTACACTCTAAGATTTGAACCTATCCTGTGAGACCCGTTTTAGATTCCGATGCTTCACTTCTGGTTTACTGTATCCCTTGGACCTTCTTATTGACGATCAAACACCGATATTGCATCGGAATTAAATACCAAAGGCACAATGCCGACTTAAGTACAAGAAGACTGACTTTTATTACTGTCTATGTTTTGTACATTTCCTGTGAGACCAGTTTAAGATTTCGATTCTTCACTTCAGGTTTACCGTATGCCATGGACCTTCTTGTTGACGATGAAATACAGAAATTGCATGGGAATTAAATCCAAAAGGCACAATGCCGACCTAAGTACAAGAAGACTGACTCTTCTTACTGTCTATGTTTTGTACCTTTCCTGTGAGAGCAGTTATATATTCCGATGTTTCACGACAGGTTTACTGTATCCCTTTGACCTTCTTATTGACGATGAAACACTGAAATTGCAACGGAATTTAATACAAAAGTCACAATGCGGACTTAAGTACAAGAAGACTGACTCTTTTTACTGTCTATGTTTGTACCTTTCCTGTGAGAGCAGTTTTAGATTTCGATGCTTCACCTCAGGTTTATTGTATCCTTTGGACCTTCCTATTGACGATGAAACTCAGAAATTGCATCGGAATTAAATACAAAAGGCACAATGCCGACCTAAGTACAAGAGGACTAACTCTACTTACATTCTATGACTTGAGCCATTCCTGTGAGCCCACTTTTAGATATCGATGCTTAACCCCATGACACTGTACCCCCTTGGACATTCTTATTGACGTTGAAACACAGAAATTGCATCGGAATTAAATACAAAAGGCACAATGCCCACTTAAGTACAAGAAGACTGACTCTTCTTACTGTCTATGGTTTGAACCTTTCCCGTGAGACCAGTTTTAAAATCCGATGCTTCACTTCTGGTATACTGTATCCCTTGGACCTTCTTATTGACGATGAAACACAGAAATTGCATCAGAATTAAATACAGAAGGCACAATGCCGACTTAAGTACAATAAGACTGACTCTTGTTACTGTCTATGATTTGAACTTTTCCTGTGAGACAAGTTTTAGATTCCGATGCTTCACTTCACCTTTACGATATACCTTGATCCTTCGTATTGACGATGAAACGTAGAAATTGCATTGGAATTAAATACAAAAGGCACAATGCCGACTTAAAAACAAGAGGACTGACTGTTATTACATTCAATGATATGCACCTTTCCTGTGAGACCAGTTTGAGTTTCCGCTGTTTCACTTCAGGTTTACTGTATCCCTTGGACCTTCTTATTGACGCTGAAACACAGAAATTGCATCGGATTTAAATACAAAAGGCACAATGCCGACATAAGTACAAGATGACTGACTCTTCTTACATTCTATGATTTAAACCTTTCCTGTGTGACCAGTTTTAGTTTCCGATGCTTCCCCTCAGGTTTACTGTATACCTTGGACCTTCGTATTGTTGATGAAACACAGATATTGCATCGGAATTAAATGCAAAAGGCACAATGCCGATTTAAGTACAAGTAGACTGACTCTTCTTATTGTCTATGTTTTGATCCTTTCCAGTGAGACCATTTTTAGATTCCGATGCTTCACTTCAGGTTTACTGTATCCCTCGGACCTTTTTATTGACGATGAAACACAGAAATTGCATCGGAATGAAATACAAAAGGCACAATGCCGACTTACATACAAGAGGACTGACTCTTCTTACTGTCTATGTTTTGAACCTTTCCTGTAAGAATAGTTTTACATTCCGATGCCTCACTTCAGGTTTACTGTATCACTTGTACCATCTTATTGTCGACGAAACACAGAAATTGCATCGGAATTAAATTCAAAATCACAATGCCACCTTAAGTACAAAGAGACTGACTCTTCTTACTGTCTATGTTTTGAACCTTTCCCGTGAGACCAGTTTTAAAATCCGATACTTCACGTCAGGTATACTGTATCACTTGGACCTTCTTATTGACGATGAAACACAGAAATTGCATCGGAATTAAATATAAACGGCACAATGCCTACGCAAGTACAAGAGGACTGACTCGTCTTACATTCTATGATTTGAACCTTTCCTGTGAGACCAGTTTTAGATTCCGATGCTTCACTTCAGGTTTACTGTATCCCTTGGACCTTCTTATTTATGATGAAACACAGAAATTACATCGGAATTAAATACAAAACGCACAATGCCGACTTAAGTACAAGAGGACTGACTCTTCTTACGTTCTATGATTTGAACCTATCCTGTGAGACCAGTTTTAGATTCCGGTGCTTCACTTGAGGTTTACTGTACCACTTGGATCACCTTATTGACGGTGAAACGCTGAAATTGCATCTGAATTAAATACAAAAGGCACAATGCCGACCTAAGTACAAGAAGACTGACTCTTCTTACTGTCTATGATTTGAACCTTTCCTGTGAGACCAGTTTTAGATTCCGATGCTTCACTTCAGATTTACTGTATCCCTTGGACCTTCTTATTGACGATGAAACAATGAAATAGCTTCGGAAATAAATAGAAAAGTACTATGCTGACTGAAGTACAAGAAGTCTCACTCTATTTACTGTCTATGCTTTGAACCGTTCCTGTGAAACCAGATTTAAATTCCGATGCTTCACTTCAGGTATACTGCATCCCTTGGACCTTCTTATTGACGATGAAACACACAAATTGCATCAGAATTAAATACAGAAGGAACAATGCCGACTTCAGTACAAGAAGACTGACTCTTCTTACCGTCTATGCTTTGAACCTTTCCTGTGAGACCGGTTTTAGATTCCGATGCTTCATCTCAGGTTTACAGTATCCCTTGGACCTTCTTATTGACGATGAAACACAGGTATTGCATCGGAATTAAATACAAACGGCACAATGCCGACGCAAGTACTAGAGGACTGACCCTTCTTACAGTCTATGATTTGAATCTTTCCTGTGAGACCAGTTTTTGATTCCGATGGTTCACTTCAGCTTTACAGTATACCTTGGACCTTCGTATTGACGATTAAACACAGAAATTGCATCGGAATTAAATACAAAAGGCAGAATGCCGACTTAAGTACAAGAGGACTGACTCTTCTTACATTCTATGATTTGAACCATTCCTGTGTGACTAGTTTTAGTTTCTGATGCTTCACCTCAGGTTTACTGTATACCATGGACTTTTCGTATTGTCGATGAAACACAGATATTGCATCGGAATTAAATACAAGAGGCACAATGCCGATTTAAGTACAGGTAGACTGAATCTTGTTACTGTCAATGTTTTGATCCTTTCCAGTGAGACCATTTTTAGATTCCGATGCTTCACTTCCGGTTACTGTATCCCTTGGGCCTTCTTATTCACGATGATAATCAGAAATTGCATCGGAATTAAATACAAAAGGCACAATGCTGACTTACATCCAAGAAGACTGACTCTTCTTAATGTCTATGTTTTGAACATTTCCTGTGAGACCAGTTTTAGATTCCGATGCTTCACTTCAGGTTTACAGTATCCCTTGGACCATTTTATTGACGATGAAACACAGACATTGCATGGGAATTAAATACATAATGCAAACTGCCGACTTAAGTACAAGAATACTGACTCTTCTTACAGTCTATGATTTGAATCTTTCCTGTGAGACCAGTTTTAGATTCCGATGGTTCACTTCAGCTTTACAGTATACCTTGGACCTTCGTATTCACGATGTAACACAGAAATTGCATCGGAATCAAACGCAAAAGGCATAATGCCGACTTAAGTACAATAAGGCTGTCACTTCTTACTGTCTATGATTTGAACCTTTCCTGTGAGACCAGTTTTAGATTCCGATGCTTCACCTCAGGTTTACTGTATCCCTTGGACCTCCTTATAGACGAGGAAACACATAAATTTCATCGGAATTAAATGCAAAAGGCACAATGCCGACTTACATACAAGAAGAATGACTCCTCATACTGTCTATGTTTGAACCTTTCCTGTGCGACCATTTTAGATTCCGATGCTTCACTTCAGGTTTACTGTATCCCTTGGGCCTTCTTATTGACGATGAAACACAGAAATTGCATCGGAAATAAAATACAAAACGCACGATTCCGAGTTAAGTACAAGAGGACTGACTGTTCTTACATTCTATGATATGAACCTTTCCTGTGAGACCAGTTTGAGATTCCGATGCTTCACTTCAGGTTTACTGTATCCCTTGGACCTTCTTATTGACGATGAAACACTGAAATTACATCGGAATTAAATCCAAAAGGCACAATGCCGACTTAAGTACAAGAAGACTGACTCTTCTTACTCTCTATGTTTTGTACCTTTCCTGTGAGGGCAATTTTAGATTCTGATGCTTCACCACAGGTTTACTGTATCACTTGTACCTTCTTATTGACACGAAACACAGATATTGCAACGGTATTAAATACAAAAGGCACTATGCCGACATAAGTACAAAAGGACTGACTCTTCTTACTGTCTATGTTTTGAACCTTTCCCGTGAGACCAGTTTTAAAATCCGATGCTTCACTTCTGGTATACTGTATCCCTATGACGATCTTATTGACGATGAAACACAGAAATTGCATCAGAATTAAGTACAGAATGCACAATGCCGACTTAAGTACAAGAAGACCGACTCTTGTTACTGTCTATGAATTGAACAATTCCTGTGAGACGAGTTTTAGATTCCGATGCTTCACTTCAGCTTTACGGTATGCCTTGGACATTAGTATTGACGATGAAAGGTAGTAATTGCATCGGAATTAAATACAAAAGGCACAATGCCGACTTAAGTACAAGAAGACTGACTGTTATTAAATTCAATGATATGAACCTTTCCTGTGAGACCAGTTTTAGATTCCGATGCTTCACCTCAGGTTTACTGTTTACCTTGGACCTTCGTATTGTCGATGAAACACATATATTGCATCGGAATTAAATGCAAATTGAACAATGCCCATTTAAGTACAAGTAGACTGACTCTTCTTACTGTCTATGTTTTGATCCTTTCCAGTGAGACCATTTTTAGATTCTGATGTTTCACTTCAGGTTTACTGTATCCTTTGGACCTTCTTATTGACGATGAAACACAGAAATTGCATCGGAATTAAATACAAAAGGCACAATGCCAACTTACATACAAGAAGACTGACTCTTCTTACTGTCTATGTTTTGAACCTTTCCTGTGAGACCAGTTTTAGATTCCGATGCTTCATCTCAGGTTTACAGTATCCCTTGGACCTTATTATTGACGATGAAACACAGATATTGCATCGGAATTAAATACAAACGGCACAATGCCGACGCAAGTAATAGAGGACTGACCCTTCTTACAGTCTATGATTTGAATCTTTCCTGTGAGACCAGTTTTAGATTCCGATGCTTCACTTCAGGTTTACCGTATGCCATGGACCTTCTTATTGACGATGAAACACAGAAATTGCATCGGAATTAAATACAAAAATCACAATACCGACCAAAGTACAAGAAGACTGACTCTTCTTACTGTCTATGATTTTAACCTTTCCTATGAGACCAGTTTTAGATTCCGATACTTCACTTCAGGTTTGCTGTATCCCTTGGACCTTCTTATTGACGATGAAACACCGAAATTGCATCGGAATTAAATACCAAAGGCACAATGCCAACTTAAGTACAAGAAGATTGACTTTTCTTACTGTCTATGTTTTGTACAATTCCTCTGAGACCAGTTTAAGTTTCCGATGCTTCACTTCAGGTTTACCATATGCCATGGCCCTTCTTATTGACGATGAAACACAGAAATTGCATCGGAATTAAATACAAAAGGCACAATGCCGACCTAAGTACAAGAAGACTGACGCTTCTTACTGTCTATGATTTGAACCTTTCCTGTGAGAACAGTTTTAGATTCCGATGCTTTACTTCAGATTTACTGTATCCCTTGGACCTTCTTATTGACGATGAAACAATGAAATAGTTTCGGAAATAAATAGAAAAGTACTATGCTGACTGAAGTACAAGAAGACTCACTCTATTTACTGTCTATGCTTTGAACCGTTCCTGTGAAACCAGATTTAAATTCCGATGCTTCACTTCAGGTATACTGCATCCCTTGGACCTTCTTATTGACGATGAAACACACAAATTGCATCAGAATTAAATACAGAAGGAACAATGCCGACTTCAGTACAAGAAGACTGACTCTTCTTACCGTCTATGCTTTGAACCTTTCCTGTGAGACCAGTTCTAGATTCCGATGCGTTGCTTCAGGTTTACTGTATCCCTTGGACCTTCTTATTGATGATGAAACAGAGAAATTGCATCGGAATTAAATACAAAAGGCGCTATGCCGACATAAGTATAAAAGGACTGACTCTTCTTACTGTCTATGTTTTGAACCTTTCCCGTGAGACCAGTTTTAAAATCCGATTCTTCACTTCTGGTATACTGTATCCCTTGGATCTTCTTATTGACGATGAAACACAGAAATTGCATCAGAATTAAATACAGAAGGCACAATGCCGACTTAAGTACAAGAAGACTGACAATTGTTACTGTCTATGATTTGAACTTTTCCTGTGAGACCAGTTTTAGATTCCGATGGTTCACTTCAGCTTTACAGTATACCTTGGACCTTCGTATTGACGATTAAACACAGAAATTGCATCGGGATTAAATACAAAAGGCACAATGCCGACTTAAGTACAAGAGGACTGACTCTTCTTACATTCTATGATTTGAACCATTCCTGTGTGACTAGTTTTAGTTTCCGATGCTTCACCTCAGGTTTACTGTATACCATGGACCTTCGTATTGTGGATGAAACACAGATATTGCATCGGAATTAAATACAAAAGGCACAATGCCGATTTAAGTACAGGTAGACTGACTCTTGTTACTGTCAATGTTTTGATCCTTTCCAGTGAGACCATTTTTAGATTCCGATGCTTCACTTCTGGTTACTGTATCCCTTGGAACTTCTTATTCACGATGATAATCAGAAATTGCATCGGAATTAAATACAATAGGCACAATGCCGACTTACATCCAAGAAGACTGACTCTTCTTAATGTCTATGTTTTGAACATTTCCTGTGAGACCAGTTTAAGATTCCGATGCTTCACTTCAGGTTTACAGTATCCCTTGGACCATTTTATTGACGATGAAACACAGATATTGCATGGGAATTAAATACAAAATGCAAACTGCCGACTTAAGTACAAGAATACTGACTCTTCTTACTGTCTATGTTTCGAACCTCTCCTGTGAGACCAGTTTTAGATTCCGATGCTTAACCCCAGGACTCTGTACCCATTAGACCTTCTAATTGACGATGAAACACAGAAATTGCATCGGAATCAAACGCAAAAGGCATAATGCCGACTTAAGTACAATAAGGCTGTCACTTCTTACTGCCTATGATTTGAACCTTTCCTGTGAGACCAGTTTTAGTTTCCTATGCTTCATCTCAGGTATACTGTATACCTTGGACCTTCTTATTGTCGATGAAACACAGATATTGCATCTGAATTATATACAGAAGGCACAATACCGACATAAGTACAAGTAGACTGACTCCTCTTACTGTCTATGATTTGAACCTCTCCTGTGAGACCTGTCTTAGATTCCGATGCTTCACTTCAGGTTTACTGTATCCCTTGGACCTTCTTATAGACGAGGAAACACAGAAATTGCATCGGAATTATATACAAAAGGCACAATGCCGACTTTAGTACCAGAAGACTGACTCTTCTTACTGTCTATTTTTTGAACCTTTCCTGCGAGACCAGTGTAGCTTCCTATGCTTCACCTCAGGTATACTGTATACCTTGGACCTTCTTATTGTCGATGATACACAGATATTGCATAGGAATTATATACAAAAGACACAATGCCGATTTAAGTACAAGTAGACTGACTCTTCTTACTATCTATGTTTTCATCCTTTCCTGTGAGACCATTTTTAGATTCCGATGCTTCACTTCAGGTTTACTGTATTCCTTGGACCTTCTTATTGACGATGAAACACAGAAATTGCATCGGAATTAAATGCAAAAGGCACAATGCCGACTTACATACAAGAAGAATGACTCCTCATACTGTCTGTGTTGGAACCTTTCCTGTGCGACCATTTTAGATTCCGATGCTTCACTTCAGGTTTACTGTATCCCTTGGGCCTTCTTATTGACGATGAAACACAGAAATTGCATCGGAAATAAAATACAAAACGCACGATGCCGAGTTAAATACAAGGGGACTGACTGTTCTTACATTCTATGATATGAACCTTTCCTGTGACACCAGTTTGAGATTCCGATGCTTCACTTCAGGTTTACTGTATCCCTTGGACCTTCTTATTGACGATGAAACACAGAAATTACACCGGAATTAAATCCAAAAGGCACAATGCCGACTTAAGTACAAGAAGACTGACTCCTCTTACTCTCTATGTTTTGTACCTTTCCTGTGAGGGCAATTTTAGATTCTGATGCTTCACCACAGGTTAACTGTATCCCTTGGACCTTCTTATTGACGATGAAACACAGAAATTGCATCGGAATTAAATACAAAAGGCACAATGCCGACCTAAGTACAAGAGGACTAACTCTACTTATATTCTATGACTTGAGCCATTCCTGTGAGCCCACTTTTAGATATCGATGCTTAACCCCAGGACTCTGTACCCATTAGACCTTCTTATTGACGATGAAACACAGAAATTGCATCGGAATTAAATACAAAAGGCACAATGCCGACCTAAGTACAAGAAGACTGACGCTTCTTACTGTCTATGATTTGAACCTTTCCTGTGAGACCAGTTTTAGATTCCGATGCTTTACTTCAGATTCACTGTATCCCTTGTACCTTCTTATTGACGATGAAACAATGAAATAGCTTCGGAAATAAATAGAAAAGTACTATGCTGACTGAAGTACAAGAAGACTCACTCTATTTACTGTCTATGCTTTGAACCGTTCCAGTGAAACCAGATTTAAATTCCGATGCTTCACTTCAGGTATACTGCATCCCTTGGACCTTCTTATTGACGATGAAACACACAAATTGCATCAGAATTAAATACAGAAGGAACAATGCCGACTTCAGTACAAGAAGACTGACTCTTCTTACCGTCTATGCTTTGAACCTTTCCTGTGAGACCAGTTCTAGATTCCGATGCGTTGCTTCAGGTTTACTGTATCCCTTGGACCTTCTTATTGATGATGAAACAGAGAAACTGCATCGGAATTAAATACAAAAGGCGCAATGCCGACATAAGTATAAAAGGACTGACTCTTCTTACTGTCTATGTTTTGAACCTTTCCCGTGAGACCAGTTTTAAAATCCGATTCTTCACTTCTGGTATACTGTATCCCTTGGATCTTCTTATTGACGATGAAACACAGAAATTGCATCAGAATTAAATACAGAAGGCACAATGCCGACTTAAGTACAAGAAGACTGACAATTGTTACTGTCTATGACTTGAACTTTTCCTGTGAGACCAGTTTTAGATTCCGATGGTTCACTTTAGCTTTACAGTATACCTTGGACCTTCGTATTGACGATTAAACACAGAAATTGCATCGGAATTAAATACAAAAGGCACAATGCCGACTTAAGTACAAGAGGACTGACTCTTCTTACATTCTATGATTTGAACCATTCCTGTGTGACTAGTTTTAGTTTCCGATGCTTCACCTCAGGTTTACTGTATACCATGGACCTTCGTATTGTCGATGAAACACAGATATTGCATCGGAATTAAATACAAAAGGCACAATGCCGATTTAAGTACAGGTAGACTGACTCTTGTTACTGTCAATGTTTTGATCCTTTCCAGTGAGACCATTTTTAGATTCCGATGCTTCACTTCTGGTTACTGTATCCCTTGGACCTTCTTATTCACGATGATAATCAGAAATTGCATCGGAATTAAATACAATAGGCACAATGCCGACTTACATCCAAGAAGACTGACTCTTCTTAATGTCTATGTTTTGAACATTTCCTGTGACACCAGTTTAAGATTCCGATGCTTCACTTCAGGTTTACAGTATCCCTTGGACCATTTTATTGACGATGAAACACAGATATTGCATCGGAATTAAATACAAAATGCAAACTGCCGACTTAAGTACAAGAATACTGACTCTTCTTACTGTCTATGTTTCGAACCTCTCCTGTGAGACCAGTTTTAGATTCCGATGCTTCACTTCACGTTTACTGTATCCCTTGGACCTTCGTATTCACGATGTAACACAGAAATTGCATCGGAATCAAACGCAAAAGGCATAATGCCGACTTAAGTACAATAAGGCTGTCACTTCTTACTGCCTATGATTTGAACCTTTCCTGTGAGACCAGTTTTAGTTTCCTATGCTTCATCTCAGGTATACTGTATACCTTGGACCTTCTTATTGTCGATGAAACACAGATATTGCATCTGAATTATATACAAAAGGCACAATACCGTCATAAGTACAAGAAGGCTGACTCCTCTTACTGTCTATGATTTGAACCTCTCCTCTGAGACCAGTCTTAGATTCCGATGCTTCACTTCATGTTTACTGTATCCCTTGGACCTTCTTATAGCCGAGGAAACACAGAAATTGCATCGGAATTATATACAAAAGGCACAATGCCGACTTTAGTACAATAAGACTGACTCTTCTTACTGTCTATTTTTTGAACCTTTCCTGCGAGACCAGTTGTAGCTTCCTATGCTTCACCTCAGGTATACTGTATACCTTGGACCTTCTTATTGTCGATGATACACAGATATTGCATAGGAATTATATACAAAAGACACAATGCCGATTTAAGTACAAGTAGACTGACTCTTCTTACTGTCTATGTTTTCATCCTTTCCTGTGAGACCATTTTTAGATTCCGATGCTTCACTTCAGGTATACTGTATACCTTGGACCTTCTTATTGTCGATGATACACAGATATTGCATCGGAATTAAATGCAAAAGGCACAATGCCGACTTACATACAAGAAGAATGACTCCTCATACTGTCTATGTTTGAACCTTTCCTGTGCGACCATTTTAGATTCCGATGCTTCACTTCAGGTTTACTGTATCCCTTGGGCCTTCTTATTGACGATGAAACACAGAAATTGCATCGGAAATAAAATACAAAACGCACGATGCCGAGTTAAGTACAAGAGGACTGACTGTTCTTACATTCTATGATATGAACCTTTCCTGTGACACCAGTTTGAGATTCCGATGCTTCACTTCAGGTTTACTGTATCCCTTGGACCTTCTTATTGACGGTGAAACACAGAAATTACATCGGAATTAAATCCACAAGGCACAATGCCGACTTAAGTACAAGAAGACTGACTCTTCTTACTCTCTATGTTTTGTACCTTTCCTGTGAGGGCAATTTTAGATTCTGATGCTTCACCACAGGTTTACTGTATCCCTTGGACCTTCTTATTGACGATGAAACACAGAAATTGCATCGGAATTAAATACAAAAGGCACAATGCCGACCTAAGTACACGAGGACTAACTCTACTTATATTCTATGACTTGAGCCATTCCTGTGAGCCCACTTTTAGATATCGATGCTTAACCCCAGGACTCTGTACCCATTAGACTTTCTTATTGACGTTGAAACACAGAAATTGCATCGAAATTAAATACAAAAAGCACAATGCCCACTTAAGTACAAGGAGACTGACTCTTCTTACTATCTATGTTTTGAACCTTTCCTGTAAGACTAGTTTTAGATTCCGATGCTTCACTTCAGGTTTACTGTATCACTTGTACCTTCTTATTGACGACTAAACACAGATATTGCATCGGTATTAAATACAAAAGGCACTATGCCGACATAAGTACAAAAGGACTGACTCTTCTTACTGTCTATGTTTTGAACCTTTCCCGTGAGACCAGTTTTAAAATCCGATGCTTCACTTCTGGTATACTGTATCCCTTGGACGATCTTATTGACGATGAAACACAGAAATTGCATCAGAATTAAGTACAGAAGGCACAATGCCTACTTAAGTACAAGATGACTGACTCTTGTTACTGTCTATGAATTGAACTATTCCTGTGAGACCAGTTTTAGATTCCGATGCTTCACTTCAGCTTTACGGTATACCTTGGACATTCGTATTGACGATGAAACGTAGTAATTGCATCGGAATTAAATACAAAAGGCACAATGCCGACTTAAGTACAAGAAGACAGACTGTTATTACATTCAGTGATATGAACCTTTCCTGTGAGACCAGTTTTAGATTCCGATGCTTCACCTCAGGTTTACTGTTTACCTTGGACCTCCGTATTGTCGATGAAACACATATATTGCATCGGAATTAAATGCAAATTGCACAATGCCCATTTAAGTACAAGTAGACTGACTCTTCTTACTGTCTATGTTTTGATCCTTTCCAGTGAGACCAGTTTTAGTTTCCTATGCTTCATCTCAGGTATACTGTATACCTTGGACCTTCTTATTGTCGATGAAACACAGATATTGCATCTGAATGATATACAAAAGGCACAATACCGACATAAGTACAAGAAGATAGACTCCTCTTACTGTCTATGATTTGAATCTCTCCTGTGAGACCAGTCTTAGATTCCGATGCTTCACTTCAGGTTTACTGTATCCCTTGGACCTTCTTATAGACGAGGAAACACAGAAATTGCATCGGAATTATATACAAAAGGCACAATGCCGACTTTAGTACAAGAAGACTGACAATTCTTACTGTCTATATTTTGAACCTTTCCTGCGAGACCAGTTGTAGCTTCCTATGCTTCACCTCAGGTATACTGTATACCTTGGACCTTCTTATTGCCGATGATACACAGATATTGCATAGGAATTATATACAAAAGACACAATGCCGATTTAAGTACAAATAGACTGACTCTTCTTACTGTCTATGTTTTCATCCTTCCCTGTGAGACCATTTTTAGATTCCGATGCTTCACTTCAGGTTTACTGTATTCCTTGGACCTTCTTATTGACGATGAAACACAGAAATTGCATCGGAATTAAATGCAAAAGGCACAATGCCGACTTACATACAAGAAGAATGACTCCTCATACTGTCTATGTTTGAACCTTTCCTGTGCGACCATTTTAGATTCCGATGCTTCATCTCAGGTTTACTGAATCCCTTGGGCCTTCTTATTGACGATGAAACACAGAAATTGCATCGGAAATAAAATACAAAACGCACGATGCCGAGTTGAGTACAAGAGGACTGACTGTTCTTACATTCTATGATATGAACCTTTCCTGTGAGACCAGTTTGAGATTCCGATGCTTCACTTCAGGTTTACTGTATCCCTTGGACATTCTTATTGACGATGAAACACAGAAATTACATCGGAATTAAATCCAAAAGGCACATTGCCGACTTAAGTACAAGAAGACTGACTCTTCTTACTCTCTATGTTTTGTACCTTTCCTGTGAGGGCAATTTTAGATTCTGATGCTTCACCACAGGTTTACTGTATCCCTTGGACCTTCTTATTGACGATGAAACACAGAAATTGCATCGGAATGAAATACAAAAGGCACAATGCCGACCTAAGTACAAGAGGACTAACTCTACTTATATTCTATGACTTGAGCCATTCCTGTGAGCCCACTTTTAGATATCGATGCTTAACCCCAGGACTCTGTACCCATTAGACCTTCTTATTGACGTTGAAACACAGAAATTGCATCGAAATTAAATACAAAAAGCACAATGCCCACTTAAGTACAAGGAGACTGACTCTTCTTACTGTCTATGTTTTGAACCTTTCCTGTAAGACTAGTTTTAGATTCCGATGCTTCACTTCAGGTTTACTGTATCACTTGTACCTTCTTATTGACGACGAAACACAGATATTGCATCAGAATTAAGTACAGAAGGCACAATGCCTACTTAAGTACAAGAAGACTGACTCTTGTTACTGTCTATGAATTGAACTATTCCTGTGAGACCAGTTTTAGATTCCGATGCTTCACTTCAGCTTTACGGTATACCTTGGACATTCGTATTGACGATGAAACGTAGTAATTGCATCGGAATTAAATACAAAAGGCACAATGCCGACTTAAGTACAAGAAGACAGACTGTTATTACATTCAATGATATGAACCTTACCTGTGAGACCAGTTTTAGATTCCGATGCTTCACCTCAGGTTTACTGTTTACCTTGGACCTTCGTATTGTCGCTGAAACACATATATT